>NW_027362775.1:22052500-23308125 GCF_046119375.1 Phyllobates terribilis
CTTTATTAAATTGTATTTATGTTGTTTTAACCTATGCTTTATTAAATTGTATTTATGTTGTTTTATCCTATACTTTATTAAATTGTATTTATGTTGTTTTAACCTATGCTTTATTAAATTGTTTTTATGTTGTTTTATCCTATGCTTTATTAAATTGTATTTATGTTGTTTTATCCTATGCTTTATTAAATTGTATTTATGTTGTTTTATCCTATGCTTTATTAAATTGTATTTATTTTGTTTTGTCCTATGCTTTATTAAATTGTGTTTATGTTGTTTTAACCTATGCTTTATTAAATTGTATTTGTGTTGTTTTAACCCATGCTTTATTAAATTGTATTTATGTTGTTTTATCCTATGCTTTATTAAATTGTATTTATGTTGTTTTATCCTATGCTTTATTAAATTGTATTTATGTTGTTTTATCCTATGCTTTATTAAATTGTATTTATGTTGTTTTATCCTATGCTTTATTAAATTTTATTGATGTTGTTTTATCCCATGCTTTATTAAATTGTATTTATGTTGTTTTAACCTATGCTTTATTAAATTGTATTTATGTTGTTTTATCCTATACTTTATTAAATTGTATTTATGTTGTTTTAACCTATGCTTTATTAAATTGTTTTTATGTTGTTTTATCCTATGCTTTATTAAATTGTATTTATGTTGTTTTATCCTATGCTTTATTAAATTGTATTTATGTTGTTTTATCCTATGCTTTATTAAATTGTATTTATGTTGTTTTAACCTATGCTTTATTAAATTGTATTTATGTTGTTTTATCCTATGCTTTATTAAATTGTGTTTATGTTGTTTTATCCTATGCTTTATTAAATTGTATTTATGTTGTTTTATCCTATGCTTTATTAAATTGTATTTATGTTGTTTTAACCTATGCTTTATTAAATTGTATTTATGTTGTTTTAATCTATGCTTTATTAAATTGTATTTATGTTGTTTTATCCTATGCTTTATTAAATTGTATTTATGTTGTTTTATCCTATGGTTTATTAAATTGTATTTATGTTGTTTTATCCTATGCTTTATTAAATTGTATTTATGTTGTTTTATCCTATGCTTTATTAAATTGTGTTTATGTTTTTTTATCCTATACTTTATTAAATTATATTTATGTTGTTTTAATCTATGCTTTATTAAATTGTATTTATGTTGTTTTATCCTATGCTTTATTAAATTGTATTTATGTTGTTTTATCCTATGCTTTATTAAATTGTGTTTATGTTGTTTTATCCTATACTTTATTAAATTGTATTTGTGTTGTTTTAACCCATGCTTTATTAAATTGTATTTATGTTGTTTTATCCTATGCTTTATTAAATTGTATTTATGTTGTTTTATCCTATGCTTTATTAAATTGTATTTATGTTGTTTTATCCTTTGCTTTATTAAATTGTATTTATGTTGTTTTATCCTATGCTTTATTAAATTTTATTGATGTTGTTTTATCCCATGCTTTATTAAATTGTATTTATGTTGTTTTAACCTATGCTTTATTAAATTGTATTTATGTTGTTTTATCCTATACTTTATTAAATTGTATTTATGTTGTTTTAACCTATGCTTTATTAAATTGTTTTTATGTTGTTTTATCCTATGCTTTATTAAATTGTATTTATGTTGTTTTATCCTATGCTTTATTAAATTGTATTTATGTTGTTTTATCCTATGCTTTATTAAATTGTATTTATTTTGTTTTGTCCTATGCTTTATTAAATTGTGTTTATGTTGTTTTATCCTATGCTTTATTAAATTTTATTGATGTTGTTTTATCCCATGCTTTATTAAATTGTATTTATGTTGTTTTAACCTATGCTTTATTAAATTGTATTTATGTTGTTTTATCCTATACTTTATTAAATTGTATTTATGTTGTTTTAACCTATGCTTTATTAAATTGTTTTTATGTTGTTTTATCCTATGCTTTATTAAATTGTATTTATGTTGTTTTATCCTATGCTTTATTAAATTGTATTTATGTTGTTTTATCCTATGCTTTATTAAATTGTATTTATTTTGTTTTGTCCTATGCTTTATTAAATTGTGTTTATGTTGTTTTAACCTATGCTTTATTAAATTGTATTTGTGTTGTTTTAACCCATGCTTTATTAAATTGTATTTATGTTGTTTTATCCTATGCTTTATTAAATTGTATTTATGTTGTTTTATCCTATGCTTTATTAAATTGTATTTATGTTGTTTTATCCTATGCTTTATTAAATTGTATTTATGTTGTTTTATCCTATGCTTTATTAAATTTTATTGATGTTGTTTTATCCCATGCTTTATTAAATTGTATTTATGTTGTTTTAACCTATGCTTTATTAAATTGTATTTATGTTGTTTTATCCTATACTTTATTAAATTGTATTTATGTTGTTTTAACCTATGCTTTATTAAATTGTTTTTATGTTGTTTTATCCTATGCTTTATTAAATTGTATTTATGTTGTTTTATCCTATGCTTTATTAAATTGTATTTATGTTGTTTTATCCTATGCTTTATTAAATTGTATTTATGTTGTTTTAACCTATGCTTTATTAAATTGTATTTATGTTGTTTTATCCTATGCTTTATTAAATTGTGTTTATGTTGTTTTATCCTATGCTTTATTAAATTGTATTTATGTTGTTTTATCCTATGCTTTATTAAATTGTATTTATGTTGTTTTATCCTATGCTTTATTAAATTGTATTTATTTTGTTTTGTCCTATGCTTTATTAAATTGTGTTTATGTTGTTTTAACCTATGCTTTATTAAATTGTATTTGTGTTGTTTTAACCCATGCTTTATTAAATTGTATTTATGTTGTTTTATCCTATGCTTTATTAAATTGTATTTATGTTGTTTTATCCTATGCTTTATTAAATTGTATTTATGTTGTTTTATCCTATGCTTTATTAAATTTTATTGATGTTGTTTTATCCCATGCTTTATTAAATTGTATTTATGTTGTTTTAACCTATGCTTTATTAAATTGTATTTATGTTGTTTTATCCTATACTTTATTAAATTGTATTTATGTTGTTTTAACCTATGCTTTATTAAATTGTTTTTATGTTGTTTTATCCTATGCTTTATTAAATTGTATTTATGTTGTTTTATCCTATGCTTTATTAAATTGTATTTATGTTGTTTTATCCTATGCTTTATTAAATTGTATTTATGTTGTTTTAACCTATGCTTTATTAAATTGTATTTATGTTGTTTTATACTATGCTTTATTAAATTGTGTTTATGTTGTTTTATACTATGCTTTATTAAATTGTATTTATGTTGTTTTATCCTATGCTTTATTAAATTGTATTTATGTTGTTTTAACCTATGCTTTATTAAATTGTATTTATGTTGTTTTATCCTATGCTTTATTAAATTGTATTTATTTTGTTTTATCCTATGCTTTATTAAATTGTATTTATTTTGTTTTGTCCTATGCTTTATTAAATTGTGTTTATGTTGTTTTAACCTATGCTTTATTAAATTGTATTTGTGTTGTTTTAACCCATGCTTTATTAAATTGTATTTATGTTGTTTTATCCTATGCTTTATTAAATTGTATTTATGTTGTTTTATCCTATGCTTTATTAAATTGCATTTATGTTGTTTTATCCTATGCTTTATTAAATTGTATTTATGTTGTTTTATCCTATGCTTTATTAAATTTTATTGATGTTGTTTTAACCTATGCTTTATTAAATTGTATTTATGTTGTTTTATCCTATACTTTATTAAATTGTATTTATGTTGTTTTAACCTATGCTTTATTAAATTGTTTTTATGTTGTTTTATCCTATGCTTTATTAAATTGTATTTATGTTGTTTTATCCTATGCTTTATTAAATTGTGTTTATGTTGTTTTATCCTATACTTTATTAAATTGTATTTATGTTGTTTTAATCTATGCTTTATTAAATTGTATTTATGTTGTTTTATCCTATGCTTTATTAAATTGTATTTATGTTGTTTTATCCTATGCTTTATTAAATTGTATTTATGTTGTTTTATCCTATGCTTTATTAAACTGTATTTATGTTGTTTTAACCTATGCTTTATTACATCGTGTTTATGTTGTTTTATCCTATGCTTTATTAAATTGTATTTATGTTGTTTTATCCTATGCTTTATTAAATTGTATTTATGTTGTTTTATCCTATGCTTTATTAAATTGTATTTATGTTGTTTTAACCTATGCTTTATTAAATTGTATTTATGTTGTTTTATCCTATGCTTTATTAAATTGTGTTTATGTTGTTTTATCCTATGCTTTATTAAATTGTATTTATGTTGTTTTATCCTATGCTTTATTAAATTGTATTTATGTTGTTTTAACCTATGCTTTATTAAATTGTATTTATGTTGTTTTATCCTATGCTTTATTAAATTGTATTTATTTTGTTTTATCCTATGCTTTATTAAATTGTATTTATTTTGTTTTGTCCTATGCTTTATTAAATTGTGTTTATGTTGTTTTAACCTATACTTTATTAAATTGTATTTATGTTGTTTTAATCTATGCTTTATTAAATTGTATTTATGTTGTTTTATCCTATGCTTTATTAAATTGTATTTATGTTGTTTTATCCTATGCTTTATTAAATTGTGCTTATGTTGTTTTATCCTATGGTTTATTAAATTGTATTTATGTTGTTTTATCCTATGCTTTATTAAATTGTATTTATGTTGTTTTATCCTATGCTTTATTAAATTGTATTTATGATGTTTTATCCTATGCTTTATTAAACTGTATTTATGTTGTTTTAACCTATGCTTTATTACATCGTGTTTATGTTGTTTTATCCTATGCTTTATTAAATTGTATTTATGTTGTTTTATCCTATGCTTTATTAAATTGTATTTATGTTGTTTTATCCTATGCTTTATTAAATTGTATTTATGTTGTTTTAACCTATGCTTTATTAAATTGTATTTATGTTTTTTTATCCTATGCTTTATTAAATTGTATTTATGTTGTTTTATCCTATGCTTTATTAAATTTTGTTTATGTTGTTTTATCCTATGCTTTATTAAATTGTATTTATGTTGTTTTATCCTATGCTTTATTAAATTGTATTTATGTTGTTTTAACCTATGCTTTATTAAATTGTATTTATGTTGTTTTATCCTATGCTTTATTAAATTATATTTATTTTGTTTTATCCTATGCTTTATTAAATTGTATTTATGTTGTTTTATCCTATGCTTTATTAAATTGTGTTTATGTTGTTTTATCCTATACTTTATTAAATTGTATTTATGTTGTTTTAATCTATGCTTTATTAAATTGTATTTATGTTGTTTTATCCTATGCTTTATTAAATTGTATTTATGTTGTTTTATCCTATGCTTTATTAAATTGTATTTATGTTGTTTTATCCTATGCTTTATTAAACTGTATTTATGTTGTTTTAACCTATGCTTTATTACATCGTGTTTATGTTGTTTTATCCTATGCTTTATTAAATTGTATTTATGTTGTTTTATCCTATGCTTTATTAAATTGTATTTATGTTGTTTTATCCTATGCTTTATTAAATTGTATTTATGTTGTTTTAACCTATGCTTTATTAAATTGTATTTATGTTGTTTTATCCTATGCTTTATTAAATTGTGTTTATGTTGTTTTATCCTATGCTTTATTAAATTGTATTTATGTTGTTTTATCCTATGCTTTATTAAATTGTATTTATGTTGTTTTAACCTATGCTTTATTAAATTGTATTTATGTTGTTTTATCCTATGCTTTATTAAATTGTATTTATTTTGTTTTATCCTATGCTTTATTAAATTGTATTTATTTTGTTTTGTCCTATGCTTTATTAAATTGTGTTTATGTTGTTTTAACCTATGCTTTATTAAATTGTATTTGTGTTGTTTTAACCCATGCTTTATTAAATTGTATTTATGTTGTTTTATCCTATGCTTTATTAAATTGTATTTATGTTGTTTTATCCTATGCTTTATTAAATTGCATTTATGTTGTTTTATCCTATGCTTTATTAAATTGTATTTATGTTGTTTTATCCTATGCTTTATTAAATTTTATTGATGTTGTTTTATCCCATGCTTTATTAAATTGTATTTATGTTGTTTTATCCTATACTTTATTAAATTGTATTTATGTTGTTTTAACCTATGCTTTATTAAATTGTTTTTATGTTGTTTTATCCTATGCTTTATTAAATTGTATTTATGTTGTTTTATCCTATGCTTTATTAAATTGTATTTATGTTGTTTTATCCTATGGTTTATTAAATTGTATTTATGTTGTTTTAACCTATGCTTTATTAAATTGTATTTATGTTGTTTTATCCTATGCTTTATTAATTTGTGTTTATGTTGTTTTATCCTATGCTTTATTAAATTGTATTTATGTTGTTTTATCCTATGCTTTATTAAATTGTATTTATGTTGTTTTATCCAATGCTTTATTAAATTGTATTTATGTTGTTTTATCCTATGCTTTATTAAATTGTATTTATGTTGTTTTATCCTATGCTTTATTAAATTGTGTTTATGTTGTTTTATCCTATACTTTATTAAATTGTATTTATGTTGTATTAATCTATGCTTTATTAAATTGTATTTATGTTGTTTTATCCTATGCTTTATTAAATTGTATTTATGTTGTTTTATCCTATGCTTTATTAAATTGTGCTTATGTTGTTTTATCCTATGGTTTATTAAATTGTATTTATGTTGTTTTATCCTATGCTTTATTAAATTGTATTTATGTTGTTTTATCCTATGCTTTATTAATTTGTATTTATGATGTTTTATCCTATGGTTTATTAAACTGTATTTATGTTGTTTTAACCTATGCTTTATTACATCGTGTTTATGTTGTTTTATCCTATGCTTTATTAAATTGTATTTATGTTGTTTTATCCTATGCTTTATTAAATTGTATTTATGTTGTTTTATCCTATGCTTTATTAAATTGTATTTATGTTGTTTTAACCTATGCTTTATTAAATTGTATTTATGTTTTTTTATCCTATGCTTTATTAAATTGTATTTATGTTGTTTTATCCTATGCTTTATTAAATTTTGTTTATGTTGTTTTATCCTATGCTTTATTAAATTGTATTTATGTTGTTTTATCCTATGCTTTATTAAATTGTATTTATGTTGTTTTAACCTATGCTTTATTAAATTGTATTTATGTTGTTTTATCCTATGCTTTATTAAATTGTATTTATTTTGTTTTATCCTATGCTTTATTAAATTGTATTTATGTTGTTTTATCCTATGCTTTATTAAATTGTGTTTATGTTGTTTTATCCTATACTTTATTAAATTGTATTTATGTTGTTTTAATCTATGCTTTATTAAATTGTATTTATGTTGTTTTATCCTATGCTTTATTAAATTGTATTTATGTTGTTTTATCCTATGCTTTATTAAATTGTATTTATGTTGTTTTATCCTATGCTTTATTAAATTGTATTTATGTTGTTTTAACCTATGCTTTATTACATCGTGTTTATGTTGTTTTATCCTATGCTTTATTAAATTGTATTTATGTTGTTTTATCCTATGCTTTATTAAATTTTGTTTATGTTGTTTTATCCTATGCTTTATTAAATTGTATTTATGTTGTTTTATCCTATGCTTTATTAAATTGTATTTATGTTGTTTTAACCTATGCTTTATTAAATTGTATTTATGTTGTTTTATCCTATGCTTTATTAAATTGTATTTATTTTGTTTTATCCTATGCTTTATTAAATTGTATTTATGTTGTTTTATCCTATGCTTTATTAAATTGTATTTATGTTGTTTTATCCTATGCTTTATGAAATTGTGCTTATGTTATTTTATCCTATGGTTTATTAAATTGTATTTATGTTGTTTTATCCTATGCTTTATTAAATTGTATTTATGTTGTTTTATCCTATGCTTTATTAAATTGTATTTAGGTTGTTTTATCCTATGCTTTATTAAACTGTATTTATGTTGTTTTAACCTATGCTTTATTACATCGTGTTTATGTTGTTTTATCCTATGCTTTATTAAATTGTATTTATGTTGCTTTAACCTATGCTTTATTAAATTGTATTTATGTTGTTTTATCCTATGCTTTATTAAATGGTATTTATGTTGTTTTATCCTATGCTTTATTAAATTGTATTTATGTTGTTTTAACCTATGCTTTATTAAACTGTATTTATGTTGTTTTATCCTATGCTTTATTAAATTGTATTTATGTTGTTTTATCCTATGCTTTATTAAATTAAATTTATTTTGTTTTGTCCTATGCTTTATCAAATTGTGTTTATGTTGTTTTAACCTATGCTTTATTAAATTGTATTTGTGTTGTTTTAACCCATGCTTTATTAAATTGTATTTATGTTGTTTTATCCTATGCTTTATTAAATTTTATTGATGTTGTTTTATCCCATGCTTTATTAAATTGTATTTATGTTGTTTTAACCTATGCTTTATTAAATTGTATTTATGTTGTTTTATCCTATACTTTATAAAATTGTACTTATGTTGTTTTAACCTATGCTTTATTAAATTGTTTTTATGTTGTTTTATCCTATGCTTTATTAAATTGTATTTATGTTGTTTTATCCTATGCTTTATTAAATTGTATTTATGTTGTTTTATCCTATGCTTTATTAAATTGTATTTATGTTGTTTTAACCTATGCTTTATTAAATTGTATTTATGTTGTTTTATCCTATGCTTTATTAAATTGTGTTTATGTTGTTTTATCCTATGCTTTATTAAATTGTGTTTATGTTGTTTTATCCTATGCTTTATTAAATTGTATTTATGTTGTTTTAACCTATGCTTTATTAAATTGTATTTATGTTGTTTTAATCTATGCTTTATTAAATTGTATTTATGTTGTTTTAATCTATGCTTTATTAAATTGTATTTATGTTGTTTTATCCTATGCTTTATTAAATTGTATTTATGTTGTTTTATCCTATGCTTTATTAAATTGTGCTTATGTTGTTTTATCCTATGGTTTATTAAATTGTATTTATGTTGTTTTATCCTATGGTTTATTAAATTGTATTTATGTTGTTTTATCCTATGCTTTATTAAATTGTATTTATGTTGTTTTATCCTATGCTTTATTAAATTGTGTTTATGTTGTTTTATCCTATACTTTATTAAATTATATTTATGTTGTTTTAATCTATGCTTTATTAAATTGTATTTATGTTGTTTTATCCTATGCTTTATTAAATTGTATTTATGTTGTTTTATCCTATGCTTTATTAAATTGTGTTTATGTTGTTTTATCCTATACTTTATTAAATTGTATTTGTGTTGTTTTAACCCATGCTTTATTAAATTGTATTTATGTTGTTTTATCCTATGCTTTATTAAATTGTATTTATGTTGTTTTATCCTATGCTTTAGTAAATTGTATTTATGTTGTTTTATCCTATGCTTTATTAAATTGTATTTATGTTGTTTTATCCTATGCTTTATTAAATTTTATTGATGTTGTTTTATCCCATGCTTTATTAAATTGTATTTATGTTGTTTTAACCTATGCTTTATTAAATTGTATTTATGTTGTTTTATCCTATACTTTATTAAATTGTATTTATGTTGTTTTAACCTATGCTTTATTAAATTGTTTTTATGTTGTTTTATCCTATGCTTTATTAAATTGTATTTATGTTGTTTTATCCTATGCTTTATTAAATTGTATTTATGTTGTTTTATCCTATGCTTTATTAAATTGTATTTATGTTGTTTTATCCTATGCTTTATGAAATTGTGCTTATGTTATTTTATCCTATGGTTTATTAAATTGTATTTATGTTGTTTTATCCTATGCTTTATTAAATTGTATTTATGTTGTTTTATCCTATGCTTTATTAAATTGTATTTAGGTTGTTTTATCCTATGCTTTATTAAACTGTATTTATGTTGTTTTAACCTATGCTTTATTACATCGTGTTTATGTTGTTTTATCCTATGCTTTATTAAATTGTATTTATGTTGCTTTAACCTATGCTTTATTAAATTGTATTTATGTTGTTTTATCCTATGCTTTATTAAATGGTATTTATGTTGTTTTATCCTATGCTTTATTAAATTGTATTTATGTTGTTTTAACCTATGCTTTATTAAACTGTATTTATGTTGTTTTATCCTATGCTTTATTAAATTGTATTTATGTTGTTTTATCCTATGCTTTATTAAATTAAATTTATTTTGTTTTGTCCTATGCTTTATCAAATTGTGTTTATGTTGTTTTAACCTATGCTTTATTAAATTGTATTTGTGTTGTTTTAACCCATGCTTTATTAAATTGTATTTATGTTGTTTTATCCTATGCTTTATTAAATTTTATTGATGTTGTTTTATCCCATGCTTTATTAAATTGTATTTATGTTGTTTTAACCTATGCTTTATTAAATTGTATTTATGTTGTTTTATCCTATACTTTATAAAATTGTACTTATGTTGTTTTAACCTATGCTTTATTAAATTGTTTTTATGTTGTTTTATCCTATGCTTTATTAAATTGTATTTATGTTGTTTTATCCTATGCTTTATTAAATTGTATTTATGTTGTTTTATCCTATGCTTTATTAAATTGTATTTATGTTGTTTTAACCTATGCTTTATTAAATTGTATTTATGTTGTTTTATCCTATGCTTTATTAAATTGTGTTTATGTTGTTTTATCCTATGCTTTATTAAATTGTGTTTATGTTGTTTTATCCTATGCTTTATTAAATTGTATTTATGTTGTTTTAACCTATGCTTTATTAAATTGTATTTATGTTGTTTTAATCTATGCTTTATTAAATTGTATTTATGTTGTTTTAATCTATGCTTTATTAAATTGTATTTATGTTGTTTTATCCTATGCTTTATTAAATTGTATTTATGTTGTTTTATCCTATGCTTTATTAAATTGCGCTTATGTTGTTTTATCCTATGGTTTATTAAATTGTATTTATGTTGTTTTATCCTATGGTTTATTAAATTGTATTTATGTTGTTTTATCCTATGCTTTATTAAATTGTATTTATGTTGTTTTATCCTATGCTTTATTAAATTGTGTTTATGTTGTTTTATCCTATACTTTATTAAATTATATTTATGTTGTTTTAATCTATGCTTTATTAAATTGTATTTATGTTGTTTTATCCTATGCTTTATTAAATTGTATTTATGTTGTTTTATCCTATGCTTTATTAAATTGTGTTTATGTTGTTTTATCCTATACTTTATTAAATTGTATTTGTGTTGTTTTAACCCATGCTTTATTAAATTGTATTTATGTTGTTTTATCCTATGCTTTATTAAATTGTATTTATGTTGTTTTATCCTATGCTTTAGTAAATTGTATTTATGTTGTTTTATCCTATGCTTTATTAAATTGTATTTATGTTGTTTTATCCTATGCTTTATTAAATTTTATTGATGTTGTTTTATCCCATGCTTTATTAAATTGTATTTATGTTGTTTTAACCTATGCTTTATTAAATTGTATTTATGTTGTTTTATCCTATACTTTATTAAATTGTATTTATGTTGTTTTAACCTATGCTTTATTAAATTGTTTTTATGTTGTTTTATCCTATGCTTTATTAAATTGTATTTATGTTGTTTTATCCTATGCTTTATTAAATTGTATTTATGTTGTTTTATCCTATGCTTTATTAAATTGTATTTATTTTGTTTTGTCCTATGCTTTATTAAATTGTGTTTATCTTGTTTTATCCTATGCTTTATTAAATTTTATTGATGTTGTTTTATCCCATGCTTTATTAAATTGTATTTATGTTGTTTTAACCTATGCTTTATTAAATTGTATTTATGTTGTTTTATCCTATGCTTTATTAAATTGTATTTATTTTGTTTTATCCTATGCTTTATTAAATTGTATTTATGTTGTTTTATCCTATGCTTTATTAAATTGTATTTATGTTGTTTTATCCTATGCTTTATGAAATTGTGCTTATGTTATTTTATCCTATGGTTTATTAAATTGTATTTATGTTGTTTTATCCTATGCTTTATTAAATTGTATTTATGTTGTTTTATCCTATGCTTTATTAAATTGTATTTATGTTGTTTTATCCTATGCTTTATTAAACTGTATTTATGTTGTTTTAACCTATGCTTTATTACATCGTGTTTATGTTGTTTTATCCTATGCTTTATTAAATTGTATTTATGTTGCTTTAACCTATGCTTTATTAAATTGTATTTATGTTGTTTTATCCTATGCTTTATTAAATGGTATTTATGTTGTTTTATCCTATGCTTTATTAAATTGTATTTATGTTGTTTTAACCTATGCTTTATTAAACTGTAGTTATGTTGTTTTATCCTATGCTTTATTAAATTGTATTTATGTTGTTTTATCCTATGCTTTATTAAATTAAATTTATTTTGTTTTGTCCTATGCTTTATCAAATTGTGTTTATGTTGTTTTAACCTATGCTTTATTAAATTGTATTTGTGCTGTTTTAACCCATGCTTTATTAAATTGTATTTATGTTGTTTTATCCTATGCTTTATTAAATTTTATTGATGTTGTTTTATCCCATGCTTTATTAAATTGTATTTATGTTGTTTTAACCTATGCTTTATTAAATTGTATTTATGTTGTTTTATCCTATACTTTATAAAATTGTACTTATGTTGTTTTAACCTATGCTTTATTAAATTGTTTTTATGTTGTTTTATCCTATGCTTTATTAAATTGTATTTATGTTGTTTTATCCTATGCTTTATTAAATTGTATTTATGTTGTTTTATCCTATGCTTTATTAAATTGTATTTATGTTGTTTTAACCTATGCTTTATTAAATTGTATTTATGTTGTTTTATCCTATGCTTTATTAAATTGTGTTTATGTTGTTTTATCCTATGCTTTATTAAATTGTATTTATGTTGTTTTATCCTATGCTTTATTAAATTGTATTTATGTTGTTTTAACCTATGCTTTATTAAATTGTATTTATGTTGTTTTAATCTATGCTTTATTAAATTGTATTTATGTTGTTTTATCCTATGCTTTATTAAATTGTATTTATGTTGTTTTATCCTATGCTTTATTAAATTGTGCTTATGTTCTTTTATCCTATGGTTTATTAAATTGTATTTATGTTGTTTTATCCTATGGTTTATTAAATTGTATTTATGTTGTTTTATCCTATGCTTTATTAAATTGTATTTATGTTGTTTTATCCTATGCTTTATTAAATTGTGTTTATGTTTTTTTATCCTATACTTTATTAAATTATATTTATGTTGTTTTAATCTATGCTTTATTAAATTGTATTTATGTTGTTTTATCCTATGCTTTATTAAATTGTATTTATGTTGTTTTATCCTATGCTTTATTAAATTGTGTTTATGTTGTTTTATCCTATACTTTATTAAATTGTATTTGTGTTGTTTTATCCTATGCTTTATTAAATTGTATTTATGTTGTTTTATCCTATGCTTTATTAAATTGTATTTATGTTGTTTTATCCTATGCTTTATTAAATTTTATTGATGTTGTTTTATCCCATGCTTTATTAAATTGTATTTATGTTGTTTTAACCTATGCTTTATTAAATTGTATTTATGTTGTTTTATCCTATACTTTATTAAATTGTATTTATGTTGTTTTAACCTATGCTTTATTAAATTGTTTTTATGTTGTTTTATCCTATGCTTTATTAAATTGTATTTATGTTGTTTTATCCTATGCTTTATTAAATTGTATTTATGTTGTTTTATCCTATGCTTTATTAAATTGTATTTATTTTGTTTTGTCCTATGCTTTATTAAATTGTGTTTATGTTGTTTTATCCTATGCTTTATTAAATTTTATTGATGTTGTTTTATCCCATGCTTTATTAAATTGTATTTATGTTGTTTTAACCTATGCTTTATTAAATTGTATTTATGTTGTTTTATCCTATACTTTATTAAATTGTGTTTATGTTGTTTTATCCTATGCTTTATTAAATTGTATTTATGTTGTTTTAACCTATGCTTTATTAAATTGTATTTATGTTGTTTTATCCTATGCTTTATTAAATTATATTTATGTTGTTTTATCCTATGCTTTATTAAATTGTATTTATGTTGTTTTATCCTATGCTTTATTAAATTGTATTTATGTTGTTTTATCCTATGCTTTATTAAATTGTATTTATTTTGTTTTGTCCTATGCTTTATTAAATTGTGTTTATGTTGTTTTAACCTATGCTTTATTAAATTGTATTTGTGTTGTTTTAACCCATGCTTTATTAAATTGTATTTATGTTGTTTTATCCTATGCTTTATTAAATTGTATTTATGTTGTTTTATCCTATGCTTTATTAAATTGTATTTATGTTGTTTTATCCTATGCTTTATTAAATTGTATTTATGTTGTTTTATCCTATGCTTTATTAAATTTTATTGATGTTGTTTTATCCCATGCTTTATTAAATTGTATTTATGTTGTTTTAACCTATGCTTTATTAAATTGTTTTTATGTTGTTTTATCCTATGCTTTATTAAATTGTATTTATGTTGTTTTATCCTATGCTTTATTAAATTGTATTTATGTTGTTTTATCCTATGCTTTATTAAATTGTATTTATGTTGTTTTAACCTATGCTTTATTAAATTGTATTTATGTTGTTTTATCCTATGCTTTATTAAATTGTGTTTATGTTGTTTTATCCTATGCTTTATTAAATTGTATTTATGTTGTTTTATCCTATGCTTTATTAAATTGTATTTATGTTGTTTTATCCTATGCTTTATTAAATTGTCTTTATTTTGTTTTGTCCTATGCTTTATTAAATTGTGTTTATGTTGTTTTAACCTATGCTTTATTAAATTGTATTTGTGTTGTTTTAACCCATGCTTTATTAAATTGTATTTATGTTGTTTTATCCTATGCTTTATTAAATTGTATTTATGTTGTTTTATCCTATGCTTTATTAAATTGTATTTATGTTGTTTTATCCTATGCTTTATTAAATTTTATTGATGTTGTTTTATCCCATGCTTTATTAAATTGTATTTATGTTGTTTTAACCTATGCTTTATTAAATTGTATTTATGTTGTTTTATCCTATACTTTATTAAATTGTATTTATGTTGTTTTAACCTATGCTTTATTAAATTGTTTTTATGTTGTTTTATCCTATGCTTTATTAAATTGTATTTATGTTGTTTTATCCTATGCTTTATTAAATTGTATTTATGTTGTTTTATCCTATGCTTTATTAAATTGTATTTATGTTGTTTTAACCTATGCTTTATTAAATTGTATTTATGTTGTTTTATCCTATGCTTTATTAAATTGTGTTTATGTTGTTTTATCCTATGCTTTATTAAATTGTATTTATGTTGTTTTATCCTATGCTTTATTAAATTGTATTTATGTTGTTTTAACCTATGCTTTATTAAATTGTATTTATGTTGTTTTATCCTATGCTTTATTAAATTGTATTTATTTTGTTTTATCCTATGCTTTATTAAATTGTATTTATGTTGTTTTAACCTATGCTTTATTAAATTGTATTTATGTTGTTTTATCCTATGCTTTATTAAATTATATTTATGTTGTTTTATCCTATGCTTTATTAAATTGTATTTATGTTGTTTTATCCTATGCTTTATTAAATTGTGTTTATGTTGTTTTATCCTATACTTTATTAAATTGTATTTATGTTGTTTTAATCTATGCTTTATTAAATTGTATTTATGTTGTTTTATCCTATGCTTTATTAAATTGTATTTATTTTGTTTTATCCTATGCTTTATTAAATTGTGCTTATGTTGTTTTATCCTATGGTTTATTAAATTGTATTTATGTTGTTTTATCCTTTGCTTTATTAAATTGTATTCATGTTGTTTTATCCTATGCTTTATTAAATTGTATTTATGTTGTTTTATCCTATGCTTTATTAAACTGTATTTATGTTGTTTTAACCTATGCTTTATTACATCGTGTTTATGTTGTTTTATCCTATGCTTTATTAAATTGTATTTATGTTGTTTTAACCTATGCTTTATTAAATTGTATTTATGTTGTTTTATCCTATGCTTTATTAAATTGTATTTATTTTGTTTTATCCTATGCTTTATTAAATTGTATTTATTTTGTTTTGTCCTATGCTTTATTAAATTGTGTTTATGTTGTTTTAACCTATGCTTTATTAAATTGTATTTGTGTTGTTTTAACCCATGCTTTATTAAATTGTATTTATGTTGTTTTATCCTATGCTTTATTAAATTGTATTTATGTTGTTTTATCCTATGCTTTATTAAATTGCATTTATGTTGTTTTATCCTATGCTTTATTAAATTGTATTTATGTTGTTTTATCCTATGCTTTATTAAATTTTATTGATGTTGTTTTAACCAATGCTTTATTAAATTGTATTTATGTTGTTTTATCCTATACTTTATTAAATTGTATTTATGTTGTTTTAACCTATGCTTTATTAAATTGTTTTTATGTTGTTTTATCCTATGCTTTATTAAATTGTATTTATGTTGTTTTATCCTATGCTTTATTAAATTGTGTTTATGTTGTTTTATCCTATACTTTATTAAATTGTATTTATGTTGTTTTAATCTATACTTTATTAAATTGTATTTATGTTGTTTTATCCTATGCTTTATTAAATTGTATTTATGTTGTTTTATCCTATGCTTTATTAAATTGTATTTATGTTGTTTTATCCTATGCTTTATTAAACTGTATTTATGTTGTTTTAACCTATGCTTTATTACATCGTGTTTATGTTGTTTTATCCTATGCTTTATTAAATTGTATTTATGTTGTTTTATCCTATGCTTTATTAAATTGTATTTATGTTGTTTTATCCTATGCTTTATTAAATTGTATTTATGTTGTTTTAACCTATGCTTTATTAAATTGTATTTATGTTGTTTTATCCTATGCTTTATTAAATTGTGTTTATGTTGTTTTATCCTATGCTTTATTAAATTGTATTTATGTTGTTTTATCCTATGCTTTATTAAATTGTATTTATGTTGTTTTAACCTATGCTTTATTAAATTGTATTTATGTTGTTTTATCCTATGCTTTATTAAATTGTATTTATTTTGTTTTATCCTATGCTTTATTAAATTGTATTTATTTTGTTTTGTCCTATGCTTTATTAAATTGTGTTTATGTTGTTTTAACCTATACTTTATTAAATTGTATTTATGTTGTTTTAATCTATGCTTTATTAAATTGTATTTATGTGGTTTTATCCTATGCTTTATTAAATTGTATTTATGTTGTTTTATCCTATGCTTTATTAAATTGTGCTTATGTTGTTTTATCCTATGGTTTATTAAATTGTATTTATGTTGTTTTATCCTATGCTTTATTAAATTGTATTTATGTTGTTTTATCCTATGCTTTATTAAATTGTATTTATGATGTTTTATCCTATGCTTTATTAAACTGTATTTATGTTGTTTTAACCTATGCTTTATTACATCGTGTTTATGTTGTTTTATCCTATGCTTTATTAAATTGTATTTATGTTGTTTTATCCTATGCTTTATTAAATTGTATTTATGTTGTTTTATCCTATGCTTTATTAAATTGTATTTATGTTGTTTTAACCTATGCTTTATTAAATTGTATTTATGTTTTTTTATCCTATGCTTTATTAAATTGTATTTATGTTGTTTTATCCTATGCTTTATTAAATTTTGTTTATGTTGTTTTATCCTATGCTTTATTAAATTGTATTTATGTTGTTTTATCCTATGCTTTATTAAATTGTATTTATGTTGTTTTAACCTATGCTTTATTAAATTGTATTTATGTTGTTTTATCCTATGCTTTATTAAATTGTATTTATTTTGTTTTATCCTATGCTTTATTAAATTGTATTTATGTTGTTTTATCCTATGCTTTATTAAATTGTGTTTATGTTGTTTTATCCTATACTTTATTAAATTGTATTTATGTTGTTTTAATCTATGCTTTATTAAATTGTATTTATGTTGTTTTATCCTATGCTTTATTAAATTGTATTTATGTTGTTTTATCCTATGCTTTATTAAATTGTATTTATGTTGTTTTATCCTATGCTTTATTAAACTGTATTTATGTTGTTTTAACCTATGCTTTATTACATCGTGTTTATGTTGTTTTATCCTATGCTTTATTAAATTGTATTTATGTTGTTTTATCCTATGCTTTATTAAATTGTATTTATGTTGTTTTATCTTATGCTTTATTAAATTGTATTTATGTTGTTTTAACCTATGCTTTATTAAATTGTATTTATGTTGTTTTATCCTATGCTTTATTAAATTGTGTTTATGTTGTTTTATCCTATGCTTTATTAAATTGTATTTATGTTGTTTTATCCTATGCTTTATTAAATTGTATTTATGTTGTTTTAACCTATGCTTTATTAAATTGTATTTATGTTGTTTTATCCTATGCTTTATTAAATTGTATTTATTTTGTTTTATCCTATGCTTTATTAAATTGTATTTATTTTGTTTTGTCCTATGCTTTATTAAATTGTGTTTATGTTGTTTTAACCTATGCTTTATTAAATTGTATTTGTGTTGTTTTAACCCATGCTTTATTAAATTGTATTTATGTTGTTTTATCCTATGCTTTATTAAATTGTATTTATGTTGTTTTATCCTATGCTTTATTAAATTGCATTTATGTTGTTTTATCCTATGCTTTATTAAATTGTATTTATGTTGTTTTATCCTATGCTTTATTAAATTTTATTGATGTTGTTTTATCCCATGCTTTATTAAATTGTATTTATGTTGTTTTAACCTATGCTTTATTAAATTGTATTTATGTTGTTTTATCCTATACTTTATTAAATTGTATTTATGTTGTTTTAACCTATGCTTTATTAAATTGTTTTTATGTTGTTTTATCCTATGCTTTATTAAATTGTATTTATGTTGTTTTATCCTATGCTTTATTAAATTGTATTTATGTTGTTTTATCCTATGCTTTATTAAATTGTATTTATGTTGTTTTAACCTATGCTTTATTAAATTGTATTTATGTTGTTTTATCCTATGCTTTATTAATTTGTGTTTATGTTGTTTTATCCTATGCTTTATTAAATTGTATTTATGTTGTTTTATCCTATGCTTTATTAAATTGTATTTATGTTGTTTTATCCAATGCTTTATTAAATTGTATTTATGTTGTTTTATCCTATGCTTTATTAAATTGTATTTATGTTGTTTTATCCTATGCTTTATTAAATTGTGTTTATGTTGTTTTATCCTATACTTTATTAAATTGTATTTATGTTGTATTAATCTATGCTTTATTAAATTGTATTTATGTTGTTTTATCCTATGCTTTATTAAATTGTATTTATGTTGTTTTATCCTATGCTTTATTAAATTGTGCTTATGTTGTTTTATCCTATGGTTTATTAAATTGTATTTATGTTGTTTTATCCTATGCTTTATTAAATTGTATTTATGTTGTTTTATCCTATGCTTTATTAATTTGTATTTATGATGTTTTATCCTATGGTTTATTAAACTGTATTTATGTTGTTTTAACCTATGCTTTATTACATCGTGTTTATGTTGTTTTATCCTATGCTTTATTAAATTGTATTTATGTTGTTTTATCCTATGCTTTATTAAATTGTATTTATGTTGTTTTATCCTATGCTTTATTAAATTGTATTTATGTTGTTTTAACCTATGCTTTATTAAATTGTATTTATGCTTTTTTATTCTATGCTTTATTAAATTGTATTTATGTTGTTTTATCCTATGCTTTATTAAATTTTGTTTATGTTGTTTTACCCTATGCTTTATTAAATTGTATTTATGTTGTTTTATCCTATGCTTTATTAAATTGTATTTATGTTGTTTTAACCTATGCTTTATTAAATTGTATTTATGTTGTTTTATCCTATGCTTTATTAAATTGTATTTATTTTGTTTTATCCTATGCTTTATTAAATTGTATTTATGTTGTTTTATCCTATGCTTTATTAAATTGTGTTTATGTTGTTTTATCCTATACTTTATTAAATTGTATTTATGTTGTTTTAATCTATGCTTTATTAAATTGTATTTATGTTGTTTTATCCTATGCTTTATTAAATTGTATTTATGTTGTTTTATCCTATGCTTTATTAAATTGTATTTATGTTGTTTTATCCTATGCTTTATTAAATTGTATTTATGTTGTTTTAACCTATGCTTTATTACATCGTGTTTATGTTGTTTTATCCTATGCTTTATTAAATTGTATTTATGTTGTTTTATCCTATGCTTTATTAAATTTTGTTTATGTTGTTTTATCCTATGCTTTATTAAATTGTATTTATGTTGTTTTATCCTATGCTTTATTAAATTGTATTTATGTTGTTTTAACCTATGCTTTATTAAATTGTATTTATGTTGTTTTATCCTATGCTTTATTAAATTGTATTTATTTTGTTTTATCCTATGCTTTATTAAATTGTATTTATGTTGTTTTATCCTATGCTTTATTAAATTGTATTTATGTTGTTTTATCCTATGCTTTATGAAATTGTGCTTATGTTATTTTATCCTATGGTTTATTAAATTGTATTTATGTTGTTTTATCCTATGCTTTATTAAATTGTATTTATGTTGTTTTATCCTATGCTTTATTAAATTGTATTTAGGTTGTTTTATCCTATGCTTTATTAAACTGTATTTATGTTGTTTTAACCTATGCTTTATTACATCGTGTTTATGTTGTTTTATCCTATGCTTTATTAAATTGTATTTATGTTGCTTTAACCTATGCTTTATTAAATTGTATTTATGTTGTTTTATCCTATGCTTTATTAAATGGTATTTATGTTGTTTTATCCTATGCTTTATTAAATTAAATTTATTTTGTTTTGTCCTATGCTTTATCAAATTGTGTTTATGTTGTTTTAACCTATGCTTTATTAAATTGTATTTGTGTTGTTTTAACCCATGCTTTATTAAATTGTATTTATGTTGTTTTATCCTATGCTTTATTAAATTTTATTGATGTTGTTTTATCCCATGCTTTATTAAATTGTATTTATGTTGTTTTAACCTATGCTTTATTAAATTGTATTTATGTTGTTTTATCCTATACTTTATAAAATTGTACTTATGTTGTTTTAACCTATGCTTTATTAAATTGTTTTTATGTTGTTTTATCCTATGCTTTATTAAATTGTATTTATGTTGTTTTATCCTATGCTTTATTAAATTGTATTTATGTTGTTTTATCCTATGCTTTATTAAATTGTATTTATGTTGTTTTAACCTATGCTTTATTAAATTGTATTTATGTTGTTTTATCCTATGCTTTATTAAATTGTGTTTATGTTGTTTTATCCTATGCTTTATTAAATTGTATTTATGTTGTTTTATCCTATGCTTTATTAAATTGTATTTATGTTGTTTTAACCTATGCTTTATTAAATTGTATTTATGTTGTTTTAATCTATGCTTTATTAAATTGTATTTATGTTGTTTTATCCTATGCTTTATTAAATTGTATTTATGTTGTTTTATCCTATGCTTTATTAAATTGTGCTTATGTTGTTTTACCCTATGGTTTATTAAATTGTATTTATGTTGTTTTATCCTATGGTTTATTAAATTGTATTTATGTTGTTTTATCCTATGCTTTATTAAATTGTATTTATGTTGTTTTATCCTATGCTTTATTAAATTGTGTTTATGTTGTTTTATCCTATACTTTATTAAATTATATTTATGTTGTTTTAATCTATGCTTTATTAAATTGTATTTATGTTGTTTTATCCTATGCTTTATTAAATTGTATTTATGTTGTTTTATCCTATGCTTTATTAAATTGTGTTTATGTTGTTTTATCCTATACTTTATTAAATTGTATTTGTGTTGTTTTAACCCATGCTTTATTAAATTGTATTTATGTTATTTTATCCTATGCTTTATTAAATTGTATTTATGTTGTTTTATCCTATGCTTTATTAAATTGTATTTATGTTGTTTTATCCTATGCTTTATTAAATTGTATTTATGTTGTTTTATCCTATGCTTTATTAAATTTTATTGATGTTGTTTTATCCCATGCTTTATTAAATTGTATTTATGTTGTTTTAACCTATGCTTTATTAAATTGTATTTATGTTGTTTTATCCTATACTTTATTAAATTGTATTTATGTTGTTTTAACCTATGCTTTATTAAATTGTTTTTATGTTGTTTTATCCTATGCTTTATTAAATTGTATTTATGTTGTTTTATCCTATGCTTTATTAAATTGTATTTATGTTGTTTTATCCTATGCTTTATTAAATTGTATTTATTTTGTTTTGTCCTATGCTTTATTAAATTGTGTTTATGTTGTTTTATCCTATGCTTTATTAAATTTTATTGATGTTGTTTTATCCCATGCTTTATTAAATTGTATTTATGTTGTTTTAACCTATGCTTTATTAAATTGTATTTATGTTGTTTTATCCTATGCTTTATTAAATTGTATTTATTTTGTTTTATCCTATGCTTTATTAAATTGTATTTATGTTGTTTTATCCTATGCTTTATTAAATTGTATTTATGTTGTTTTATCCTATGCTTTATGAAATTGTGCTTATGTTATTTTATCCTATGGTTTATTAAATTGTATTTATGTTGTTTTATCCTATGCTTTATTAAATTGTATTTATGTTGTTTTATCCTATGCTTTATTAAATTGTATTTATGTTGTTTTATCCTATGCTTTATTAAACTGTATTTATGTTGTTTTAACCTATGCTTTATTACATCGTGTTTATGTTGTTTTATCCTATGCTTTATTAAATTGTATTTATGTTGCTTTAACCTATGCTTTATTAAATTGTATTTATGTTGTTTTATCCTATGCTTTATTAAATGGTATTTATGTTGTTTTATCCTATGCTTTATTAAATTGTATTTATGTTGTTTTAACCTATGCTTTATTAAACTGTATTTATGTTGTTTTATCTTATGCTTTATTAAATTGTATTTATGTTGTTTTATCCTATGCTTTATTAAATTAAATTTATTTTGTTTTGTCCTATGCTTTATCAAATTGTGTTTATGTTGTTTTAACCTATGCTTTATTAAATTGTATTTGTGTTGTTTTAACCCATGCTTTATTAAATTGTATTTATGTTGTTTTATCCTATGCTTTATTAAATTTTATTGATGTTGTTTTATCCCATGCTTTATTAAATTGTATTTATGCTGTTTTAACCTATGCTTTATTAAATTGTATTTATGTTGTTTTATCCTATACTTTATAAAATTGTACTTATGTTGTTTTAACCTATGCTTTATTAAATTGTTTTTATGTTGTTTTATCCTATGCTTTATTAAATTGTATTTATGTTGTTTTATCCTATGCTTTATTAAATTGTATTTATGTTGTTTTATCCTATGCTTTATTAAATTGTATTTATGTTGTTTTAACCTATGCTTTATTAAATTGTATTTATGTTGTTTTATCCTATGCTTTATTAAATTGTGTTTATGTTGTTTTATCCTATGCTTTATTAAATTGTATTTATGTTGTTTTATCCTATGCTTTATTAAATTGTATTTATGTTGTTTTAACCTATGCTTTATTAAATTGTATTTATGTTGTTTTAATCTATGCTTTATTAAATTGTATTTATGTTGTTTTATCCTATGCTTTATTAAATTGTATTTATGTTGTTTTATCCTATGCTTTATTAAATTGTGCTTATGTTGTTTTATCCTATGGTTTATTAAATTGTATTTATGTTGTTTTATCCTATGGTTTATTAAATTGTATTTATGTTGTTTTATCCTATGCTTTATTAAATTGTATTTATGTTGTTTTATCCTATGCTTTATTAAATTGTGTTTATGTTTTTTTATCCTATACTTTATTAAATTATATTTATGTTGTTTTAATCTATGCTTTATTAAATTGTATTTATGTTGTTTTATCCTATGCTTTATTAAATTGTATTTATGTTGTTTTATCCTATGATTTATTAAATTGTGCTTATGTTGTTTTATCCTATGTTTTATTAAATTGTATTTATGTTGTTTTATCCTATGGTTTATTAAATTGTATTTATGTTGTTTTATCCTATGCTTTATTAAATTGTATTTATTTTGTTTTGTCCTATGCTTTATTAAATTGTGTTTATGTTGTTTTAACCTATGCTTTATTAAATTGTATTTGTGTTGTTTTAACCCATGCTTTATTAAATTGTATTTATGTTGTTTTATCCTATGCTTTATTAAATTGTATTTATGTTGTTTTATCCTATGCTTTATTAAATTGTATTTATGTTGTTTTATCCTATGCTTTATTAAATTGTATTTATGTTGTTTTATCCTATGCTTTATTAAATTTTATTGATGTTGTTTTATCCCATGCTTTATTAAATTGTATTTATGTTGTTTTAACCTATGCTTTATTAAATTGTATTTATGTTGTTTTATCCTATACTTTATTAAATTGTATTTATGTTGTTTTAACCTATGCTTTATTAAATTGTTTTTATGTTGTTTTTTCCTATGCTTTATTAAATTGTATTTATGTTGTTTTATCCTATGCTTTATTAAATTGTATTTATGTTGTTTTATCCTATGCTTTATTAAATTGTATTTATGTTGTTTTAACCTATGCTTTATTAAATTGTATTTATGTTGTTTTATCCTATGCTTTATTAAATTGTGTTTATGTTGTTTTATCCTATGCTTTATTAAATTGTATTTATGTTGTTTTATCCTATGCTTTATTAAATTGTATTTATGTTGTTTTATCCTATGCTTTATTAAATTGTATTTATTTTGTTTTGTCCTATGCTTTATTAAATTGTGTTTATGTTGTTTTAACCTATGCTTTATTAAATTGTATTTGTGTTGTTTTAACTCATGCTTTATTAAATTGTATTTATGTTGTTTTATCCTATGGTTTATTAAATTGTATTTATGTTGTTTTATCCTATGCTTTATTAAATTGAATTTATGTTGTTTTATCCTATGCTTTATTAAATTGTATTTATGATGTTTTATCCTATGCTTTATTAAACTGTATTTATGTTGTTTTAACCTATGCTTTATTACATCGTGTTTATGTTGTTTTATCCTATGCTTTATTAAATTGTATTTATGTTGTTTTATCCTATGCTTTATTAAATTGTATTTATGTTGTTTTATCCTATGCTTTATTAAATTGTATTTATGTTGTTTTATCCTATGCTTTATTAAATTTTATTGATGTTGTTTTATCCCATGCTTTATTAAATTGTATTTATGTTGTTTTAACCTATGCTTTATTAAATTGTATTTATGTTGTTTTATCCTATACTTTATTAAATTGTATTTATGTTGTTTTAACCTATGCTTTATTAAATTGTTTTTATGTTGTTTTATCCTATGCTTTATTAAATTGTATTCATGTTGTTTTATCCTATGCTTTATTAAATTGTATTTATGTTGTTTTATCCTATGCTTTATTAAATTGTATTTATTTTGTTTTGTCCTATGCTTTATTAAATTGTGTTTATGTTGTTTTATCCTATGCTTTATTAAATTTTATTGATGTTGTTTTATCCCATGCTTTATTAAATTGTATTTATGTTGTTTTAACCTATGCTTTATTAAATTGTATTTATGTTGTTTTATCCTATACTTTATTAAATTGTATTTATGTTGTTTTAACCTATGCTTTATTAAATTGTTTTTATGTTGTTTTATCCTATGCTTTATTAAATTGTATTTATGTTGTTTTATCCTATGCTTTATTAAATTGTATTTATGTTGTTTTATCCTATGCTTTATTAAATTGTATTTATTTTGTTTTGTCCTATGCTTTATTAAATTGTGTTTATGTTGTTTTAACCTATGCTTTATTAAATTGTATTTGTGTTGTTTTAACCCATGCTTTATTAAATTGTATTTATGTTGTTTTATCCTATGCTTTATTAAATTGTATTTATGTTGTTTTATCCTATACTTTATTAAATTATATTTATGTTGTTTTAATCTATGCTTTATTAAATTGTATTTATGTTGTTTTATCCTATGCTTTATTAAATTGTATTTATGTTGTTTTATCCTATGCTTTATTAAATTGTGTTTATGTTGTTTTATCCTATACTTTATTAAATTGTATTTGTGTTGTTTTAACCCATGCTTTATTAAATTGTATTTATGTTGTTTTATCCTATGCTTTATTAAATTGTATTTATGTTGTTTTATCCTATGCTTTATTAAATTGTATTTATGTTGTTTTATCCTATGCTTTATTAAATTGTATTTATGTTGTTTTATCCTATGCTTTATTAAATTGTATTTATGTTGTTTTAACCTATGTTTTATTAAATTGTATTTGTGTTGTTTTAACCCATGCTTTATTAAATTGTATTTATGTTGTTTTATCCTATGCTTTATTAAATTGTATTTATGTTGTTTTATCCTATGCTTTATTAAATTGTGTTTATGTTGTTTTATCCTATGCTTTATTAAATTGTATTTATGTTGTTTTATCCTATGCTTTATTAAATTGTATTTATGTTGTTTTAACCTATGCTTTATTAAATTGTATTTATGTTGTTTTAATCTATGCTTTATTAAATTGTATTTATGTTGTTTTATCCTATGCTTTATTAAATTGTATTTATGTTGTTTTATCCTATGCTTTATTAAATTGTGCTTATGTTGTTTTATCCTATGGTTTATTAAATTGTATTTATGTTGTTTTATCCTATGGTTTATTAAATTGTATTTATGTTGTTTTATCCTATGCTTTATTAAATTGTATTTATGTTGTTTTATCCTATGCTTTATTAAATTGTGTTTATGTTGTTTTATCCTATACTTTATTAAATTATATTTATGTTGTTTTAATCTATGCTTTATTAAATTGTATTTATGTTGTTTTATCCTATGCTTTATTAAATTGTATTTATGTTGTTTTATCCTATGCTTTATTAAATTGTGTTTTTGTTGTTTTATCCTATACTTTATTAAATTGTATTTGTGTTGTTTTAACCCATGCTTTATTAAATTGTATTTATGTTGTTTTATCCTATGCATTATTAAATTGTATTTATGTTGTTTTATCCTATGCTTTATTAAATTGTATTTATGTTGTTTTATCCTATGCTTTATTAAATTGTATTTATGTTGTTTTATCCTATGCTTTATTAAATTTTATTGATGTTGTTTTATCCCATGCTTTATTAAATTGTATTTATGTTGTTTTAACCTATGCTTTATTAAATTGTATTTATGTTGTTTTATCCTATACTTTATTAAATTGTATTTATGTTGTTTTAACCTATGCTTTATTAAATTGTTTTTATGTTGTTTTATCCTATGCTTTATTAAATTGTATTTATGTTGTTTTATCCTATGCTTTATTAAATTGTATTTATGTTGTTTTATCCTATGCTTTATTAAATTGTATTTATTTTGTTTTGTCCTATGCTTTATTAAATTGTGTTTATGTTGTTTTATCCTATGCTTTATTAAATTTTATTGATGTTGTTTTATCCCATGCTTTATTAAATTGTATTTATGTTGTTTTAACCTATGCTTTATTAAATTGTATTTATGTTGTTTTATCCTATACTTTATTAAATTGTATTTATGTTGTTTTAACCTATGCTTTATTAAATTGTTTTTATGTTGTTTTATCCTATGCTTTATTAAATTGTATTTATGTTGTTTTATCCTATGCTTTATTAAATTGTATTTATGTTGTTTTATCCTATGCTTTATTAAATTGTATTTATTTTGTTTTGTCCTATGCTTTATTAAATTGTGTTTATGTTGTTTTAACCTATGCTTTATTAAATTGTATTTGTGTTGTTTTAACCCATGCTTTATTAAATTGTATTTATGTTGTTTTATCCTATGCTTTATTAAATTGTATTTATGTTGTTTTATCCTATGCTTTATTAAATTGTATTTATGTTGTTTTATCCTATGCTTTATTAAATTGTATTTATGTTGTTTTATCCTATGCTTTATTAAATTTTATTGATGTTGTTTTATCCCATGCTTTATTAAATTGTATTTATGTTGTTTTAACCTATGCTTTATTAAATTGTATTTATGTTGTTTTATCCTATACTTTATTAAATTGTATTTATGTTGTTTTAACCTATGCTTTATTAAATTGTTTTTATGTTGTTTTATCCTATGTTTTATTAAATTGTATTTATGTTGTTTTATCCTATGCTTTATTAAATTGTATTTATGTTGTTTTATCCTATGCTTTATTAAATTGTATTTATGTTGTTTTAACCTATGCTTTATTAAATTGTATTTATGTTGTTTTATCCTATGCTTTATTAAATTGTGTTTATGTTGTTTTATCCTATGCTTTATTAAATTGTATTTATGTTGTTTTATCCTATGCTTTATTAAATTGTATTTATGTTGTTTTATCCTATGCTTTATTAAATTGTATTTATTTTGTTTTGTCCTATGCTTTATTAAATTGTGTTTATGTTGTTTTAACCTATGCTTTATTAAATTGTATTTGTGTTGTTTTAACCCATGCTTTATTAAATTGTATTTATGTTGTTTTATCCTATGGTTTATAAAATTGTATTTATGTTGTTTTATCCTATGCTTTATTAAATTGTATTTATGTTGTTTTATCCTATGCTTTATTAAATTGTATTTATGATGTTTTATCCTATGCTTTATTAAACTGTATTTATGTTGTTTTAACCTATGCTTTATTACATCGTGTTTATGTTGTTTCATCCTATGCTTTATTAAATTGTATTTATGTTGTTTTATCCTATGCTTTATTAAATTGTATTTATGTTGTTTTATCCTATGCTTTATTAAATTGTATTTATGTTGTTTTAACCTATGCTTTATTAAATTGTATTTATGTTTTTTTATCCTATGCTTTATTAAATTGTATTTATGTTGTTTTATCCTATGCTTTATTAAATTTTGTTTATGTTGTTTTATCCTATGCTTTATTAAATTGTATTTATGTTGTTTTATCCTATGCTTTATTAAATTGTATTTATGTTGTTTTAACCTATGCTTTATTAAATTGTATTTATGTTGTTTTATCATATGCTTTATTAAATTGTATTTATTTTGTTTTATCCTATGCTTTATTAAATTGTATTTATGTTGTTTTATCCTATGCTTTATTAAATTGTGTTTATGTTGTTTTATCCTATACTTTATTAAATTGTATTTATGTTGTTTTAATCTATGCTTTATTAAATTGTATTTATGTTGTTTTATCCTATGCTTTATTAAATTGTATTTATGTTGTTTTATCCTATGCTTTATTAAATTGTATTTATGTTGTTTTATCCTATGCTTTATTAAACTGTATTTATGTTGTTTTAACCTATGCTTTATTACATCGTGTTTATGTTGTTTTATCCTATGCTTTATTAAATTGTATTTATGTTGTTTTATCCTATGCTTTATTAAATTGTATTTATGTTGTTTTATCCTATGCTTTATTAAATTGTATTTATGTTGTTTTAACCTATGCTTTATTAAATTGTATTTATGTTTTTTTATCCTATGCTTTATTAAATTGTATTTATGTTGTTTTATCATATGCTTTATTAAATTTTGTTTATGTTGTTTTATCCTATGCTTTATTAAATTGTATTTATGTTGTTTTATCCTATGCTTTATTAAATTGTATTTATGTTGTTTTAACCTATGCTTTATTAAATTGTATTTATGTTGTTTTATCCTATGCTTTATTAAATTGTATTTATGTTGTTTTATCCTATGCTTTATTAAATTGTGCTTATGTTCTTTTATCCTATGGTTTATTAAATTGTATTTATGTTGTTTTATCCTATGCTTTATTAAATTGTATTTATGTTGTTTTATCCTATGCTTTATTAAATTGTATTTATGTTGTTTTATCCTATGCTTTATTAAATTGTATTTATGTTGTTTTATCCTATGCTTTATGAAATTGTGCTTATGTTGTTTTATCCTATGGTTTATTAAATTGTATTTATGTTGTTTTATCCTATGCTTTATTAAATTGTATTTATGTTGTTTTATCCTATGCTTTATTAAATTGTATTTATGTTGTTTTATCCTATGCTTTATTAAACTGTATTTATGTTGTTTTAACCTATGCTTTATTACATCGTGTTTATGTTGTTTTATCCTATGCTTTATTAAATTGTATTTATGTTGCTTTAACCTATGCTTTATTAAATTGTATTTATGTTGTTTTATCCTATGCTTTATTAAATGGTATTTATGTTGTTTTATCCTATGCTTTATTAAATTGTATTTATGTTGTTTTAACCTATGCTTTATTAAACTGTATTTATGTTGTTTTATCCTATGCTTTATTAAATTGTATTTATGTTGTTTTATCCTATGCTTTATTAAATTAAATTTATTTTGTTTTGTCCTATGCTTTATCAAATTGTGTTTATGTTGTTTTAACCTATGCTTTATTAAATTGTATTTGTGTTGTTTTAACCCATGCTTTATTAAATTGTATTTATGTTGTTTTATCCTATGCTTTATTAAATTTTATTGATGTTGTTTTATCCCATGCTTTATTAAATTGTATTTATGTTGTTTTAACCTATGCTTTATTAAATTGTATTTATGTTGTTTTATCCTATACTTTATTAAATTGTACTTATGTTGTTTTAACCTATGCTTTATTAAATTGTTTTTATGTTGTTTTATCCTATGCTTTATTAAATTGTGTTTATGTTGTTTTATCCTATGCTTTATTAAATTGTATTTATGTTGTTTTATTCTATGCTTTATTAAATTGTATTTATGTTGTTTTAACCTATGCTTTATTAAATTGTATTTATGTTGTTTTAATCTATGCTTTATTAAAATGTATTCATGTTGTTTTATCCTATGCTTTATTAAATTGTATTTATGTTGTTTTATCCTATGCTTTATTAAATTGTGCTTATGTTGTTTTATCCTATGGTTTATTAAATTGTATTTATGTTGTTTTATCCTATGCTTTATTAAATTGTATTTATGTTGTTTTATCCTATGCTTTATTAAATTGTATTTATGTTGTTTTTTCCTATGCTTTATTAAATTGTGTTTATGTTGTTTTATCCTATACTTTATTAAATTGTATTTATGTTGTTTTAATCTATGCTTTATTAAATTGTATTTATGTTGTTTTATCCTATGCTTTATTAAATTGTATTTATGTTGTTTTAACCTATGCTTTATTAAATTGTATTTATGTTGTTTTAATCTATGCTTTGTTAAATTGTATTTATGTTGTTTTATCCTATGCTTTATTAAATTGTATTTATGTTGTTTTATCCTATGATTTATTAAATTGTGCTTATGTTGTTTTATCCTATGTTTTATTAAATTGTATTTATGTTGTTTTATCCTATGGTTTATTAAATTGTATTTATGTTGTTTTATCCTATGCTTTATTAAATTGTATTTATGTTGTTTTATCCTATGCTTTATTAAATTGTGTTTATGTTGTTTTATCCTATACTTTATTAAATTATATTTATGTTGTTTTAATCTATGCTTTATTAAATTGTATTTATGTTGTTTTATCCTATGCTTTATTAAATTGTATTTATGTTGTTTTATCCTATGCTTTATTAAATTGTGTTTATGTTGTTTTATCCTATACTTTATTAAATTGTATTTGTGTTGTTTTAACCCATGCTTTATTAAATTGTATTTATGTTGTTTTATCCTATGCTTTATTAAATTGTATTTATGTTGTTTTATCCTATGCTTTATTAAATTGTATTTATGTTGTTTTATCCTATGCTTTATTAAATTGTATTTATGTTGTTTTATCCTATGCTTTATTAAATTTTATTGATGTTGTTTTATCCCATGCTTTATTAAATTTTATTTATGTTGTTTTAACCTATGCTTTATTAAATTGTATTTATGTTGTTTTATCCTATACTTTATTAAATTGTATTTATGTTGTTTTAACCTATGCTTTATTAAATTGTTTTTATGTTGTTTTATCCTATGCTTTATTAAATTGTATTTATGTTGTTTTATCCTATGCTTTATTAAATTGTATTTATGTTGTTTTATCCTATGCTTTATTAAATTGTATTTATTTTGTTTTGTCCTATGCTTTATTAAATTGTGTTTATGTTGTTTTATCCTATGCTTTATTAAATTTTATTGATGTTGTTTTATCCCATGCTTTATTAAATTGTATTTATGTTGTTTTAACCTATGCTTTATTAAATTGTATTTATGTTGTTTTATCCTATACTTTATTAAATTGTATTTATGTTGTTTTAACCTATGCTTTATTAAATTGTTTTTATGTTGTTTTATCCTATGCTTTATTAAATTGTGTTTATGTTGTTTTATCCTATGCTTTATTAAATTGTATTTATGTTGTTTTATCCTATGCTTTATTAAATTGTATTTATGTTGTTTTATCCTATGCTTTATTAAATTGTATTTATTTTGTTTTGTCCTATGCTTTATTAAATTGTGTTTATGTTGTTTTAACCTATGCTTTATTAAATTGTATTTGTGTTGTTTTAACCCATGCTTTATTAAATTGTATTTATGTTGTTTTATCCTATGCATTATTAAATTGTATTTATGTTGTTTTATCCTATGCTTTATTAAATTGTATTTATGTTGTTTTATCCTATGCTTTATTAAATTTTATTGATGTTGTTTTATCCCATGCTTTATTAAATTGTATTTATGTTGTTTTAACCTATGCTTTATTAAATTGTATTTATGTTGTTTTATCCTATACTTTATTAAATTGTATTTATGTTGTTTTAACCTATGCTTTATTAAATTGTTTTTATGTTGTTTTATCCTATGCTTTATTAAATTGTATTTATGTTGTTTTATCCTATGCTTTATTAAATTGTATTTATGTTGTTTTATCCTATGCTTTATTAAATTGTATTTATGTTGTTTTAACCTATGCTTTATTAAATTGTATTTATGTTGTTTTATCCTATGCTTTAATAAATTGTGTTTATGTTGTTTTATCCTATGCTTTATTAAATTGTATTTATGTTGTTTTATCCTATGCTTTATTAAATTGTATTTATGTTGTTTTAACCTATGCTTTATTAAATTGTATTTATGTTGTTTTATCCTATGCTTTATTAAATTGTATTTATGTTGTTTTATCCTATGCTTTATTAAATTGTATTTATGTTGTTTTAACCTATTCTTTATTAAATTGTATTTATGTTGTTTTATCATATGCTTTATTAAATTGTATTTATGTTGTTTTATCCTATTCTTTATTAAATTGTGTTTATGTTGTTTTATCCTATACTTTATTAAATTGTATTTATGTTGTTTTAACCCATGCTTTATTAAATTGTATTTATGTTGTTTTATCCTATGCTTTATTAAATTGCATCTATGTTATTTTATCCTATGCTTTATTAAATTGTATTTATGTTGTTTCATCCTATGCTTTATTAAATTGTATTTATGTGGTTTTATCCTATGCTTTATTAAATTGTATTCATGTTGTTTTATCTTATGCTTTATTAAATTGTATTTATGTTGTTTTATCTTATGCTTTATTAAATTGTGTTTATGTTGTTTTATCCTATGCTTTATTAAATTGTATTTATGTGGTTTTATCCTATGCTTTATTAAATTGTATTTATGTTGTTTTATCCTATGCTTTATGAAATTGTGCTTATGTTGTTTTATCCTATGGTTTATTAAATTGTATTTATGTTGTTTTATCCTATGCTTTATTAAATTGTATTTATGTTGTTTTATCCTATGCTTTATTAAATTGTATTTATGTTGTTTTATCCTATGCTTTATTAAACTGTATTTATGTTGTTTTAACCTATGCTTTATTACATCGTGTTTATGTTGTTTTATCCTATGCTTTATTAAATTGTATTTATGTTGCTTTAACCTATGCTTTATTAAATTGTATTTATGTTGTTTTATCCTATGCTTTATTAAATGGTATTTATGTTGTTTTATCCTATGCTTTATTAAATTGTATTTATGTTGTTTTAACCTATGCTTTATTAAACTGTATTTATGTTGTTTTATCCTATGCTTTATTAAATTGTATTTATGTTGTTTTATCCTATGCTTTATTAAATTGTATTTATGTTGTTTTATCCTATGCTTTAATAAATTGTGTTTATGTTGTTTTATCCTATGCTTTATTAAATTGTATTTATGTTGTTTTATCCTATGCTTTATTAAATTGTATTTATGTTGTTTTAACCTATGCTTTATTAAATTGTATTTATGTTGTTTTATCCTATGCTTTATTAAATTGTATTTATGTTGTTTTATCCTATGCTTTATTAAATTGTATTTATGTTGTTTTAACCTATTCTTTATTAAATTGTATTTATGTTGTTTTATCCTATGCTTTATTAAATTGTATTTATGTTGTTTTATCCTATTCTTTATTAAATTGTGTTTATGTTGTTTTATCCTATACTTTATTAAATTGTATTTATGTTGTTTTAACCCATGCTTTATTAAATTGTATTTATGTTGTTTTATCCTATGCTTTATTAAATTGCATCTATGTTATTTTATCCTATGCTTTATTAAATTGTATTTATGTTGTTTCATCCTATGCTTTATTAAATTGTATTTATGTGGTTTTATCCTATGCTTTATTAAATTGTATTCATGTTGTTTTATCTTATGCTTTATTAAATTGTATTTATGTTGTTTTATCTTATGCTTTATTAAATTGTGTTTATGTTGTTTTATCCTATGCTTTATTAAATTGTATTTATGTGGTTTTATCCTATGCTTTATTAAATTGTATTTATGTTGTTTTATCCTATGCTTTATGAAATTGTGCTTATGTTGTTTTATCCTATGGTTTATTAAATTGTATTTATGTTGTTTTATCCTATGCTTTATTAAATTGTATTTATGTTGTTTTATCCTATGCTTTATTAAATTGTATTTATGTTGTTTTATCCTATGCTTTATTAAACTGTATTTATGTTGTTTTAACCTATGCTTTATTACATCGTGTTTATGTTGTTTTATCCTATGCTTTATTAAATTGTATTTATGTTGCTTTAACCTATGCTTTATTAAATTGTATTTATGTTGTTTTATCCTATGCTTTATTAAATGGTATTTATGTTGTTTTATCCTATGCTTTATTAAATTGTATTTATGTTGTTTTAACCTATGCTTTATTAAACTGTATTTATGTTGTTTTATCCTATGCTTTATTAAATTGTATTTATGTTGTTTTATCCTATGCTTTATTAAATTGTATTTATGTTGTTTTATCCTATGCTTTATTAAATTGTATTTATGTTGTTTTATCCTATGCTTTATTAAATTGTATTTATGTTGTTTTATCCTATGCTTTATGAAATTGTGCTTATGTTGTTTTATCCTATGGTTTATTAAATTGTATTTATGTTGTTTTATCCTATGCTTTATTAAATTGTATTTATGTTGCTTTAACCTATGCTTTATTAAATTGTATTTATGTTGTTTTATCCTATACTTTATTAAATTGTACTTATGTTGTTTTAACCTATGCTTTATTAAATTGTTTTTATGTTGTTTTATCCTATGCTTTATTAAATTGTATTTATGTTGTTTTATCCTATGCTTTATTAAATTGTATTTATGTTGTTTTATCCTATGCTTTATTAAATTGTATTTATGTTGTTTTAACCTATGCTTTATTAAATTGTATTTATGTTGTTTTATCCTATGCTTTATTAAATTGTGTTTATGTTGTTTTATCCTATGCTTTATTAAATTGTATTTATGTTGTTTTATTCTATGCTTTATTAAATTGTATTTATGTTGTTTTAACCTATGCTTTATTAAATTGTATTTATGTTGTTTTAATCTATGCTTTATTAAAATGTATTCATGTTGTTTTATCCTATGCTTTATTAAATTGTATTTATGTTGTTTTATCCTATGCTTTATTAAATTGTGCTTATGTTGTTTTATCCTATGGTTTATTAAATTGTATTTATGTTGTTTTATCCTATGCTTTATTAAATTGTATTTATGTTGTTTTATCCTATGCTTTATTAAATTGTATTTATGTTGTTTTTTCCTATGCTTTATTAAATTGTGTTTATGTTGTTTTATCCTATACTTTATTAAATTGTATTTATGTTGTTTTAATCTATGCTTTATTAAATTGTATTTATGTTGTTTTATCCTATGCTTTATTAAATTGTATTTATGTTGTTTTATCCTATGCTTTATTAAATTGTGCTTATGTTGTTTTATCCTATGGTTTATTAAATTGTATTTATGTTGTTTTATCCTATGGTTTATTAAATTGTATTTATGTTGTTTTATCCTATGCTTTATTAAATTGTATTTATGTTGTTTTATCCTATGCTTTATTAAATTGTGTTTATGTTGTTTTATCCTATACTTTATTAAATTATATTTATGTTGTTTTAATCTATGCTTTATTAAATTGTATTTATGTTGTTTTATCCTATGCTTTATTAAATTGTATTTATGTTGTTTTATCCTATGCTTTATTAAATTGTGTTTATGTTGTTTTATCCTATACTTTATTAAATTGTATTTGTGTTGTTTTAACCCATGCTTTATTAAATTGTATTTATGTTGTTTTATCCTATGCTTTATTAAATTGTATTTATGTTGTTTTATCCTATGCTTTATTAAATTGTATTTATGTTGTTTTATCCTATGCTTTATTAAATTTTATTGATGTTGTTTTATCCCATGCTTTATTAAATTTTATTTATGTTGTTTTAACCTATGCTTTATTAAATTGTATTTATGTTGTTTTATCCTATACTTTATTAAATTGTATTTATGTTGTTTTAACCTATGCTTTATTAAATTGTTTTTATGTTGTTTTATCCTATGCTTTATTAAATTGTATTTGTGTTGTTTTAACCCATGCTTTATTAAATTGTATTTATGTTGTTTTATCCAATGCTTTATTAAATTGTATTTATGTTGTTTTATCCTATGCTTTATTAAATTGTATTTATGTTGTTTTATCCTATGCTTTATTAAATTTTATTGATGTTGTTTTATCCCATGCTTTATTAAATTGTATTTATGTTGTTTTAACCTATGCTTTATTAAATTGTATTTATGTTGTTTTATCCTATACTTTATTAAATTGTATTTATGTTGTTTTAACCTATGCTTTATTAAATTGTTTTTATGTTGTTTTATCCTATGCTTTATTAAATTGTATTTATGTTGTTTTATCCTATGCTTTATTAAATTGTATTTATGTTGTTTTATCCTATGCTTTATTAAATTGTATTTATGTTGTTTTAACCTATGCTTTATTAAATTGTATTTATGTTGTTTTATCCTATGCTTTAATAAATTGTGTTTATGTTGTTTTATCCTATGCTTTATTAAATTGTATTTATGTTGTTTTATCCTATGCTTTATTAAATTGTATTTATGTTGTTTTAACCTATGCTTTATTAAATTGTATTTATGTTGTTTTATCCTATGCTTTATTAAATTGTATTTATGTTGTTTTATCCTATGCTTTATTAAATTGTATTTATGTTGTTTTAACCTATTCTTTATTAAATTGTATTTATGTTGTTTTATCCTATGCTTTATTAAATTGTATTTATGTTGTTTTATCCTATTCTTTATTAAATTGTGTTTATGTTGTTTTATCCTATAATTTATTAAATTGTATTTATGTTGTTTTAACCCATGCTTTATTAAATTGTATTTATGTTGTTTTATCCTATGCTTTATTAAATTGCATCTATGTTATTTTATCCTATGCTTTATTAAATTGTATTTATGTTGTTTCATCCTATGCTTTATTAAATTGTATTTATGTGGTTTTATCCTATGCTTTATTAAATTGTATTCATGTTGTTTTATCTTATGCTTTATTAAATTGTATTTATGTTGTTTTATCTTATGCTTTATTAAATTGTGTTTATGTTGTTTTATCCTATGCTTTATTAAATTGTATTTATGTGGTTTTATCCTATGCTTTATTAAATTGTATTTATGTTGTTTTATCCTATGCTTTATGAAATTGTGCTTATGTTGTTTTATCCTATGGTTTATTAAATTGTATTTATGTTGTTTTATCCTATGCTTTATTAAATTGTATTTATGTTGTTTTATCCTATGCTTTATTAAATTGTATTTATGATGTTTTATCCTATGCTTTATTAAACTGTATTTATGTTGTTTTAACCTATGCTTTATTACATCGTGTTTATGTTGTTTTATCCTATGCTTTATTAAATTGTATTTATGTTGCTTTAACCTATGCTTTATTAAATTGTATTTATGTTGTTTTATCCTATGCTTTATTAAATGGTATTTATGTTGTTTTATCCTATGCTTTATTAAATTGTATTTATGTTGTTTTAACCTATGCTTTATAAAACTGTATTTATGTTGTTTTATCCTATGCTTTATTAAATTGTATTTATGTTGTTTTATCCTATGCTTTATTAAATTAAATTTATTTTGTTTTGTCCTATGGTTTATCAAATTGTATTTGTGTTGTTTTAACCCATGCTTTATTAAATTGTATTTATGTTGTTTTATCCTATGCTTTATTAAATTTTATTGATGTTGTTTTATCCCATGCTTTATTAAATTGTATTTATGTTGTTTTAACCTATGCTTTATTAAATTGTATTTATGTTGTTTTATCCTATACTTTATTAAATTGTACTTATGTTGTTTTAACCTATGCTTTATTAAATTGTTTTTATGTTGTTTTATCCTATGCTTTATTAAATTGTATTTATGTTGTTTTATCCTATGCTTTATTAAATTGTATTTATGTTGTTTTATCCTATGCTTTATTAAATTGTATTTATGTTGTTTTAACCTATGCTTTATTAAATTGTATTTATGTTGTTTTATCCTATGCTTTATTAAATTGTGTTTATGTTGTTGTATCCTATGCTTTATTAAATTGTATTTATGTTGTTTTATCCTATGCTTTATTAAATTGTATTTATGTTGTTTTAACCTATGCTTTATTAAATTGTATTTATGTTGTTTTAATCTATGCTTTATTAAAATGTATTTATGTTGTTTTATCCTATGCTTTATTAAATTGTATTTATGTTGTTTTATCCAATGCTTTATTAAATTGTGCTTATGTTGTTTTATCCTATGGTTTATTAAATTGTATTTATGTTGTTTTATCCTATGCTTTATTAAATTGTATTTATGTTGTTTTATCCTATGCTTTATTAAATTGTATTTATGTTGTTTTTTCCTATGCTTTATTAAATTGTGTTTATGTTGTTTTATCCTAAACTTTATTAAATTGTATTTATGTTGTTTTAATCTATGCTTTATTAAATTGTATTTATGTTGTTTTATCCTATGCTTTATTAAATTGTATTTATGTTGTTTTAACCTATGCTTTATTAAATTGTATTTATGTTGTTTTAATCTATGCTTTATTAAATTGTATTTATGTTGTTTTATCCTATGCTTTATTAAATTGTATTTATGTTGTTTTATCCTATGCTTTATTAAATTGTGCTTATGTTGTTTTATCCTATGGTTTATTAAATTGTATTTATGTTGTTTTATCCTATGGTTTATTAAATTGTATTTATGTTGTTTTATCCTATGCTTTATTAAATTGTATTTATGTTGTTTTATCCTATGCTTTATTAAATTGTGTTTATGTTGTTTTATCCTATGCTTTATTAAATTATATTTATGTTGTTTTAATCTATGCTTTATTAAATTGTATTTATGTTGTTTTATCCTATGCTTTATTAAATTGTATTTATGTTGTTTTATCCTATGCTTTATTAAATTGTGTTTATGTTGTTTTATCCTATACTTTATTAAATTGTATTTGTGTTGTTTTAACCCATGCTTTATTAAATTGTATTTATGTTGTTTTATCCTATGCTTTATTAAATTGTATTTATGTTGTTTTATCCTATGCTTTATTAAATTGTATTTATGTTGTTTTATCCTATGCTTTATTAAATTGTATTTATGTTGTTTTATCCAATGCTTTATTAAATTGTATTTATGTTGTTTTATCCTATGCTTTATTAAATTGTATTTATTTTGTTTTGTCCTATGCTTTATTAAATTGTGTTTATGTTGTTTTATCCTATGCTTTATTAAATTTTATTGATGTTGTTTTATCCCATGCTTTATTAAATTGTATATATGTTGTTTTAACCTATGCTTTATTAAATTGTATTTATGTTGTTTTATCCTATACTTTATTAAATTGTATTTATGTTGTTTTAACCTATGCTTTATTAAATTGTTTTTATGTTGTTTTATCCTATGCTTTATTAAATTGTGTTTATGTTGTTTTATCCTATGCTTTATTAAATTGTATTTATGTTGTTTTATCCTATGCTTTATTAAATTGTATTTATGTTGTTTTATCCTATGCTTTATTAAATTGTATTTATGTTGTTTTAACCTATGCTTTATTAAATTGTATTTATGTTGTTTTATCCTATGCTTTAATAAATTGTGTTTATGTTGTTTTATCCTATGCTTTATTAAATTGTATTTATGTTGTTTTATCCTATGCTTTATTAAATTGTATTTATGTTGTTTTAACCTATGCTTTATTAAATTGTATTTATGTTGTTTTATCCTATGCTTTATTAAATTGTATTTATGTTGTTTTATCCTATGCTTTATTAAATTGTATTTATGTTGTTTTAACCTATTCTTTATTAAATTGTATTTATGTTGTTTTATCCTATGCTTTATTAAATTGTATTTATGTTGTTTTATCCTATTCTTTATTAAATTGTGTTTATGTTGTTTTATCCTATACTTTATTAAATTGTATTTATGTTGTTTTAACCCATGCTTTATTAAATTGTATTTATGTTGTTTTATCCTATGCTTTGTTAAATTGCATCTATGTTATTTTATCCTATGCTTTATTAAATTGTATTTATGTTGTTTCATCCTATGCTTTATTAAATTGTATTTATGTTGTTTTATCCTATGCTTTATTAAATTGCATCTATGTTATTTTATCCTATGCTTTATTAAATTGTATTTATGTTGTTTTATCTTATGCTTTATTAAATTGTGTTTATGTTGTTTTATCCTATGCTTTATTAAATTGTATTTATGTGGTTTTATCCTATGCTTTATTAAATTGTATTTATGTTGTTTTATCCTATGCTTTATGAAATTGTGCTTATGTTGTTTTATCCTATGGTTTATTAAATTGTATTTATGTTGTTTTATCCTATGCTTTATTAAATTGTATTTATGTTGTTTTATCCTATGCTTTATTAAATTGTATTTATGTTGTTTTATCCTATGCTTTATTAAACTGTATTTATGTTGTTTTAACCTATGCTTTATTACATCGTGTTTATGTTGTTTTATCCTATGCTTTATTAAATTGTATTTATGTTGCTTTAACCTATGCTTTATTAAATTGTATTTATGTTGTTTTATCCTATGCTTTATTAAATGGTATTTATGTTGTTTTATCCTATGCTTTATTAAATTGTATTTATGTTGTTTTAAAATATGCTTTATTAAACTGTATTTATGTTGTTTTATCCTATGCTTTATTAAATTGTATTTATGTTGTTTTATCCTATGCTTTATTAAATTAAATTTATTTTGTTTTGTCCTATGGTTTATCAAATTGTGTTTATGTTGTTTTAACCTATGCTTTATTAAATTGTATTTGTGTTGTTTTAACCCATGCTTTATTAAATTGTATTTATGTTGTTTCATCCTATGCTTTATTAAATTTTATTGATGTTGTTTTATCCCATGCTTTATTAAATTGTATTTATGTTGTTTTAACCTATGCTTTATTAAATTGTATTTATGTTGTTTTATCCTATACTTTATTAAATTGTACTTATGTTGTTTTAACCTATGCTTTATTAAATTGTTTTTATGTTGTTTTATCCTATGCTTTATTAAATTGTATTTATGTTGTTTTATCCTATGCTTTATTAAATTGTATTTATGTTGTTTTATCCTATGCTTTATTAAATTGTATTTATGTTGTTTTATCCTATGCTTTATTAAATTGTATTTATGTTGTTTTATCCTATGCTTTATTAAATTGTATTTATGTTGTTTTAACCTATGCTTTTTTAAATTGTATTTATGTTGTTTTATCCTATGCTTTATTAAATTGTGTTTATGTTGTTTTATCCTATGCTTTATTAAATTGTATTTATGTTGTTTTATCCTATGCTTTATTAAATTGTATTTATGTTGTTTTAACCTATGCTTTATTAAATTGTATTTATGTTGTTTTAATCTATGCTTTATTAAAATGTATTTATGTTGTTTTATCCTATGCTTTATTAAATTGTATTTATGTTGTTTTATCCAATGCTTTATTAAATTGTGCTTATGTTGTTTTATCCTATGGTTTATTAAATTGTATTTATGTTGTTTTATCCTATGCTTTATTAAATTGTATTTATGTTGTTTTATCCTATGCTTTATTAAATTGTATTTATGTTGTTTTTTCCTATGCTTTATTAAATTGTGTTTATGTTGTTTTATCCTATACTTTATTAAATTGTATTTATGTTGTTTTAATCTATGCTTTATTAAATTGTATTTATGTTGTTTTATCCTATGCTTTATTAAATTGTATTTATGTTGTTTTAACCTATGCTTTATTAAATTGTATTTATGTTGTTTTAATCTATGCTTCATTAAATTGTATTTATGTTGTTTTATCCTATGCTTTATTAAATTGTATGTATGTTGTTTTATCCTATGCTTTATTAAATTGTGCTTATGTTGTTTTATCCTATGGTTTATTAAATTGTATTTATGTTGTTTTATCCTATGGTTTATTAAATTGTATTTATGTTGTTTTATCCTATGCTTTATTAAATTGTATTTATGTTGTTTTATCCTATGCTTTATTAAATTGTGTTTATGTTGTTTTATCCTATCCTTTATTAAATTATATTTATGTTGTTTTAATCTATGCTTTATTAAATTGTATTTATGTTGTTTTATCCTATGCTTTATTAAATTGTGTTTATGTTGTTTTATCCTATACTTTATTAAATTGTATTTGTGTTGTTTTAACCCATGCTTTATTAAATTGTATTTATGTTGTTTTATCCTATGCTTTATTAAATTGTATTTATGTTGTTTTATCCTATGCTTTATTAAATTGTATTTATGTTGTTTTATCCTATGCTTTATTAAATTGTATTTTTGTTTTTTTATCCAATGCTTTATTAAATTGTATTTATGTTGTTTTATCCTATGCTTTATTAAATTGTATTTATTTTGTTTTGTCCTATGCTTTATTAAATTGTGTTTATGTTCTTTTATCCTATGCTTTATTAAATTTTATTGATGTTGTTTTATCCCATGCTTTATTAAATTGTATTTATGTTGTTTTAACCTATGCTTTATTAAATTGTATTTATGTTGTTTTATCCTATACTTTATTAAATTGTATTTATGTTGTTTTAACCTATGCTTTATTAAATTGTTTTTATGTTGTTTTATCCTATGCTTTATTAAATTGTGTTTATGTTGTTTTATCCTATGCTTTATTAAATTGTATTTATGTTGTTTTATCCTATGCTTTATTAAATTGTATTTATGTTGTTTTATCCTATGCTTTATTAAATTGTATTTATTTTGTTTTGTCCTATGCTTTATTAAATTGTGTTTATGTTGTTTTAACCTATGCTTTATTAAATTGTATTTGTGTTGTTTTAACCCATGCTTTATTAAATTGTATTTATGTTGTTTTATCCTATGCTTTATTAAATTGTATTTATGTTGTTTTATCCTATGCTTTATTAAATTGTATTTATGTTGTTTTATCCTATGCTTTATTAAATTTTATTGATGTTGTTTTATCCCATGCTTTATTAAATTGTATTTATGTTGTTTTAACCTATGCTTTATTAAATTGTATTTATGTTGTTTTATCCTATACTTTATTAAATTGTATTTATGTTGTTTTAACCTACGCTTTATTAAATTGTTTTTATGTTGTTTTATCCTATGCTTTATTAAATTGTATTTATGTTGTTTTATCCTATGCTTTATTAAATTGTATTTATGTTGTTTTATCCTATGCTTTATTAAATTGTATTTATGTTGTTTTAACCTATGCTTTATTAAATTGTATTTATGTTGTTTTATCCTATGCTTTAATAAATTGTGTTTATGTTGTTTTATCCTATGCTTTATTAAATTGTATTTATGTTGTTTTATCCTATGCTTTATTAAATTGTATTTATGTTGTTTTAACCTATGCTTTATTAAATTGTATTTATGTTGTTTTATCCTATGCTTTATTAAATTGTATTTATGTTGTTTTATCCTATGCTTTATTAAATTGTATTTATGTTGTTTTAACCTATTCTTTATTAAATTGTATTTATGTTGTTTTATCCTATGCTTTATTAAATTGTATTTATGTTGTTTTATCCTATTCTTTATTAAATTGTGTTTATGTTGTTTTATCCTATACTTTATTAAATTGTGTTTATGTTGTTTTAACCCATGCTTTATTAAATTGTATTTATGTTGTTTTATCCTATGCTTTATTAAATTGCATCTATGTTATTTTATCCTATGCTTTATTAAATTGTATTTATGTTGTTTCATCCTATGCTTTATTAAATTGTATTTATGTGGTTTTATCCTATGCTTTATTAAATTGTATTCATGTTGTTTTATCTTATGCTTTATTAAATTGTATTTATGTTGTTTTATCTTATGCTTTATTAAATTGTGTTTATGTTGTTTTATCCTATGCTTTATTAAATTGTATTTATGTGGTTTTATCCTATGCTTTATTAAATTGTATTTATGTTGTTTTATCCTATGCTTTATTAAATTGTATTTATGTTGTTTTATCCTATGCTTTATTAAATTGTATTTATGTTGTTTTGTACTATGCTTTATTAAATTGTATTTATGTTGTTTTAACCCATGCTTTATTAAATTGTATTTATGTTGTTTTATCCTATGCTTTATTAAATTGTATTTATTTTGTTTTGTCCTATGCTTTATTAAATTGTGTTTATGTTGTTTTAACCTATGCTTTATTAAATTGTATTTGTGTTGTTTTAACCCATGCTTTATTAAATTGTATTTATGTTGTTTTATCCTATGCTTTATTAAATTGCATTCATGTTGTTTTATCCTATGCTTTATTAAATTGTATTTATGTTGTTTTATCCTATGCTTTATTAAATTGTATTTATGTTGTTTTATCCTATGCTTTATTAAAATTTATTGATGTTGTTTTATCCCATGCTTTATTAAATTGTATTTATGTTGTTTTAACCTATGCTTTATTAAATTGTATTTATGTTGTTTTATCCTATACTTTATTAAATTGTATTTATGTTGTTTTAACCTATGCTTTATTAAATTGTTTTTATGTTGTTTTATCCTATGCTTTATTAAATTGTATTTATGTTGTTTTATCCTATGCTTTATTAAATTGTATTTATGTTGTTTTATCCTATGCTTTATTAAATTGAATTTATGTTGTTTTAACCTATGCTTTATTAAATTGTATTTATGATGTTTTATCCTATGCTTTATTAAATTGTGTTTATGTTGTTTTATCCTATGCTTTATTAAATTGTATTTATGTTGTTTTATCCTATGCTTTAATAAATTGTATTTATGTTGTTTTAACCTATGCTATATTAAATTGTATTTAGGTTGTTTTATCCTATGCTTTATTAAATTCTATTTATGTTGTTTTATCCTATGCTTTATTAAATTGTATTTATTTTGTTTTGTCCTATGCTTTATTAAATTGTGTTTATGTTGTTTTAACCTATGCTTTATTAAATTGTATTTGTGTTGTTTTAACCCATGCTTTATTAAATTGTATTTATGTTGTTTTATCCTATGCTTTATTAAATTGTATTTATGTTGTTTTATCCTATGCTTTATTAAATTATATTTATGTTGTTTTATCCTATGCTTTATTAAATTGTATTTATGTTGTTTTATCCTATGCTTTATTAAATTTTATTGATGTTGTTTTATCCCATGCTTTATTAAATTGTGTTTATGTTGTTTTAACCTATGCTTTATTAAATTGTATTTGTGTTGTTTTAACACATGCTTTATTAAATTGTATTTATGTTGTTTTATCCTATGCTTTATTAAATTGTGTTTGTTGTTTTATCCTATACTTTATTAAATTGTATTTATGTTGTTTTATCCTATGCTTTATTAAATTGTATTTATGTTGTTTTATCCTATGCTTTATTAAATTGTACTTATGTTGTTTTAACCTATGCTTTATTAAATTGTATTTATGTTGTTTTATCCTATACTTTATTAAATTGTATTTATGTTGTTTTAACCTATGCTTTATTAAATTGTATTTATGTTGTTTTATCCTATGCTTTATTAAATTGTATTTATGTTGTTTTATCCTATACTTTATTAAATTGTATTTATGTTGTTTTAACCTATGCTTTATTAAATTGTTTTTATGTTGTTTTATCCTATGCTTTATTAAATTGTATTTATGTAGTTTTATCCTATGCTTTATTAAATTGTATTTATGTTGTTTTATCCTATGCTTTATTAAATTGTATTTATGTTGTTTTAACCTATGCTTTATTAAATTGTATTTATGTTGTTTTATCCTATGCTTTATTAATTTGTGTTTATGTTGTTTTATCCTATGCTTTATTAAATTGTATTTATGTTGTTTTATCCTATGCTTTATTAAATTGTATTTATGTTGTTTTAACCTATGCTTTATTAAATTGTATTTATGTTGTTTTATCCTATGCTTTAATAAATTGTGTTTATGTTGTTTTATCCTATGCTTTATTAAATTGTATTTATGTTGTTTTATCCTATGCTTTATTAAATTGTATTTATGTTGTTTTAACCTATGCTTTATTAAATTGTATTTATGTTGTTTTATCCTATGCTTTATTAAATTGTATTTATGTTGTTTTATCCTATGCTTTATTAAATTGTATTTATGTTGTTTTAACCTATTCTTTATTAAATTGTATTTATGTTGTTTTATCCTATGCTTTATTAAATTGTATTTATGTTGTTTTATCCTATTCTTTATTAAATTGTGTTTATGTTGTTTTATCCTATACTTTATTAAATTGTATTTATGTTGTTTTAACCCATGCTTTATTAAATTGTATTTATGTTGTTTTATCCTATGCTTTATTAAATTGCATCTATGTTATTTTATCCTATGCTTTATTAAATTGTATTTATGTTGTTTCATCCTATGCTTTATTAAATTGTATTTATGTGGTTTTATCCTATGCTTTATTAAATTGTATTCATGTTGTTTTATCTTATGCTTTATTAAATTGTATTTATGTTGTTTTATCTTATGCTTTATTAAATTGTGTTTATGTTGTTTTATCCTATGCTTTATTAAATTGTATTTATGTGGTTTTATCCTATGCTTTATTAAATTGTATTTATGTTGTTTTATCCTATGCTTTATGAAATTGTGCTTATGTTGTTTTATCCTATGGTTTATTAAATTGTATTTATGTTGTTTTATCCTATGCTTTATTAAATTGTATTTATGTTGTTTTATCCTATGCTTTATTAAATTGTATTTATGATGTTTTATCCTATGCTTTATTAAACTGTATTTATGTTGTTTTAACCTATGCTTTATTACATCGTGTTTATGTTGTTTTATCCTATGCTTTATTAAATTGTATTTATGTTGCTTTAACCTATGCTTTATTAAATTGTATTTATGTTGTTTTATCCTATGCTTTATTAAATGGTATTTATGTTGTTTTATCCTATGCTTTATTAAATTGTATTTATGTTGTTTTAACCTATGCTTTATAAAACTGTATTTATGTTGTTTTATCCTATGCTTTATTAAATTGTATTTATGTTGTTTTATCCTATGCTTTATTAAATTAAATTTATTTTGTTTTGTCCTATGGTTTATCAAATTGTATTTGTGTTGTTTTAACCCATGCTTTATTAAATTGTATTTATGTTGTTTTATCCTATGCTTTATTAAATTTTATTGATGTTGTTTTATCCCATGCTTTATTAAATTGTATTCATGTTGTTTTAACCTATGCTTTATTAAATTGTATTTATGTTGTTTTATCCTATACTTTATTAAATTGTACTTATGTTGTTTTAACCTATGCTTTATTAAATTGTTTTTATGTTGTTTTATCCTATGCTTTATTAAATTGTATTTATGTTGTTTTATCCTATGCTTTATTAAATTGTATTTATGTTGTTTTATCCTATGCTTTATTAAATTGTATTTATGTTGTTTTAACCTATGCTTTATTAAATTGTATTTATGTTGTTTTATCCTATGCTTTATTAAATTGTGTTTATGTTGTTTTATCCTATGCTTTATTAAATTGTATTTATGTTGTTTTATCCTATGCTTTATTAAATTGTATTTATGTTGTTTTAACCTATGCTTTATTAAATTGTATTTATGTTGTTTTAATCTATGCTTTATTAAAATGTATTTATGTTGTTTTATCCTATGCTTTATTAAATTGTATTTATGTTGTTTTATCCAATGCTTTATTAAATTGTGCTTATGTTGTTTTATCCTATGGTTTATTAAATTGTATTTATGTTGTTTTATCCTATGCTTTATTAAATTGTATTTATGTTGTTTTATCCTATGCTTTATTAAATTGTATTTATGTTGTTTTTTCCTATGCTTTATTAAATTGTGTTTATGTTGTTTTATCCTATACTTTATTAAATTGTATTTATGTTGTTTTAATCTATGCTTTATTAAATTGTATTTATGTTGTTTTATCCTATGCTTTATTAAATTGTATTTATGTTGTTTTAACCTATGCTTTATTAAATTGTATTTATGTTGTTTTAATCTATGCTTTATTAAATTGTATTTATGTTGTTTTATCCTATGCTTTATTAAATTGTATTTATGTTGTTTTATCCTATGCTTTATTAAATTGTGCTTATGTTGTTTTATCCTATGGTTTATTAAATTGTATTTATGTTGTTTTATCCTATGGTTTATTAAATTGTATTTATGTTGTTTTATCCTATGCTTTATTAAATTGTATTTATGTTGTTTTATCCTATGCTTTATTAAATTGTGTTTATGTTGTTTTATCCTATGCTTTATTAAATTATATTTATGTTGTTTTAATCTATGCTTTATTAAATTGTATTTATGTTGTTTTATCCTATGCTTTATTAAATTGTATTTATGTTGTTTTATCCTATGCTTTATTAAATTGTGTTTATGTTGTTTTATCCTATACTTTATTAAATTGTATTTGTGTTGTTTTAACCCATGCTTTATTAAATTGTATTTATGTTGTTTTATCCTATGCTTTATTAAATTGTATTTATGTTGTTTTATCCTATGCTTTATTAAATTGTATTTATGTTGTTTTATCCTATGCTTTATTAAATTTTATTTATGTTGTTTTATCCAATGCTTTATTAAATTGTATTTATGTTGTTTTATCCTATGCTTTATTAAATTGTATTTATTTTGTTTTGTCCTATGCTTTATTAAATTGTGTTTATGTTGTTTTATCCTATGCTTTATTAAATTTTATTGATGTTGTTTTATCCCATGCTTTATTAAATTGTATATATGTTGTTTTAACCTATGCTTTATTAAATTGTATTTATGTTGTTTTATCCTATACTTTATTAAATTGTATTTATGTTGTTTTAACCTATGCTTTATTAAATTGTTTTTATGTTGTTTTATCCTATGCTTTATTAAATTGTGTTTATGTTGTTTTATCCTATGCTTTATTAAATTGTATTTATGTTGTTTTATCCTATGCTTTATTAAATTGTATTTATGTTGTTTTATCCTATGCTTTATTAAATTGTATTTATGTTGTTTTAACCTATGCTTTATTAAATTGTATTTATGTTGTTTTATCCTATGCTTTAATAAATTGTGTTTATGTTGTTTTATCCTATGCTTTATTAAATTGTATTTATGTTGTTTTATCCTATGCTTTATTAAATTGTATTTATGTTGTTTTAACCTATGCTTTATTAAATTGTTTTTATGTTGTTTTATCCTATGCTTTATTAAATTGTATTTATGTTGTTTTATCCTATGCTTTATTAAATTGTATTTATGTTGTTTTAACCTATTCTTTATTAAATTGTATTTATGTTGTTTTATCCTATGCTTTATTAAATTGTATTTATGTTGTTTTATCCTATTCTTTATTAAATTGTGTTTATGTTGTTTTATCCTATACTTTATTAAATTGTATTTATGTTGTTTTAACCCATGCTTTATTAAATTGTATTTATGTTGTTTTATCCTATGCTTTATTAAATTGCATCTATGTTATTTTATCCTATGCTTTATTAAATTGTATTTATGTTGTTTCATCCTATGCTTTATTAAATTGTATTTATGTGGTTTTATCCTATGCTTTATTAAATTGTATTCATGTTGTTTTATCTTATGCTTTATTAAATTGTATTTATGTTGTTTTATCTTATGCTTTATTAAATTGTGTTTATGTTGTTTTATCCTATGCTTTATTAAATTGTATTTATGTGGTTTTATCCTATGCTTTATTAAATTGTATTTATGTTGTTTTATCCTATGCTTTATGAAATTGTGCTTATGTTGTTTTATCCTATGGTTTATTAAATTGTATTTATGTTGTTTTATCCTATGCTTTATTAAATTGTATTTATGTTGTTTTATCCTATGCTTTATTAAATTGTATTTATGTTGTTTTATCCTATGCTTTATTAAACTGTATTTATGTTGTTTTAACCTATGCTTTATTACATCGTGTTTATGTTGTTTTATCCTATGCTTTATTAAATTGTATTTATGTTGCTTTAACCTATGCTTTATTAAATTGTATTTATGTTGTTTTATCCTATGCTTTATTAAATGGTATTTATGTTGTTTTATCCTATGCTTTATTAAATTGTATTTATGTTGTTTTAAAATATGCTTTATTAAACTGTATTTATGTTGTTTTATCCTATGCTTTATTAAATTGTATTTATGTTGTTTTATCCTATGCTTTATTAAATTAAATTTATTTTGTTTTGTCCTATGGTTTATCAAATTGTGTTTATGTTGTTTTAACCTATGCTTTATTAAATTGTATTTGTGTTGTTTTAACCCATGCTTTATTAAATTGTATTTATGTTGTTTCATCCTATGCTTTATTAAATTTTATTGATGTTGTTTTATCCCATGCTTTATTAAATTGTATTTATGTTGTTTTAACCTATGCTTTATTAAATTGTATTTATGTTGTTTTATCCTATACTTTATTAAATTGTACTTATGTTGTTTTAACCTATGCTTTATTAAATTGTTTTTATGTTGTTTTATCCTATGCTTTATTAAATTGTATTTATGTTGTTTTATCCTATGCTTTATTAAATTGTATTTATGTTGTTTTATCCTATGCTTTATTAAATTGTATTTATGTTGTTTTAACCTATGCTTTTTTAAATTGTATTTATGTTGTTTTATCCTATGCTTTATTAAATTGTGTTTATGTTGTTTTATCCTATGCTTTATTAAATTGTATTTATGTTGTTTTATCCTATGCTTTATTAAATTGTATTTATGTTGTTTTAACCTATGCTTTATTAAATTGTATTTATGTTGTTTTAATCTATGCTTTATTAAAATGTATTTATGTTGTTTTATCCTATGCTTTATTAAATTGTATTTATGTTGTTTTATCCAATGCTTTATTAAATTGTGCTTATGTTGTTTTATCCTATGGTTTATTAAATTGTATTTATGTTGTTTTATCCTATGCTTTATTAAATTGTATTTATGTTGTTTTATCCTATGCTTTATTAAATTGTATTTATGTTGTTTTTTCCTATGCTTTATTAAATTGTGTTTATGTTGTTTTATCCTATACTTTATTAAATTGTATTTATGTTGTTTTAATCTATGCTTTATTAAATTGTATTTATGTTGTTTTATCCTATGCTTTATTAAATTGTATTTATGTTGTTTTAACCTATGCTTTATTAAATTGTATTTATGTTGTTTTAATCTATGCTTCATTAAATTGTATTTATGTTGTTTTATCCTATGCTTTATTAAATTGTATTTATGTTGTTTTATCCTATGCTTTATTAAATTGTGCTTATGTTGTTTTATCCTATGGTTTATTAAATTGTATTTATGTTGTTTTATCCTATGGTTTATTAAATTGTATTTATGTTGTTTTATCCTATGCTTTATTAAATTGTATTTATGTTGTTTTATCCTATGCTTTATTAAATTGTGTTTATGTTGTTTTATCCTATCCTTTATTAAATTATATTTATGTTGTTTTAATCTATGCTTTATTAAATTGTATTTATGTTGTTTTATCCTATGCTTTATTAAATTGTGTTTATGTTGTTTTATCCTATACTTTATTAAATTGTATTTGTGTTGTTTTAACCCATGCTTTATTAAATTGTATTTATGTTGTTTTATCCTATGCTTTATTAAATTGTATTTATGTTGTTTTATCCTATGCTTTATTAAATTGTATTTATGTTGTTTTATCCTATGCTTTATTAAATTGTATTTTTGTTTTTTTATCCAATGCTTTATTAAATTGTATTTATGTTGTTTTATCCTATGCTTTATTAAATTGTATTTATTTTGTTTTGTCCTATGCTTTATTAAATTGTGTTTATGTTGTTTTATCCTATGCTTTATTAAATTTTATTGATGTTGTTTTATCCCATGCTTTATTAAATTGTATTTATGTTGTTTTAACCTATGCTTTATTAAATTGTATTTATGTTGTTTTATCCTATACTTTATTAAATTGTATTTATGTTGTTTTAACCTATGCTTTATTAAATTGTTTTTATGTTGTTTTATCCTATGCTTTATTAAATTGTGTTTATGTTGTTTTATCCTATGCTTTATTAAATTGTATTTATGTTGTTTTTTCCTATGCTTTATTAAATTGTGTTTATGTTGTTTTATCCTATACTTTATTAAATTGTATTTATGTTGTTTTAATCTATGCTTTATTAAATTGTATTTATGTTGTTTTATCCTATGCTTTATTAAATTGTATTTATGTTGTTTTAACCTATGCTTTATTAAATTGTATTTATGTTGTTTTAATCTATGCTTCATTAAATTGTATTTATGTTGTTTTATCCTATGCTTTATTAAATTGTATTTATGTTGTTTTATCCTATGCTTTATTAAATTGTGCTTATGTTGTTTTATCCTATGGTTTATTAAATTGTATTTATGTTGTTTTATCCTATGGTTTATTAAATTGTATTTATGTTGTTTTATCCTATGCTTTATTAAATTGTATTTATGTTGTTTTATCCTATGCTTTATTAAATTGTGTTTATGTTGTTTTATCCTATCCTTTATTAAATTATATTTATGTTGTTTTAATCTATGCTTTATTAAATTGTATTTATGTTGTTTTATCCTATGCTTTATTAAATTGTGTTTATGTTGTTTTATCCTATACTTTATTAAATTGTATTTGTGTTGTTTTAACCCATGCTTTATTAAATTGTATTTATGTTGTTTTATCCTATGCTTTATTAAATTGTATTTATGTTGTTTTATCCTATGCTTTATTAAATTGTATTTATTTTGTTTTGTCCTATGCTTTATTAAATTGTGTTTATGTTGTTTTATCCTATGCTTTATTAAATTTTATTGATGTTGTTTTATCCCATGCTTTATTAAATTGTATTTATGTTGTTTTAACCTATGCTTTATTAAATTGTATTTATGTTGTTTTATCCTATACTTTATTAAATTGTATTTATGTTGTTTTAACCTATGCTTTATTAAATTGTTTTTATGTTGTTTTATCCTATGCTTTATTAAATTGTGTTTATGTTGTTTTATCCTATGCTTTATTAAATTGTATTTATGTTGTTTTATCCTATGCTTTATTAAATTGTATTTATGTTGTTTTATCCTATGCTTTATTAAATTGTATTTATTTTGTTTTGTCCTATGCTTTATTAAATTGTGTTTATGTTGTTTTAACCTATGCTTTATTAAATTGTATTTTTGTTGTTTTAACCCATGCTTTATTAAATTGTATTTATGTTGTTTTATCCTATGCTTTATTAAATTGTATTTATGTTGTTTTATCCTATGCTTTATTAAATTGTATTTATGTTGTTTTATCCTATGCTTTATTAAATTTTATTGATGTTGTTTTATCCCATGCTTTATTAAATTGTATTTATGTTGTTTTAACCTATGCTTTATTAAATTGTATTTATGTTGTTTTATCCTATACTTTATTAAATTGTATTTATGTTGTTTTAACCTACGCTTTATTAAATTGTTTTTATGTTGTTTTATCCTATGCTTTATTAAATTGTATTTATGTTGTTTTATCCTATGCTTTATTAAATTGTATTTATGTTGTTTTATCCTATGCTTTATTAAATTGTATTTATGTTGTTTTAACCTATGCTTTATTAAATTGTATTTATGTTGTTTTATCCTATGCTTTAATAAATTGTGTTTATGTTGTTTTATCCTATGCTTTATTAAATTGTATTTATGTTGTTTTATCCTATGCTTTATTAAATTGTATTTATGTTGTTTTAACCTATGCTTTATTAAATTGTATTTATGTTGTTTTATCCTATGCTTTATTAAATTGTATTTATGTTGTTTTATCCTATGCTTTATTAAATTGTATTTATGTTGTTTTAACCTATTCTTTATTAAATTGTATTTATGTTGTTTTATCCTATGCTTTATTAAATTGTATTTATGTTGTTTTATCCTATTCTTTATTAAATTGTGTTTATGTTGTTTTATCCTATACTTTATTAAATTGTGTTTATGTTGTTTTAACCCATGCTTTATTAAATTGTATTTATGTTGTTTTATCCTATGCTTTATTAAATTGCATCTATGTTATTTTATCCTATGCTTTATTAAATTGTATTTATGTTGTTTCATCCTATGCTTTATTAAATTGTATTTATGTGGTTTTATCCTATGCTTTATTAAATTGTATTCATGTTGTTTTATCTTATGCTTTATTAAATTGTATTTATGTTGTTTTATCTTATGCTTTATTAAATTGTGTTTATGTTGTTTTATCCTATGCTTTATTAAATTGTATTTATGTGGTTTTATCCTATGCTTTATTAAATTGTATTTATGTTGTTTTATCCTATGCTTTATTAAATTGTATTTATGTTGTTTTATCCTATGCTTTATTAAATTGTATTTATGTTGTTTTGTACTATGCTTTATTAAATTGTATTTATGTTGTTTTAACCCATGCTTTATTAAATTGTATTTATGTTGTTTTATCCTATGCTTTATTAAATTGTATTTATTTTGTTTTGTCCTATGCTTTATTAAATTGTGTTTATGTTGTTTTAACCTATGCTTTATTAAATTGTATTTGTGTTGTTTTAACCCATGCTTTATTAAATTGTATTTATGTTGTTTTATCCTATGCTTTATTAAATTGCATTCATGTTGTTTTATCCTATGCTTTATTAAATTGTATTTATGTTGTTTTATCCTATGCTTTATTAAATTGTATTTATGTTGTTTTATCCTATGCTTTATTAAAATTTATTGATGTTGTTTTATCCCATGCTTTATTAAATTGTATTTATGTTGTTTTAACCTATGCTTTATTAAATTGTATTTATGTTGTTTTATCCTATACTTTATTAAATTGTATTTATGTTGTTTTAACCTATGCTTTATTAAATTGTTTTTATGTTGTTTTATCCTATGCTTTATTAAATTGTATTTATGTTGTTTTATCCTATGCTTTATTAAATTGTATTTATGTTGTTTTATCCTATGCTTTATTAAATTGAATTTATGTTGTTTTAACCTATGCTTTATTAAATTGTATTTATGATGTTTTATCCTATGCTTTATTAAATTGTGTTTATGTTGTTTTATCCTATGCTTTATTAGATTGTATTTATGTTGTTTTATCCTATGCTTTAATAAATTGTATTTATGTTGTTTTAACCTATGCTATATTAAATTGTATTTATGTTGTTTTATCCTATGCTTTATTAAATTCTATTTATGTTGTTTTATCCTATGCTTTATTAAATTGTATTTATTTTGTTTTGTCCTATGCTTTATTAAATTGTGTTTATGTTGTTTTAACCTATGCTTTATTAAATTGTATTTGTGTTGTTTTAACCCATGCTTTATTAAATTGTATTTATGTTGTTTTATCCTATGCTTTATTAAATTGTATTTATGTTGTTTTATCCTATGCTTTATTAAATTGTATTTATGTTGTTTTATCCTATGCTTTATTAAATTTTATTGATGTTGTTTTATCCCATGCTTTATTAAATTGTGTTTATGTTGTTTTAACCTATGCTTTATTAAATTGTATTTGTGTTGTTTTATCCTATACTTTATTAAATTGTACTTATGTTGTTTTAACCTATGCTTTATTAAATTGTTTTTATGTTGTTTTATCCTATGCTTTATTAAATTGTATTTATGTTGTTTTATCCTATGCTTTATTAAATTGTATTTATGTTGTTTTATCCTATGCTTTATTAAATTGTATTTATGTTGTTTTAACCTATGCTTTTTTAAATTGTATTTATGTTGTTTTATCCTATGCTTTATTAAATTGTGTTTATGTTGTTTTATCCTATGCTTTATTAAATTGTATTTATGTTGTTTTATCCTATGCTTTATTAAATTGTATTTATGTTGTTTTAACCTATGCTTTATTAAATTGTATTTATGTTGTTTTAATCTATGCTTTATTAAAATGTATTTATGTTGTTTTATCCTATGCTTTATTAAATTGTATTTATGTTGTTTTATCCAATGCTTTATTAAATTGTGCTTATGTTGTTTTATCCTATGGTTTATTAAATTGTATTTATGTTGTTTTATCCTATGCTTTATTAAATTGTATTTATGTTGTTTTATCCTATGCTTTATTAAATTGTATTTATGTTGTTTTTTCCTATGCTTTATTAAATTGTGTTTATGTTGTTTTATCCTATACTTTATTAAATTGTATTTATGTTGTTTTAATCTATGCTTTATTAAATTGTATTTATGTTGTTTTATCCTATGCTTTATTAAATTGTATTTATGTTGTTTTAACCTATGCTTTATTAAATTGTATTTATGTTGTTTTAATCTATGCTTCATTAAATTGTATTTATGTTGTTTTATCCTATGCTTTATTAAATTGTATTTATGTTGTTTTATCCTATGCTTTATTAAATTGTGCTTATGTTGTTTTATCCTATGGTTTATTAAATTGTATTTATGTTGTTTTATCCTATGGTTTATTAAATTGTATTTATGTTGTTTTATCCTATGCTTTATTAAATTGTATTTATGTTGTTTTATCCTATGCTTTATTAAATTGTGTTTATGTTGTTTTATCCTATCCTTTATTAAATTATATTTATGTTGTTTTAATCTATGCTTTATTAAATTGTATTTATGTTGTTTTATCCTATGCTTTATTAAATTGTGTTTATGTTGTTTTATCCTATACTTTATTAAATTGTATTTGTGTTGTTTTAACCCATGCTTTATTAAATTGTATTTATGTTGTTTTATCCTATGCTTTATTAAATTGTATTTATGTTGTTTTATCCTATGCTTTATTAAATTGTATTTATGTTGTTTTATCCTATGCTTTATTAAATTGTATTTTTGTTTTTTTATCCAATGCTTTATTAAATTGTATTTATGTTGTTTTATCCTATGCTTTATTAAATTGTATTTATTTTGTTTTGTCCTATGCTTTATTAAATTGTGTTTATGTTGTTTTATCCTATGCTTTATTAAATTTTATTGATGTTGTTTTATCCCATGCTTTATTAAATTGTATTTATGTTGTTTTAACCTATGCTTTATTAAATTGTATTTATGTTGTTTTATCCTATACTTTATTAAATTGTATTTATGTTGTTTTAACCTATGCTTTATTAAATTGTTTTTATGTTGTTTTATCCTATGCTTTATTAAATTGTGTTTATGTTGTTTTATCCTATGCTTTATTAAATTGTATTTATGTTGTTTTTTCCTATGCTTTATTAAATTGTGTTTATGTTGTTTTATCCTATACTTTATTAAATTGTATTTATGTTGTTTTAATCTATGCTTTATTAAATTGTATTTATGTTGTTTTATCCTATGCTTTATTAAATTGTATTTATGTTGTTTTAACCTATGCTTTATTAAATTGTATTTATGTTGTTTTAATCTATGCTTCATTAAATTGTATTTATGTTGTTTTATCCTATGCTTTATTAAATTGTATTTATGTTGTTTTATCCTATGCTTTATTAAATTGTGCTTATGTTGTTTTATCCTATGGTTTATTAAATTGTATTTATGTTGTTTTATCCTATGGTTTATTAAATTGTATTTATGTTGTTTTATCCTATGCTTTATTAAATTGTATTTATGTTGTTTTATCCTATGCTTTATTAAATTGTGTTTATGTTGTTTTATCCTATCCTTTATTAAATTATATTTATGTTGTTTTAATCTATGCTTTATTAAATTGTATTTATGTTGTTTTATCCTATGCTTTATTAAATTGTGTTTATGTTGTTTTATCCTATACTTTATTAAATTGTATTTGTGTTGTTTTAACCCATGCTTTATTAAATTGTATTTATGTTGTTTTATCCTATGCTTTATTAAATTGTATTTATGTTGTTTTATCCTATGCTTTATTAAATTGTATTTATTTTGTTTTGTCCTATGCTTTATTAAATTGTGTTTATGTTGTTTTATCCTATGCTTTATTAAATTTTATTGATGTTGTTTTATCCCATGCTTTATTAAATTGTATTTATGTTGTTTTAACCTATGCTTTATTAAATTGTATTTATGTTGTTTTATCCTATACTTTATTAAATTGTATTTATGTTGTTTTAACCTATGCTTTATTAAATTGTTTTTATGTTGTTTTATCCTATGCTTTATTAAATTGTGTTTATGTTGTTTTATCCTATGCTTTATTAAATTGTATTTATGTTGTTTTATCCTATGCTTTATTAAATTGTATTTATGTTGTTTTATCCTATGCTTTATTAAATTGTATTTATTTTGTTTTGTCCTATGCTTTATTAAATTGTGTTTATGTTGTTTTAACCTATGCTTTATTAAATTGTATTTTTGTTGTTTTAACCCATGCTTTATTAAATTGTATTTATTTTGTTTTGTCCTATGCTTTATTAAATTGTGTTTATGTTGTTTTAACCTATGCTTTATTAAATTGTATTTGTGTTGTTTTAACCCATGCTTTATTAAATTGTATTTATGTTGTTTTATCCTATGCTTTATTAAATTGTATTTATGTTGTTTTATCCTATGCTTTATTAAATTGTATTTATTTTGTTTTGTCCTATGCTTTATTAAATTGTGTTTATGTTGTTTTAACCTATGCTTTATTAAATTGTATTTATGTTGTTTTATCCTATACTTTATTAAATTGTATTTATGTTGTTTTAACCTATGCTTTATTAAATTGTTTTTATGTTGTTTTATCCTATGCTTTATTAAATTGTATTTATGTTGTTTTATCCTATGCTTTATTAAATTGTATTTATGTTGTTTTATCCTATGCTTTATTAAATTGAATTTATGTTGTTTTAACCTATGCTTTATTAAATTGTATTTATGATGTTTTATCCTATGCTTTATTAAATTGTGTTTATGTTGTTTTATCCTATGCTTTATTAGATTGTATTTATGTTGTTTTATCCTATGCTTTAATAAATTGTATTTATGTTGTTTTAACCTATGCTATATTAAATTGTATTTATGTTGTTTTATCCTATGCTTTATTAAATTCTATTTATGTTGTTTTATCCTATGCTTTATTAAATTGTATTTATTTTGTTTTGTCCTATGCTTTATTAAATTGTGTTTATGTTGTTTTAACCTATGCTTTATTAAATTGTATTTGTGTTGTTTTAACCCATGCTTTATTAAATTGTATTTATGTTGTTTTATCCTATGCTTTATTAAATTGTATTTATGTTGTTTTATCCTATGCTTTATTAAATTGTATTTATGTTGTTTTATCCTATGCTTTATTAAATTTTATTGATGTTGTTTTATCCCATGCTTTATTAAATTGTGTTTATGTTGTTTTAACCTATGCTTTATTAAATTGTATTTGTGTTGTTTTAACACATGCTTTATTAAATTGTATTTATGTAGTTTTATCCTATGCTTTATTAAATTGTGTTTGTTGTTTTATCCTATACTTTATTAAATTGTATTTATGTTGTTTTATCCTATGCTTTATTAAATTGTATTTATGTTGTTTTATCCTATGCTTTATTAAATTGTAATTATGTTGTTTTAACCTATGCTTTATTAAATTGTATTTATGTTGTTTTATCCTATACTTTATTAAATTGTATTTATGTTGTTTTAACCTATGCTTTATTAAATTGTATTTATGTTGTTTTATCCTATGCTTTATTAAATTGTATTTATGTTGTTTTATCCTATACTTTATTAAATTGTATTTATGTTGTTTTAACCTATGCTTTATTAAATTGTTTTTATGTTGTTTTATCCTATGCTTTATTAAATTGTATTTATGTTGTTTTATCCTATGCTTTATTAAATTGTATTTATGTTGTTTTATCCTATGCTTTATTAAATTGTATTTATGTTGTTTTAACCTATGCTTTATTAAATTGTATTTATGTTGTTTTATCCTATGCTTTATTAATTTGTGTTTATGTTGTTTTATCCTATGCTTTATTAAATTGTATTTATGTTGTTTTATCCTATGCTTTATTAAATTGTATTTATGTTGTTTTAACCTATGCTTTATTAAATTGTATTTATGTTGTTTTATCCTATGCTTTATTAAATTGTATTTATGTTGTTTTATCCTATGCTTTATTAAATTGTGTTTATGTTGCTTTATCCTATGCTTTATTAAATTGTATTTATGTTGTTTTATCCTATGCTTTATTAAATTGTATTTATGTTGTTTTATCCTATGCTTTATTAAATTGTGTTTATGTTGTTTTATCCTATTCTTTATTAAATTGTTTTTATGTTGTTTTAATCTATGCTTTATTAAATTGTATTTATGTTGTTTTATCCTATGCTTTATTAAATTGTATTTATGTTGCTTTAACCTATGCTTTATTAAATTGTATTTATGTTGTTTTATCCTATGCTTTATTAAATGGTATTTATGTTGTTTTATCCTATGCTTTATTAAATTGTATTTATGTTGTTTTAACCTATGCTTTATTAAACTGTATTTATGTTGTTTTATCCTATGCTTTATTAAATTGTATTTATGTTGTTTTAACCTATGCTTTATTAAATTGTATTTATGTTGTTTTATCCTATGCTTTATTAAATTGTGTTTATGTTGTTTTATCCTATGCTTTATTAAATTGTATTTATGTTGTTTTATCCTATGCTTTATTAAATTGTATTTATGTTGTTTTAACCTATGCTTTATTAAATTGTATTTATGCTGTTTTATCCTATGCTTTATTGAATTGTATTTATGTTGTTTTATCCTATGCTTTATTAAATTGTGTTTGTTGTTTTATCCTATACTTTATTAAATTTTATTTATGTTGTTTTATCCTATGCTTTATTAAATTGTATTTATGTTGTTTTATCCTATGCTTTATTAAATTGTATTTATGTTGTTTTATCCTATGCTTTATTAAATTGTATTTATGTTGTTTTATCCTATGCTTTATTAAATTGTATTTATGTTGTTTTATCCTATGCTTTATTAAATTGTATTTATGTTGTTTTATCCTATGCTTTATTAAATTTTATTGATGTTGTTTTATCCCATGCTTTATTAAATTGTGTTTATGTTGTTTTAACCTATGCTTTATTAAATTGTATTTGTGTTGTTTTAACACATGCTTTATTAAATTGTATTTATGTAGTTTTATCCTATGCTTTATTAAATTGTGTTTGTTGTTTTATCCTATACTTTATTAAATTGTATTTATGTTGTTTTATCCTATGCTTTATTAAATTGTATTTATGTTGTTTTATCCTATGCTTTATTAAATTGTAATTATGTTGTTTTAACCTATGCTTTATTAAATTGTATTTATGTTGTTTTATCCTATACTTTATTAAATTGTATTTATGTTGTTTTAACCTATGCTTTATTAAATTGTATTTATGTTGTTTTATCCTATGCTTTATTAAATTGTATTTATGTTGTTTTATCCTATACTTTATTAAATTGTATTTATGTTGTTTTAACCTATGCTTTATTAAATTGTTTTTATGTTGTTTTATCCTATGCTTTATTAAATTGTATTTATGTTGTTTTATCCTATGCTTTATTAAATTGTATTTATGTTGTTTTATCCTATGCTTTATTAAATTGTATTTATGTTGTTTTAACCTATGCTTTATTAAATTGTATTTATGTTGTTTTATCCTATGCTTTATTAATTTGTGTTTATGTTGTTTTATCCTATGCTTTATTAAATTGTATTTATGTTGTTTTATCCTATGCTTTATTAAATTGTATTTATGTTGTTTTAACCTATGCTTTATTAAATTGTATTTATGTTGTTTTATCCTATGCTTTATTAAATTGTATTTATGTTGTTTTATCCTATGCTTTATTAAATTGTGTTTATGTTGTTTTATCCTATGCTTTATTAAATTGTATTTATGTTGTTTTATCCTATGCTTTATTAAATTGTATTTATGTTGTTTTATCCTATGCTTTATTAAATTGTGTTTATGTTGTTTTATCCTATTCTTTATTAAATTGTTTTTATGTTGTTTTAATCTATGCTTTATTAAATTGTATTTATGTTGTTTTATCCTATGCTTTATTAAATTGTATTTATGTTGCTTTAACCTATGCTTTATTAAATTGTATTTATGTTGTTTTATCCTATGCTTTATTAAATGGTATTTATGTTGTTTTATCCTATGCTTTATTAAATTGTATTTATGTTGTTTTAACCTATGCTTTATTAAACTGTATTTATGTTGTTTTATCCTATGCTTTATTAAATTGTATTTATGTTGTTTTAACCTATGCTTTATTAAATTGTATTTATGTTGTTTTATCCTATGCTTTATTAAATTGTGTTTATGTTGTTTTATCCTATGCTTTATTAAATTGTATTTATGTTGTTTTATCCTATGCTTTATTAAATTGTATTTATGTTGTTTTAACCTATGCTTTATTAAATTGTATTTATGCTGTTTTATCCTATGCTTTATTGAATTGTATTTATGTTGTTTTATCCTATGCTTTATTAAATTGTGTTTGTTGTTTTATCCTATACTTTATTAAATTTTATTTATGTTGTTTTATCCTATGCTTTATTAAATTGTATTTATGTTGTTTTATCCTATGCTTTATTAAATTGTATTTATGTTGTTTTATCCTATGCTTTATTAAATTGTATTTATGTTGTTTTATCCTATGCTTTATTAAATTGTATTTATGTTGTTTTATCCTATGCTTTATTAAATTGTATTTATGTTGTTTTAGCCTATGCTTTATTAAATTGTATTTATGTTTTTTTATCCTATGCTTTATTAAATTGTATTTATGTTGTTTTATCCTATGCTTTATTAAATTTTGTTTATGTTGTTTTATCCTATGCTTTATTAAATTGTATTTATGTTGTTTTATCCTATGCTTTATTAAATTGTATTTATGTTGTTTTAACCTATGCTTTATTAAATTGTATTTATGTTGTTTTATCCTATGCTTTATTAAATTGTATTTATGTTGTTTTATCCTATGCTTTATTAAATTGTATTTATGTTGTTTTATCCTATGCTTTATTAAATTGTGTTTATGTTGTTTTATCCTATACTTTATTAAATTGTATTTATGTTGTTTTAATCTATGCTTTATTAAATTGTATTTATGTTGTTTTATCCTATGCTTTATTAAATTGTATTTATGTTGTTTTATCCTATGCTTTATTAAATTGTGCTTATGTTGTTTTATCCTATGGTTTATTAAATTGTATTTATGTTGTTTTATCCTATGCTTTATTAAATTGTATTTATGTTGTTTTATCCTATGCTTTATTAAATTGTATTTATGTTGTTTTATCCTATGCTTTATGAAATTGTGCTTATGTTGTTTTATCCTATGGTTTATTAAATTGTATTTATGTTGTTTTATCCTATGCTTTATTAAGTTGTATTTATGTTGTTTTATCCTATGCTTTATTAAATTGTATTTATGTTGTTTTATCCTATGCTTTATTAAACTGTATTTATGTTGTTTTAACCTATGCTTTATTACATCGTGTTTATGTTGTTTTATCCTATGCTTTATTAAATTGTATTTATGTTGCTTTAACTTATGCTTTATTAAATTGTATTTATGTAGTTTTATCCTATGCTTTATTAAATGGTATTTATGTTGTTTTATCCTATGCTTTATTAAATTGTATTTATGTTGTTTTAACCTATGCTTTATTAAACTGTATTTATGTTGTTTTATCCTATGCTTTATTAAATTGTATTTATGTTGTTTTATCCTATGCTTTATTAAATTGTATTTATGTTGTTTTAACCTATGCTTTATTAAATTGTATTTATGTTGTTTTAACCTATGCTTTATTAAATTGTATTTATGTTGTTTTATCCTATGCTTTATTAAATTAAATTTATTTTGTTTTAATCTATGCTTTATTAAATTGTATTTATGTTGTTTTATCCTATGCTTTATTAAATTGTATTTATGTTGTTTTATCCTATGCTTTATTAAATTGTGCTTATATTGTTTTATCCTATGGTTTATTAAATTGTATTTATGTTGTTTTATCCTATGCTTTATTAAATTGTATTTATGTTGTTTTATCCTATGCTTTATTAAATGGTATTTATGTTGTTTTATCCTATGCTTTATTAAATTGTATTTATGTTGTTTTAACCTATGCTTTATTAAACTGTATTTATGTTGTTTTATCCTATGCTTTATTAAATTGTATTTATGTTGTTTTATCCTATGCTTTATTAAATTGTATTTATGTTGTTTTATCCTATGCTTTATTAAATTGTATTTATGTTGTTTTATCCTATGCTTTATTAAATGGTATTTATGTTGTTTTATCCTATGCTTTATTAAATTGTATTTATGTTGTTTTAACCTATGCTTTATTAAACTGTATTTATGTTGTTTTATCCTATGCTTTATTAAATTGTATTTATGTTGTTTTATCCTATGCTTTATTAAATTGTATATATGTTGTTTTAACCTATGCTTTATTAAATTGTATTTATGTTGTTTTAACCTATGCTTTATTAAATTGTATTTATGTTGTTTTATCCTATGCTTTATTAAATTGTATTTATTTTGTTTTGTCCTATGCTTTATTAAATTGTGTTTATGTTGTTTTATCCTATGCTTTATTAAATTGTATTTGTGTTGTTTTAACCCATGCTTTATTAAATTTTATTTATGTTGTTTTATCCTATCCTTTATTAAATTGTATTTATGTTGTTTTATCCTATGCTTTATTAAATTGTGTTTATGTTGTTTTATCCTATGCTTTATTAAATTGTATTTATGTTGTTTTATCCTATGCTTTATTAAATTGTATTTATGTTGTTTTAACCTATGCTTTATTAAATTGTATTTATGTTGTTTTATCCTATGCTTTATTAAATTGTATTTATGTTGTTTTATCCTATGCTTTATTAAATTGTGTTTGTTGTTTTATCCTATACTTTATTAAATTGTATTTATGTTGTTTTATCCTATGCTTTATTAAATTGTATTTATGTGGTTTTATCCTATGCTTTATTAAATTGTAATTATGTTGTTTTAACCTATGCTTTATTAAATTGTATTTATGTTGTTTTATCCTATACTTTATTAAATTGTATTTATGTTGTTTTAACCTATGCTTTATTAAATTGTATTTATGTTGTTTTATCCTATGCTTTATTAAATTGTATTTATGTTGTTTTATCCTATGCTTTATTAAATTGTATTTATGTTGTTTTATCCTATGCTTTATTAAATTGTATTTATGTTGTTTTATCCTATGCTTTATTAAATTGTATTTATGTTGTTTTATCCTATGCTTTATTAAATTGTATTTATGTTGTTTTATCCTATGCTTTATTAAATTGTATTTATGTTGTTTTAACCTATGCTTTATTAAATTGTATTTATGTTGTTTTAACCTATGCTTTATTAAATTGTATTTATGTTGTTTTATCCTATGCTTTATTAAATTGTGTTTATGTTGTTTTATCCTATGCTTTATTAAATTGTATTTATGTTGTTTTATCCTATGCTTTATTAAATTGTATTTATGTTGTTTTAACCTATGCTTTATTAAATTGTATTTATGTTGTTTTAATCTATGCTTTATTAAATTGTATTTATGTTGTTTTATCCTATGCTTTATTAAATTGTATTTATGTTGTTTTATCCTATGCTTTATTAAATTGTGCTTATGTTGTTTTATCCTATGGTTTATTAAATTGCATTTATGTTTTTTTATCCTATGCTTTATTAAATTGTATTTATGTTGTTTTATCCTATGCTTTATTAAATTTTGTTTATGTTGTTTTATCCTATGCTTTATTAAATTGTATTTATGTTGTTTTATCCTATGCTTTATTAAATTGTATTTATGTTGTTTTATCCTATGCTTTATTAAATTGTATTTATGTTGTTTTATCCTATGCTTTATTAAATTGTATTTATGTTGTTTTATCCTATGCTTTATTAAATTGTATTTATGTTGTTTTAACCTATGCTTTATTAAATTGTATTTATGTTGTTTTAATCTATGCTTTATTAAATTGTATTTATGTTGTTTTATCCTATGCTTTATTAAATTGTATTTATGTTGTTTTATCCTATGCTTTATTAAATTGTGCTTATGTTGTTTTATCCTATGGTTTATTAAATTGTATTTATGTTGTTTTATCCTATGCTTTATTAAATTGTATTTATGTTGTTTTATCCTATGCTTTATTAAATTGTATTTATGTTGTTTTATCCTATGCTTTATTAAATTGTGTTTATGTTGTTTTATCCTATACTTTATTAAATTGTATTTATGTTGTTTTAATCTATGCTTTATTAAATTGTATTTATGTTGTTTTATCCTATGCTTTATTAAATTGTATTTATGTTGTTTTAACCTATGCTTTATTAAATTGTATTTATGTTGTTTTAATCTATGCTTTATTAAATTGTATTTATGTTGTTTTATCCTATGCTTTATTAAATTGTATTTATGTTGTTTTATCCTATGCTTTATTAAATTGTGCTTATGTTGTTTTATCCTATGGTTTATTAAATTGTATTTATGTTGTTTTATCCTATGCTTTATTAAATTGTATTTATGTTGTTTTATCCTATGCTTTATTAAATTGTATTTATGTTGTTTTATCCTATGCTTTATTAAATTGTGTTTATGTTGTTTTATCCTATACTTTATTAAATTGTATTTATGTTGTTTTAATCTATGCTTTATTAAATTGTATTTATGTTGTTTTATCCTATGCTTCATTAAATTGTATTTATGTTGTTTTATCCTATGCTTTATTAAATTGTGCTTATGTTGTTTTATCCTATGGTTTATTAAATTGTATTTATGTTGTTTTATCCTATGCTTTATTAAATTTTGTTTATGTTGTTTTATCCTATGCTTTATTAAATTGTATTTATGTTGTTTTATCCTATGCTTTATTAAATTGTATTTATGTTGTTTTATCCTATGCTTTATTAAATTGTATTTATGTTGTTTTATCCTATGCTTTATTAAATTGTATTTATGTTGTTTTATCCTATGCTTTATTAAATTGTATTTATGTTGTTTTATCCTATGCTTTATTAAATTGTGCTTATGTTGTTTTATCCTATGGTTTATTAAATTGTATTTATGTTGTTTTATCCTATGCTTTATTAAATTGTATTTATGTTGTTTTATCCTATGCTTTATTAAATTGTATTTATGTTGTTTTATCCTATGCTTTATTAAATTGTGTTTATGTTGTTTTATCCTATACTTTATTAAATTGTATTTATGTTGTTTTAATCTATGCTTTATTAAATTGTATTTATGTTGTTTTATCCTATGCTTCATTAAATTGTATTTATGTTGTTTTATCCTATGCTTTATTAAATTGTGCTTATGTTGTTTTATCCTATGGTTTATTAAATTGTATTTATGTTGTTTTATCCTATGCTTTATTAAATTTTGTTTATGTTGTTTTATCCTATGCTTTATTAAATTGTATTTATGTTGTTTTATCCTATGCTTTATTAAATTGTATTTATGTTGTTTTATCCTATGCTTTATTAAATTGTATTTATGTTGTTTTATCCTATGCTTTATTAAATTGTATTTATGTTGTTTTAACCTATGCTTTATTAAATTGTATTTATGTTGTTTTATCCTATGCTTTATTAAATTGTGTTTATGTTGTTTTATCCTATGCTTTATTAAATTGTATTTATGTTGTTTTATCCTATGCTTTATTAAATTGTATTTATGTTGTTTTAACCTATGCTTTATTAAATTGTATTTATGTTGTTTTAATCTATGCTTTATTAAATTGTATTTATGTTGTTTTATCCTATGCTTTATTAAATTGTATTTATGTTGTTTTATCCTATGCTTTATTAAATTGTGCTTATGTTGTTTTATCCTATGGTTTATTAAATTGTATTTATGTTGTTTTATCCTATGCTTTATTAAATTGTATTTATGTTGTTTTATCCTATGCTTTATTAAATTGTATTTATGTTGTTTTATCCTATGCTTTATTAAATTGTGTTTATGTTGTTTTATCCTATACTTTATTAAATTGTATTTATGTTGTTTTAATCTATGCTTTATTAAATTGTATTTATGTTGTTTTATCCTATGCTTTATTAAATTGTATTTATGTTGTTTTAACCTATGCTTTATTAAATTGTATTTATGTTGTTTTAATCTATGCTTTATTAAATTGTATTTATGTTGTTTTATCCTATGCTTTATTAAATTGTATATATGTTGTTTTATCCTATGCTTTATTAAATTGTGCTTATGTTGTTTTATCCTATGGTTTATTAAATTGAATTTATGTTGTTTTATCCTATGCTTTATTACATTGTATTTATGTTGTTTTATCCTATGCTTTATTAAATTGTATTTATGTTGTTTTATCCTATGCTTTATTAAATTGTGTTTATGTTGTTTTATCCTATACTTTATTAAATTGTATTTATGTTGTTTTAATCTATGCTTTATTAAATTGTATTTATGATGTTTTATCCTATGCTTCATTAAATTGTATTTATGTTGTTTTATCCTATGCTTTATTAAATTGTGCTTATGTTGTTTTATCCTATGGTTTATTAAATTGTATTTATGTTGTTTTATCCTATGCTTTATTAAATTGTATTTATGTTGTTTTATCCTATGCTTTATTAAATTGTATTTATGTTGTTTTATCCTATGCTTTATTAAATTGTATTTATGTTGTTTTATCCTATGCTTTATTAAATTGTATTTATGTTGTTTTATCCTATGCTTTATTAAATTGTGCTTATGTTGTTTTATCCTATGGTTTATTAAATTGTATTTATGTTGTTTTATCCTATGCTTTATTAAATTGTATTTATGTTGTTTTATCCTATGCTTTATTAAATTGTATTTATGTTGTTTTATCCTATGCTTTATTAAACTGTATTTATGTTGTTTTAACCTATGCTTTATTACATCGTGTTTATGTTGTTTTATCCTATGCTTTATTAAATTGTATTTATGTTGCTTTAACCTATGCTTTATTAAATTGTATTTATGTTGTTTTATCCTATGCTTTATTATATGGTATTTATGTTGTTTTATCCTATGCTTTATTAAATTGTATTTATGTTGTTTTAACCTATGCTTTATTAAATTGTATTTATGTTGTTTTATCCTATGCCTTATTAAATTGTATTTATGTTGTTTTATCCTATGCTTCATTAAATTGTATTTATGTTGTTTTATCCTATGCTTTATTAAATGGTATTTATGTTGTTTTATCCTATGCTTTATTAAATTGCATTTATGTTGTTTTAACCTATGCTTTATTAAACTGTATTTATGTTGTTTTATCCTATGCTTTATTAAATTGTATTTATGTTGTTTTATCCTATGCTTTATTAAATTGTATTTATGTTGTTTTAACCTATGCTTTATTAAATTGTATTTATGTTGTTTTAACCTATCCTTTATTAAATTGTATTTATGTTGTTTTATCCTATGCTTTATTAAATTGTGTTTATGTTGTTTTATCCTATGCTTTATTAAATTGTATTTATGTTGTTTTATCCTATGCTTTATTAAATTGTATTTATGTTATTTTAACCTATGCTTTATTAAATTGTATTTATGTTGTTTTATCCTATGCTTTATTAAATTGTATTTATGTTGTTTTATCCTATGCTTTATTAAATTGTGTTTGTTGTTTTATCCTATACTTTATTAAATTGTATTTATGTTGTTTTATCCTATGCTTTATTAAATTGTATTTATGTGGTTTTATCCTATGCTTTATTAAATTGTAATTATGTTGTTTTAACCTATGCTTTATTAAATTGTATTTATGTTGTTTTATCCTATACTTTATTAAATTGTATTTATGTTGTTTTAACCTATGCTTTATTAAATTGTATTTATGTTGTTTTATCCTATGCTTTATTAAATTGTATTTATGTTGTTTTATCCTATGCTTTATTAAATTGTATTTATGTTGTTTTATCCTATGCTTTATTAAATTGTATTTATGTTGTTTTAACCTATGCTTTATTAAATTGTATTTATGTTTTTTTATCCTATGCTTTATTAAATTGTATTTATGTTGTTTTATCCTATGCTTTATTAAATTTTGTTTATGTTGTTTTATCCTATGCTTTATTAAATTGTATTTATGTTGTTTTATCCTATGCTTTATTAAATTGTATTTATGTTGTTTTATCCTATGCTTTATTAAATTGTATTTATGTTGTTTTATCCTATGCTTTATTAAATTGTATTTATGTTGTTTTAACCTATGCTTTATTAAATTGTATTTATGTTGTTTTATCCTATGCTTTATTAAATTGTGTTTATGTTGTTTTATCCTATGCTTTATTAAATTGTATTTATGTTGTTTTATCCTATGCTTTATTAAATTGTATTTATGTTGTTTTAACCTATGCTTTATTAAATTGTATTTATGTTGTTTTAATCTATGCTTTATTAAATTGTATTTATGTTGTTTTATCCTATGCTTTATTAAATTGTATTTATGTTGTTTTATCCTATGCTTTATTAAATTGTGCTTATGTTGTTTTATCCTATGGTTTATTAAATTGTATTTATGTTGTTTTATCCTATGCTTTATTAAATTGTATTTATGTTGTTTTATCCTATGCTTTATTAAATTGTATTTATGTTGTTTTATCCTATGCTTCATTAAATTGTGTTTATGTTGTTTTATCCTATACTTTATTAAATTGTATTTATGTTGTTTTAATCTATGCTTTATTAAATTGTATTTATGTTGTTTTATCCTATGCTTTATTAAATTGTATTTATGTTGTTTTAACCTATGCTTTATTAAATTGTATTTATGTTGTTTTAATCTATGCTTTATTAAATTGTATTTATGTTGTTTTATCCTATGCTTTATTAAATTGTATTTATGTTGTTTTATCCTATGCTTTATTAAATTGTGCTTATGTTGTTTTATCCTATGCTTTATTAAATTGTATTTATGTTGTTTTATCCTATGCTTTATTAAATTGTATTTATGTTGTTTTATCCTATGCTTTATTAAATTGTATTTATGTTGTTTTATCCTATGCTTTATTAAATTGTGTTTATGTTGTTTTATCCTATACTTTATTAAATTGTATTTATGTTGTTTTAATCTATGCTTTATTAAATTGTATTTATGTTGTTTTATCCTATGCTTCATTAAATTGTATTTATGTTGTTTTATCCTATGCTTTATTAAATTGTGCTTATGTTGTTTTATCCTATGGTTTATTAAATTGTATTTATGTTGTTTTATCCTATGCTTTATTAAATTTTGTTTATGTTGTTTTATCCTATGCTTTATTAAATTGTATTTATGTTGTTTTATCCTATGCTTTATTAAATTGTATTTATGTTGTTTTATCCTATGCTTTATTAAATTGTATTTATGTTGTTTTATCCTATGCTTTATTAAATTGTATTTATGTTGTTTTATCCTATGCTTTATTAAATTGTATTTATGTTGTTTTATCCTATGCTTTATTAAATTGTGCTTATGTTGTTTTATCCTATGGTTTATTAAATTGTATTTATGTTGTTTTATCCTATGCTTTATTAAATTGTATTTATGTTGTTTTATCCTATGCTTTATTAAATTGTATTTATGTTGTTTTATCCTATGCTTTATTAAATTGTGTTTATGTTGTTTTATCCTATACTTTATTAAATTGTATTTATGTTGTTTTAATCTATGCTTTATTAAATTGTATTTATGTTGTTTTATCCTATGCTTCATTAAATTGTATTTATGTTGTTTTATCCTATGCTTTATTAAATTGTGCTTATGTTGTTTTATCCTATGGTTTATTAAATTGTATTTATGTTGTTTTATCCTATGCTTTATTAAATTTTGTTTATGTTGTTTTATCCTATGCTTTATTAAATTGTATTTATGTTGTTTTATCCTATGCTTTATTAAATTGTATTTATGTTGTTTTATCCTATGCTTTATTAAATTGTATTTATGTTGTTTTATCCTATGCTTTATTAAATTGTATTTATGTTGTTTTAACCTATGCTTTATTAAATTGTATTTATGTTGTTTTATCCTATGCTTTATTAAATTGTGTTTATGTTGTTTTATCCTATGCTTTATTAAATTGTATTTATGTTATTTTATCCTATGCTTTATTAAATTGTATTTATGTTGTTTTAACCTATGCTTTATTAAATTGTATTTATGTTGTTTTAATCTATGCTTTATTAAATTGTATTTATGTTGTTTTATCCTATGCTTTATTAAATTGTATTTATGTTGTTTTATCCTATGCTTTATTAAATTGTGCTTATGTTGTTTTATCCTATGGTTTATTAAATTGTATTTATGTTGTTTTATCCTATGCTTTATTAAATTGTATTTATGTTGTTTTATCCTATGCTTTATTAAATTGTATTTATGTTGTTTTATCCTATGCTTTATTAAATTGTGTTTATGTTGTTTTATCCTATACTTTATTAAATTGTATTTATGTTGTTTTAATCTATGCTTTATTAAATTGTATTTATGTTGTTTTATCCTATGCTTTATTAAATTGTATTTATGTTGTTTTAACCTATGCTTTATTAAATTGTATTTATGTTGTTTTAATCTATGCTTTATTAAATTGTATTTATGTTGTTTTATCCTATGCTTTATTAAATTGTATTTATGTTGTTTTATCCTATGCTTTATTAAATTGTATTTATGTTGTTTTATCCTATGCTTTATTAAATTGTATTTATGTTGTTTTATCCTATGCTTTATTAAATTGTGTTTATGTTGTTTTATCCTATACTTTATTAAATTGTATTTATGTTGTTTTAATCTATGCTTTATTAAATTGTATTTATGATGTTTTATCCTATGCTTCATTAAATTGTATTTATGTTGTTTTATCCTATGCTTTATTAAATTGTGCTTATGTTGTTTTATCCTATAGTTTATTAAATTGTATTTATGTTGTTTTATCCTATGCTTTATTAAATTGTATTTATGTTGTTTTATCCTATGCTTTATTAAATTGTATTTATGTTGTTTTATCCTATGCTTTATTAAATTGTGTTTATGTTGTTTTATCCTATGCTTTATTAAATTGTGCTTATGTTGTTTTATCCTATGGTTTATTAAATTGTATTTATGTTGTTTTATCCTATGCTTTATTAAATTGTATTTATGTTGTTTTATCCTATGCTTTATTAAATTGTATTTATGTTGTTTTATCCTATGCTTTATTAAACTGTATTTATGTTGTTTTAACCTATGCTTTATTACATCGTGTTTATGTTGTTTTATCCTATGCTTTATTAAATTGTATTTATGTTGCTTTAACCTATGCTTTATTAAATTGTATTTATGTTGTTTTATCCTATGCTTTATTATATGGTATTTATGTTGTTTTATCCTATGCTTTATTAAATTGTATTTATGTTGTTTTAACCTATGCTTTATTAAACTGTATTTATGTTGTTTTATCCTATGCTTTATTAAATTGTATTTATGTTGTTTTATCCTATGCTTTATTAAATTGTATTTATGTTGTTTTAACCTATGCTTTATTAAATTGTATTTATGTTGTTTTAACCTATGCTTTATTAAATTGTATTTATGTTGTTTTATCCTATGCTTTATTAAATTGTATTTATTTTGTTTTGTCCTATGCTTTATTAAATTGTGTTTATGTTGTTTTAACCTATGCTTTATTAAATTGTATTTGTGTTGTTTTAACCCATGCTTTATTAAATTGTATTTATGTTGTTTTATCCTATGCTTTATTAAATTGTATTTATTTTGTTTTGTCCTATGCTTTATTAAATTGTGTTTATGTTGTTTTAACCTATGCTTTATTAAATTGTATTTGTGTTGTTTTAACCCATGCTTTATTAAATTGTATTTATGTTGTTTTATCCTATGCTTTATTAAATTGTATTTATGTTGTTTTATCCTATGCTTTATTAAATTGTATTTATGTTGTTTTATCCTATGCTTTATTAAATTGTATTTATGTTGTTTTAACCTATGCTTTATTAAATTGTATTTATGTTGTTTTATCCTATGCTTTATTAAATTGTGTTTATGTTGTTTTATCCTATGCTTTATTAAATTGTATTTATGTTGTTTTATCCTATGCTTTATTAAATTGTATTTATGTTGTTTTAACCTATTCTTTATTAAATTGTATTTATGTTGTTTTATCCTATGCTTTATTAAATTGTATTTATGTTGTTTTATCCTATTCTTTATTAAATTGTGTTTATGTTGTTTTATCCTATACTTTATTAAATTGTGTTTATGTTGTTTTAACCCATGCTTTATTAAATTGTATTTATGTTGTTTTATCCTATGCTTTATTAAATTGCATCTATGTTATTTTATCCTATGCTTTATTAAATTGTATTTATGTTGTTTTATCCTATGCTTTATTAAATTGTATTTATGTGGTTTTATCCTATGCTTTATTAAATTGTATTTATGTTGTTTTATCCTATGCTTTATAAAATTGTATTTATGTTGTTTTATCCTATGCTTTATTAAATTGTATTTATGTTGTTTTGTACTATGCTTTATTAAATTGTATTTATGTTGTTTTAACCCATGCTTTATTAAATTGTATTTATGTTGTTTTATCCTATGCTTTATTAAATTGTATTTATTTTGTTTTGTCCTATGCTTTATTAAATTGTGTTTATGTTGTTTTAACCTATGCTTTATTAAATTGTATTTATGTTGTTTTAACCCATGCTTTATTAAATTGTATTTATGTTGTTTTATCCTATGCTTTATTAAATTGTGCTTATGTTGTTTTATCCTATGGTTTATTAAATTGTATTTATGTTGTTTTATCCTATGCTTTATTAAATTGTATTTATGTTGTTTTATCCTATGCTTTATTAAATTGTATTTATGTTGTTTTATCCTATGCTTTATTAAATTGTATTTATGTTGTTTTATCCTATGCTTTATTAAATTGTGCTTATGTTGTTTTATCCTATGCTTTATTAAATTGTATTTATGTTGTTTTATCCTATGCTTTATTAAATTGTATTTATGTTGTTTTAACCTATTCTTTATTAAATTGTATTTATGTTGTTTTATCCTATGCTTTATTAAATTGTATTTATGTTGTTTTATCCTATTCTTTATTAAATTGTGTTTATGTTGTTTTATCCTATACTTTATTAAATTGTGTTTATGTTGTTTTAACCCATGCTTTATTAAATTGTATTTATGTTGTTTTATCCTATGCTTTATTAAATTGCATCTATGTTATTTTATCCTATGCTTTATTAAATTGTATTTATGTTGTTTTATCCTATGCTTTATTAAATTGTATTTATGTGGTTTTATCCTATGCTTTATTAAATTGTATTTATGTTGTTTTATCCTATGCTTTATAAAATTGTATTTATGTTGTTTTATCCTATGCTTTATTAAATTGTATTTATGTTGTTTTGTACTATGCTTTATTAAATTGTATTTATGTTGTTTTAACCCATGCTTTATTAAATTGTATTTATGTTGTTTTATCCTATGCTTTATTAAATTGTATTTATTTTGTTTTGTCCTATGCTTTATTAAATTGTGTTTATGTTGTTTTAACCTATGCTTTATTAAATTGTATTTATGTTGTTTTAACCCATGCTTTATTAAATTGTATTTATGTTGTTTTATCCTATGCTTTATTAAATTGTGCTTATGTTGTTTTATCCTATGGTTTATTAAATTGTATTTATGTTGTTTTATCCTATGCTTTATTAAATTGTATTTATGTTGTTTTATCCTATGCTTTATTAAATTGTATTTATGTTGTTTTATCCTATGCTTTATTAAATTGTATTTATGTTGTTTTATCCTATGCTTTATTAAATTGTGCTTATGTTGTTTTATCCTATGGTTTATTAAATTGTATTTATGTTGTTTTATCCTATGCTTTATTAAATTGTATTTATGTTGTTTTATCCTATGCTTTATTAAATTGTATTTATGTTGTTTTATCCTATGCTTTATTAAACTGTATTTATGTTGTTTTAACCTATGCTTTATTACATCGTGTTTATGTTGTTTTATCCTATGCTTTATTAAATTGTATTTATGTTGCTTTAACCTATGCTTTATTAAATTGTATTTATGTTGTTTTATCCTATGCTTTATTATATGGTATTTATGTTGTTTTATCCTATGCTTTATTAAATTGTATTTATGTTGTTTTAACCTATGCTTTATTAAACTGTATTTATGTTGTTTTATCCTATGCTTTATTAAATTGTATTTATGTTGTTTTACCCTATGCTTTATTAAATTGTATTTATGTTGTTTTAACCTATGCTTTATTAAATTGTATTTATGTTGTTTTAACCTATGCTTTATTAAATTGTATTTATGTTGTTTTATCCTATGCTTTATTAAATTGTATTTATTTTGTTTTGTCCTATGCTTTATTAAATTGTGTTTATGTTGTTTTAACCTATGCTTTATTAAATTGTATTTGTGTTGTTTTAACCCATGCTTTATTAAATTGTATTTATGTTGTTTTATCCTATGCTTTATTAAATTGTATTTATGTTGTTTTATCCTATGCTTTATTAAATTGTGTTTATGTTGTTTTATCCTATACTTTATTAAATTGTATTTATGTTGTTTTAATCTATGCTTTATTAAATTGTATTTATGTTGTTTTATCCTATGCTTTATTAAATTGTATTTATGTTGTTTTAACCTATGCTTTATTAAATTGTATTTATGTTGTTTTAATCTATGCTTTATTAAATTGTATTTATGTTGTTTTATCCTATGCTTTATTAAATTGTATTTATGTTGTTTTATCCTATGCTTTATTAAATTGTGCTTATGTTGTTTTATCCTATGGTTTATTAAATTGTATTTATGTTGTTTTATCCTATGCTTTATTAAATTGTATTTATGTTGTTTTATCCTATGCTTTATTAAATTGTATTTATGTTGTTTTATCCTATGCTTTATTAAATTGTGTTTATGTTGTTTTATCCTATACTTTATTAAATTGTATTTATGTTGTTTTAATCTATGCTTTATTAAATTGTATTTATGTTGTTTTATCCTATGCTTCATTAAATTGTATTTATGTTGTTTTATCCTATGCTTTATTAAATTGTGCTTATGTTGTTTTATCCTATGGTTTATTAAATTGTATTTATGTTGTTTTATCCTATGCTTTATTAAATTGTATTTATGTTGTTTTATCCTATGCTTTATTAAATTGTATTTATGTTGTTTTATCCTATGCTTTATTAAATTGTATTTATGTTGTTTTATCCTATGCTTTATTAAATTGTGCTTATGTTGTTTTATCCTATGGTTTATTAAATTGTATTTATGTTGTTTTATCCTATGCTTTATTAAATTGTATTTATGTTGTTTTATCCTATGCTTTATTAAATTGTATTTATGTTGTTTTATCCTATGCTTTATTAAACTGTATTTATGTTGTTTTAACATATGCTTTATTACATCGTGTTTATGTTGTTTTATCCTATGCTTTATTAAATTGTATTTATGTTGCTTTAACCTATGCTTTATTAAATTGTATTTATGTTGTTTTATCCTATGCTTTATTATATGGTATTTATGTTGTTTTATCCTATGCTTTATTAAATTGTATTTATGTTGTTTTAACCTATGCTTTATTAAACTGTATTTATGTTGTTTTATCCTATGCTTTATTAAATTGTATTTATGTTGTTTTATCCTATGCTTTATTAAATTGTATTTATGTTGTTTTAACCTATGCTTTATTAAATTGTATTTGTGTTGTTTTAACCTATGCTTTATTAAATTGTATTTATGTTGTTTTATCCAATGCTTTATTAAATTGTATTTATTTTGTTTTGTCCTATGCTTTATTAAATTGTGTTTATGTTGTTTTTACCTATGCTTTATTAAATTGTATTTGTATTGTTTTAACCCATGCTTTATTAAATTGTATTTATGTTGTTTTATCCTATGCTTTATTAAATTGTATTTATGTTGTTTTATCCTATGCTTTATTAAATTGTATTTATGTTGTTTTATCCTATGCTTTATTAAATTGTATTTATGTTGTTTTATCCTATGCTTTATTAAATTGTGCTTATGTTGTTTTATCCTATGGTTTATTAAATTGTATTTATGTTGTTTTATCCTATGCTTTATTAAATTGTATTTATGTTGTTTTATCCTATGCTTTATTAAATTGTATTTATGTTGTTTTATCCTATGCTTTATTAAATTTTATTGATGTTGTTTTATCCCATGCTTTATTAAATTGTATTTATGTTGTTTTAACCTATGCTTTATTAAATTGTATTTATGTTATTTTATCCTATACTTTATTAAATTGTATTTATGTTGTTTTAACCTATGCTTTATTAAATTGTTTTTATGTTGTTTTATCCTATGCTTTATTAAATTGTATTTATGTTGTTTTATCCTATGCTTTATTAAATTGTATTTATATTGTTTTATCCTATGCTTTATTAAATTGTATTTATGTTGTTTTATCCTATGCTTTATTAAATTGTATTTATGTTGTTTTATCCTATGCTTTATTAAATTGTGTTTATGTTGTTTTATCCTATGCTTTATTAAATTGTATTTATGTTGTTTTATCCTATGCTTTATTAAATTGTATTTATGTTGTTTTAACCTATTCTTTATTAAATTGTATTTATGTTGTTTTATCCTATGCTTTATTAAATTGTATTTATGTTGTTTTATCCTATTCTTTATTAAATTGTGTTTATGTTGTTTTATCCTATACTTTATTAAATTGTGTTTATGTTGTTTTAACCCATGCTTTATTAAATTGTATTTATGTTGTTTTATCCTATGCTTTATTAAATTGCATCTATGTTATTTTATCCTATGCTTTATTAAATTGTATTTATGTTGTTTTATCCTATGCTTTATTAAATTGTATTTATGTGGTTTTATCCTATGCTTTATTAAATTGTATTTATGTTGTTTTATCCTATGCTTTATAAAATTGTATTTATGTTGTTTTATCCTATGCTTTATTAAATTGTATTTATGTTGTTTTGTACTATGCTTTATTAAATTGTATTTATGTTGTTTTAACCCATGCTTTATTAAATTGTATTTATGTTGTTTTATCCTATGCTTTATTAAATTGTATTTATTTTGTTTTGTCCTATGCTTTATTAAATTGTGTTTATGTTGTTTTAACCTATGCTTTATTAAATTGTATTTATGTTGTTTTAACCCATGCTTTATTAAATTGTATTTATGTTGTTTTATCCTATGCTTTATTAAATTGTGCTTATGTTGTTTTATCCTATGGTTTATTAAATTGTATTTATGTTGTTTTATCCTATGCTTTATTAAATTGTATTTATGTTGTTTTATCCTATGCTTTATTAAATTGTATTTATGTTGTTTTATCCTATGCTTTATTAAATTGTATTTATGTTGTTTTATCCTATGCTTTATTAAATTGTGCTTATGTTGTTTTATCCTATGGTTTATTAAATTGTATTTATGTTGTTTTATCCTATGCTTTATTAAATTGTATTTATGTTGTTTTATCCTATGCTTTATTAAATTGTATTTATGTTGTTTTATCCTATGCTTTATTAAACTGTATTTATGTTGTTTTAACCTATGCTTTATTACATCGTGTTTATGTTGTTTTATCCTATGCTTTATTAAATTGTATTTATGTTGCTTTAACCTATGCTTTATTAAATTGTATTTATGTTGTTTTATCCTATGCTTTATTATATGGTATTTATGTTGTTTTATCCTATGCTTTATTAAATTGTATTTATGTTGTTTTAACCTATGCTTTATTAAACTGTATTTATGTTGTTTTATCCTATGCTTTATTAAATTGTATTTATGTTGTTTTACCCTATGCTTTATTAAATTGTATTTATGTTGTTTTAACCTATGCTTTATTAAATTGTATTTATGTTGTTTTAACCTATGCTTTATTAAATTGTATTTATGTTGTTTTATCCTATGCTTTATTAAATTGTATTTATTTTGTTTTGTCCTATGCTTTATTAAATTGTGTTTATGTTGTTTTAACCTATGCTTTATTAAATTGTATTTGTGTTGTTTTAACCCATGCTTTATTAAATTGTATTTATGTTGTTTTATCCTATGCTTTATTAAATTGTATTTATGTTGTTTTATCCTATGCTTTATTAAATTGTGTTTATGTTGTTTTATCCTATACTTTATTAAATTGTATTTATGTTGTTTTAATCTATGCTTTATTAAATTGTATTTATGTTGTTTTATCCTATGCTTTATTAAATTGTATTTATGTTGTTTTAACCTATGCTTTATTAAATTGTATTTATGTTGTTTTAATCTATGCTTTATTAAATTGTATTTATGTTGTTTTATCCTATGCTTTATTAAATTGTATTTATGTTGTTTTATCCTATGCTTTATTAAATTGTGCTTATGTTGTTTTATCCTATGGTTTATTAAATTGTATTTATGTTGTTTTATCCTATGCTTTATTAAATTGTATTTATGTTGTTTTATCCTATGCTTTATTAAATTGTATTTATGTTGTTTTATCCTATGCTTTATTAAATTGTGTTTATGTTGTTTTATCCTATACTTTATTAAATTGTATTTATGTTGTTTTAATCTATGCTTTATTAAATTGTATTTATGTTGTTTTATCCTATGCTTCATTAAATTGTATTTATGTTGTTTTATCCTATGCTTTATTAAATTGTGCTTATGTTGTTTTATCCTATGGTTTATTAAATTGTATTTATGTTGTTTTATCCTATGCTTTATTAAATTGTATTTATGTTGTTTTATCCTATGCTTTATTAAATTGTATTTATGTTGTTTTATCCTATGCTTTTTTAATTTTATTTATGTTGTTTTATCCTATGCTTTATTAAATTGTGCTTATGTTGTTTTATCCTATGGTTTATTAAATTGTATTTATGTTGTTTTATCCTATGCTTTATTAAATTGTATTTATGTTGTTTTATCCTATGCTTTATTAAATTGTATTTATGTTGTTTTATCCTATGCTTTATTAAACTGTATTTATGTTGTTTTAACATATGCTTTATTACATCGTGTTTATGTTGTTTTATCCTATGCTTTATTAAATTGTATTTATGTTGCTTTAACCTATGCTTTATTAAATTGTATTTATGTTGTTTTATCCTATGCTTTATTATATGGTATTTATGTTGTTTTATCCTATGCTTTATTAAATTGTATTTATGTTGTTTTAACCTATGCTTTATTAAACTGTATTTATGTTGTTTTATCCTATGCTTTATTAAATTGTATTTATGTTGTTTTATCCTATGCTTTATTAAATTGTATTTATGTTGTTTTAACCTATGCTTTATTAAATTGTATTTATGTTGTTTTAACCTATGCTTTATTAAATTGTATTTATGTTGTTTTATCCTATGCTTTATTAAATTGTATTTATTTTGTTTTGTCCTATGCTTTATTAAATTGTGTTTATGTTGTTTTTACCTATGCTTTATTAAATTGTATTTGTATTGTTTTAACCCATGCTTTATTAAATTGTATTTATGTTGTTTTATCCTATGCTTTATTAAATTGTATTTATGTTGTTTTATCCTATGCTTTATTAAATTGTATTTATGTTGTTTTATCCTATGCTTTATTAAATTTTATTGATGTTGTTTTATCCCATGCTTTATTAAATTGTATTTATGTTGTTTTAACCTATGCTTTATTAAATTGTATTTATGTTGTTTTATCCTATACTTTATTAAATTGTATTTATGTTGTTTTAACCTATGCTTTATTAAATTGTTTTTATGTTGTTTTATCCTATGCTTTATTAAATTGTATTTATGTTGTTTTATCCTATGCTTTATTAAATTGTATTTATGTTGTTTTATCCTATGCTTTATTAAATTGTATTTATGTTGTTTTAAACTATGCTTTATTAAATTGTATTTATGTTGTTTTATCCTATGCTTTATTAAATTGTGTTTATGTTGTTTTATCCTATGCTTTATTAAATTGTATTTATGTTGTTTTATCCTATGCTTTATTAAATTGTATTTATGTTGTTTTAACCTATTCTTTATTAAATTGTATTTATGTTGTTTTATCCTATGCTTTATTAAATTGTATTTATGTTGTTTTATCCTATTCTTTATTAAATTGTGTTTATGTTGTTTTATCCTATACTTTATTAAATTGTGTTTATGTTGTTTTAACCCATGCTTTATTAAATTGTATTTATGTTGTTTTATCCTATGCTTTATTAAATTGCATCTATGTTATTTTATCCTATGCTTTATTAAATTGTATTTATGTTGTTTTATCCTATGCTTTATTAAATTGTATTTATGTGGTTTTATCCTATGCTTTATTAAATTGAATTCATGTTGTTTTATGTTATGCTTTATTAAATTGTATTTATGTTGTTTTATCTTATGCTTTATTAAATTGTGTTTATGTTGTTTTATCCTATGCTTTATTAAATTGTATTTATGTTGTTTTATCCTATGCTTTATTAAATTGTATTTATGTTGTTTTGTACTATGCTTTATTAAATTGTATTTATGTTGTTTTAACCCATGCTTTATTAAATTGTATTTATGTTGTTTTATCCTATGCTTTATTAAATTGTGCTTATGTTGTTTTATTCTATGGTTTATTAAATTGTATTTATGTTGTTTTATCCTATGCTTTATTAAATTGTATTGATGTTGTTTTATCCTATGCTTTATTAAATTGTATTTATGTTGTTTTATCCTATGCTTTATTAAATTGTATTTATGTTGTTTTATCCTATGCTTTATTAAATTGTGCTTATGTTGTTTTATCCTATGGTTTATTAAATTGTATTTATGTTGTTTTATCCTATGCTTTATTAAATTGTATTTATGTTGTTTTATCCTATGCTTTATTAAATTGTATTTATGTTGTTTTATCTTATGCTTTATTAAACTGTATTTATGTTGTTTTAACCTATGCTTTATTACATCGTGTTTATGTTGTTTTATCCTATGCTTTATTAAATTGTATTTATGTTGCTTTAACCTATGCTTTATTAAATTGTATTTATGTTGTTTTATCCTATGCTTTATTATATGGTATTTATGTTGTTTTATCCTATGCTTTATTAAATTGTATTTATGTTGTTTTAACCTATGCTTTATTAAACTGTATTTATGTTGTTTTATCCTATGCTTTATTAAATTGTATTTATGTTGTTTTATCCTATGCTTTATTAAATTGTATTTATGTTGTTTTAACCTATGCTTTATTAAATTGTATTTATGTTGTTTTAACCTATGCTTTATTAAATTGTATTTATGTTGTTTTATCCTATGCTTTATTAAATTGTATTTATTTTGTTTTGTCCTATGCTTTATTAAATTGTGTTTATGTTGTTTTTACCTATGCTTTATTAAATTGTATTTGTGTTGTTTTAACCCATGCTTTATTAAATTGTATTTATGTTGTTTTATCCTATGCTTTATTAAATTGTATTTATGTTGTTTTATCCTATGCTTTATTAAATTGTATTTATGTTGTTTTATCCTATGCTTTATTAAACTGTATTTATGTTGTTTTAACCTATGCTTTATTACATCGTGTTTATGTTGTTTTATCCTATGCTTTATTAAATTGTATTTATGTTGTTTTAACCTATGCTTTATTAAATTGTATTTATGTTGTTTTAACCTATGCTTTATTAAATTGTATTTATGTTGTTTTATCCTATGCTTTATTAAATTGTATTTATTTTGTTTTGTCCTATGCTTTATTAAATTGTGTTTATGTTGTTTTAACCTATGCTTTATTAAATTGTATTTGTGTTGTTTTAACCCATGCTTTATTAAATTGTATTTATGTTGTTTTATCCTATGCTTTATTAAATTGTATTTATGTTGTTTTATCCTATGCTTTATTAAATTGTATTTATGTTGTTTTATCCTATGCTTTATTAAATTTTATTGATGTTGTTTTATCCCATGCTTTATTAAATTGTATTTATGTTGTTTTAACCTATGCTTTATTAAATTGTATTTATATTATTTTATCCTATACTTTATTAAATTGTATTTATGTTGTTTTAACCTATGCTTTATTAAATTGTTTTTATGTTGTTTTATCCTATGCTTTATTAAATTGTATTTATGTTGTTTTATCCTATGCTTTATTAAATTGTATTTATGTTGTTTTATCCTATGCTTTATTAAATTGTATTTATGTTGTTTTAACCTATGCTTTATTAAATTGTATTTATGTTGTTTTATCCTATGCTTTATTAAATTGTGTTTATGTTGTTTTATCCTATGCTTTATTAAATTGTATTTATGTTGTTTTATCCTATGCTTTATTAAATTGTATTTATGTTGTTTTAACCTATTCTTTATTACATTGTATTTATGTTGTTTTATCCTATGCTTTATTAAATTGTATTTATGTTGTTTTATCCTATTCTTTATTAAATTGTGTTTATGTTGTTTTATCCTATACTTTATTAAATTGTGTTTATGTTGTTTTAACCCATGCTGTATTAAATTGTATTTATGTTGTTTTATCCTATGCTTTATTAAATTGCATCTATGTTATTTTATCCTATGCTTTATTAAATTGTATTTATGTTGTTTTATCCTATGCTTTATTAAATTGTATTTATGTGGTTTTATCCTATGCTTTATTAAATTGAATTCATGTTGTTTTATGTTATGCTTTATTAAATTGTATTTATGTTGTTTTATCTTATGCTTTATTAAATTGTGTTTATGTTGTTTTATCCTATGCTTTATTAAATTGTATTTGTGTTGTTTTAACCCATGCTTTATTAAATTGTATTTATGTTGTTTTATCCTATGCTTTATTAAATTGTATTTATGTTGTTTTATCCTATGCTTTATTAAATTGTATTTATGTTGTTTTATCCTATGCTTTATTAAATTTTATTGATGTTGTTTTATCCCATGCTTTATTAAATTGTATTTATGTTGTTTTAACCTATGCTTTATTAAATTGTATTTATGTTATTTTATCCTATACTTTATTAAATTGTATTTATGTTGTTTTAACCTATGCTTTATTAAATTGTTTTTACGTTGTTTTATCCTATGCTTTATTAAATTGTATTTATGTTGTTTTATCCTATGCTTTATTAAATTGTATTTATGTTGTTTTATCCTATGCTTTATTAAATTGTATTTATGTTGTTTTAACCTATGCTTTATTAAATTGTATTTATGTTGTTTTATCCTATGCTTTATTAAATTGTGTTTATGTTGTTTTATCCTATGCTTTATTAAATTGTATTTATGTTGTTTTATCCTATGCTTTATTAAATTGTATTTATGTTGTTTTAACCTATTCTTAATTACATTGTATTTATGTTGTTTTATCCTATGCTTTATTAAATTGTATTTATGTTGTTTTATCCTATTCTTTATTAAATTGTGTTTATGTTGTTTTATCCTATACTTTATTAAATTGTGTTTATGTTGTTTTAACCCATGCTGTATTAAATTGTATTTATGTTGTTTTATCCTATGCTTTATTAAATTGCATCTATGTTATTTTATCCTATGCTTTATTAAATTGTATTTATGTTGTTTTATCCTATGCTTTATTAAATTGTATTTATGTGGTTTTATCCTATGCTTTATTAAATTGAATTCATGTTGTTTTATGTTATGCTTTATTAAATTGTATTTATGTTGTTTTATCTTATGCTTTATTAAATTGTGTTTATGTTGTTTTATCCTATGCTTTATTAAATTGTATTTATGTGGTTTTATCCTATGCTTTATTAAATTGTATTTATGTTGTTTTATCCTATGCTTTATAAAATTGTATTTATGTTGTTTTATCCTATGCTTTATTAAATTGTATTTATGTTGTTTTGTACTATGCTTTATTAAATTGTATTTATGTTGTTTTATCCTATGCTTTATTAAATTGTATTTATTTTGTTTTGTCCTATGCTTTATTAAATTGTGTTTATGTTGTTTTAACCTATGCTTTATTAAATTGTATTTATGTTGTTTTATCCTATACTTTATTAAATTGTATTTATGTTGTTTTAACCTATGCTTTATTAAATTGTATTTATGTTGTTTTATCCTATGCTTTATTAAATTGTATTTATGTTGTTTTATCCTATGCTTTATTAAATTGTATTTATGTTGTTTTATCCTATGCTTTATTAAATTGTATTTATGTTGTTTTAACCTATGCTTTATTAAATTGTATTTATGTTTTTTTATCCTATGCTTTATTAAATTGTATTTATGTTGTTTTATCCTATGCTTTATTAAATTTTGTTTATGTTGTTTTATCCTATGCTTTATTAAATTGTATTTATGTTGTTTTATCCTATGCTTTATTAAATTGTATTTATGTTGTTTTATCCTATGCTTTATTAAATTGTATTTATGTTGTTTTATCCTATGCTTTATTAAATTGTATTTATGTTGTTTTAACCAATGCTTTATTAAATTGTATTTATGTTGTTTTATCCTATGCTTTATTAAATTGTGTTTATGTTGTTTTATCCTATGCTTTATTAAATTGTATTTATGTTGTTTTATCCTATGCTTTATTAAATTGTATTTATGTTGTTTTAACCTATGCTTTATTAAATTGTATTTATGTTGTTTTAATCTATGCTTTATTAAATTGTATTTATGTTGTTTTATCCTATGCTTTATTAAATTGTATTTATGTTGTTTTATCCTATGCTTTATTAAATTGTGCATATGTTGTTTTATCCTATGGTTTATTAAATTGTATTTATGTTGTTTTATCCTATGCTTTATTAAATTGTATTTATGTTGTTTTATCTTATGCTTTATTAAATTGTATTTATGTTGTTTTATCCTATGCTTTATTAAATTGTGTTTATGTTGTTTTATCCTATACTTTATTAAATTGTATTTATGTTGTTTTAATCTATGCTTTATTAAATTGTATTTATGTTGTTTTATCCTATGCTTTATTAAATTGTATTTATGTTGTTTTAACCTATGCTTTATTAAATTGTATTTATGTTGTTTTAATCTATGCTTTATTAAATTGTATTTATGTTGTTTTATCCTATGCTTTATTAAATTGTATTTATGTTGTTTTATCCTATGCTTTATTAAATTGTGCTTATGTTGTTTTATCCTATGGTTTATTAAATTGTATTTATGTTGTTTTATCCTATGCTTTATTAATTTGTATTTATGTTGTTTTATCCTATGCTTTATTAAATTGTATTTATGTTGTTTTATCCTATGCTTTATTATATTGTGTTTATGTTGTTTTATCCTATACTTTATTAAATTGTATTTATGTTGTTTTAATCTATGCTTTATTAAATTGTATTTATGTTGTTTTATCCTATGCTTCATTAAATTGTATTTATGTTGTTTTATCCTATGCTTTATTAAATTGTGCTTATGTTGTTTTATCCTATGGTTTATTAAATTGTATTTATGTTGTTTTATCCTATGCTTTATTAAATTGTATTTATGTTGTTTTATCCTATGCTTTATTAAATTGTATTTATGTTGTTTTATCCTATGCTTTATTAAATTGTATTTATGTTGTTTTATCCTATGCTTTATTAAATTGTGCTTATGTTGTTTTATCCTATGGTTTATAAAATTGTATTTATGTTGTTTTATCCTATGCTTTATTAAATTGTATTTATGTTGTTTTATCCTATGCATTATTAAATTGTATTTATGTTGTTTTATCCTATGCTTTATTAAACTGTATTTATGTTGTTTTAACCTATGCTTTATTACATCGTGTTTATGTTGTTTTATCCTATGCTTTATTAAATTGTATTTATGTTGCTTTAACCTATGCTTTATTAAATTGTATTTATGTTGTTTTATCCTATGCTTTATTAAATGGTATTTATGTTGTTTTATCCTATGCTTTATTAAATTGTATTTATGTTGTTTTAACCTATGCTTTATTAAACTGTATTTATGTTGTTTTATCCTATGCTTTATTAAATTGTATTTATGTTGTTTTATCCTATGCTTTATTAAATTGTATTTATGTTGTTTTAACCTATGCTTTATTAAATTGTATTTATGTTGTTTTATCCTATGCTTTATTAAATTGTATTTATGTTGTTTTATCCTATGCTTTATTAAATTGTATTTATATTGTTTTATCCTATGCTTTATTAAATTGTATTTATGTTGTTTTATCCTATGCTTTATTAAATTGTATTTATGTTGTTTTATCCTATGCTTTATTAAATTGTGTTTATGTTGTTTTATCCTATGCTTTATTAAATTGTATTTATGTTGTTTTATCCTATGCTTTATTAAATTGTATTTATGTTGTTTTAACCTATTCTTTATTAAATTGTATTTATGTTGTTTTATCCTATGCTTTATTAAATTGTATTTATGTTGTTTTATCCTATTCTTTATTAAATTGTGTTTATGTTGTTTTATCCTATACTTTATTAAATTGTGTTTATGTTGTTTTAACCCATGCTTTATTAAATTGTATTTATGTTGTTTTATCCTATGCTTTATTAAATTGCATCTATGTTATTTTATCCTATGCTTTATTAAATTGTATTTATGTTGTTTTATCCTATGCTTTATTAAATTGTATTTATGTGGTTTTATCCTATGCTTTATTAAATTGTATTTATGTTGTTTTATCCTATGCTTTATAAAATTGTATTTATGTTGTTTTATCCTATGCTTTATTAAATTGTATTTATGTTGTTTTGTACTATGCTTTATTAAATTGTATTTATGTTGTTTTAACCCATGCTTTATTAAATTGTATTTATGTTGTTTTATCCTATGCTTTATTAAATTGTATTTATTTTGTTTTGTCCTATGCTTTATTAAATTGTGTTTATGTTGTTTTAACCTATGCTTTATTAAATTGTATTTATGTTGTTTTAACCCATGCTTTATTAAATTGTATTTATGTTGTTTTATCCTATGCTTTATTAAATTGTGCTTATGTTGTTTTATCCTATGGTTTATTAAATTGTATTTATGTTGTTTTATCCTATGCTTTATTAAATTGTATTTATGTTGTTTTATCCTATGCTTTATTAAATTGTATTTATGTTGTTTTATCCTATGCTTTATTAAATTGTATTTATGTTGTTTTATCCTATGCTTTATTAAATTGTGCTTATGTTGTTTTATCCTATGGTTTATTAAATTGTATTTATGTTGTTTTATCCTATGCTTTATTAAATTGTATTTATGTTGTTTTATCCTATGCTTTATTAAATTGTATTTATGTTGTTTTATCCTATGCTTTATTAAACTGTATTTATGTTGTTTTAACCTATGCTTTATTACATCGTGTTTATGTTGTTTTATCCTATGCTTTATTAAATTGTATTTATGTTGCTTTAACCTATGCTTTATTAAATTGTATTTATGTTGTTTTATCCTATGCTTTATTATATGGTATTTATGTTGTTTTATCCTATGCTTTATTAAATTGTATTTATGTTGTTTTAACCTATGCTTTATTAAACTGTATTTATGTTGTTTTATCCTATGCTTTATTAAATTGTATTTATGTTGTTTTACCCTATGCTTTATTAAATTGTATTTATGTTGTTTTAACCTATGCTTTATTAAATTGTATTTATGTTGTTTTAACCTATGCTTTATTAAATTGTATTTATGTTGTTTTATCCTATGCTTTATTAAATTGTATTTATTTTGTTTTGTCCTATGCTTTATTAAATTGTGTTTATGTTGTTTTAACCTATGCTTTATTAAATTGTATTTGTGTTGTTTTAACCCATGCTTTATTAAATTGTATTTATGTTGTTTTATCCTATGCTTTATTAAATTGTATTTATGTTGTTTTATCCTATGCTTTATTAAATTGTGTTTATGTTGTTTTATCCTATACTTTATTAAATTGTATTTATGTTGTTTTAATCTATGCTTTATTAAATTGTATTTATGTTGTTTTATCCTATGCTTTATTAAATTGTATTTATGTTGTTTTAACCTATGCTTTATTAAATTGTATTTATGTTGTTTTAATCTATGCTTTATTAAATTGTATTTATGTTGTTTTATCCTATGCTTTATTAAATTGTATTTATGTTGTTTTATCCTATGCTTTATTAAATTGTGCTTATGTTGTTTTATCCTATGGTTTATTAAATTGTATTTATGTTGTTTTATCCTATGCTTTATTAAATTGTATTTATGTTGTTTTATCCTATGCTTTATTAAATTGTATTTATGTTGTTTTATCCTATGCTTTATTAAATTGTGTTTATGTTGTTTTATCCTATACTTTATTAAATTGTATTTATGTTGTTTTAATCTATGCTTTATTAAATTGTATTTATGTTGTTTTATCCTATGCTTCATTAAATTGTATTTATGTTGTTTTATCCTATGCTTTATTAAATTGTGCTTATGTTGTTTTATCCTATGGTTTATTAAATTGTATTTATGTTGTTTTATCCTATGCTTTATTAAATTGTATTTATGTTGTTTTATCCTATGCTTTATTAAATTGTATTTATGTTGTTTTATCCTATGCTTTTTTAATTTTATTTATGTTGTTTTATCCTATGCTTTATTAAATTGTGCTTATGTTGTTTTATCCTATGGTTTATTAAATTGTATTTATGTTGTTTTATCCTATGCTTTATTAAATTGTATTTATGTTGTTTTATCCTATGCTTTATTAAATTGTATTTATGTTGTTTTATCCTATGCTTTATTAAACTGTATTTATGTTGTTTTAACATATGCTTTATTACATCGTGTTTATGTTGTTTTATCCTATGCTTTATTAAATTGTATTTATGTTGCTTTAACCTATGCTTTATTAAATTGTATTTATGTTGTTTTATCCTATGCTTTATTATATGGTATTTATGTTGTTTTATCCTATGCTTTATTAAATTGTATTTATGTTGTTTTAACCTATGCTTTATTAAACTGTATTTATGTTGTTTTATCCTATGCTTTATTAAATTGTATTTATGTTGTTTTATCCTATGCTTTATTAAATTGTATTTATGTTGTTTTAACCTATGCTTTATTAAATTGTATTTATGTTGTTTTAACCTATGCTTTATTAAATTGTATTTATGTTGTTTTATCCTATGCTTTATTAAATTGTATTTATTTTGTTTTGTCCTATGCTTTATTAAATTGTGTTTATGTTGTTTTTACCTATGCTTTATTAAATTGTATTTGTATTGTTTTAACCCATGCTTTATTAAATTGTATTTATGTTGTTTTATCCTATGCTTTATTAAATTGTATTTATGTTGTTTTATCCTATGCTTTATTAAATTGTATTTATGTTGTTTTATCCTATGCTTTATTAAATTTTATTGATGTTGTTTTATCCCATGCTTTATTAAATTGTATTTATGTTGTTTTAACCTATGCTTTATTAAATTGTATTTATGTTGTTTTATCCTATACTTTATTAAATTGTATTTATGTTGTTTTAACCTATGCTTTATTAAATTGTTTTTATGTTGTTTTATCCTATGCTTTATTAAATTGTATTTATGTTGTTTTATCCTATGCTTTATTAAATTGTATTTATGTTGTTTTATCCTATGCTTTATTAAATTGTATTTATGTTGTTTTAAACTATGCTTTATTAAATTGTATTTATGTTGTTTTATCCTATGCTTTATTAAATTGTGTTTATGTTGTTTTATCCTATGCTTTATTAAATTGTATTTATGTTGTTTTATCCTATGCTTTATTAAATTGTATTTATGTTGTTTTAACCTATTCTTTATTAAATTGTATTTATGTTGTTTTATCCTATGCTTTATTAAATTGTATTTATGTTGTTTTATCCTATTCTTTATTAAATTGTGTTTATGTTGTTTTATCCTATACTTTATTAAATTGTGTTTATGTTGTTTTAACCCATGCTTTATTAAATTGTATTTATGTTGTTTTATCCTATGCTTTATTAAATTGCATCTATGTTATTTTATCCTATGCTTTATTAAATTGTATTTATGTTGTTTTATCCTATGCTTTATTAAATTGTATTTATGTGGTTTTATCCTATGCTTTATTAAATTGAATTCATGTTGTTTTATGTTATGCTTTATTAAATTGTATTTATGTTGTTTTATCTTATGCTTTATTAAATTGTGTTTATGTTGTTTTATCCTATGCTTTATTAAATTGTATTTATGTTGTTTTATCCTATGCTTTATTAAATTGTATTTATGTTGTTTTGTACTATGCTTTATTAAATTGTATTTATGTTGTTTTAACCCATGCTTTATTAAATTGTATTTATGTTGTTTTATCCTATGCTTTATTAAATTGTGCTTATGTTGTTTTATTCTATGGTTTATTAAATTGTATTTATGTTGTTTTATCCTATGCTTTATTAAATTGTATTGATGTTGTTTTATCCTATGCTTTATTAAATTGTATTTATGTTGTTTTATCCTATGCTTTATTAAATTGTATTTATGTTGTTTTATCCTATGCTTTATTAAATTGTGCTTATGTTGTTTTATCCTATGGTTTATTAAATTGTATTTATGTTGTTTTATCCTATGCTTTATTAAATTGTATTTATGTTGTTTTATCCTATGCTTTATTAAATTGTATTTATGTTGTTTTATCTTATGCTTTATTAAACTGTATTTATGTTGTTTTAACCTATGCTTTATTACATCGTGTTTATGTTGTTTTATCCTATGCTTTATTAAATTGTATTTATGTTGCTTTAACCTATGCTTTATTAAATTGTATTTATGTTGTTTTATCCTATGCTTTATTATATGGTATTTATGTTGTTTTATCCTATGCTTTATTAAATTGTATTTATGTTGTTTTAACCTATGCTTTATTAAACTGTATTTATGTTGTTTTATCCTATGCTTTATTAAATTGTATTTATGTTGTTTTATCCTATGCTTTATTAAATTGTATTTATGTTGTTTTAACCTATGCTTTATTAAATTGTATTTATGTTGTTTTAACCTATGCTTTATTAAATTGTATTTATGTTGTTTTATCCTATGCTTTATTAAATTGTATTTATTTTGTTTTGTCCTATGCTTTATTAAATTGTGTTTATGTTGTTTTTACCTATGCTTTATTAAATTGTATTTGTGTTGTTTTAACCCATGCTTTATTAAATTGTATTTATGTTGTTTTATCCTATGCTTTATTAAATTGTATTTATGTTGTTTTATCCTATGCTTTATTAAATTGTATTTATGTTGTTTTATCCTATGCTTTATTAAACTGTATTTATGTTGTTTTAACCTATGCTTTATTACATCGTGTTTATGTTGTTTTATCCTATGCTTTATTAAATTGTATTTATGTTGTTTTAACCTATGCTTTATTAAATTGTATTTATGTTGTTTTAACCTATGCTTTATTAAATTGTATTTATGTTGTTTTATCCTATGCTTTATTAAATTGTATTTATTTTGTTTTGTCCTATGCTTTATTAAATTGTGTTTATGTTGTTTTAACCTATGCTTTATTAAATTGTATTTGTGTTGTTTTAACCCATGCTTTATTAAATTGTATTTATGTTGTTTTATCCTATGCTTTATTAAATTGTATTTATGTTGTTTTATCCTATGCTTTATTAAATTTTATTGATGTTGTTTTATCCCATGCTTTATTAAATTGTATTTATGTTGTTTTAACCTATGCTTTATTAAATTGTATTTATATTATTTTATCCTATACTTTATTAAATTGTATTTATGTTGTTTTAACCTATGCTTTATTAAATTGTTTTTATGTTGTTTTATCCTATGCTTTATTAAATTGTATTTATGTTGTTTTATCCTATGCTTTATTAAATTGTATTTATGTTGTTTTATCCTATGCTTTATTAAATTGTATTTATGTTGTTTTAACCTATGCTTTATTAAATTGTATTTATGTTGTTTTATCCTATGCTTTATTAAATTGTGTTTATGTTGTTTTATCCTATGCTTTATTAAATTGTATTTATGTTGTTTTATCCTATGCTTTATTAAATTGTATTTATGTTGTTTTAACCTATTCTTTATTACATTGTATTTATGTTGTTTTATCCTATGCTTTATTAAATTGTATTTATGTTGTTTTATCCTATTCTTTATTAAATTGTGTTTATGTTGTTTTATCCTATACTTTATTAAATTGTGTTTATGTTGTTTTAACCCATGCTGTATTAAATTGTATTTATGTTGTTTTATCCTATGCTTTATTAAATTGCATCTATGTTATTTTATCCTATGCTTTATTAAATTGTATTTATGTTGTTTTATCCTATGCTTTATTAAATTGTATTTATGTGGTTTTATCCTATGCTTTATTAAATTGAATTCATGTTGTTTTATGTTATGCTTTATTAAATTGTATTTATGTTGTTTTATCTTATGCTTTATTAAATTGTGTTTATGTTGTTTTATCCTATGCTTTATTAAATTGTATTTGTGTTGTTTTAACCCATGCTTTATTAAATTGTATTTATGTTGTTTTATCCTATGCTTTATTAAATTGTATTTATGTTGTTTTATCCTATGCTTTATTAAATTGTATTTATGTTGTTTTATCCTATGCTTTATTAAATTTTATTGATGTTGTTTTATCCCATGCTTTATTAAATTGTATTTATGTTGTTTTAACCTATGCTTTATTAAATTGTATTTATGTTATTTTATCCTATACTTTATTAAATTGTATTTATGTTGTTTTAACCTATGCTTTATTAAATTGTTTTTATGTTGTTTTATCCTATGCTTTATTAAATTGTATTTATGTTGTTTTATCCTATGCTTTATTAAATTGTATTTATGTTGTTTTATCCTATGCTTTATTAAATTGTATTTATGTTGTTTTAACCTATGCTTTATTAAATTGTATTTATGTTGTTTTATCCTATGCTTTATTAAATTGTGTTTATGTTGTTTTATCCTATGCTTTATTAAATTGTATTTATGTTGTTTTATCCTATGCTTTATTAAATTGTATTTATGTTGTTTTAACCTATTCTTAATTACATTGTATTTATGTTGTTTTATCCTATGCTTTATTAAATTGTATTTATGTTGTTTTATCCTATTCTTTATTAAATTGTGTTTATGTTGTTTTATCCTATACTTTATTAAATTGTGTTTATGTTGTTTTAACCCATGCTGTATTAAATTGTATTTATGTTGTTTTATCCTATGCTTTATTAAATTGCATCTATGTTATTTTATCCTATGCTTTATTAAATTGTATTTATGTTGTTTTATCCTATGCTTTATTAAATTGTATTTATGTGGTTTTATCCTATGCTTTATTAAATTGAATTCATGTTGTTTTATGTTATGCTTTATTAAATTGTATTTATGTTGTTTTATCTTATGCTTTATTAAATTGTGTTTATGTTGTTTTATCCTATGCTTTATTAAATTGTATTTATGTGGTTTTATCCTATGCTTTATTAAATTGTATTTATGTTGTTTTATCCTATGCTTTATAAAATTGTATTTATGTTGTTTTATCCTATGCTTTATTAAATTGTATTTATGTTGTTTTGTACTATGCTTTATTAAATTGTATTTATGTTGTTTTATCCTATGCTTTATTAAATTGTATTTATTTTGTTTTGTCCTATGCTTTATTAAATTGTGTTTATGTTGTTTTAACCTATGCTTTATTAAATTGTATTTATGTTGTTTTATCCTATACTTTATTAAATTGTATTTATGTTGTTTTAACCTATGCTTTATTAAATTGTATTTATGTTGTTTTATCCTATGCTTTATTAAATTGTATTTATGTTGTTTTATCCTATGCTTTATTAAATTGTATTTATGTTGTTTTATCCTATGCTTTATTAAATTGTATTTATGTTGTTTTAACCTATGCTTTATTAAATTGTATTTATGTTTTTTTATCCTATGCTTTATTAAATTGTATTTATGTTGTTTTATCCTATGCTTTATTAAATTTTGTTTATGTTGTTTTATCCTATGCTTTATTAAATTGTATTTATGTTGTTTTATCCTATGCTTTATTAAATTGTATTTATGTTGTTTTATCCTATGCTTTATTAAATTGTATTTATGTTGTTTTATCCTATGCTTTATTAAATTGTATTTATGTTGTTTTAACCAATGCTTTATTAAATTGTATTTATGTTGTTTTATCCTATGCTTTATTAAATTGTGTTTATGTTGTTTTATCCTATGCTTTATTAAATTGTATTTATGTTGTTTTATCCTATGCTTTATTAAATTGTATTTATGTTGTTTTAACCTATGCTTTATTAAATTGTATTTATGTTGTTTTAATCTATGCTTTATTAAATTGTATTTATGTTGTTTTATCCTATGCTTTATTAAATTGTATTTATGTTGTTTTATCCTATGCTTTATTAAATTGTGCATATGTTGTTTTATCCTATGGTTTATTAAATTGTATTTATGTTGTTTTATCCTATGCTTTATTAAATTGTATTTATGTTGTTTTATCTTATGCTTTATTAAATTGTATTTATGTTGTTTTATCCTATGCTTTATTAAATTGTGTTTATGTTGTTTTATCCTATACTTTATTAAATTGTATTTATGTTGTTTTAATCTATGCTTTATTAAATTGTATTTATGTTGTTTTATCCTATGCTTTATTAAATTGTATTTATGTTGTTTTAACCTATGCTTTATTAAATTGTATTTATGTTGTTTTAATCTATGCTTTATTAAATTGTATTTATGTTGTTTTATCCTATGCTTTATTAAATTGTATTTATGTTGTTTTATCCTATGCTTTATTAAATTGTGCTTATGTTGTTTTATCCTATGGTTTATTAAATTGTATTTATGTTGTTTTATCCTATGCTTTATTAATTTGTATTTATGTTGTTTTATCCTATGCTTTATTAAATTGTATTTATGTTGTTTTATCCTATGCTTTATTATATTGTGTTTATGTTGTTTTATCCTATACTTTATTAAATTGTATTTATGTTGTTTTAATCTATGCTTTATTAAATTGTATTTATGTTGTTTTATCCTATGCTTCATTAAATTGTATTTATGTTGTTTTATCCTATGCTTTATTAAATTGTGCTTATGTTGTTTTATCCTATGGTTTATTAAATTGTATTTATGTTGTTTTATCCTATGCTTTATTAAATTGTATTTATGTTGTTTTATCCTATGCTTTATTAAATTGTATTTATGTTGTTTTATCCTATGCTTTATTAAATTGTATTTATGTTGTTTTATCCTATGCTTTATTAAATTGTGCTTATGTTGTTTTATCCTATGGTTTATAAAATTGTATTTATGTTGTTTTATCCTATGCTTTATTAAATTGTATTTATGTTGTTTTATCCTATGCATTATTAAATTGTATTTATGTTGTTTTATCCTATGCTTTATTAAACTGTATTTATGTTGTTTTAACCTATGCTTTATTACATCGTGTTTATGTTGTTTTATCCTATGCTTTATTAAATTGTATTTATGTTGCTTTAACCTATGCTTTATTAAATTGTATTTATGTTGTTTTATCCTATGCTTTATTAAATGGTATTTATGTTGTTTTATCCTATGCTTTATTAAATTGTATTTATGTTGTTTTAACCTATGCTTTATTAAACTGTATTTATGTTGTTTTATCCTATGCTTTATTAAATTGTATTTATGTTGTTTTATCCTATGCTTTATTAAATTGTATTTATGTTGTTTTAACCTATGCTTTATTAAATTGTATTTATGTTGTTTTATCCTATGCTTTATTAAATTGTGTTTATGTTGTTTTATCCTATGCTTTATTAAATTGTATTTATGTTGTTTTATCCTATGCTTTATTAAATTGTATTTATGTTGTTTTAACCTATGCTTTATTAAATTGTATTTATGTTGTTTTAATCTATGCTTTATTAAATTGTATTTATGTTGTTTTATCCTATGCTTTATTAAATTGTATTTATGTTGTTTTATCCTATGCTTTATTAAATTGTGCTTATGTTGTTTTATCCTATGGTTTATTAAATTGTATTTATGTTGTTTTATCCTATGCTTTATTAAATTGTATTTATGTTGTTTTATCCTATGCTTTATTAAATTGTATTTATGTTGTTTTATCCTATGCTTTATTAAATTGTGTTTATGTTGTTTTATCCTATACTTTATTAAATTGTATTTATGTTGTTTTAATCTATGCTTTATTAAATTGTATTTATGTTGTTAAATCCTATGCTTTATTAAATTGTATTTATGTTGTTTTAACCTATGCTTTATTAAATTGTATTTATGTTGTTTTAATCTATGATTTATTAAATTGTATTTATGTTGTTTTATCCTATGCTTTATTAAATTGTATTTATGTTGTTTTATCCTATGCTTTACTAAATTGTGCTTATGTTGTTTTATCCTATGGTTTATTAAATTGTATTTATGTTGTTTTATCCTATGCTTTATTAAATTGTATTTATGTTGTTTTATCCTATGCTTTATTAAATTGTATTTATGTTGTTTTATCCTATGCTTTATTAAATTGTGTTTATGTTGTTTTATCCTATACTTTATTAAATTGTATTTATGTTGTTTTAATCTATGCTTTATTAAATTGTATTTATGTTGTTTTATCCTATGCTTCATTAAATTGTATTTATGTTGTTTTATCCTATGCTTTATTAAATTGTGCTTATGTTGTTTTATCCTATGGTTTATTAAACTGTATTTATGTTGTTTTATCCTATGCTTTATTAAATTGTATTTATGTTGTTTTATCCTATGCTTTATTAAATTGTATTTATGTTGTTTTATCCTATGCTTTATTAAATTGTATTTATGTTGTTTTATCCTATGCTTTATTAAATTGTGCTTATGTTGTTTTATCCTATGGTTTATTAAATTGTATTTATGTTGTTTTATCCTATGCTTTATTAAATTGTATTTATGTTGTTTTATCCTATGCTTTATTAAATTGTATTTATGTTGTTTTATCCTATGCTTTATTAAACTGTATTTATGTTGTTTTAACCTATGCTTTATTACATCGTGTTTATGTTGTTTTATCCTATGCTTTATTAAATTGTATTTATGTTGCTTTAACCTATGCTTTATTAAATTGTATTTATGTTGTTTTATCCTATGCTTTATTAAATGGTATTTATGTTGTTTTATCCTATGCTTTATTAAATTGTATTTATGTTGTTTTAACCTATGCTTTATTAAACTGTATTTATGTTGTTTTATCCTATGCTTTATTAAATTGTATTTATGTTGTTTTATCCTATGCTTTATTAAATTGTATTTATGTTGTTTTAACCTATGCTTTATTAAATTGTATTTATGTTGTTTTAACCTATGCTTTATTAAATTGTATTTATGTTGTTTTATCCTATGCTTTATTAAATTGTATTTATTTTGTTTTGTCCTATGCTTTATTAAATTGTGTTTATGTTGTTTTAACCTATGCTTTATTAAATTGTATTTGTGTTGTTTTAACCCATGCTTTATTAAATTGTATTTATGTTGTTTTATCCTATGCTTTATTAAATTGTATTTATGTTGTTTTATCCTATGCTTTATTAAATTGTATTTATGTTGTTTTATCCTATGCTTTATTAAATTTTATTGATGTTGTTTTATCCCATGCTTTATTAAATTGTATTTATGTTGTTTTAACCTATGCTTTATTAAATTGTATTTATGTTATTTTATCCTATACTTTATTAAATTGTATTTATGTTGTTTTAACCTATGCTTTATTAAATTGTTTTTATGTTGTTTTATCCTATGCTTTATTAAATTGTATATATGTTGTTTTATCCTATGCTTTATTAAATTGTATTTATGTTGTTTTGTCCTATGCTTTATTAAATTTTATTTATGTTGTTTTAACCTATACTTTATTAAATTGTATTTATGTTGTTTTAATCTATGCTTTATTAAATTGTATTTATGTTGTTTTATCCTATGCTTTATTAAATTGTATTTATGTTATTTTATCCTATACTTTATTAAATTGTATTTATGTTGTTTTAACCTATGCTTTATTAAATTGTTTTTATGTTGTTTTATCCTATGCTTTATTAAATTGTATTTATGTTGTTTTATCCTATGCTTTATTAAATTGTATTTATGTTGTTTTATCCTATGCTTTATTAAATTGTATTTATGTTGTTTTAACCTATGCTTTATTAAATTGTATTTATGTTGTTTTATCCTATGCTTTATTAAATTGTATTTATGTTGTTTTATCCTATGCTTTATTAAATTGTATTTATGTTGTTTTAACCTATTCTTTATTAAATTGTATTTATGTTGTTTTATCCTATGCTTTATTAAATTGTGTTTATGTTGTTTTATCCTATGCTTTATTAAATTGTATTTATGTTGTTTTATCCTATGCTTTATTAAATTGTATTTATGTTGTTTTAACCTATGCTTTATTAAATTGTATTTATGTTGTTTTAATCTATGCTTTATTAAATTGTATTTATGTTGTTTTATCCTATGCTTTATTAAATTGTGTTTATGTTGTTTTATCCTATGCTTTATTAAATTGTGCTTATGTTGTTTTATCCTATGGTTTATTAAATTGTATTTATGTTGTTTTATCCTATGCTTTATTAAATTGTATTTATGTTGTTTTATCCTATGCTTTATTAAATTGTATTTATGTTGTTTTATCCTATGCTTTATTAAATTGTGTTTATGTTGTTTTATCCTATACTTTATTAAATTGTATTTATGTTGTTTTAATCTATGCTTTATTAAATTGTATTTATGTTGTTTTATCCTATGCTTTATTAAATTGTATTTATGTTGTTTTAACCTATGCTTTATTAAATTGTATTTATGTTGTTTTAATCTATGCTTTATTAAATTGTATTTATGTTGTTTTATCCTATGCTTTATTAAATTGTATTTATGTTGTTTTATCCTATGCTTTATTAAATTGTGCTTATGTTGTTTTATCCTATGGTTTATTAAATTGTATATATGTTGTTTTATCCTATGCTTTATTAAATTGTATTTATGTTGTTTTATCCTATGCTTTATTAAATTGTATTTATGTTGTTTTATCCTATGCTTTATTAAATTGTGTTTATGTTGTTTTATCCTATGCTTTATTAAATTGTATTTATGTTGTTTTATCCTATGCTTTATTAAATTGTATTTATGTTGTTTTAACCTATTCTTTATTAAATTGTATTTATGTTGTTTTATCCTATGCTTTATTAAATTGTATTTATGTTGTTTTATACTATTCTTTATTAAATTGTGTTTATGTTGTTTTATCCTATACTTTATTAAATTGTGTTTATGTTGTTTTAACCCATGCTTTATTAAATTGTATTTATGTTGTTTTATCCTATGCTTTATTAAATTGCATCTATGTTATTTTATCCTATGCTTTATTAAATTGTATTTATGTTGTTTTATCCTATGCTTTATTAAATTGTATTTATGTGGTTTTATCCTATGCTTTATTAAATTGAATTCATGTTGTTTTATCTTATGCTTTATTAAATTGTATTTATGTTGTTTTATCTTATGCTTTATTAAATTGTGTTTATGTTGTTTTATCCTATGCTTTATTAAATTGTATTTATGTGGTTTTATCCTATGCTTTATTAAATTGTATTTATGTTGTTTTATCCTATGCTTTATTAAATTGTATTTATGTTGTTTTATCCTATGCTTTATTAAATTGTATTTATATTGTTTTGTACTATGCTTTATTAAATTGTATTTATGTTGTTTTAACCCATGCTTTATTAAATTGTATTTATGTTGTTTTATCCTATGCTTTATTAAATTGTATTTATTTTGTTTTGTCCTATGCTTTATTAAATTGTGTTTATGTTGTTTTAACCTATGCTTTATTAAATTGTATTTGCGTTGTTTTAACCCATGCTTTATTAAATTGTATTTATGTTGTTTTATCCTATGCTTTATTAAATTGTATTTATGTTGTTTTATCCTATGCTTTATTAAATTGTATTTATGTTGTTTTATCCTATGCTTTATTAAATTGTATTTATGTTGTTTTATCCTATGCTTTCTTAAAGTTTATTGATGTTGTTTTATCCCATGCTTTATTAAATTGTATTTATGTTGTTTTAACCTATGCTTTATTAAATTGTATTTATGTTGTTTTATCCTATGCTTTATTAAATTGTATTTATTTTGTTTTGTCCTATGCTTTATTAAATTGTGTTTATATTGTTTTAACCTATGCTTTATTAAATTGTATTTGTGTTGTTTTAACCCATGCTTTATTAAATTGTATTTATGTTGTTTTATCCTATGCTTTATTAAATTGTATTTATGTTGTTTTATCCTATGCTTTATTAAATTGTATTTATGTTGTTTTATCCTATGCTTTATTAAATTTTATTGATGTTGTTTTATCCCATGCTTTATTAAATTGTATTTATGTTGTTTTAACCTATGCTTTATTAAATTGTATTTATGTTATTTTATCCTATACTTTATTAAATTGTATTTATGTTGTTTTAACCTATGCTTATTAAATTGTTTTTATGTTGTTTTATCCTATGTTTTATTAAATTGTATATATGTTGTTTTATCCTATGCTTTATTAAATTGTATTTATGTTGTTTTGTCCTATGCTTTATTAAATTTTATTTATGTTGTTTTAACCTATACTTTATTAAATTGTATTTATGTTGTTTTATCCTATGCTTTATTAAATTGTATTTATGTTGTTTTAATCTATGCTTTATTAAATTGTATTTATGTTGTTTTATCCTATGCTTTATTAAATTGTATTTATGTTATTTTATCCTATACTTTATTAAATTGTATTTATGTTGTTTTAACCTATGCTTTATTAAATTGTTTTTATGTTGTTTTATCCTATGCTTTATTAAATTGTATTTATGTTGTTTTATCCTATGCTTTATTAAATTGTATTTATGTTGTTTTATCCTATGCTTTATTAAATTGTATTTATGTTGTTTTAACCTATGCTTTATTAAATTGTATTTATGTTGTTTTATCCTATGCTTTATTAAATTGTATTTATGTTGTTTTATCCTATGCTTTATTAAATTGTATTTATGTTGTTTTAACCTATTCTTTATTAAATTGTATTTATGTTGTTTTATCCTATGCTTTATTAAATTGTATTTATGTTGTTTTATCCTATTCTTTATTAAATTGTATTTATGTTGTTTTATCCTATGCTTTATTAAATTGTATTTATGTTGTTTTATCCTATGCTTTATTAAATTGTATTTATGTTGTTTTAACCTATGCTTTATTAAATTGTATTTATGTTGTTTTATCCTATGCTTTATTAAATTGTGTTTATGTTGTTTTATCCTATGCTTTATTAAATTGTATTTATGTTGTTTTATCCTATGCTTTATTAAATTGTATTTATGTTGTTTTAACCTATGCTTTATTAAATTGTATTTATGTTGTTTTAATCTATGCTTTATTAAATTGTATTTATGTTGTTTTATCCTATGCTTTATTAAATTGTGTTTATGTTGTTTTATCCTATGCTTTATTAAATTGTGCTTATGTTGTTTTATCCTATGGTTTATTAAATTGTATTTATGTTGTTTTATCCTATGCTTTATTAAATTGTATTTATGTTGTTTTATCCTATGCTTTATTAAATTGTATTTATGTTGTTTTATCCTATGCTTTATTAAATTGTGTTTATGTTGTTTTATCCTATACTTTATTAAATTGTATTTATGTTGTTTTAATCTATGCTTTATTAAATTGTATTTATGTTGTTTTATCCTATGCTTTATTAAATTGTATTTATGTTGTTTTAACCTATGCTTTAATAAATTGTATTTATGTTGTTTTAATCTATGCTTTATTAAATTGTATTTATGTTGTTTTATCCTATGCTTTATTAAATTGTATTTATGTTGTTTTATCCTATGCTTTATTAAATTGTGCTTATGTTGTTTTATCCTATGGTTTATTAAATTGTATATATGTTGTTTTATCCTATGCTTTATTAAATTGTATTTATGTTGTTTTATCCTATGCTTTATTAAATTGTATTTATGTTGTTTTATACTATGCTTTATTAAATTGTGCTTATGTTGTTTTATCCTATGGTTTATTAAATTGTATTTATGTTGTTTTATCCTATGCTTTATTAAATTGTATTTATGTTGTTTTATCCTATGCTTTATTAAATTGTATTTATGTTGTTTTATCCTATGCTTTATTAAATTGTATTTATGTTGTTTTAACCTATGCTTTATTAAATTGTATTTATGTTGTTTTATCCTATGCTTTATTAAATTGTATTTATGTTGTTTTAACCTATTCTTTATTAAATTGTATTTATGTTGTTTTATCCTATGCTTTATTAAATTGTATTTATGTTGTTTTATCCTATTCTTTATTAAATTGTATTTATGTTGTTTTATCCTATGCTTTATTAAATTTTATTTATGTTGTTTTATCCTATGCTTTATTAAATTGTATTTATGTTGTTTTAACCTATGCTTTATTAAATTGTATTTATGTTGTTTTATCCTATGCTTTATTAAATTGTGTTTATGTTGTTTTATCCTATGCTTTATTAAATTGTATTTATGTTGTTTTATCCTATGCTTTATTAAATTGTATTTATGTTGTTTTAACCTATGCTTTATTAAATTGTATTTATGTTGTTTTAATCTATGCTTTATTAAATTGTATTTATGTTGTTTTATCCTATGCTTTATTAAATTGTGTTTATGTTGTTTTATCCTATGCTTTATTAAATTGTGCTTATGTTGTTTTATCCTATGGTTTATTAAATTGTATTTATGTTGTTTTATCCTATGCTTTATTAAATTGTATTTATGTTGTTTTATCCTATGCTTTATTAAATTGTATTTATGTTGTTTTATCCTATGCTTTATTAAATTGTGTTTATGTTGTTTTATCCTATACTTTATTAAATTGTATTTATGTTGTTTTAATCTATGCTTTATTAAATTGTATTTATGTTGTTTTATCCTATGCTTTATTAAATTGTATTTATGTTGTTTTAACCTATGCTTTAATAAATTGTATTTATGTTGTTTTAATCTATGCTTTATTAAATTGTATTTATGTTGTTTTATCCTATGCTTTATTAAATTGTATTTATGTTGTTTTATCCTATGCTTTATTAAATTGTGCTTATGTTGTTTTATCCTATGGTTTATTAAATTGTATATATGTTGTTTTATCCTATGCTTTATTAAATTGTATTTATGTTGTTTTATCCTATGCTTTATTAAATTGTATTTATGTTGTTTTATACTATGCTTTATTAAATTGTGCTTATGTTGTTTTATCCTATGGTTTATTAAATTGTATTTATGTTGTTTTATCCTATGCTTTATTAAATTGTATTTATGTTGTTTTATCCTATGCTTTATTAAATTGTATTTATGTTGTTTTATCCTATGCTTTATTAAACTGTATTTATGTTGTTTTAACCTATGCTTTATTACATCGTGTTTATGTTGTTTTATCCTATGCTATATTAAATTGTATTTATGTTGCTTTAACCTATGCTTTATTAAATTGTATTTATGTTGTTTTATCCTATGCTTTATTAAATGGTATTTATGTTGTTTTATCCTATGCTTTATTAAATTGTATTTATGTTGTTTTAACCTATGCTTTATTAAACTGTATTTATGTTGTTTTATCCTATGCTTTATTAAATTGTATTTATGTTGTTTTATCCTATGCTTTATTAAATTGTATTTATGTTGTTTTAACCTATGCTTTATTAAATTGTATTTATGTTGTTTTAACCTATGCTTTATTAAATTGTATTTATGTTGTTTTATCCTATGCTTTATTAAATTGTATTTATTTTGTTTTGTCCTATGCTTTATTAAATTGTGTTTATGTTGTTTTAACCTATGCTTTATTAAATTGTATTTGTGTTGTTTTAACCCATGCTTTATTAAATTGTATTTATGTTGTTTTATCCTATGCTTTATTAAATTGTATTTATGTTGTTTTATCCTATGCTTTATTAAATTGTATTTATGTTGTTTTATCCTATGCTTTATTAAATTTTATTGATGTTGTTTTATCCCATGCTTTATTAAATTGTATTTATGTTGTTTTAACCTATGCTTTATTAAATTGTATTTATGTTATTTTATCCTATACTTTATTAAATTGTATTTATGTTGTTTTAACCTATGCTTTATTAAATTGTTTTTATGTTGTTTTATCCTATGCTTTATTAAATTGTATTTATGTTGTTTTATCCTATGCTTTATTAAATTGTATTTATGTTGTTTTATCCTATGCTTTATTAAATTGTATTTATGTTGTTTTAACCTATGCTTTATTAAATTGTATTTATGTTGTTTTATCCTATGCTTTATTAAATTGTATTTATGTTGTTTTATCCTATGCTTTATTAAATTGTATTTATGTTGTTTTAACCTATGCTTTATTAAATTGTATTTATGTTGTTTTAATCTATGCTTTATTAAATTGTATTTATGTTGTTTTATCCTATGCTTTATTAAATTGTGTTTATGTTGTTTTATCCTATGCTTTATTAAATTGTGCTTATGTTGTTTTATCCTATGGTTTATTAAATTGTATTTATGTTGTTTTATCCTATGCTTTATTAAATTGTATTTATGTTGTTTTATCCTATGCTTTATTAAATTGTATTTATGTTGTTTTATCCTATGCTTTATTAAATTGTGTTTATGTTGTTTTATCCTATACTTTATTAAATTGTATTTATGTTGTTTTAATCTATGCTTTATTAAATTGTATTTATGTTGTTTTATCCAATGCTTTATTAAATTGTATTTATGTTGTTTTAACCTATGCTTTAATAAATTGTATTTATGTTGTTTTAATCTATGCTTTATTAAATTGTATTTATGTTGTTTTATCCTATGCTTTATTAAATTGTATTTATGTTGTTTTATCCTATGCTTTATTAAATTGTGCTTATGTTGTTTTATCCTATGGTTTATTAAATTGTATATATGTTGTTTTATCCTATGCTTTATTAAATTGTATTTATGTTGTTTTATCCTATGCTTTATTAAATTGTATTTATGTTGTTTTATACTATGCTTTATTAAATTGTGCTTATGTTGTTTTATCCTATGGTTTATTAAATTGTATTTATGTTGTTTTATCCTATGCTTTATTAAATTGTATTTATGTTGTTTTATCCTATGCTTTATTAAATTGTATTTATGTTGTTTTATCCTATGCTTTATTAAACTGTATTTATGTTGTTTTAACCTATGCTTTATTACATCGTGTTTATGTTGTTTTATCCTATGCTATATTAAATTGTATTTATGTTGCTTTAACCTATGCTTTATTAAATTGTATTTATGTTGTTTTATCCTATGCTTTATTAAATGGTATTTATGTTGTTTTATCCTATGCTTTATTAAATTGTATTTATGTTGTTTTAACCTATGCTTTATTAAACTGTATTTATGTTGTTTTATCCTATGCTTTATTAAATTGTATTTATGTTGTTTTATCCTATGCTTTATTAAATTGTATTTATGTTGTTTTAACCTATGCTTTATTAAATTGTATTTATGTTGTTTTAACCTATGCTTTATTAAATTGTATTTATGTTGTTTTATCCTATGCTTTATTAAATTGTATTTATTTTGTTTTGTCCTATGCTTTATTAAATTGTGTTTATGTTGTTTTAACCTATGCTTTATTAAATTGTATTTGTGTTGTTTTAACCCATGCTTTATTAAATTGTATTTATGTTGTTTTATCCTATGCTTTATTAAATTGTATTTATGTTGTTTTATCCTATGCTTTATTAAATTGTATTTATGTTGTTTTATCCTATGCTTTATTAAATTTTATTGATGTTGTTTTATCCCATGCTTTATTAAATTGTATTTATGTTGTTTTAACCTATGCTTTATTAAATTGTATTTATGTTATTTTATCCTATACTTTATTAAATTGTATTTATGTTGTTTTAACCTATGCTTTATTAAATTGTTTTTATGTTGTTTTATCCTATGCTTTATTAAATTGTATTTATGTTGTTTTATCCTATGCTTTATTAAATTGTATTTATGTTGTTTTATCCTATGCTTTATTAAATTGTATTTATGTTGTTTTAACCTATGCTTTATTAAATTGTATTTATGTTGTTTTATCCTATGCTTTATTAAATTGTGTTTATGTTGTTTTATCCTATGCTTTATTAAATTGTATTTATGTTGTTTTATCCTATGCTTTATTAAATTGTATTTATGTTGTTTTAACCTATTCTTTATTAAATTGTATTTATGTTGTTTAATCCTATGCTTTATTAAATTGTATTTATGTTGTTTTATACTATTCTTTATTAAATTGTGTTTATGTTGTTCTATCCTATACTTTATTAAATTGTGTTTATGTTGTTTTAACCCATGCTTTATTAAATTGTATTTATGTTGTTTTATCCTATGCTTTATTAAATTGCATCTATGTTATTTTATCCTATGCTTTATTAAATTGTATTTATGTTGTTTTATCCTATGCTTTATTAAATTGTATTTATGTGGTTTTATCCTATGCTTTATTAAATTGAATTCATGTTGTTTTATCTTATGCTTTATTAAATTGTATTTATGTTGTTTTATCTTATGCTTTATTAAATTGTGTTTATGTTGTTTTATCCTATGCTTTATTAAATTGTATTTATGTGGTTTTATCCTATGCTTTATTAAATTGTATTTATGTTGTTTTATCCTATGCTTTATTAAATTGTATTTATGTTGTTTTATCCTATGCTTTATTAAATTGTATTTATATTGTTTTGTACTATGCTTTATTAAATTGTATTTATGTTGTTTTAACCCATGCTTTATTAAATTGTATTTATGTTGTTTTATCCTATGCTTTATTAAATTGTATTTATTTTGTTTTGTCCTATGCTTTATTAAATTGTGTTTATGTTGTTTTAACCTATGCTTTATTAAATTGTATTTGCGTTGTTTTAACCCATGCTTTATTAAATTGTATTTATGTTGTTTTATCCTATGCTTTATTAAATTGTATTTATGTTGTTTTATCCTATGCTTTATTAAATTGTATTTATGTTGTTTTATCCTATGCTTTATTAAATTGTATTTATGTTGTTTTATCCTATGCTTTCTTAAAGTTTATTGATGTTGTTTTATCCCATGCTTTATTAAATTGTATTTATGTTGTTTTAACCTATGCTTTATTAAATTGTATTTATGTTGTTTTATCCTATACTTTATTAAATTGTATTTATGTTGTTTTAACCTATGCTTTATTAAATTGTTTTTATGTTGTTTTATCCTATGCTTTATTAAATTGTATTTATGTTGTTTTATCCTATGCTTTATTAAATTGTATTTATTTTGTTTTGTCCTATGCTTTATTAAATTGTGTTTATGTTGTTTTAACCTATGCTTTATTAAATTGTATTTGTGTTGTTTTAACCCATGCTTTATTAAATTGTATTTATGTTGTTTTATCCTATGCTTTATTAAATTGTATTTATGTTGTTTTATCCTATGCTTTATTAAATTGTATTTATGTTGTTTTATCCTATGCTTTATTAAATTTTATTGATGTTGTTTTATCCCATGCTTTATTAAATTGTATTTATGTTGTTTTAACCTATGCTTTATTAAATTGTATTTATGTTATTTTATCCTATACTTTATTAAATTGTATTTATGTTGTTTTAACCTATGCTTTATTAAATTGTTTTTATGTTGTTTTATCCTATGCTTTATTAAATTGTATTTATGTTGTTTTATCCTATGCTTTATTAAATTGTATTTATGTTGTTTTATCCTATGCTTTATTAAATTGTATTTATGTTGTTTTAACCTATGCTTTATTAAATTGTATTTATGTTGTTTTATCCTATGCTTTATTAAATTGTGTTTATGTTGTTTTATCCTATGCTTTATTAAATTGTATTTATGTTGTTTTATCCTATGCTTTATTAAATTGTATTTATGTTGTTTTAACCTATTCTTTATTAAATTGTATTTATGTTGTTTTATCCTATGCTTTATTAAATTGTATTTATGTTGTTTTATACTATTCTTTATTAAATTGTGTTTATGTTGTTTTATCCTATACTTTATTAAATTGTGTTTATGTTGTTTTAACCCATGCTTTATTAAATTGTATTTATGTTGTTTTATCCTATGCTTTATTAAATTGCATCTATGTTATTTTATCCTATGCTTTATTAAATTGTATTTATGTTGTTTTATCCTATGCTTTATTAAATTGTATTTATGTGGTTTTATCCTATGCTTTATTAAATTGAATTCATGTTGTTTTATCTTATGCTTTATTAAATTGTATTTATGTTGTTTTATCTTATGCTTTATTAAATTGTGTTTATGTTGTTTTATCCTATGCTTTATTAAATTGTATTTATGTGGTTTTATCCTATGCTTTATTAAATTGTATTTATGTTGTTTTATCCTATGCTTTATTAAATTGTATTTATGTTGTTTTATCCTATGCTTTATTAAATTGTATTTATATTGTTTTGTACTATGCTTTATTAAATTGTATTTATGTTGTTTTAACCCATGCTTTATTAAATTGTATTTATGTTGTTTTATCCTATGCTTTATTAAATTGTATTTATTTTGTTTTGTCCTATGCTTTATTAAATTGTGTTTATGTTGTTTTAACCTATGCTTTATTAAATTGTATTTGCGTTGTTTTAACCCATGCTTTATTAAATTGTATTTATGTTGTTTTATCCTATGCTTTATTAAATTGTATTTATGTTGTTTTATCCTATGCTTTATTAAATTGTATTTATGTTGTTTTATCCTATGCTTTATTAAATTGTATTTATGTTGTTTTATCCTATGCTTTCTTAAAGTTTATTGATGTTGTTTTATCCCATGCTTTATTAAATTGTATTTATGTTGTTTTAACCTATGCTTTATTAAATTGTATTTATGTTGTTTTATCCTATACTTTATTAAATTGTATTTATGTTGTTTTAACCTATGCTTTATTAAATTGTTTTTATGTTGTTTTATCCTATGCTTTATTAAATTGTATTTATGTTGTTTTATCCTATGCTTTATTAAATTGTATTTATTTTGTTTTGTCCTATGCTTTATTAAATTGTGTTTATGTTGTTTTAACCTATGCTTTATTAAATTGTATTTGTGTTGTTTTAACCCATGCTTTATTAAATTGTATTTATGTTGTTTTATCCTATGCTTTATTAAATTGTATTTATGTTGTTTTATCCTATGCTTTATTAAATTGTATTTATGTTGTTTTATCCTATGCTTTATTAATTTTTATTGATGTTGTTTTATCCCATGCTTTATTAAATTGTATTTATGTTGTTTTAACCTATGCTTTATTAAATTGTATTTATGTTATTTTATCCTATACTTTATTAAATTGTATTTATGTTGTTTTAACCTATGCTTTATTAAATTGTTTTTATGTTGTTTTATCCTATGCTTTATTAAATTGTATTTATGTTGTTTTATCCTATGCTTTATTTAATTGTATTTATGTTGTTTTATCCTATGCTTTATTAAATTGTGTTTATGTTGTTTTATCCTAAGCTTTATTAAATTGTATTTATGTTGTTTTATCCTATGCTTTATTAAATTGTATTTATGTTGTTTTAACCTATTCTTTATTAAATTGTATTTATGTTGTTTTATCCTATGCTTTATTAAATTGTATTTATGTTGTTTTATCCTATTCTTTATTAAATTGTGTTTATGTTGTTTTATCCTATACTTTATTAAATTGTGTTTATGTTGTATTAACCCATGCTTTATTAAATTGTATTTATGTTGTTTTATCCTATGCTTTATTAAATTGCATCTATGTTATTTTATACAATGATTTATTAAATTGTATTTATGTTGTTTTATCCTATGCTTTATTAAATTGTATTTATGTGGTTTTATCCGATGCTTTATTAAATTGAATTCATGTTGTTTTATCTTATGCTTTATTAAATTGTATTTATGTTGTTTTATCTTATGCTTTATTAAATTTTGTTTATGTTGTTTTATCCTATGCTTTATTAAATTGTATTTATGTGGTTTTATCCTATGCTTTATTAAATTGTATTTATGTGGTTTTATCCTATTCTTTATTAAATTGTATTTATGTTGTTTTATCCTATGCTTTATTAAATTGTATTTATGTTGTTTTGTACTATGCTTTATTAAATTGTATTTATGTTGTTTTAACCCATGCTTTATTAAATTGTATTTATGTTGTTTTATCCTATGCTTTATTAAATTGTTTTTATTTTGTTTTGTCCTATGCTTTATTAAATTGTGTTTATGTTGTTTTAACCTATGCTTTATTAAATTGTATTTGCGTTGTTTTAACCCATGCTTTATTAAATTGTATTTATGTTGTTTTATCTTATGCTTTATTAAATTGTATTTATGTTGTTTTATCCTATGCTTTATTAAATTGTATTTATGTTGTTTTATCCTATGCTTTATTAAATTGTATTTATGTTGTTTTATCCTATGCTTTATTAAATTGTATTTATGTTGTTTTATCCTATGCTTTATTAAATTGTATTTATGTTGTTTTAACCTATGCTTTATTAAATTGTATTTATGTGGTTTTATCCTATGCTTTATTAATTTGTGTTTATGTTGTTTTATCCTATACTTTATTAAATTGTGTTTATGTTGTTTTAACCCATGCTTTATTAAATTGTATTTATGTTGTTTTATCCTATGCTTTATTAAATTGCATCTATGTTATTTTATCCTATGCTTTATTAAATTGTATTTATGTTGTTTTATCCTATGCTTTATTAAATTGTATTTATGTGGTTTTATCCTATGCTTTATTAAATTGTGTTTATGTTGTTTTATCCTATGCTTTATTAAATTGTATTTATGTGGTTTTATCCTATGCTTTATTAAATTGTATTTATGTTGTTTTATCCTATGCTTTATTAAATTGTATTTATGTTGTTTTATCCTATGCTTTATTAAATTGTATTTATGTTGTTTTGTACTATGCTTTATTAAATTGTATTTATGTTGTTTTAACCCATGCTTTATTAAATTGTATTTATGTTGTTTTATCCTATGCTTTATTAAATTGTATTTATTTTGTTTTGTCCTATGCTTTATTAAATTGTGTTTATGTTGTTTTAACCTATGCTTTATTAAATTGTATTTGCGTTGTTTTAACCCATGCTTTTATAAATTGTATTTATGTTGTTTTATCCTATGCTTTATTAAATTGTATTTATGTTGTTTTAACCTATTCTTTATTAAATTGTATTTATGTTGTTTTATCCTATGCTTTATTAAATTGTATTTATGTTGTTTTATCCTATTCTTTATTAAATTGTGTTTATGTTGTTTTATTCTATACTTTATTAAATTGTGTTTATGTTGTTTTAACCCATGCTTTATTAAATTGTATTTATGTTGTTTTATCCTATGCTTTATTAAATTGCATCTATGTTATTTTATCCTATGCTTTATTAAATTTTATTGATGTTGTTTTATCCCATGCTTTATTAAATTGTATTTATGTTGTTTTAACCTATGCTTTATTAAATTGTATTTATGTTGTTTTATCCTATACTTTATTAAATTGTATTTATGTTGTTTTAACCTATGCTTTATTAAATTGTTTTTATGTTGTTTTATCCTATGCTTTATTAAATTGTATTTATGTTGTTTTATCCTATGCTTTATTAAATTGTATTTATGTTGTTTTATCCTATGCTTTATTAAATTGAATTTATGTTGTTTTAACCTATGCTTTATTAAATTGTATTTATGTTGTTTTATCCTATGCTTTATTAAATTGTGTTTATGTTGTTTTTTCCTATGCTTTATTAAATTGTATTTATGTTGTTTTATCCTATGCTTTATTAAATTGTATTTATGTTGTTTTAACCTATGCTTTATTAAATTGTATTTATGTTGTTTTATCCTATGCTTTATTAAATTGTATTTATGTTGTTTTATCCTATGCTTTATTAAATTGTATTTATTTTGTTTTGTCCTATGCTTTATTAAATTGTGTTTATGTTGTTTTAATCTATGCTTTATTAAATTGTATTTGTGTTGTTTTAACCCATGCTTTATTAAATTGTATTTATGTTGTTTTATCCTATGCTTTATTAAATTGTATTTATGTTGTTTTATCCTATGCTTTATTAAATTGTATTTTTGTTGTTTTATCCTATGCTTTATTAAATTGTATTTATGTTGTTTTATCCTATGCTTTATTAAATTGTATTTATGTTGTTTTATCCTATGCTTTATTAAATTGTATTTATGTTGTTTTATCCTATGCTTTATTAAATTGTATTTATGTGGTTTTATCCTATGCTTTATTAAATTGTGTTTATGTTGTTTTATCCTATGCTTTATTAAATTGTATTTATGTGGTTTTATCCTATGCTTTATTAAATTGTATTTATGTTGTTTTATCCTATGCTTTATTAAATGGTATTTATGTTGTTTTATCCTATGCTTTATTAAATTGTATTTATGTTGTTTTGTACTATGCTTTATTAAATTGTATTTATGTTGTTTTAACCCATGCTTTATTAAAATGTATTTATGTTGTTTTATCCTATGCTTTATTAATTTGTATTTATTTTGTTTTGTCCTATGCTTTATTAAATTGTATTTATGTTGTTTTATCCTATGCTTTATTAAATTGTATTTATGTTGTTTTATCCTGTGCTTTATTAAATTGTATTTATGTTGTTTTATCCTATGCTTTATTAAATTGTATTTATTTTGTTTTGTCCTATGCTTTATTAAATTGTGTTTATGTTGTTTTAATCTATGCTTTATTAAATTGTATTTATGTTGTTTTATCCTATGCTTTATTAAATTGTATTTATGTTGTTTTATCCTATGCTTTATTAAATTGTATTTATTTTGTTTTGTCCTATGCTTTATTAAATTGTGTTTATGTTGTTTTAATCTATGCTTTATTAAATTGTATTTGTGTTGTTTTAACCCATGCTTTATTAAATTGTATTTATGTTGTTTTATCCTATGCTTTATTAATTTGTGTTTATGTTGTTTTATCCTATACTTTATTAAATTGTGTTTATGTTGTTTTAACCCATGCTTTATTAAATTGTATTTATGTTGTTTTATCCTATGCTTTATTAAATTGCATCTATGTTATTTTATCCTATGCTTTATTAAATTGTATTTATGTTGTTTTATCCTATGCTTTATTAAATTGTATTTATGTGGTTTTATCCTATGCTTTATTAAATTGTGTTTATGTTGTTTTATCCTATGCTTTATTAAATTGTATTTATGTGGTTTTATCCTATGCTTTATTAAATTGTATTTATGTTGTTTTATCCTATGCTTTATTAAATTGTATTTATGTTGTTTTATCCTATGCTTTATTAAATTGTATTTATGTTGTTTTGTACTATGCTTTATTAAATTGTATTTATGTTGTTTTAACCCATGCTTTATTAAATTGTATTTATGTTGTTTTATCCTATGCTTTATTAATTTGTATTTATTTTGTTTTGTCCTATGCTTTATTAAATTGTGTTTATGTTGTTTTAACCTATGCTTTATTAAATTGTATTTACGTTGTTTTAACCCATGCTTTATTAAATTGTATTTATGTTGTTTTATCCTATGCTTTATTAAATTGTATTTATGTTGTTTTATCCTATGCTTTATTAAATAGTATTTATGTTGTTTTATCCTATGCTTTATTAAATTGTATTTATGTTGTTTTATCCTATGCTTTATTAAATTTTATTGATGTTGTTTTATCCCATGCTTTATTAAATTGTATTTATGTTGTTTTAACCTATGCTTTATTAAATTGTATTTATGTTGTTTTATCCTATACTTTATTAAATTGTATTTATGTTGTTTTAACCTATGCTTTATTAAATTGTTTTTATGTTGTTTTATCCTATGCTTTATTAAATTGTATTTATGTTGTTTTATCCTATGCTTTATTAAATTGTATTTATGTTGTTTTATCCTATGCTTTATTAAATTGAATTTATGTTGTTTTAACCTATGCTTTATTAAATTGTATTTATGTTGTTTTATCCTATGCTTTATTAAATTGTGTTTATGTTGTTTTATCCTATGCTTTATTAAATTGTATTTATGTTGTTTTATCATATGCTTTATTAAATTGTATTTATGTTGTTTTAACCTATGCTTTATTAAATTGTATTTATGTTGTTTTATCCTATGCTTTATTAAATTGTATTTATGTTGTTTTATCCTATGCTTTATTAAATTGTATTTATTTTGTTTTGTCCTATGCTTTATTAAATTGTGTTTATGTTGTTTTAACCTATGCTTTATTAAATTGTATTTGTGTTGTTTTAAACCATGCTTTATTAAATTGTATTTATGTTGTTTTATCCTATGCTTTATTAAATTGTATTTATGTTGTTTTATCCTATGCTTTATTAAATTGTATTTATGTTGTTTTATCCTATGCTTTATTAAATTGTATTTATGTTGTTTTATCCTATGCTTTATTAAATTTTATTGATGTTGTTTTATCCCATGCTTTATTAAATTGTATTTATGTTGTTTTAACCTATGCTTTATTAAATTGTATTTATGTTGTTTTATCCTATACTTTATTAAATTGTATTTATGTTGTTTTAACCTATGCTTTATTAAATTGTTTTTATGTTGTTTTATCCTATGCTTTATTAAAATGTATTTATGTTGTTTTAACCTATGCTTTATTAAATTGTATTTATGTTGTTTTATCCTATGCTTTATTAAATTGTATTTATGTTGTTTTAACCTATGCTTTATTAAATTGTATTTATGTTGTTTTATCCTATGCTTTATTAATTTGTGTTTATGTTGTTTTATCCTATGCTTTATTAAATTGTATTTATGTTGTTTTATCCTATGCTTTATTAAATTGTATTTATGTTGTTTTAACCTATGCTTTATTAAATTGTATTTATGTTGTTTTATCCTATGCTTTATTAAATTGTATTTATGTTGTTTTATCCTATGCTTTATTAAATTGTGTTTATGTTGTTTTATCCTATGCTTTATTAAATTGTATTTATGTTGTTTTATCCTATGCTTTATTAAATTGTATTTATGTTGTTTTATCCTATGCTTTATTAAATTGTGTTTATGTTGTTTTATCCTATACTTTATTAAATTGTATTTATTTTGTTTTGTCCTATGCTTTATTAAATTGTGTTTATGTTGTTTTAACCTATGCTTTATTAAATTGTATTTGCGTTGTTTTAACCCATGCTTTATTAAATTGTATTTATGTTGTTTTATCCTATGCTTTATTAAATTGTATTTATGTTGTTTTATCCTATGCTTTATTAAATTGTATTTATGTTGTTTTATCCTATGCTTTATTAAATTGAATTTATGTTGTTTTAACCTATGCTTTATTAAATTGTATTTATGTTGTTTTATCCTATGCTTTATTAAATTGTGTTTATGTTGTTTTTTCCTATGCTTTATTAAATTGTATTTATGTTGTTTTATCCTATGCTTTATTAATTTGTGTTTATGTTGTTTTATCCTATGCTTTATTAAATTGTATTTATGTTGTTTTATCCTATGCTTTATTAAATTGTATTTATGTTGTTTTAACCTATGCTTTATTAAATTGTATTTATGTTGTTTTATCCTATGCTTTATTAAATTGTATTTATGTTGTTTTATCCTATGCTTTATTAAATTGTGTTTATGTTGTTTTATCCTATGCTTTATTAAATTGTATTTATGTTGTTTTATCCTATGCTTTATTAAATTGTATTTATGTTGTTTTATCCTATGCTTTATTAAATTGTGTTTATGTTGTTTTATCCTATACTTTATTAAATTGTATTTATTTTGTTTTGTCCTATGCTTTATTAAATTGTGTTTATGTTGTTTTAACCTATGCTTTATTAAATTGTATTTGCGTTGTTTTAACCCATGCTTTATTAAATTGTATTTATGTTGTTTTATCCTATGCTTTATTAAATTGTATTTATGTTGTTTTATCCTATGCTTTATTAAATTGTATTTATGTTGTTTTATCCTATGCTTTATTAAATTGAATTTATGTTGTTTTAACCTATGCTTTATTAAATTGTATTTATGTTGTTTTATCCTATGCTTTATTAAATTGTGTTTATGTTGTTTTTTCCTATGCTTTATTAAATTGTATTTATGTTGTTTTATCCTATGCTTTATTAAATTGTATTTATGTTGTTTTATCCTATGCTTTATTAAATTGTATTTATGGTGTTTTATCCTATGCTTTATTAAATTGTATTTATGTTGTTTTATCCTATGCTTTATTAAATTGTATTTATTTTGTTTTGTCCTATGCTTTATTAAATTGTGTTTATGTTGTTTTAACCTATGCTTTATTAAATTGTATTTGTGTTGTTTTAACCCATGCTTTATTAAATTGTATTTATGTTGTTTTATCCTATGCTTTATTAAATTGTATTTATGTTGTTTTATCCTATGCTTTATTAAATTGTATTTATGTTGTTTTATCCTATGCTTTATTAAATTGTATTTATGTTGTTTTATCCTATGCTTTATTAATTTGTGTTTATGTTGTTTTATCCTATACTTTATTAAATTGTGTTTATGTTGTTTTAACCCATGCTTTATTAAATTGTATTTATGTTGTTTTATCCTATGCTTTATTAAATTGCATCTATGTTATTTTATCCTATGCTTTATTAAATTGTATTTATGTTGTTTTATCCTATGCTTTATTAAATTGTATTTATGTGGTTTTATCCTATGCTTTATTAAATTGTATTTATGTTGTTTTAACCTATGCTTTATTAAATTGTATTTATGTTGTTTTATCCTATGCTTTATTAAATTGTATTTATGTTGTTTTATCCTATGCTTTATTAAATTGTGTTTATGTTGTTTTATCCTATGCTTTATTAAATTGTATTTATGTTGTTTTATCCTATGCTTTATTAAATTGTATTTATGTTGTTTTATCCTATGCTTTATTAAATTGTGTTTATGTTGTTTTATCCTATACTTTATTAAATTGTATTTATTTTGTTTTGTCCTATGCTTTATTAAATTGTGTTTATGTTGTTTTAACCTATGCTTTATTAAATTGTATTTGCGTTGTTTTAACCCATGCTTTATTAAATTGTATTTATGTTGTTTTATCCTATGCTTTATTAAATTGTATTTATGTTGTTTTATCCTATGCTTTATTAAATTGTATTTATGTTGTTTTATCCTATGCTTTATTAAATTGTGTTTATGTTGTTTTTTCCTATGCTTTATTAAATTGTATTTATGTTGTTTTATCCTATGCTTTATTAAATTGTATTTATGTTGTTTTATCCTATGCTTTATTAAATTGTATTTGCGTTGTTTTAACCCATGCTTTATTAAATTGTATTTATGTTGTTTTATCCTATGCTTTATTAAATTGTATTTATGTTGTTTTATCCTATGCTTTATTAAATTGTATTTATGTTGTTTTATCCTATGCTTTATTAAATTGTGTTTATGTTGTTTTTTCCTATGCTTTATTAAATTGTATTTATGTTGTTTTATCCTATGCTTTATTAAATTGTATTTATGTTGTTTTATCCTATGCTTTATTAAATTGTATTTATGGTGTTTTATCCTATGCTTTATTAAATTGTATTTATGTTGTTTTATCCTATGCTTTATTAAATTGTATTTATTTTGTTTTGTCCTATGCTTTATTAAATTGTGTTTATGTTGTTTTAACCTATGCTTTATTAAATTGTATTTGTGTTGTTTTAACCCATGCTTTATTAAATTGTATTTATGTTGTTTTATCCTATGCTTTATTAAATTGTATTTATGTTGTTTTATCCTATGCTTTATTAAATTGTATTTATGTTGTTTTGTACTATGCTTTATTAAATTGTATTTATGTTGTTTTAACCCATGCTTTATTAAATTGTATTTATGTTGTTTTATCCTATGCTTTATTAAATTGTATTTATTTTGTTTTGTCCTATGCTTTATTAAATTGTGTTTATGTTGTTTTAACCTATGCTTTATTAAATTGTATTTGCGTTGTTTTAACCCATGCTTTATTAAATTGTATTTATGTTGTTTTATCCTATGCTTTATTAAATTGTATTTATGTTGTTTTAACCTATTCTTTATTAAATTGTATTTATGTTGTTTTATCCTATGCTTTATTAAATTGTATTTATGTTGTTTCATCCTATTCTTTATTAAATTGTGTTTATGTTGTTTTATCCTATACTTTATTAAATTGTGTTTATGTTGTTTTAACCCATGCTTTATTAAATTGTATTTATGTTGTTTTATCCTATGCTTTATTAAATTGCATCTATGTTATTTTATCCTATGCTTTATTAAATTGTATTTATGTTGTTTTATCCTATGCTTTATTAAACTGTATTTATGTGGTTTTATCCTATGCTTTATTAAATTGAATTCATGTTGTTTTATCTTATGCTTTATTAAATTGTATTTATGTTGTTTTATCTTATGCTTTATTAAATTGTGTTTATGTTGTTTTATCCTATGCTTTATTAAATTGTATTTATGTGGTTTTATCCTATGCTTTATTAAATTGTATTTATGTTGTTTTATCCTATGCTTTATTAAATTGTATTTATGTTGTTTTATCCTATGCTTTATTAAATTGCATTTATGTTGTTTTGTACTATGCTTTATTAAATTGTATTTATGTTGTTTTAACACATGCTTTATTAAATTGTATTTATGTTGTTTTATCCTATGCTTTATTAAATTGTATTTATTTTGTTTTGTCCTATGCTTTATTAAATTGTGTTTATGTTGTTTTAACCCATGCTTTATTAAATTGTATTTATGTTGTTTTATCCTATGCTTTATTAAATTGTATTTATGTTGTTTTATCCTATGCTTTATTAAATTGTATTTATGTTGTTTTATCCTATGCTTTATTAAATTGTATTTATGTTGTTTTATCCTATGCTTTATTAAATTTTATTGATGTTGTTTTATCCCATGCTTTATTAAATTGTATTTATGTTGTTTTAACCTATGCTTTATTAAATTGTATTTATGTTGTTTTATCCTATACTTTATTAAATTGTATTTATGTTGTTTTAACCTATGCTTTATTAAATTGTTTTTATGTTGTTTTATCCTATGCTTTATTAAATTGTATTTATGTTGTTTTATCCTATGCTTTATTAAATTGTATTTATGTTGTTTTATCCTATGCTTTATTAAATTGAATTTATGTTGTTTTAACCTATGCTTTATTAAATTGTATTTATGTTGTTTTATCCTATGCTTTATTAAATTGTGTTTATGTTGTTTTTTCCTATGCTTTATTAAATTGTATTTATGTTGTTTTATCCTATGCTTTATTAAATTGTATTTATGTTGTTTTAACCTATGCTTTATTAAATTGTATTTATGTCTTTTTATCCTATGCTTTATTAAATTGTATTTATGTTGTTTTATCCTATGCTTTATTAAATTGTATTTATTTTGTTTTGTCCTATGCTTTATTAAATTGTGTTTATGTTGTTTTAACCTATGTTTTATTAAATTGTATTTGTGTTGTTTTAACCCATGCTTTATTAAATTGTATTTATGTTGTTTTATCCTATGCTTTATTAAATTGTATTTATGTTGTTTTAACCTATGCTTTATTAAATTGTATTTATGTTGTTTTATCCTATACTTTATTAAATTGTATTTATGTTGTTTTAACCTATGCTTTATTAAATTGTTTTTATGTTGTTTTATCCTATGCTTTATTAAATTGTATTTATGTTGTTTTATCCTATGCTTTATTAAATTGTATTTATGTTGTTTTATCCTATGCTTTATTAAATTGAATTTATGTTGTTTTAACCTATGCTTTATTAAATTGTATTTATGTTGTTTTATCCTATGCTTTATTAAATTGTGTTTATGTTGTTTTTTCCTATGCTTTATTAAATTGTATTTATGTTGTTTTATCCTATGCTTTATTAAATTGTATTTATGTTGTTTTATCCTATGCTTTATTAAATTGTATTTATTTTGTTTTGTCCTATGCTTTATTAAATTGTGTTTATGTTGTTTTAACCTATGCTTTATTAAATTGTATTTGTGTTGTTTTAACCCATGCTTTATTAAATTGTATTTATGTTGTTTTATCCTATGCTTTATTAAATTGTATTTATGTTGTTTTATCCTATGCTTTATTAAATTGTATTTATGTTGTTTTATCCTATGCTTTATTAAATTGTATTTATGTTGTTTTATCCTATGCTTTATTAATTTGTGTTTATGTTGTTTTATCCTATGCTTTATTAAATTGTGCTTATGTTGTTTTAACCCATGCTTTATTAAATTGTATTTATGTTGTTTTATCCTATGCTTTATTAAATTGCATCTATGTTATTTTATCCTATGCTTTATTAAATTGTATTTATGTTGTTTTATCCTATGCTTTATTAAATTGTATTTATGTGGTTTTATCCTATGCTTTACTAAATTGTGTTTATGTTGTTTTATCCTATGCTTTATTAAATTGTATTTATGTGGTTTTATCCTATGCTTTATTAAATTGTATTTATGTTGTTTTATCCTATGCTTTATTAAATTGTATTTATGTTGTTTTATCCTATGCTTTATTAAATTGTATTTATGTTGTTTTGTACTATGCTTTATTAAATTGTATTTATGTTGTTTTAACCCATGCTTTATTAAATTGTATTTATGTTGTTTTATCCTATGCTTTATTAAATTGTATTTATTTTGTTTTGTCCTATGCTTTATTAAATTGTGTTTATGTTGTTTTAACCTATGCTTTATTAAATTGTATTTGCGTTGTTTTAACCCATGCTTTATTAAATTGTATTTATGTTGTTTTATCCTATGCTTTATTAAATTGTATTTATGTTGTTTTAACCTATTCTTTATTAAATTGTATTTATGTTGTTTTATCCTATGCTTTATTAAATTGTATTTATGTTGTTTCATCCTATTCTTTATTAAATTGTGTTTATGTTGTTTTATCCTATACTTTATTAAATTGTGTTTATGTTGTTTTAACCCATGCTTTATTAAATTGTATTTATGTTGTTTTATCCTATGCTTTATTAAATTGCATCTATGTTATTTTATCCTATGCTTTATTAAATTGTATTTATGTTGTTTTATCCTATGCTTTATTAAATTGTATTTATGTGGTTTTATCCTATGCTTTATTAAATTGAATTCATGTTGTTTTATCTTATGCTTTATTAAATTGTATTTATGTTGTTTTATCTTATGCTTTATTAAATTGTGTTTATGTTGTTTTATCCTATGCTTTATTAAATTGTATTTATGTGGTTTTATCCTATGCTTTATTAAATTGTATTTATGTTGTTTTATCCTATGCTTTATTAAATTGTATTTATGTTGTTTTATCCTATGCTTTATTAAATTGCATTTATGTTGTTTTGTACTATGCTTTATTAAATTGTATTTATGTTGTTTTAACCCATGCTTTATTAAATTGTATTTATGTTGTTTTATCCTATGCTTTATTAAATTGTATTTATTTTGTTTTGTCCTATGCTTTATTAAATTGTGTTTATGTTGTTTTAACCCATGCTTTATTAAATTGTATTTATGTTGTTTTATCCTATGCTTTATTAAATTGTATTTATGTTGTTTTATCCTATGCTTTATTAAATTGTATTTATGTTGTTTTATCCTATGCTTTATTAAATTGTATTTATGTTGTTTTATCCTATGCTTTATTAAATTTTATTGATGTTGTTTTATCCCATGCTTTATTAAATTGTATTTATGTTGTTTTAACCTATGCTTTATTAAATTGTATTTATGTTGTTTTATCCTATACTTTATTAAATTGTATTTATGTTGTTTTAACCTATGCTTTATTAAATTGTTTTTATGTTGTTTTATCCTATGCTTTATTAAATTGTATTTATGTTGTTTTATCCTATGCTTTATTAAATTGTATTTATGTTGTTTTATCCTATGCTTTATTAAATTGAATTTATGTTGTTTTAACCTATGCTTTATTAAATTGTATTTATGTTGTTTTATCCTATGCTTTATTAAATTGTGTTTATGTTGTTTTTTCCTATGCTTTATTAAATTGTATTTATGTTGTTTTATCCTATGCTTTATTAAATTGTATTTATGTTGTTTTAACCTATGCTTTATTAAATTGTATTTATGTCTTTTTATCCTATGCTTTATTAAATTGTATTTATGTTGTTTTATCCTATGCTTTATTAAATTGTATTTATTTTGTTTTGTCCTATGCTTTATTAAATTGTGTTTATGTTGTTTTAACCTATGTTTTATTAAATTGTATTTGTGTTGTTTTAACCCATGCTTTATTAAATTGTATTTATGTTGTTTTATCCTATGCTTTATTAAATTGTATTTATGTTGTTTTAACCTATGCTTTATTAAATTGTATTTATGTTGTTTTATCCTATACTTTATTAAATTGTATTTATGTTGTTTTAACCTATGCTTTATTAAATTGTTTTTATGTTGTTTTATCCTATGCTTTATTAAATTGTATTTATGTTGTTTTATCCTATGCTTTATTAAATTGTATTTATGTTGTTTTATCCTATGCTTTATTAAATTGAATTTATGTTGTTTTAACCTATGCTTTATTAAATTGTATTTATGTTGTTTTATCCTATGCTTTATTAAATTGTGTTTATGTTGTTTTTTCCTATGCTTTATTAAATTGTATTTATGTTGTTTTATCCTATGCTTTATTAAATTGTATTTATGTTGTTTTAACCTATGCTTTATTAAATTGTATTTATGTCTTTTTATCCTATGCTTTATTAAATTGTATTTATGTTGTTTTATCCTATGCTTTATTAAATTGTATTTATTTTGTTTTGTCCTATGCTTTATTAAATTGTGTTTATGTTGTTTTAACCTATGTTTTATTAAATTGTATTTGTGTTGTTTTAACCCATGCTTTATTAAATTGTATTTATGTTGTTTTATCCTATGCTTTATTAAATTGTATTTATGTTGTTTTATCCTATGCTTTATTAAATTGTATTTATGTTGTTTTATCCTATGCTTTATTAAATTGTATTTATGTTGTTTTATCCTATGCTTTATTAAATTGTATTTATGTTGTTTTAACCTATGCTTTATTAAATTGTATTTATGTTGTTTTATCCTATGCTTTATTAATTTGTGTTTATGTTGTTTTATCCTATACTTTATTAAATTGTGTTTATGTTGTTTTAACCCATGCTTTATTAAATTGTATTTATGTTGTTTTATCCTATGCTTTATTAAATTGAATCTATGTTATTTTATCCTATGCTTTATTAAATTGTATTTATGTTGTTTTATCCTATGCTTTATTAAATTGTATTTATGTGGTTTTATCCTATGCTTTATTAAATTGTGTTTATGTTGTTTTATCCTATGCTTTATTAAATTGTATTTATGTGGTTTTATCCTATGCTTTATTAAATTGTATTTATGTTGTTTTATCCTATGCTTTATTAAATTGTATTTATGTTGTTTTATCCTATGCTTTATTAAATTGTATTTATGTTGTTTTATCCTATGCTTTATTAAATTTTATTGATGTTGTTTTTTCCCATGCTTTATTAAATTGTATTTATGTTGTTTTAACCTATGCTTTATTAAATTGTATTTATGTTGTTTTATCCTATACTTTATTAAATTGTATTTATGTTGTTTTAACCTATGCTTTATTAAATTGTTTTATGTTGTTTTATCCTATGCTTTATTAAAATGTATTTATGTTGTTTTAACCTATGCTTTATTAAATTGTATTTATGTTGTTTTATCCTATGCTTTATTAAATTGTATTTATGTTGTTTTAACCTATGCTTTATTAAATTGTATTTATGTTGTTTTATCCTATGCTTTATTAATTTGTGTTTATGTTGTTTTATCCTATGCTTTATTAAATTGTATTTATGTTGTTTTATCCTATGCTTTATTAAATTGTATTTATGTTGTTTTAACCTATGCTTTATTAAATTGTATTTATGTTGTTTTATCCTATGCTTTATTAAATTGTATTTATGTTGTTTTATCCTATGCTTTATTAAATTGTGTTTATGTTGTTTTATCCTATGCTTTATTAAATTGTATTTATGTTGTTTTATCCTATGCTTTATTAAATTGTATTTATGTTGTTTTATCCTATGCTTTATTAAATTGTGTTTATGTTGTTTTATCCTATACTTTATTAAATTGTATTTATTTTGTTTTGTCCTATGCTTTATTAAATTGTGTTTATGTTGTTTTAACCTATGCTTTATTAAATTGTATTTGCGTTGTTTTAACCCATGCTTTATTAAATTGTATTTATGTTGTTTTATCCTATGCTTTATTAAATTGTATTTATGTTGTTTTATCCTATGCTTTATTAAATTGTATTTATGTTGTTTTATCCTATGCTTTATTAAATTGAATTTATGTTGTTTTAACCTATGCTTTATTAAATTGTATTTATGTTGTTTTATCCTATGCTTTATTAAATTGTGTTTATGTTGTTTTTTCCTATGCTTTATTAAATTGTATTTATGTTGTTTTATCCTATGCTTTATTAAATTGTATTTATGTTGTTTTAACCTATGCTTTATTAAATTGTATTTATGGTGTTTTATCCTATGCTTTATTAAATTGTATTTATGTTGTTTTATCCTATGCTTTATTAAATTGTATTTATTTTGTTTTGTCCTATGCTTTATTAAATTGTGTTTATGTTGTTTTAACCTATGCTTTATTAAATTGTATTTGTGTTGTTTTAACCCATGCTTTATTAAATTGTATTTATGTTGTTTTATCCTATGCTTTATTAAATTGTATTTATGTTGTTTTATCCTATGCTTTATTAAATTGTATTTATGTTGTTTTATCCTATGCTTTATTAAATTGTATTTATGTTGTTTTATCCTATGCTTTATTAAATTGTATTTATGTTGTTTTATCCTATGCTTTATTAATTTGTGTTTATGTTGTTTTATCCTATACTTTATTAAATTGTGTTTATGTTGTTTTAACCCATGCTTTATTAAATTGTATTTATGTTGTTTTATCCTATGCTTTATTAAATTGCATCTATGTTATTTTATCCTATGCTTTATTAAATTGTATTTATGTTGTTTTATCCTATGCTTTATTAAATTGTATTTATGTGGTTTTATCCTATGCTTTACTAAATTGTGTTTATGTTGTTTTATCCTATGCTTTATTAAATTGTATTTATGTGGTTTTATCCTATGCTTTATTAAATTGTATTTATGTTGTTTTATCCTATGCTTTATTAAATTGTATTTATGTTGTTTTATCCTATGCTTTATTAAATTGTATTTATGTTGTTTTGTACTATGCTTTATTAAATTGTATTTATGTTGTTTTAACCCATGCTTTATTAAATTGTATTTATGTTGTTTTATCCTATGCTTTATTAAATTGTATTTATTTTGTTTTGTCCTATGCTTTATTAAATTGTGTTTATGTTGTTTTAACCTATGCTTTATTAAATTGTATTTGCGTTGTTTTAACCCATGCTTTATTAAATTGTATTTATGTTGTTTTATCCTATGCTTTATTAAATTGTATTTATGTTGTTTTAACCTATTCTTTATTAAATTGTATTTATGTTGTTTTATCCTATGCTTTATTAAATTGTATTTATGTTGTTTCATCCTATTCTTTATTAAATTGTGTTTATGTTGTTTTATCCTATACTTTATTAAATTGTGTTTATGTTGTTTTAACCCATGCTTTATTAAATTGTATTTATGTTGTTTTATCCTATGCTTTATTAAATTGCATCTATGTTATTTTATCCTATGCTTTATTAAATTGTATTTATGTTGTTTTATCCTATGCTTTATTAAATTGTATTTATGTGGTTTTATCCTATGCTTTATTAAATTGAATTCATGTTGTTTTATCTTATGCTTTATTAAATTGTATTTATGTTGTTTTATCTTATGCTTTATTAAATTGTGTTTATGTTGTTTTATCCTATGCTTTATTAAATTGTATTTATGTGGTTTTATCCTATGCTTTATTAAATTGTATTTATGTTGTTTTATCCTATGCTTTATTAAATTGTATTTATGTTGTTTTATCCTATGCTTTATTAAATTGCATTTATGTTGTTTTGTACTATGCTTTATTAAATTGTATTTATGTTGTTTTAACCCATGCTTTATTAAATTGTATTTATGTTGTTTTATCCTATGCTTTATTAAATTGTATTTATTTTGTTTTGTCCTATGCTTTATTAAATTGTGTTTATGTTGTTTTAACCTATGTTTTATTAAATTGTATTTGTGTTGTTTTAACCCATGCTTTATTAAATTGTATTTATGTTGTTTTATCCTATGCTTTATTAAATTGTATTTATGTTGTTTTATCCTATGCTTTATTAAATTGTATTTATGTTGTTTTATCCTATGCTTTATTAAATTGTATTTATGTTGTTTTATCCTATGCTTTATTAAATTGTATTTATGTTGTTTTAACCTATGCTTTATTAAATTGTATTTATGTTGTTTTATCCTATGCTTTATTAATTTGTGTTTATGTTGTTTTATCCTATACTTTATTAAATTGTGTTTATGTTGTTTTAACCCATGCTTTATTAAATTGTATTTATGTTGTTTTATCCTATGCTTTATTAAATTGAATCTATGTTATTTTATCCTATGCTTTATTAAATTGTATTTATGTTGTTTTATCCTATGCTTTATTAAATTGTATTTATGTTGTTTTAACCTATGCTTTATTAAATTGTATTTATGTTGTTTTATCCTATGCTTTATTAATTTGTGTTTATGTTGTTTTATCCTATGCTTTATTAAATTGTATTTATGTTGTTTTATCCTATGCTTTATTAAATTGTATTTATGTTGTTTTAACCTATGCTTTATTAAATTGTATTTATGTTGTTTTATCCTATGCTTTATTAAATTGTATTTATGTTGTTTTATCCTATGCTTTATTAAATTGTGTTTATGTTGTTTTATCCTATGCTTTATTAAATTGTATTTATGTTGTTTTATCCTATGCTTTATTAAATTGTATTTATGTTGTTTTATCCTATGCTTTATTAAATTGTGTTTATGTTGTTTTATCCTATACTTTATTAAATTGTATTTATTTTGTTTTGTCCTATGCTTTATTAAATTGTGTTTATGTTGTTTTAACCTATGCTTTATTAAATTGTATTTGCGTTGTTTTAACCCATGCTTTATTAAATTGTATTTATGTTGTTTTATCCTATGCTTTATTAAATTGTATTTATGTTGTTTTGTACTATGCTTTATTAAATTGTATTTATGTTGTTTTAACCCATGCTTTATTAAATTGTATTTATGTTGTTTTATCCTATGCTTTATTAAATTGTATTTATTTTGTTTTGTCCTATGCTTTATTAAATTGTGTTTATGTTGTTTTAACCTATGCTTTATTAAATTGTATTTGCGTTGTTTTAACCCATGCTTTATTAAATTGTATTTATGTTGTTTTATCCTATGCTTTATTAAATTGTATTTATGTTGTTTTAACCTATTCTTTATTAAATTGTATTTATGTTGTTTTATCCTATGCTTTATTAAATTGTATTTATGTTGTTTCATCCTATTCTTTATTAAATTGTGTTTATGTTGTTTTATCCTATACTTTATTAAATTGTGTTTATGTTGTTTTAACCCATGCTTTATTAAATTGTATTTATGTTGTTTTATCCTATGCTTTATTAAATTGCATCTATGTTATTTTATCCTATGCTTTATTAAATTGTATTTATGTTGTTTTATCCTATGCTTTATTAAATTGTATTTATGTGGTTTTATCATATGCTTTATTAAATTGAATTCATGTTGTTTTATCTTATGCTTTATTAAATTGTATTTATGTTGTTTTATCTTATGCTTTATTAAATTGTGTTTATGTTGTTTTATCCTATGCTTTATTAAATTGTATTTATGTGGTTTTATCCTATGCTTTATTAAATTGTATTTATGTTGTTTTATCCTATGCTTTATTAAATTGTATTTATGTTGTTTTATCCTATGCTTTATTAAATTGCATTTATGTTGTTTTGTACTATGCTTTATTAAATTGTATTTATGTTGTTTTAACCCATGCTTTATTAAATTGTATTTATGTTGTTTTATCCTATGCTTTATTAAATTGTATTTATTTTGTTTTGTCCTATGCTTTATTAAATTGTGTTTATGTTGTTTTAACCCATGCTTTATTAAATTGTATTTATGTTGTTTTATCCTATGCTTTATTAAATTGTATTTATGTTGTTTTATCCTATGCTTTATTAAATTGTATTTATGTTGTTTTATCCTATGCTTTATTAAATTGTATTTATGTTGTTTTATCCTATGCTTTATTAAATTTTATTGATGTTGTTTTATCCCATGCTTTATTAAATTGTATTTATGTTGTTTTAACCTATGCTTTATTAAATTGTATTTATGTTGTTTTATCCTATACTTTATTAAATTGTATTTATGTTGTTTTAACCTATGCTTTATTAAATTGTTTTTATGTTGTTTTATCCTATGCTTTATTAAATTGTATTTATGTTGTTTTATCCTATGCTTTATTAAATTGTATTTATGTTGTTTTATCCTATGCTTTATTAAATTGAATTTATGTTGTTTTAACCTATGCTTTATTAAATTGTATTTATGTTGTTTTATCCTATGCTTTATTAAATTGTGTTTATGTTGTTTTTTCCTATGCTTTATTAAATTGTATTTATGTTGTTTTATCCTATGCTTTATTAAATTGTATTTATGTTGTTTTAACCTATGCTTTATTAAATTGTATTTATGTATTTTTATCCTATGCTTTATTAAATTGTATTTATGTTGTTTTATCCTATGCTTTATTAAATTGTATTTATTTTGTTTTGTCCTATGCTTTATTAAATTGTGTTTATGTTGTTTTAACCTATGTTTTATTAAATTGTATTTGTGTTGTTTTAACCCATGCTTTATTAAATTGTATTTATGTTGTTTTATCCTATGCTTTATTAAATTGTATTTATGTTGTTTTAACCTATGCTTTATTAAATTGTATTTATGTTGTTTTATCCTATACTTTATTAAATTGTATTTATGTTGTTTTAACCTATGCTTTATTAAATTGTTTTTATGTTGTTTTTTCCTATGCTTTATTAAATTGTATTTATGTTGTTTTATCCTATGCTTTATTAAATTGTATTTATGTTGTTTTATCCTATGCTTTATTAAATTGAATTTATGTTGTTTTAACCTATGCTTTATTAAATTGTATTTATGTTGTTTTATCCTATGCTTTATTAAATTGTGTTTATGTTGTTTTTTCCTATGCTTTATTAAATTGTATTTATGTTGTTTTATCCTATGCTTTATTAAATTGTATTTATGTTGTTTTAACCTATGCTTTATTAAATTGTATTTATGTCTTTTTATCCTATGCTTTATTAAATTGTATTTATGTTGTTTTATCCTATGCTTTATTAAATTGTATTTATTTTGTTTTGTCCTATGCTTTATTAAATTGTGTTTATGTTGTTTTAACCTATGTTTTATTAAATTGTATTTGTGTTGTTTTAACCCATGCTTTATTAAATTGTATTTGTGTTGTTTTATCCTATGCTTTATTAAATTGTATTTATGTTGTTTTATCCTATGCTTTATTAAATTGTATTTATGTTGTTTTATCCTATGCTTTATTAAATTGTATTTATGTTGTTTTATCCTATGCTTTATTAAATTGTATTTATGTTGTTTTAACCTATGCTTTATTAAATTGTATTTATGTTGTTTTATCCTATGCTTTATTAATTTGTGTTTATGTTGTTTTATCCTATACTTTATTAAATTGTGTTTATGTTGTTTTAACCCATGCTTTATTAAATTGTATTTATGTTGTTTTATCCTATGCTTTATTAAATTGCATCTATGTTATTTTATCCTATGCTTTATTAAATTGTATTTATGTTGTTTTATCCTATGCTTTATTAAATTGTATTTATGTGGTTTTATCCTATGCTTTATTAAATTGTGTTTATGTTGTTTTATCCTATGCTTTATTAAATTGTATTTATGTGGTTTTATCCTATGCTTTATTAAATTGTATTTATGTTGTTTTATCCTATGCTTTATTAAATTGTATTTATGTTGTTTTATCCTATGCTTTATTAAATTGTATTTATGTTGTTTTGTACTATGCTTTATTAAATTGTATTTATGTTGTTTAACCCATGCTTTATTAAATTGTATTTATGTTGTTTTATCCTATGCTTTATTAAATTGTATTTATTTTGTTTTGTCCTATGCTTTATTAAATTGTGTTTATGTTGTTTTAACCTATGCTTTATTAAATTGTATTTGCGTTGTTTTAACCCATGCTTTATTAAATTGTATTTATGTTGTTTTATCCTATGCTTTATTAAATTGTATTTATTTTGTTTTATCCTATGCTTTATTAAATTGTATTTATGTTGTTTTATCCTATGCTTTATTAAATTGTATTTATGTTGTTTTATCCTATGCTTTACTACATTTTATTGATGTTGTTTTATCCCATGCTTTATTAAATTGTATTTATGTTGTTTTAACCTATGCTTTATTAAATTGTATTTATGTTGTTTTATCCTATACTTTATTAAATTGTATTTATGTTGTTTTAACCTATGCTTTATTAAATTGTTTTTATGTTGTTTTATCCTATGCTTTATTAAATGGTATTTATGTTGTTTTATCCTATGCTTTATTAAATTGTATTTATGTTGTTTTATCCTATGCTTTATTAAATTGAATTTATGTTGTTTTAACCTATGCTTTATTAAATTGTATTTATGTTGTTTTATCCAATGCTTTATTAAATTGTGTTTATGTTGTTTTATCCTATGCTTTATTAAATTGTATTTATGTTGTTTTATCCTATGCTTTATTAAATTGTATTTATGTTGTTTTAACCTATGCTTTATTAAATTGTATTTATGTTGTTTTATCCTATGCTTTATTAAATTGTATTTATGTTGTTTTATCCTATGCTTTATTAAATTGTATTTATGTTGTTTTAACCTATGCTTTATTAAATTGTATTTATGTTGTTTTATCCTATGCTTTATTAAATTGTATTTATGTTGTTTTATCCTATGCTTTATTAAATTGTATTTATTTTGTTTTGTCCTATGCTTTATTAAATTGTGTTTATGTTGTTTTAACCTATGCTTTATTAAATTGTATTTGTGTTGTTTTAACCCATGCTTTATTAAATTGTATTTATGTTGTTTTATCCTATGCTTTATTAAATTGTATTTATGTTGTTTTATCCTATGCTTTATTAAATTGTATTTATGTTGTTTTATCCTATGCTTTATTAAATTGTATTTATGTTGTTTTATCCTATGCTTTATTAAATTGTATTTATGTTGTTTTAACCTATGCTTTATTAAATTGTATTTATGTTGTTTTATCCTATGCTTTATTAATTTGTGTTTATGTTGTTTTATCCTATACTTTATTAAATTGTGTTTATGTTGTTTTAACCCATGCTTTATTAAATTGTATTTATGTTGCTTTATCCTATGCTTTATTAAATTGCATCTATGTTATTTTATCCTATGCTTTATTAAATTGTATTTATGTTGTTTTATCCTATGCTTTATTAAATTGTATTTATGTGGTTTTATCCTATGCTTTATTAAATTGTGTTTATGTTGTTTTATCCTATGCTTTATTAAATTGTATTTATGTGGTTTTATCCTATGCTTTATTAAATTGTATTTATGTTGTTTTATCCTATGCTTTATTAAATTGTATTTATGTTGTTTTATCCTATGCTTTATTAAATTGTATTTATGTTGTTTTGTACTATGCTTTATTAAATTGCATTTATGTTGTTTTAACCCATGCTTTATTAAATTGTATTTATGTTGTTTTATCCTATGCTTTATTAAATTGTATTTATTTTGTTTTGTCCTATGCTTTATTAAATTGTGTTTATGTTGTTTTAACCTATGCTTTATTAAATTGTATTTGCGTTGTTTTAACCCATGCTTTATTAAATTGTATTTATGTTGTTTTATCCTATGCTTTATTAAATTGTATTTATGTTGTTTTATCCTATGCTTTATTAAATTGTATTTATGTTGTTTTATCCTATGCTTTATTAAATTGTATTTATGTTGTTTTATCCTATGCTTTATTAAATTGAATTTATGTTGTTTTAACCTATGCTTTATTAAATTGTATTTATGTTGTTTTATCCTATGCTTTATTAAATTGTGTTTATGTTGTTTTATCCTATGCTTTATTAAATTGTATTTATGTTGTTTTATCCTATGCTTTATTAAATTGTATTTATTTTGTTTTGTCCTATGCTTTATTAAATTGTGTTTATGTTGTTTTAATCTATGCTTTATTAAATTGTATTTGTGTTGTTTTAACCCATGCTTTATTAAATTGTATTTATGTTGTTTTATCCTATGCTTTATTAAATTGTATTTATGTTGTTTTATCCTATGCTTTATTAAATTGTATTTATGTTGTTTTATCCTATGCTTTATTAAATTGTATTTATGTTGTTTTATCCTATGCTTTATTAAATTTTATTGATGTTGTTTTATCCCATGCTTTATTAAATTGTATTTATGTTGTTTTAACCTATGCTTTATTAAATTGTATTTATGTTGTTTTAACCTATGCTTTATTAAATTGTATTTATGTTGTTTTATCCTATGCTTTATTAAATTGTGTTTATGTTGTTTTAACCTATGCTTTATTAAATTGTTTTTATGTTGTTTTATCCTATGCTTTATTAAATTGTATTTATGTTGTTTTATCCTATGCTTTATTAAATTGTATTTATGTTGTTTTAACCTATGCTTTATTAAATTGTTTTTATGCTGTTTTATCCTATGCTTTATTAAATTGTATTTATGTTGTTTTATCCTATGCTTTATTAAATTGTATTTATGTTGTTTTATCCTATGCTTTATTAAATTGTATTTATGTTGTTTTAACCTATGCTTTATTAAATTGTATTTATGTTGTTTTATCCTATGCTTTATTAATTTGTGTTTATGTTGTTTTATCCTATGCTTTATTAAATTGTATTTATGTTGTTTTATCCTATGCTTTATTAAATTGTATTTATGTTGTTTTAACCTATGCTTTATTAAATTGTATTTATGTTGTTTTATCCTATGCTTTATTAAATTGTATTTATGTTGTTTTATCCTATGCTTTATTAAATTGTGTTTATGTTGTTTTATCCTATGCTTTATTAAATTGTATTTATGTTGTTTTATCCTATGCTTTATTAAATTGTATTTATGTTGTTTTATCCTATGCTTTATTAAATTGTGTTTATGTTGTTTTATCCTATACTTTATTAAATTGTATTTATGTTGTTTTAATCTATGCTTTATTAAATTGTATTTATGTTGTTTTATCCTATGCTTTATTAAATTGTGTTTATGTTGTTTTAACCTATGCTTTATTAAATTGTATTTATGTTGTTTTAACCTATGCTTTATTAAATTGTATTTATGTTGTTTTATCCTATGCTTTATTAAATTGTATTTATGTCGTTTTAACCTATGCTTTATTAAATTGTATTTATGTTGTTTTAACCTATGCTTTATTAAATTGTATTTATGTTGTTTTATCCTATGCTTTATTAAATTGTGTTTATGTTGTTTTAACCTATGCTTTATTAAATTGTATTTATGTTGTTTTAACCTATGCTTTATTAAATTGTATTTATGTTGTTTTATCCTATACTTTATTAAATTGTATTTATGTTGTTTTAACCTATGCTTTATTAACCCCTTACTTACCGGGGACGTATTAGTACGCATATCTGCGTACCGCCGGTTCAGTGAGGGCTCCGGCGCTGAGCCCTCACTGAACCGAGCACATGTCAGCTGATTCTTACAGCTGACATGTGCCCGCAACAGCCGCGGGTGGAATCGCGATCCACCCGCGGCTGTTAACCAGTTAAATGCTGCTGTCAATCTCCGACAGCAGCATTTAACGCGCGCTTCCGGGTAGCGCGTCATAAGCCCCGCCCACCGGCGACCCCGTCACGTGATCGCGGGTCGCCGATGGGCGTGCATGACAACCCAGGGTCTGCAGCAGACGCCTGTGGTTGTCATGATCTTGTCGCTATGAGCGCCACCTAGTGGTCGGCGCTCATAGCACAGGACCATTTCTGCTGCATGCAGGGGATCTGCTGGTCCCCTGTATGTAGCAGAGGCGATCGGACAGTTGCTGCTTCTAGTCTCCTATGGAGACTATAGAAGCATGCAAAAAGTAAAAAAAAAAAGTTTTTAAAAATATAAAAAAAAATAAAAAAATATAAAAGTTTAAATCACCCCCCTTTCGCCCCATTCAAAATAAAATATATAAAAAAAAACCCCACATACACATATTTGGTATTGCCACGTTCAGAATCGCCCGATCTATCAAAATAAAAAAAGAATTATTCCGATCGGTAAACGGCGTAGCGAGAAAAAAATTCTAAACGCCAGAATTACGTTTTTTGGTCGCCGCAAAATTGCAATAAAATGCAATAACGGGCGATCAAAACATCGGATCTACCCCAAATGTTATCAATAAAAACGTCAGCCTGGCACGCAAAAAATAAGCCATCAACCAGCCCCAGATCACGAAAAATGGAGACGCTACGGGTCTTAGAAAATGGCGCTATTTTTTTATATTTTTTTTTACCAAATTTTGGAATTTTTTTTCACCACTTAAATATAAAAGAACCTATACATGTTTGGTGTCTATGAACTCGTAATGACCTGTAGAATAAGAAGGGCAGGTCAGTTTTAGCATTCAGTGAACATGGTAAAAAAAAAAAATAAAAAACAACTTGGGTATTGCACTTTTTTTGCAATTTTACCGCACTTGGAATTTTTTTCCTGTTTTCCCGTACAGGATATGATAAAACTAGTAATGGCGTTGAAAAGTACAACTCGTCCCGCAAAAAATAAGCCCTCACATGGCCATATTGACCAAAAAATAAAAACGCTATGGCTCTGGGAACAAGGGGAGCAAAAACGAAAATGCAAAAACGAAAAATGCTCCGGGGCTTAAGGGGTTAAACAGTATTTATGTTGTTTTATCCTATGCTTTATTAAATTGTATTTATGTTGTTTTATCCTATGCTTTATTAAATTGTATTTATGTTGTTTTAACCTATGCTTTATTAAATTGTATTTATGTTGTTTTATCCTATATTTTATTAAATTGTATTTATGTTGTTTTAACCTATGCTTTATTAAATTGTATTTATGTTTTTTTATCCTATGCTTTATTAAATTGTATTTATGTTGTTTTATCCTATGCTTTATTAAATTTTGTTTATGTTGTTTTATCCTATGCTTTATTAAATTGTATTTATGTTGTTTTATCCTATGCTTTATTAAATTGTATTTATGTTGTTTTAACCTATGCTTTATTAAATTGTATTTATGTTGTTTTAACCTATACTTTATTAAATTGTATTTATGTTGTTTTAACCCATGCTTTATTAAATTGTATTTATGTTTTTTTATCCTATGCTTTATTAAATTGTATTTATGTTGTTTTATCCTATGCTTTATTAAATTTTGTTTATGTTGTTTTATCCTATGCTTTATTAAATTGTATTTATGTTGTTTTATCCTATGCTTTATTAAATTGTATTTATGTTGTTTTAACCTATGCTTTATTAAATTGTATTTATGTTGTTTTATCCTATGCTTTATTAAATTGTATTTATGTTGTTTTATCCTATGCTTTATTAAATTGTGTTTGTTGTTTTATCCTATACTTTATTAAATTGTATTTATGTTGTTTTATCCTATGCTTTATTAAATTGTATTTATGTTGTTTTATCCTATGCTTTATTAAATTGTATTTATGTTGTTTTAACCTATGCTTTATTAAATTGTATTTATGTTGTTTTATCCTATACTTTATTAAATTGTATTTATGTTGTTTTAACCTATGCTTTATTAAATTGTATTTATGTTGTTTCATCCTATTCTTTATTAAATTGTGTTTATGTTGTTTTATCCTATACTTTATTAAATTGTGTTTATGTTGTTTTAACCCATGCTTTATTAAATTGTATTTATGTTATTTTATCCTATGCTTTATTAAATTGCATCTATGTTATTTTATCCTATGCTTTATTAAATTGTATTTATGTTGTTTTATCCTATGCTTTATTAAATTGTATTTATGTGGTTTTATCCTATGCTTTATTAAATTGAATTCATGTTGTTTTATCTTATGCTTTATTAAATTGTATTTATGGTGTTTTATCTTATGCTTTATTAAATTGTGTTTATGTTGTTTTATCCTATGCTTTATTAAATTGTATTTATGTGGTTTTATCCTATGCTTTATTAAATTGTATTTATGTTGTTTTATCCTATGCTTTATTAAATTGTATTTATGTTGTTTTATCCTATGCTTTATTAAATTGTATTTATGTTGTTTTGTACTATGCTTTATTAAATTGTATTTATGTTGTTTTAACCCATGCTTTATTAAATTGTATTTATGTTGTTTTATCCTATGCTTTATTAAATTGTATTTATTTTGTTTTGTCCTATGCTTTATTAAATTGTGTTTATGTTGTTTTAACCCATGCTTTATTAAATTGTATTTATGTTGTTTTATCCTATGCTTTATTAAATTGTATTTATGTTGTTTTATCCTATGCTTTATTAAATTGTATTTATGTTGTTTTATCCTATGCTTTATTAAATTGTATTTATGTTGTTTTATCCTATGCTTTATTAAATTTTATTGATGTTGTTTTATCCCATGCTTTATTAAATTGTATTTATGTTGTTTTAACCTATGCTTTATTAAATTGTATTTATGTTGTTTTATCCTATACTTTATTAAATTGTATTTATGTTGTTTTAACCTATGCTTTATTAAATTGTTTTTATGTTGTTTTATCCTATGCTTTATTAAATTGTATTTATGTTGTTTTATCCTATGCTTTATTAAATTGTATTTATGTTGTTTTATCCTATGCTTTATTAAATTGAATTTATGTTGTTTTAACCTATGCTTTATTAAACTGTATTTATGTTGTTTTATCCTATGCTTTATTAAATTGTGTTTATGTTGTTTTTTCCTATGCTTTATTAAATTGTATTTATGTTGTTTTATCCTATGCTTTATTAAATTGTATTTATGTTGTTTTAACCTATGCTTTATTAAATTGTATTTATGTCTTTTTATCCTATGCTTTATTAAATTGTATTTATGTTGTTTTATCCTATGCTTTATTAAATTGTATTTATTTTGTTTTGTCCTATGCTTTATTAAATTGTGTTTGTGTTGTTTTAACCTATGCTTTATTAAATTGTATTTGTGTTGTTTTAACCCATGCTTTATTAAATTGTATTTATGTTGTTTTATCCTATGCTTTATTAAATTGTATTTATGTTGTTTTATCCTATGCTTTATTAAATTTTGTTTATGTTGTTTTATCCTATGCTTTATTAAATTGTATTTATGTTGTTTTATCCTATGCTTTATTAAATTGTATTTATGTTGTTTTAACCTATGCTTTATTAAATTGTATTTATGTTGTTTTATCCTATGCTTTATTAAATTGTATTTATGTTGTTTTATCCTATGCTTTATTAAATTGTGTTTGTTGTTTTATCCTATACTTTATTAAATTGTATTTATGTTGTTTTAACCTATGCTTTATTAAATTGTATTTATGTTGTTTCATCCTATTCTTTATTAAATTGTGTTTATGTTGTTTTATCCTATACTTTATTAAATTGTGTTTATGTTGTTTTAACCCATGCTTTATTAAATTGTATTTATGTTATTTTATCCTATGCTTTATTAAATTGCATCTATGTTATTTTATCCTATGCTTTATTAAATTGTATTTATGTTGTTTTATCCTATGCTTTATTAAATTGTATTTATGTGGTTTTATCCTATGCTTTATTAAATTGAATTCATGTTGTTTTATCTTATGCTTTATTAAATTGTATTTATGGTGTTTTATCTTATGCTTTATTAAATTGTGTTTATGTTGTTTTATCCTATGCTTTATTAAATTGTATTTATGTGGTTTTATCCTATGCTTTATTAAATTGTATTTATGTTGTTTTATCCTATGCTTTATTAAATTGTATTTATGTTGTTTTATCCTATGCTTTATTAAATTGTATTTATGTTGTTTTGTACTATGCTTTATTAAATTGTATTTATGTTGTTTTAACCCATGCTTTATTAAATTGTATTTATGTTGTTTCATCCTATGCTTTATTAAATTGCATCTATGTTATTTTATCCTATGCTTTATTAAATTGTATTTATGTTGTTTTATCCTATGCTTTATTAAATTGTATTTATGTGGTTTTATCCTATGCTTTATTAAATTGTGTTTATGTTGTTTTATCCTATGCTTTATTAAATTGTATTTATGTGGTTTTATCCTATGCTTTATTAAATTGTATTTATGTTGTTTTATCCTATGCTTTATTAAATTGTATTTATGTTGTTTTATCCTATGCTTTATTAAATTGTATTTATGTTGTTTTAACCTATGCTTTATTAAATTGTATTTATGTTGTTTTAACCTATACTTTATTAAATTGTATTTATGTTGTTTTAACCCATGCTTTATTAAATTGTATTTATGTTTTTTTATCCTATGCTTTATTAAATTGTATTTATGTTGTTTTATCCTATGCTTTATTAAATTTTGTTTATGTTGTTTTATCCTATGCTTTATTAAATTGTATTTATGTTGTTTTATCCTATGCTTTATTAAATTGTATTTATGTTGTTTTAACCTATGCTTTATTAAATTGTATTTATGTTGTTTTATCCTATGCTTTATTAAATTGTATTTATGTTGTTTTATCCTATGCTTTATTAAATTGTGTTTGTTGTTTTATCCTATACTTTATTAAATTGTATTTATGTTGTTTTATCCTATGCTTTATTAAATTGTATTTATGTTGTTTTATCCTATGCTTTATTAAATTGTATTTATGTTGTTTTAACCTATGCTTTATTAAATTGTATTTATGTTGTTTTATCCTATACTTTATTAAATTGTATTTATGTTGTTTTAACCTATGCTTTATTAAATTGTATTTATGTTGTTTCATCCTATTCTTTATTAAATTGTGTTTATGTTGTTTTATCCTATACTTTATTAAATTGTGTTTATGTTGTTTTAACCCATGCTTTATTAAATTGTATTTATGTTATTTTATCCTATGCTTTATTAAATTGCATCTATGTTATTTTATCCTATGCTTTATTAAATTGTATTTATGTTGTTTTATCCTATGCTTTATTAAATTGTATTTATGTGGTTTTATCCTATGCTTTATTAAATTGAATTCATGTTGTTTTATCTTATGCTTTATTAAATTGTATTTATGGTGTTTTATCTTATGCTTTATTAAATTGTGTTTATGTTGTTTTATCCTATGCTTTATTAAATTGTATTTATGTGGTTTTATCCTATGCTTTATTAAATTGTATTTATGTTGTTTTATCCTATGCTTTATTAAATTGTATTTATGTTGTTTTATCCTATGCTTTATTAAATTGTATTTATGTTGTTTTGTACTATGCTTTATTAAATTGTATTTATGTTGTTTTAACCCATGCTTTATTAAATTGTATTTATGTTGTTTCATCCTATGCTTTATTAAATTGCATCTATGTTATTTTATCTTATGCTTTATTAAATTGTATTTATGTTGTTTTATCCTATGCTTTATTAAATTGTATTTATGTGGTTTTATCCTATGCTTTATTAAATTGTGTTTATGTTGTTTTATCCTATGCTTTATTAAATTGTATTTATGTTGTTTTATCCTATGCTTTATTAAATTGTATTTATGTTGTTTTATCCTATGCTTTATTAAATTGTATTTATGTTGTTTTAACCTATGCTTTATTAAATTGTATTTATGTTGTTTTAACCTATACTTTATTAAATTGTATTTATGTTGTTTTAACCCATGCTTTATTAAATTGTATTTATGTTTTTTTATCCTATGCTTTATTAAATTGTATTTATGTTGTTTTATCCTATGCTTTATTAAATTTTGTTTATGTTGTTTTATCCTATGCTTTATTAAATTGTATTTATGTTGTTTTATCCTATGCTTTATTAAATTGTATTTATGTTGTTTTAACCTATGCTTTATTAAATTGTATTTATGTTGTTTTATCCTATGCTTTATTAAATTGTATTTATGTTGTTTTATCCTATGCTTTATTAAATTGTGTTTGTTGTTTTATCCTATACTTTATTAAATTGTATTTATGTTGTTTTATCCTATGCTTTATTAAATTGTATTTATGTTGTTTTATCCTATGCTTTATTAAATTGTATTTATGTTGTTTTAACCTATGCTTTATTAAATTGTATTTATGTTGTTTTATCCTATGCTTTATTAAATTGTATTTATGTTGTTTTATCCTATGCTTTATTAAATTGTGTTTGTTGTTTTATCCTATACTTTATTAAATTGTATTTATGTTGTTTTATCCTATGCTTTATTAAATTGTATTTATGTTGTTTTATCCTATGCTTTATTAAATTGTATTTATGTTGTTTTAACCTATGCTTTATTAAATTGTATTTATGTTGTTTTATCCTATACTTTATTAAATTGTATTTATGTTGTTTTAACCTATGCTTTATTAAATTGTATTTATGTTGTTTCATCCTATTCTTTATTAAATTGTGTTTATGTTGTTTTATCCTATACTTTATTAAATTGTGTTTATGTTGTTTTAACCCATGCTTTATTAAATTGTATTTATGTTATTTTATCCTATGCTTTATTAAATTGCATCTATGTTATTTTATCCTATGCTTTATTAAATTGTATTTATGTTGTTTTATCCTATGCTTTATTAAATTGTATTTATGTGGTTTTATCCTATGCTTTATTAAATTGAATTCATGTTGTTTTATCTTATGCTTTATTAAATTGTATTTATGGTGTTTTATCTTATGCTTTATTAAATTGTGTTTATGTTGTTTTATCCTATGCTTTATTAAATTGTATTTATGTGGTTTTATCCTATGCTTTATTAAATTGTATTTATGTTGTTTTATCCTATGCTTTATTAAATTGTATTTATGTTGTTTTATCCTATGCTTTATTAAATTGTATTTATGTTGTTTTGTACTATGCTTTATTAAATTGTATTTATGTTGTTTTAACCCATGCTTTATTAAATTGTATTTATGTTGTTTCATCCTATGCTTTATTAAATTGCATCTATGTTATTTTATCCTATGCTTTATTAAATTGTATTTATGTTGTTTTATCCTATGCTTTATTAAATTGTATTTATGTGGTTTTATCCTATGCTTTATTAAATTGTGTTTATGTTGTTTTATCCTATGCTTTATTAAATTGTATTTATGTGGTTTTATCCTATGCTTTATTAAATTGTATTTATGTTGTTTTATCCTATGCTTTATTAAATTGTATTTATGTTGTTTTATCCTATGCTTTATTAAATTGTATTTATGTTGTTTTAACCTATGCTTTATTAAATTGTATTTATGTTGTTTTAACCTATACTTTATTAAATTGTATTTATGTTGTTTTAACCCATGCTTTATTAAATTGTATTTATGTTTTTTTATCCTATGCTTTATTAAATTGTATTTATGTTGTTTTATCCTATGCTTTATTAAATTTTGTTTATGTTGTTTTATCCTATGCTTTATTAAATTGTATTTATGTTGTTTTATCCTATGCTTTATTAAATTGTATTTATGTTGTTTTAACCTATGCTTTATTAAATTGTATTTATGTTGTTTTATCCTATGCTTTATTAAATTGTATTTATGTTGTTTTATCCTATGCTTTATTAAATTGTGTTTGTTGTTTTATCCTATACTTTATTAAATTGTATTTATGTTGTTTTATCCTATGCTTTATTAAATTGTATTTATGTTGTTTTATCCTATGCTTTATTAAATTGTATTTATGTTGTTTTAACCTATGCTTTATTAAATTGTATTTATGTTGTTTTATCCTATACTTTATTAAATTGTATTTATGTTGTTTTAACCTATGCTTTATTAAATTGTATTTATGTTGTTTCATCCTATTCTTTATTAAATTGTGTTTATGTTGTTTTATCCTATACTTTATTAAATTGTGTTTATGTTGTTTTAACCCATGCTTTATTAAATTGTATTTATGTTATTTTATCCTATGCTTTATTAAATTGCATCTATGTTATTTTATCCTATGCTTTATTAAATTGTATTTATGTTGTTTTATCCTATGCTTTATTAAATTGTATTTATGTGGTTTTATCCTATGCTTTATTAAATTGAATTCATGTTGTTTTATCTTATGCTTTATTAAATTGTATTTATGGTGTTTTATCTTATGCTTTATTAAATTGTGTTTATGTTGTTTTATCCTATGCTTTATTAAATTGTATTTATGTGGTTTTATCCTATGCTTTATTAAATTGTATTTATGTTGTTTTATCCTATGCTTTATTAAATTGTATTTATGTTGTTTTATCCTATGCTTTATTAAATTGTGTTTGTTGTTTTATCCTATACTTTATTAAATTGTATTTATGTTGTTTTATCCTATGCTTTATTAAATTGTATTTATGTTGTTTTATCCTATGCTTTATTAAATTGTATTTATGTTGTTTTAACCTATGCTTTATTAAATTGTATTTATGTTGTTTTATCCTATACTTTATTAAATTGTATTTATGTTGTTTTAACCTATGCTTTATTAAATTGTATTTATGTTGTTTCATCCTATTCTTTATTAAATTGTGTTTATGTTGTTTTATCCTATACTTTATTAAATTGTGTTTATGTTGTTTTAACCCATGCTTTATTAAATTGTATTTATGTTATTTTATCCTATGCTTTATTAAATTGCATCTATGTTATTTTATCCTATGCTTTATTAAATTGTATTTATGTTGTTTTATCCTATGCTTTATTAAATTGTATTTATGTGGTTTTATCCTATGCTTTATTAAATTGAATTCATGTTGTTTTATCTTATGCTTTATTAAATTGTATTTATGGTGTTTTATCTTATGCTTTATTAAATTGTGTTTATGTTGTTTTATCCTATGCTTTATTAAATTGTATTTATGTGGTTTTATCCTATGCTTTATTAAATTGTATTTATGTTGTTTTATCCTATGCTTTATTAAATTGTATTTATGTTGTTTTATCCTATGCTTTATTAAATTGTATTTATGTTGTTTTGTACTATGCTTTATTAAATTGTATTTATGTTGTTTTAACCCATGCTTTATTAAATTGTATTTATGTTGTTTCATCCTATGCTTTATTAAATTGCATCTATGTTATTTTATCCTATGCTTTATTAAATTGTATTTATGTTGTTTTATCCTATGCTTTATTAAATTGTATTTATGTGGTTTTATCCTATGCTTTATTAAATTGTGTTTATGTTGTTTTATCCTATGCTTTATTAAATTGTATTTATGTGGTTTTATCCTATGCTTTATTAAATTGTATTTATGTTGTTTTATCCTATGCTTTATTAAATTGTATTTATGTTGTTTTATCCTATGCTTTATTAAATTGTATTTATGTTGTTTTAACCTATGCTTTATTAAATTGTATTTATGTTGTTTTAACCTATACTTTATTAAATTGTATTTATGTTGTTTTAACCCATGCTTTATTAAATTGTATTTATGTTTTTTTATCCTATGCTTTATTAAATTGTATTTATGTTGTTTTATCCTATGCTTTATTAAATTTTGTTTATGTTGTTTTATCCTATGCTTTATTAAATTGTATTTATGTTGTTTTATCCTATGCTTTATTAAATTGTATTTATGTTGTTTTAACCTATGCTTTATTAAATTGTATTTATGTTGTTTTATCCTATGCTTTATTAAATTGTATTTATGTTGTTTTATCCTATGCTTTATTAAATTGTGTTTGTTGTTTTATCCTATACTTTATTAAATTGTATTTATGTTGTTTTATCCTATGCTTTATTAAATTGTATTTATGTTGTTTTATCCTATGCTTTATTAAATTGTATTTATGTTGTTTTAACCTATGCTTTATTAAATTGTATTTATGTTGTTTTATCCTATACTTTATTAAATTGTATTTATGTTGTTTTAACCCATGCTTTATTAAATTGCATCTATGTTATTTTATCCTATGCTTTATTAAATTGTATTTATGTTGTTTTATCCTATGCTTTATTAAATTGTGTTTATGTTGTTTTAACCCATGCTTTATTAAATTGTATTTATGTTATTTTATCCTATGCTTTATTAAATTGCATCTATGTTATTTTATCCTATGCTTTATTAAATTGTATTTATGTTGTTTTATCCTATGCTTTATTAAATTGTATTTATGTGGTTTTATCCTATGCTTTATTAAATTGAATTCATGTTGTTTTATCTTATGCTTTATTAAATTGTATTTATGGTGTTTTATCTTATGCTTTATTAAATTGTGTTTATGTTGTTTTATCCTATGCTTTATTAAATTGTATTTATGTGGTTTTATCCTATGCTTTATTAAATTGTATTTATGTTGTTTTATCCTATGCTTTATTAAATTGTATTTATGTTGTTTTATCCTATGCTTTATTAAATTGTATTTATGTTGTTTTGTACTATGCTTTATTAAATTGTATTTATGTTGTTTTAACCCATGCTTTATTAAATTGTATTTATGTTGTTTCATCCTATGCTTTATTAAATTGCATCTATGTTATTTTATCCTATGCTTTATTAAATTGTATTTATGTTGTTTTATCCTATGCTTTATTAAATTGTATTTATGTGGTTTTATCCTATGCTTTATTAAATTGTGTTTATGTTGTTTTATCCTATGCTTTATTAAATTGTATTTATGTGGTTTTATCCTATGCTTTATTAAATTGTATTTATGTTGTTTTATCCTATGCTTTATTAAATTGTATTTATGTTGTTTTATCCTATGCTTTATTAAATTGTATTTATGTTGTTTTAACCTATGCTTTATTAAATTGTATTTATGTTGTTTTAACCTATACTTTATTAAATTGTATTTATGTTGTTTTAACCCATGCTTTATTAAATTGTATTTATGTTTTTTTATCCTATGCTTTATTAAATTGTATTTATGTTGTTTTATCCTATGCTTTATTAAATTTTGTTTATGTTGTTTTATCCTATGCTTTATTAAATTGTATTTATGTTGTTTTATCCTATGCTTTATTAAATTGTATTTATGTTGTTTTAACCTATGCTTTATTAAATTGTATTTATGTTGTTTTATCCTATGCTTTATTAAATTGTATTTATGTTGTTTTATCCTATGCTTTATTAAATTGTGTTTGTTGTTTTATCCTATACTTTATTAAATTGTATTTATGTTGTTTTATCCTATGCTTTATTAAATTGTATTTATGTTGTTTTATCCTATGCTTTATTAAATTGTATTTATGTTGTTTTAACCTATGCTTTATTAAATTGTATTTATGTTGTTTTATCCTATACTTTATTAAATTGTATTTATGTTGTTTTAACCTATGCTTTATTAAATTGTATTTATGTTGTTTCATCCTATTCTTTATTAAATTGTGTTTATGTTGTTTTATCCTATACTTTATTAAATTGTGTTTATGTTGTTTTAACCCATGCTTTATTAAATTGTATTTATGTTATTTTATCCTATGCTTTATTAAATTGCATCTATGTTATTTTATCCTATGCTTTATTAAATTGTATTTATGTTGTTTTATCCTATGCTTTATTAAATTGTATTTATGTGGTTTTATCCTATGCTTTATTAAATTGAATTCATGTTGTTTTATCTTATGCTTTATTAAATTGTATTTATGGTGTTTTATCTTATGCTTTATTAAATTGTGTTTATGTTGTTTTATCCTATGCTTTATTAAATTGTATTTATGTGGTTTTATCCTATGCTTTATTAAATTGTATTTATGTTGTTTTATCCTATGCTTTATTAAATTGTATTTATGTTGTTTTATCCTATGCTTTATTAAATTGTATTTATGTTGTTTTGTACTATGCTTTATTAAATTGTATTTATGTTGTTTTAACCCATGCTTTATTAAATTGTATTTATGTTGTTTCATCCTATGCTTTATTAAATTGCATCTATGTTATTTTATCCTATGCTTTATTAAATTGTATTTATGTTGTTTTATCCTATGCTTTATTAAATTGTATTTATGTGGTTTTATCCTATGCTTTATTAAATTGTGTTTATGTTGTTTTATCCTATGCTTTATTAAATTGTATTTATGTGGTTTTATCCTATGCTTTATTAAATTGTATTTATGTTGTTTTATCCTATGCTTTATTAAATTGTATTTATGTTGTTTTATCCTATGCTTTATTAAATTGTATTTATGTTGTTTTAACCTATGCTTTATTAAATTGTATTTATGTTGTTTTAACCTATACTTTATTAAATTGTATTTATGTTGTTTTAACCCATGCTTTATTAAATTGTATTTATGTTTTTTTATCCTATGCTTTATTAAATTGTATTTATGTTGTTTTATCCTATGCTTTATTAAATTTTGTTTATGTTGTTTTATCCTATGCTTTATTAAATTGTATTTATGTTGTTTTATCCTATGCTTTATTAAATTGTATTTATGTTGTTTTAACCTATGCTTTATTAAATTGTATTTATGTTGTTTTATCCTATGCTTTATTAAATTGTATTTATGTTGTTTTATCCTATGCTTTATTAAATTGTGTTTGTTGTTTTATCCTATACTTTATTAAATTGTATTTATGTTGTTTTATCCTATGCTTTATTAAATTGTATTTATGTTGTTTTATCCTATGCTTTATTAAATTGTATTTATGTTGTTTTAACCTATGCTTTATTAAATTGTATTTATGTTGTTTTATCCTATACTTTATTAAATTGTATTTATGTTGTTTTAACCTATGCTTTATTAAATTGTATTTATGTTGTTTCATCCTATTCTTTATTAAATTGTGTTTATGTTGTTTTATCCTATACTTTATTAAATTGTGTTTATGTTGTTTTAACCCATGCTTTATTAAATTGTATTTATGTTATTTTATCCTATGCTTTATTAAATTGCATCTATGTTATTTTATCCTATGCTTTATTAAATTGTATTTATGTTGTTTTATCCTATGCTTTATTAAATTGTATTTATGTGGTTTTATCCTATGCTTTATTAAATTGAATTCATGTTGTTTTATCTTATGCTTTATTAAATTGTATTTATGGTGTTTTATCTTATGCTTTATTAAATTGTGTTTATGTTGTTTTATCCTATGCTTTATTAAATTGTATTTATGTGGTTTTATCCTATGCTTTATTAAATTGTATTTATGTTGTTTTGTACTATGCTTTATTAAATTGTATTTATGTTGTTTTAACCCATGCTTTATTAAATTGTATTTATGTTGTTTTATCCTATGCTTTATTAAATTGTATTTATGTTGTTTTATCCTATGCTTTATTAAATTGTATTTATGTTGTTTTGTACTATGCTTTATTAAATTGTATTTATGTTGTTTTAACCCATGCTTTATTAAATTGTATTTATGTTGTTTTATCCTATGCTTTATTAAATTGTATTTATTTTGTTTTGTCCTATGCTTTATTAAATTGTGTTTATGTTGTTTTAACCCATGCTTTATTAAATTGTATTTATGTTGTTTTATCCTATGCTTTATTAAATTGTATTTATGTTGTTTTATCCTATGCTTTATTAAATTGTATTTATGTTGTTTTGTACTATGCTTTATTAAATTGTATTTATGTTGTTTTAACCCATGCTTTATTAAATTGTATTTATGTTGTTTTATCCTATGCTTTATTAAATTGTATTTATTTTGTTTTGTCCTATGCTTTATTAAATTGTGTTTATGTTGTTTTAACCCATGCTTTATTAAATTGTATTTATGTTGTTTTATCCTATGCTTTATTAAATTGTATTTATGTTGTTTTATCCTATGCTTTATTAAATTGTATTTATGTTGTTTTATCCTATGCTTTATTAAATTGTATTTATGTTGTTTTATCCTATGCTTTATTAAATTTTATTGATGTTGTTTTATCCCATGCTTTATTAAATTGTATTTATGTTGTTTTAACCTATGCTTTATTAAATTGTATTTATGTTGTTTTATCCTATACTTTATTAAATTGTATTTATGTTGTTTTAACCTATGCTTTATTAAATTGTTTTTATGTTGTTTTATCCTATGCTTTATTAAATTGTATTTATGTTGTTTTATCCTATGCTTTATTAAATTGTATTTATGTTGTTTTATCCTATGCTTTATTAAATTGAATTTATGTTGTTTTAACCTATGCTTTATTAAATTGTATTTATGTTGTTTTATCCTATGCTTTATTAAATTGTGTTTATGTTGTTTTTTCCTATGCTTTATTAAATTGTATTTATGTTGTTTTATCCTATGCTTTATTAAATTGTATTTATGTTGTTTTAACCTATGCTTTATTAAATTGTATTTATGTCTTTTTATCCTATGCTTTATTAAATTGTATTTATGTTGTTTTATCCTATGCTTTATTAAATTGTATTTATTTTGTTTTGTCCTATGCTTTATTAAATTGTGTTTGTGTTGTTTTAACCTATGCTTTATTAAATTGTATTTGTGTTGTTTTAACCCATGCTTTATTAAATTGTATTTATGTTGTTTTATCCTATGCTTTATTAAATTGTATTTATGTTGTTTTATTCTATGCTTTATTAAATTGTATTTATGTTGTTTTATCCTATGCTTTATTAAATTGTATTTATGTTGTTTTATCCTATGCTTTATTAAATTGTATTTATGTTGTTTTAACCTATGCTTTATTAAATTGTATTTATGTTGTTTTATCCTATGCTTTATTAATTTGTGTTTATGTTGTTTTATCCTATACTTTATTAAATTGTGTTTATGTTGTTTTAACCCATGCTTTATTAAATTGTATTTATGTTGTTTCATCCTATGCTTTATTAAATTGCATCTATGTTATTTTATCCTATGCTTTATTAAATTGTATTTATGTTGTTTTATCCTATGCTTTATTAAATTGTATTTATGTGGTTTTATCCTATGCTTTATTAAATTGTGTTTATGTTGTTTTATCCTATGCTTTATTAAATTGTATTTATGTGGTTTTATCCTATGCTTTATTAAATTGTATTTATGTTGTTTTATCCTATGCTTTATTAAATTGTATTTATGTTGTTTTATCCTATGCTTTATTAAATTGTATTTATGTTGTTTTGTACTATGCTTTATTAAATTGTATTTATGTTGTTTAATCCATGCTTTATTAAATTGTATTTATGTTGTTTTATCCTATGCTTTATTAAATTGTATTTATTTTGTTTTGTCCTATGCTTTATTAAATTGTGTTTATGTTGTTTTAACCTATGCTTTATTAAATTGTATTTGCGTTGTTTTAACCCATGCTTTATTAAATTGTATTTATGTTGTTTTATCCTATGCTTTATTAAATTGTATTTATGTTGTTTTATCCTATGCTTTATTAAATTGTATTTATGTTGTTTTATCCTATGCTTTATTAAATTGTATTTATGTTGTTTTATCCTATGCTTTATTACATTTTATTGATGTTGTTTTATCCCATGCTTTATTAAATTGTATTTATGTTGTTTTTACCTATGCTTTATTAAATTGTATTTATGTTGTTTTATCCTATACTTTATTAAATTGTATTTATGTTGTTTTAACCTATGCTTTATTAAATTGTTTTTATGTTGTTTTATCCTATGCTTTATTAAATGGTATTTATGTTGTTTTATCCTATGCTTTATTAAATTGTATTTATGTTGTTTTAACCTATGCTTTATTAAATTGTATTTATGTTGTTTTATCCTATGCTTTATTAAATTGTATTTATGTTGTTTTATCCTATGCTTTATTAAATTGTATTTATGTTGTTTTAAACTATGCTTTATTAAATTGTATTTATGTTGTTTTATCCTATGCTTTATTAAATTGTATTTATGTTGTTTTATCCTATGCTTTATTAAATTGTTTTTATTTTGTTTTGTCCTATGCTTTATTAAATTGTGTTTATGTTGTTTTAACCTATGCTTTATTAAATTGTATTTGTGTTGTTTTAACCCATGCTTTATTAAATTGTATTTATGTTGTTTTATCCTATGCTTTATTAAATTGTATTTATGTTGTTTTATCCTATGCTTTATTAAATTGTATTTATGTTGTTTTATCCTATGCTTTATTAAATTGTATTTATGTTGTTTTATCCTATGCTTTATTAAATTGTATTTATGTTGTTTTGTACTATGCTTTATTAAATTGTATTTATGTTGTTTAATCCATGCTTTATTAAATTGTATTTATGTTGTTTTATCCTATGCTTTATTAAATTGTATTTATTTTGTTTTGTCCTATGCTTTATTAAATTGTGTTTATGTTGTTTTAACCTATGCTTTATTAAATTGTATTTGCGTTGTTTTAACCCATGCTTTATTAAATTGTATTTATGTTGTTTTATCCTATGCTTTATTAAATTGTATTTATGTTGTTTTATCCTATGCTTTATTAAATTGTATTTATGTTGTTTTATCCTATGCTTTATTAAATTGTATTTATGTTGTTTTATCCTATGCTTTATTACATTTTATTGATGTTGTTTTATCCCATGCTTTATTAAATTGTATTTATGTTGTTTTAACCTATGCTTTATTAAATTGTATTTATGTTGTTTTATCCTATACTTTATTAAATTGTATTTATATTGTTTTAACCTATGCTTTATTAAATTGTTTTTATGTTGTTTTATCCTATGCTTTATTAAATGGTATTTATGTTGTTTTATCCTATGCTTTATTAAATTGTATTTATGTTGTTTTATCCTATGCTTTATTAAATTGAATTTATGTTGTTTTAACCTATGCTTTATTAAATTGTATTTATGTTGTTTTATCCAATGCTTTATTAAATTGTGTTTATGTTGTTTTATCCTATGCTTTATTAAATTGTATTTATGTTGTTTTATCCTATGCTTTATTAAATTGTATTTATGTTGTTTTAACCTATGCTTTATTAAATTGTATTTATGTTGTTTTATCCTATGCTTTATTAAATTGTATTTATGTTGTTTTATCCTATGCTTTATTAAATTGTATTTATGTTGTTTTAAACTATGCTTTATTAAATTGTATTTATGTTGTTTTATCCTATGCTTTATTAAATTGTATTTATGTTGTTTTATCCTATGCTTTATTAAATTGTTTTTATTTTGTTTTGTCCTATGCTTTATTAAATTGTGTTTATGTTGTTTTAACCTATGCTTTATTAAATTGTATTTGTGTTGTTTTAACCCATGCTTTATTAAATTGTATTTATGTTGTTTTATCCTATGCTTTATTAAATTGTATTTATGTTGTTTTATCCTATGCTTTATTAAATTGTATTTATGTTGTTTTATCCTATGCTTTATTAAATTGTATTTATGTTGTTTTATCCTATGCTTTATTAAATTGTATTTATGTTGTTTTAACCTATGCTTTATTAAATTGTATTTATGTTGTTTTATCCTATGCTTTATTAATTTGTGTTTATGTTGTTTTATGCTATACTTTATTAAATTGTGTTTATGTTGTTTTAACCCATGCTTTATTAAATTGTATTTATGTTGCTTTATCCTATGCTTTATTAAATTGCATCTATGTTATTTTATCCTATGCTTTATTAAATTGTATTTATGTTGTTTTATCCTATGCTTTATTAAATTGTATTTATGTGGTTTTATCCTATGCTTTATTAAATTGTGTTTATGTTGTTTTATCCTATGCTTTATTAAATTGTATTTATGTGGTTTTATCCTATGCTTTATTAAATTGTATTTATGTTGTTTTGTACTATGCTTTATTAAATTGTATTTATGTTGTTTAACCCATGCTTTATTAAATTGTATTTATGTTGTTTTATCCTATGCTTTATTAAATTGTATTTATTTTGTTTTGTCCTATGCTTTATTAAATTGTGTTTATGTTGTTTTAACCTATGCTTTATTAAATTGTATTTGCGTTGTTTTAACCCATGCTTTATTAAATTGTATTTATGTTGTTTTATCCTATGCTTTATTAAATTGTATTTATGTTGTTTTATCCTATGCTTTATTAAATTGTATTTATGTTGTTTTATCCTATGCTTTATAAAATTGTATTTATGTTGTTTTATCCTATGCTTTATTAAATTGTATTTATGTTGTTTTAACCTATGCTTTATTAAATTGTATTTATGTTGTTTTATCCTATGCTTTATTAAATTGTGTTTATGTTGTTTTAACCTATGCTTTATTAAATTGTATTTGCGTTGTTTTAACCCATGCTTTATTAAATTGTATTTATGTTGTTTTATCCTATGCTTTATTAAATTGTATTTATGTTGTTTTATCCTATGCTTTATTAAATTGTATTTATGTTGTTTTATCCTATGCTTTATTAAATTGTATTTATGTTGTTTTAACCTATGCTTTATTAAATTGTATTTATGTTGTTTTATCCTATGCTTTATTAAATTGTATTTATTTTGTTTTGTCCTATGCTTTATTAAATTGTGTTTATGTTGTTTTAACCTATGCTTTATTAAATTGTATTTGTGTTGTTTTAACCCATGCTTTATTCAATTGTATTTATGTTGTTTTATCCTATGCTTTATTAAATTGTATTTATGTTGTTTTATCCTATGCTTTATTAAATTGTATTTATGTTGTTTTATCCTATGCTTTATTAAATTGTATTTATGTTGTTTTATCCTATGCTTTATTAAATTGTATTTATGTTGTTTTATCCTATGCTTTATTAAATTGTATTTATGTTGTTTTAACCTATGCTTTATTAAATTGTATTTATGTTGTTTTATCCTATGCTTTATTAATTTGTGTTTATGTTGTTTTATCCTATACTTTATTAAATTGTGTTTATGTTGTTTTAACCCATGCTTTATTAAATTGTATTTATGTTGCTTTATCCTATGCTTTATTAAATTGCATCTATGTTATTTTATCCTATGCTTTATTAAATTGTATTTATGTTGTTTTATCCTATGCTTTATTAAATTGTATTTAAGTGGTTTTATCCTATGCTTTATTAAATTGTGTTTATGTTGTTTTATCCTATGCTTTATTAAATTGTATTTATGTGGTTTTATCCTATGCTTTATTAAATTGTATTTATGTTGTTTTATCCTATGCTTTATTAAATTGTATTTATGTTGTTTTATCCTATGCTTTATTAAATTGTATTTATGTTGTTTTGTACTATGCTTTATTAAATTGTATTTATGTTGTTTAACCCATGCTTTATTAAATTGTATTTATGTTGTTTTATCCTATGCTTTATTAAATTGAATTTATGTTGTTTTAACCTATGGTTTATTAAATTGTATTTATGTTGTTTTATCCAATGCTTTATTAAATTGTGTTTATGTTGTTTTATCCTATGCTTTATTAAATTGTATTTATGTTGTTTTATCCTATGCTTTATTAAATTGTATTTATGTTGTTTTAACCTATGCTTTATTAAATTGTATTTATGTTGTTTTATCCTATGCTTTATTAAATTGTATTTATGTTGTTTTATCCTATGCTTTATTAAATTGTATTTATGTTGTTTTAACCTATGCTTTATTAAATTGTATTTATGTTGTTTTATCCTATGCTTTATTAAATTGTATTTATGTTGTTTTATCCTATGCTTTATTAAATTGTATTTATGTTGTTTTATCCTATGCTTTATTAAATTGTATTTATGTTGTTTTGTACTATGCTTTATTAAATTGTATTTATGTTGTTTAACCCATGCTTTACTAAATTGTATTTATGTTGTTTTATCCTATGCTTTATTAAATTGTATTTATTTTGTTTTGTCCTATGCTTTATTAAATTGTGTTTATGTTGTTTTAACCTATGCTTTATTAAATTGTATTTGCGTTGTTTTAACCCATGCTTTATTAAATTGTATTTATGTTGTTTTATCCTATGCTTTATTAAATTGTATTTATGTTGTTTTATCCTATGCTTTATTAAATTGTATTTATGTTGTTTTATCCTATGCTTTATTAAATTGTATTTATGTTGTTTTATCCTATGCTTTATTAAATTTTATTGATGTTGTTTTATCCCATGCTTTATTAAATTGTATTTATGTTGTTTTAACCTATGTTTTATTAAATTGTATTTATGTTGTTTTATCCTATACTTTATTAAATTGTATTTATGTTGTTTTAACCTATGCTTTATTAAATTGTTTTTATGTTGTTTTATCCTATGCTTTATTAAATGGTATTTATGTTGTTTTATCCTATGCTTTATTAAATTGTATTTATGTTGTTTTATCCTATGCTTTATTAAATTGAATTTATGCTGTTTTAACCTATGCTTTATTAAATTGTATTTATGTTGTTTTATCCAATGCTTTATTAAATTGTGTTTATGTTGTTTTATCCTATGCTTTATTAAATTGTATTTATGTTGTTTTATCCTATGCTTTATTAAATTGTATTTATGTTGTTTTAACCTATGCTTTATTAAATTGTATTTATGTTGTTTTATCCTATGCTTTATTAAATTGTATTTATGTTGTTTTATCCTATGCTTTATTAAATTGTATTTATGTTGTTTTAACCTATGCTTTATTAAATTGTATTTATGTTGTTTTATCCTATGCTTTATTAAATTGTATTTATGTTGTTTTATCCTATGCTTTATTAAATTGTATTTATTTTGTTTTGTCCTATGCTTTATTAAATTGTGTTTATGTTGTTTTAACCTATGCTTTATTAAATTGTATTTGCGTTGTTTTAACCCATGCTTTATTAAATTGTATTTATGTTGTTTTATCCTATGCTTTATTAAATTGTATTTATGTTGTTTTATCCTATGCTTTATTAAATTGTATTTATGTTGTTTTATCCTATGCTTTATTAAATTGTATTTATGTTGTTTTATCCTATGCTTTATTACATTTTATTGATGTTGTTTTATCCCATGCTTTATTAAATTGTATTTATGTTGTTTTAACCTATGCTTTATTAAATTGTATTTATGTTGTTTTATCCTATACTTTATTAAATTGTATTTATGTTGTTTTAACCTATGCTTTATTAAATTGTTTTTATGTTGTTTTATCCTATGCTTTATTAAATGGTATTTATGTTGTTTTATCCTATGCTTTATTAAATTGTATTTATGTTGTTTTATCCTATGCTTTATTAAATTGAATTTATGTTGTTTTAACCTATGCTTTATTAAATTGTATTTATGTTGTTTTATCCAATGCTTTATTAAATTGTGTTTATGTTGTTTTATCCTATGCTTTATTAAATTGTATTTATGTTGTTTTATCCTATGCTTTATTAAATTGTATTTATGTTGTTTTAACCTATGCTTTATTAAATTGTATTTATGTTGTTTTATCCTATGCTTTATTAAATTGTATTTATGTTGTTTTATCCTATGCTTTATTAAATTGTATTTATGTTGTTTTAAACTATGCTTTATTAAATTGTATTTATGTTGTTTTATCCTATGCTTTATTAAATTGTATTTATGTTGTTTTATCCTATGCTTTATTAAATTGTTTTTATTTTGTTTTGTCCTATGCTTTATTAAATTGTGTTTATGTTGTTTTAACCTATGCTTTATTAAATTGTATTTGTGTTGTTTTAACCCATGCTTTATTAAATTGTATTTATGTTGTTTTATCCTATGCTTTATTAAATTGTATTTATGTTGTTTTATCCTATGCTTTATTAAATTGTATTTATGTTGTTTTATCCTATGCTTTATTAAATTGTATTTATGTTGTTTTATCCTATGCTTTATTAAATTGTATTTATGTTGTTTTAACCTATGCTTTATTAAATTGTATTTATATTGTTTTATCCTATGCTTTATTAATTTGTGTTTATGTTGTTTTATGCTATACTTTATTAAATTGTGTTTATGTTGTTTTAACCCATGCTTTATTAAATTGTATTTATGTTGCTTTATCCTATGCTTTATTAAATTGCATCTATGTTATTTTATCCTATGCTTTATTAAATTGTATTTATGTTGTTTTATCCTATGCTTTATTAAATTGTATTTATGTGGTTTTATCCTATGCTTTATTAAATTGTGTTTATGTTGTTTTATCCTATGCTTTATTAAATTGTATTTATGTTGTTTTATCCTATGCTTTATTAAATTGTATTTATGTTGTTTTAAACTATGCTTTATTAAATTGTATTTATGTTGTTTTATCCTATGCTTTATTAAATTGTATTTATGTTGTTTTATCCTATGCTTTATTAAATTGTTTTTATTTTGTTTTGTCCTATGCTTTATTAAATTGTGTTTATGTTGTTTTAACCTATGCTTTATTAAATTGTATTTGTGTTGTTTTAACCCATGCTTTATTAAATTGTATTTATGTTGTTTTATCCTATGCTTTATTAAATTGTATTTATGTTGTTTTATCCTATGCTTTATTAAATTGTATTTATGTTGTTTTATCCTATGCTTTATTAAATTGTATTTATGTTGTTTTATCCTATGCTTTATTAAATTGTATTTATGTTGTTTTAACCTATGCTTTATTAAATTGTATTTATGTTGTTTTATCCTATGCTTTATTAATTTGTGTTTATGTTGTTTTATGCTATACTTTATTAAATTGTGTTTATGTTGTTTTAACCCATGCTTTATTAAATTGTATTTATGTTGCTTTATCCTATGCTTTATTAAATTGCATCTATGTTATTTTATCCTATGCTTTATTAAATTGTATTTATGTTGTTTTATCCTATGCTTTATTAAATTGTATTTATGTGGTTTTATCCTATGCTTTATTAAATTGTGTTTATGTTGTTTTATCCTATGCTTTATTAAATTGTATTTATGTGGTTTTATCCTATGCTTTATTAAATTGTATTTATGTTGTTTTGTACTATGCTTTATTAAATTGTATTTATGTTGTTTAACCCATGCTTTATTAAATTGTATTTATGTTGTTTTATCCTATGCTTTATTAAATTGTATTTATTTTGTTTTGTCCTATGCTTTATTAAATTGTGTTTATGTTGTTTTAACCTATGCTTTATTAAATTGTATTTGCGTTGTTTTAACCCATGCTTTATTAAATTGTATTTATGTTGTTTTATCCTATGCTTTATTAAATTGTATTTATGTTGTTTTATCCTATGCTTTATTAAATTGTATTTATGTTGTTTTATCCTATGCTTTATAAAATTGTATTTATGTTGTTTTATCCTATGCTTTATTAAATTGTATTTATGTTGTTTTAACCTATGCTTTATTAAATTGTATTTATGTTGTTTTATCCTATGCTTTATTAAATTGTGTTTATGTTGTTTTAACCTATGCTTTATTAAATTGTATTTGCGTTGTTTTAACCCATGCTTTATTAAATTGTATTTATGTTGTTTTATCCTATGCTTTATTAAATTGTATTTATGTTGTTTTATCCTATGCTTTATTAAATTGTATTTATGTTGTTTTATCCTATGCTTTATTAAATTGTATTTATGTTGTTTTAACCTATGCTTTATTAAATTGTATTTATGTTGTTTTATCCTATGCTTTATTAAATTGTATTTATTTTGTTTTGTCCTATGCTTTATTAAATTGTGTTTATGTTGTTTTAACCTATGCTTTATTAAATTGTATTTGTGTTGTTTTAACCCATGCTTTATTCAATTGTATTTATGTTGTTTTATCCTATGCTTTATTAAATTGTATTTATGTTGTTTTATCCTATGCTTTATTAAATTGTATTTATGTTGTTTTATCCTATGCTTTATTAAATTGTATTTATGTTGTTTTATCCTATGCTTTATTAAATTGTATTTATGTTGTTTTATCCTATGCTTTATTAAATTGTATTTATGTTGTTTTAACCTATGCTTTATTAAATTGTATTTATGTTGTTTTATCCTATGCTTTATTAATTTGTGTTTATGTTGTTTTATCCTATACTTTATTAAATTGTGTTTATGTTGTTTTAACCCATGCTTTATTAAATTGTATTTATGTTGCTTTATCCTATGCTTTATTAAATTGCATCTATGTTATTTTATCCTATGCTTTATTAAATTGTATTTATGTTGTTTTATCCTATGCTTTATTAAATTGTATTTATGTGGTTTTATCCTATGCTTTATTAAATTGTGTTTATGTTGTTTTATCCTATGCTTTATTAAATTGTATTTATGTGGTTTTATCCTATGCTTTATTAAATTGTATTTATGTTGTTTTATCCTATGCTTTATTAAATTGTATTTATGTTGTTTTATCCTATGCTTTATTAAATTGTATTTATGTTGTTTTGTACTATGCTTTATTAAATTGTATTTATGTTGTTTAACCCATGCTTTATTGAATTGTATTTATGTTGTTTTATCCTATGCTTTATTAAATTGAATTTATGTTGTTTTAACCTATGGTTTATTAAATTGTATTTATGTTGTTTTATCCAATGCTTTATTAAATTGTGTTTATGTTGTTTTATCCTATGCTTTATTAAATTGTATTTATGTTGTTTTATCCTATGCTTTATTAAATTGTATTTATGTTGTTTTAACCTATGCTTTATTAAATTGTATTTATGTTGTTTTATCCTATGCTTTATTAAATTGTATTTATGTTGTTTTATCCTATGCTTTATTAAATTGTATTTATGTTGTTTTAACCTATGCTTTATTAAATTGTATTTATGTTGTTTTATCCTATGCTTTATTAAATTGTATTTATGTTGTTTTATCCTATGCTTTATTAAATTGTATTTATGTTGTTTTATCCTATGCTTTATTAAATTGTATTTATGTTGTTTTGTACTATGCTTTATTAAATTGTATTTATGTTGTTTAACCCATGCTTTACTAAATTGTATTTATGTTGTTTTATCCTATGCTTTATTAAATTGTATTTATTTTGTTTTGTCCTATGCTTTATTAAATTGTGTTTATGTTGTTTTAACCTATGCTTTATTAAATTGTATTTGCGTTGTTTTAACCCATGCTTTATTAAATTGTATTTATGTTGTTTTATCCTATGCTTTATTAAATTGTATTTATGTTGTTTTATCCTATGCTTTATTAAATTGTATTTATGTTGTTTTATCCTATGCTTTATTAAATTGTATTTATGTTGTTTTATCCTATGCTTTATTAAATTTTATTGATGTTGTTTTATCCCATGCTTTATTAAATTGTATTTATGTTGTTTTAACCTATGTTTTATTAAATTGTATTTATGTTGTTTTATCCTATACTTTATTAAATTGTATTTATGTTGTTTTAACCTATGCTTTATTAAATTGTTTTTATGTTGTTTTATCCTATGCTTTATTAAATGGTATTTATGTTGTTTTATCCTATGCTTTATTAAATTGTATTTATGTTGTTTTATCCTATGCTTTATTAAATTGAATTTATGCTGTTTTAACCTATGCTTTATTAAATTGTATTTATGTTGTTTTATCCAATGCTTTATTAAATTGTGTTTATGTTGTTTTATCCTATGCTTTATTAAATTGTATTTATGTTGTTTTATCCTATGCTTTATTAAATTGTATTTATGTTGTTTTAACCTATGCTTTATTAAATTGTATTTATGTTGTTTTATCCTATGCTTTATTAAATTGTATTTATGTTGTTTTATCCTATGCTTTATTAAATTGTATTTATGTTGTTTTAACCTATGCTTTATTAAATTGTATTTATGTTGTTTTATCCTATGCTTTATTAAATTGTATTTATGTTGTTTTATCCTATGCTTTATTAAATTGTATTTATTTTGTTTTGTCCTATGCTTTATTAAATTGTGTTTATGTTGTTTTAACCTATGCTTTATTAAATTGTATTTGCGTTGTTTTAACCCATGCTTTATTAAATTGTATTTATGTTGTTTTATCCTATGCTTTATTAAATTGTATTTATGTTGTTTTATCCTATGCTTTATTAAATTGTATTTATGTTGTTTTATCCTATGCTTTATTAAATTGTATTTATGTTGTTTTATCCTATGCTTTATTACATTTTATTGATGTTGTTTTATCCCATGCTTTATTAAATTGTATTTATGTTGTTTTAACCTATGCTTTATTAAATTGTATTTATGTTGTTTTATCCTATACTTTATTAAATTGTATTTATGTTGTTTTAACCTATGCTTTATTAAATTGTTTTTATGTTGTTTTATCCTATGCTTTATTAAATGGTATTTATGTTGTTTTATCCTATGCTTTATTAAATTGTATTTATGTTGTTTTATCCTATGCTTTATTAAATTGAATTTATGTTGTTTTAACCTATGCTTTATTAAATTGTATTTATGTTGTTTTATCCAATGCTTTATTAAATTGTGTTTATGTTGTTTTATCCTATGCTTTATTAAATTGTATTTATGTTGTTTTATCCTATGCTTTATTAAATTGTATTTATGTTGTTTTAACCTATGCTTTATTAAATTGTATTTATGTTTTTTTATCCTATGCTTTATTAAATTGTATTTATGTTGTTTTATCCTATGCTTTATTAAATTGTATTTATGTTGTTTTAAACTATGCTTTATTAAATTGTATTTATGTTGTTTTATCCTATGCTTTATTAAATTGTATTTATGTTGTTTTATCCTATGCTTTATTAAATTGTTTTTATTTTGTTTTGTCCTATGCTTTATTAAATTGTGTTTATGTTGTTTTAACCTATGCTTTATTAAATTGTATTTGTGTTGTTTTAACCCATGCTTTATTAAATTGTATTTATGTTGTTTTATCCTATGCTTTATTAAATTGTATTTATGTTGTTTTATCCTATGCTTTATTAAATTGTATTTATGTTGTTTTATCCTATGCTTTATTAAATTGTATTTATGTTGTTTTATCCTATGCTTTATTAAATTGTATTTATGTTGTTTTAACCTATGCTTTATTAAATTGTATTTATATTGTTTTATCCTATGCTTTATTAATTTGTGTTTATGTTGTTTTATGCTATACTTTATTAAATTGTGTTTATGTTGTTTTAACCCATGCTTTATTAAATTGTATTTATGTTGCTTTATCCTATGCTTTATTAAATTGCATCTATGTTATTTTATCCTATGCTTTATTAAATTGTATTTATGTTGTTTTATCCTATGCTTTATTAAATTGTATTTATGTGGTTTTATCCTATGCTTTATTAAATTGTGTTTATGTTGTTTTATCCTATGCTTTATTAAATTGTATTTATGTTGTTTTATCCTATGCTTTATTAAATTGTATTTATGTTGTTTTAAACTATGCTTTATTAAATTGTATTTATGTTGTTTTATCCTATGCTTTATTAAATTGTATTTATGTTGTTTTATCCTATGCTTTATTAAATTGTTTTTATTTTGTTTTGTCCTATGCTTTATTAAATTGTGTTTATGTTGTTTTAACCTATGCTTTATTAAATTGTATTTGTGTTGTTTTAACCCATGCTTTATTAAATTGTATTTATGTTGTTTTATCCTATGCTTTATTAAATTGTATTTATGTTGTTTTATCCTATGCTTTATTAAATTGTATTTATGTTGTTTTATCCTATGCTTTATTAAATTGTATTTATGTTGTTTTATCCTATGCTTTATTAAATTGTATTTATGTTGTTTTAACCTATGCTTTATTAAATTGTATTTATGTTGTTTTATCCTATGCTTTATTAATTTGTGTTTATGTTGTTTTATGCTATACTTTATTAAATTGTGTTTATGTTGTTTTAACCCATGCTTTATTAAATTGTATTTATGTTGCTTTATCCTATGCTTTATTAAATTGCATCTATGTTATTTTATCCTATGCTTTATTAAATTGTATTTATGTTGTTTTATCCTATGCTTTATTAAATTGTATTTATGTGGTTTTATCCTATGCTTTATTAAATTGTGTTTATGTTGTTTTATCCTATGCTTTATTAAATTGTATTTATGTGGTTTTATCCTATGCTTTATTAAATTGTATTTATGTTGTTTTGTACTATGCTTTATTAAATTGTATTTATGTTGTTTAACCCATGCTTTATTAAATTGTATTTATGTTGTTTTATCCTATGCTTTATTAAATTGTATTTATTTTGTTTTGTCCTATGCTTTATTAAATTGTGTTTATGTTGTTTTAACCTATGCTTTATTAAATTGTATTTGCGTTGTTTTAACCCATGCTTTATTAAATTGTATTTATGTTGTTTTATCCTATGCTTTATTAAATTGTATTTATGTTGTTTTATCCTATGCTTTATTAAATTGTATTTATGTTGTTTTATCCTATGCTTTATAAAATTGTATTTATGTTGTTTTATCCTATGCTTTATTAAATTGTATTTATGTTGTTTTAACCTATGCTTTATTAAATTGTATTTATGTTGTTTTATCCTATGCTTTATTAAATTGTGTTTATGTTGTTTTAACCTATGCTTTATTAAATTGTATTTGCGTTGTTTTAACCCATGCTTTATTAAATTGTATTTATGTTGTTTTATCCTATGCTTTATTAAATTGTATTTATGTTGTTTTATCCTATGCTTTATTAAATTGTATTTATGTTGTTTTATCCTATGCTTTATTAAATTGTATTTATGTTGTTTTAACCTATGCTTTATTAAATTGTATTTATGTTGTTTTATCCTATGCTTTATTAAATTGTATTTATTTTGTTTTGTCCTATGCTTTATTAAATTGTGTTTATGTTGTTTTAACCTATGCTTTATTAAATTGTATTTGTGTTGTTTTAACCCATGCTTTATTCAATTGTATTTATGTTGTTTTATCCTATGCTTTATTAAATTGTATTTATGTTGTTTTATCCTATGCTTTATTAAATTGTATTTATGTTGTTTTATCCTATGCTTTATTAAATTGTATTTATGTTGTTTTATCCTATGCTTTATTAAATTGTATTTATGTTGTTTTATCCTATGCTTTATTAAATTGTATTTATGTTGTTTTAACCTATGCTTTATTAAATTGTATTTATGTTGTTTTATCCTATGCTTTATTAATTTGTGTTTATGTTGTTTTATCCTATACTTTATTAAATTGTGTTTATGTTGTTTTAACCCATGCTTTATTAAATTGTATTTATGTTGCTTTATCCTATGCTTTATTAAATTGCATCTATGTTATTTTATCCTATGCTTTATTAAATTGTATTTATGTTGTTTTATCCTATGCTTTATTAAATTGTATTTATGTGGTTTTATCCTATGCTTTATTAAATTGTGTTTATGTTGTTTTATCCTATGCTTTATTAAATTGTATTTATGTGGTTTTATCCTATGCTTTATTAAATTGTATTTATGTTGTTTTATCCTATGCTTTATTAAATTGTATTTATGTTGTTTTATCCTATGCTTTATTAAATTGTATTTATGTTGTTTTGTACTATGCTTTATTAAATTGTATTTATGTTGTTTAACCCATGCTTTATTGAATTGTATTTATGTTGTTTTATCCTATGCTTTATTAAATTGAATTTATGTTGTTTTAACCTATGGTTTATTAAATTGTATTTATGTTGTTTTATCCAATGCTTTATTAAATTGTGTTTATGTTGTTTTATCCTATGCTTTATTAAATTGTATTTATGTTGTTTTATCCTATGCTTTATTAAATTGTATTTATGTTGTTTTAACCTATGCTTTATTAAATTGTATTTATGTTGTTTTATCCTATGCTTTATTAAATTGTATTTATGTTGTTTTATCCTATGCTTTATTAAATTGTATTTATGTTGTTTTAACCTATGCTTTATTAAATTGTATTTATGTTGTTTTATCCTATGCTTTATTAAATTGTATTTATGTTGTTTTATCCTATGCTTTATTAAATTGTATTTATGTTGTTTTATCCTATGCTTTATTAAATTGTATTTATGTTGTTTTGTACTATGCTTTATTAAATTGTATTTATGTTGTTTAACCCATGCTTTACTAAATTGTATTTATGTTGTTTTATCCTATGCTTTATTAAATTGTATTTATTTTGTTTTGTCCTATGCTTTATTAAATTGTGTTTATGTTGTTTTAACCTATGCTTTATTAAATTGTATTTGCGTTGTTTTAACCCATGCTTTATTAAATTGTATTTATGTTGTTTTATCCTATGCTTTATTAAATTGTATTTATGTTGTTTTATCCTATGCTTTATTAAATTGTATTTATGTTGTTTTATCCTATGCTTTATTAAATTGTATTTATGTTGTTTTATCCTATGCTTTATTAAATTTTATTGATGTTGTTTTATCCCATGCTTTATTAAATTGTATTTATGTTGTTTTAACCTATGTTTTATTAAATTGTATTTATGTTGTTTTATCCTATACTTTATTAAATTGTATTTATGTTGTTTTAACCTATGCTTTATTAAATTGTTTTTATGTTGTTTTATCCTATGCTTTATTAAATGGTATTTATGTTGTTTTATCCTATGCTTTATTAAATTGTATTTATGTTGTTTTATCCTATGCTTTATTAAATTGAATTTATGCTGTTTTAACCTATGCTTTATTAAATTGTATTTATGTTGTTTTATCCAATGCTTTATTAAATTGTGTTTATGTTGTTTTATCCTATGCTTTATTAAATTGTATTTATGTTGTTTTATCCTATGCTTTATTAAATTGTATTTATGTTGTTTTAACCTATGCTTTATTAAATTGTATTTATGTTGTTTTATCCTATGCTTTATTAAATTGTATTTATGTTGTTTTATCCTATGCTTTATTAAATTGTATTTATGTTGTTTTAACCTATGCTTTATTAAATTGTATTTATGTTGTTTTATCCTATGCTTTATTAAATTGTATTTATGTTGTTTTATCCTATGCTTTATTAAATTGTATTTATTTTGTTTTGTCCTATGCTTTATTAAATTGTGTTTATGTTGTTTTAACCTATGCTTTATTAAATTGTATTTGCGTTGTTTTAACCCATGCTTTATTAAATTGTATTTATGTTGTTTTATCCTATGCTTTATTAAATTGTATTTATGTTGTTTTATCCTATGCTTTATTAAATTGTATTTATGTTGTTTTATCCTATGCTTTATTAAATTGTATTTATGTTGTTTTATCCTATGCTTTATTACATTTTATTGATGTTGTTTTATCCCATGCTTTATTAAATTGTATTTATGTTGTTTTAACCTATGCTTTATTAAATTGTATTTATGTTGTTTTATCCTATACTTTATTAAATTGTATTTATGTTGTTTTAACCTATGCTTTATTAAATTGTTTTTATGTTGTTTTATCCTATGCTTTATTAAATGGTATTTATGTTGTTTTATCCTATGCTTTATTAAATTGTATTTATGTTGTTTTATCCTATGCTTTATTAAATTGAATTTATGTTGTTTTAACCTATGCTTTATTAAATTGTATTTATGTTGTTTTATCCAATGCTTTATTAAATTGTGTTTATGTTGTTTTATCCTATGCTTTATTAAATTGTATTTATGTTGTTTTATCCTATGCTTTATTAAATTGTATTTATGTTGTTTTAACCTATGCTTTATTAAATTGTATTTATGTTGTTTTATCCTATGCTTTATTAAATTGTATTTATGTTGTTTTATCCTATGCTTTATTAAATTGTATTTATGTTGTTTTAAACTATGCTTTATTAAATTGTATTTATGTTGTTTTATCCTATGCTTTATTAAATTGTATTTATGTTGTTTTATCCTATGCTTTATTAAATTGTTTTTATTTTGTTTTGTCCTATGCTTTATTAAATTGTGTTTATGTTGTTTTAACCTATGCTTTATTAAATTGTATTTGTGTTGTTTTAACCCATGCTTTATTAAATTGTATTTATGTTGTTTTATCCTATGCTTTATTAAATTGTATTTATGTTGTTTTATCCTATGCTTTATTAAATTGTATTTATGTTGTTTTATCCTATGCTTTATTAAATTGTATTTATGTTGTTTTATCCTATGCTTTATTAAATTGTATTTATGTTGTTTTAACCTATGCTTTATTAAATTGTATTTATATTGTTTTATCCTATGCTTTATTAATTTGTGTTTATGTTGTTTTATGCTATACTTTATTAAATTGTGTTTATGTTGTTTTAACCCATGCTTTATTAAATTGTATTTATGTTGCTTTATCCTATGCTTTATTAAATTGCATCTATGTTATTTTATCCTATGCTTTATTAAATTGTATTTATGTTGTTTTATCCTATGCTTTATTAAATTGTATTTATGTGGTTTTATCCTATGCTTTATTAAATTGTGTTTATGTTGTTTTATCCTATGCTTTATTAAATTGTATTTATGTGGTTTTATCCTATGCTTTATTAAATTGTATTTATGTTGTTTTGTACTATGCTTTATTAAATTGTATTTATGTTGTTTAACCCATGCTTTATTAAATTGTATTTATGTTGTTTTATCCTATGCTTTATTAAATTGTATTTATTTTGTTTTGTCCTATGCTTTATTAAATTGTGTTTATGTTGTTTTAACCTATGCTTTATTAAATTGTATTTGCGTTGTTTTAACCCATGCTTTATTAAATTGTATTTATGTTGTTTTATCCTATGCTTTATTAAATTGTATTTATGTTGTTTTATCCTATGCTTTATTAAATTGTATTTATGTTGTTTTATCCTATGCTTTATAAAATTGTATTTATGTTGTTTTATCCTATGCTTTATTAAATTGTATTTATGTTGTTTTAACCTATGCTTTATTAAATTGTATTTATGTTGTTTTATCCTATGCTTTATTAAATTGTGTTTATGTTGTTTTAACCTATGCTTTATTAAATTGTATTTGCGTTGTTTTAACCCATGCTTTATTAAATTGTATTTATGTTGTTTTATCCTATGCTTTATTAAATTGTATTTATGTTGTTTTATCCTATGCTTTATTAAATTGTATTTATGTTGTTTTATCCTATGCTTTATTAAATTGTATTTATGTTGTTTTATCCTATGCTTTATTAAATTGTATTTATTTTGTTTTGTCCTATGCTTTATTAAATTGTGTTTATGTTGTTTTAACCTATGCTTTATTAAATTGTATTTGTGTTGTTTTAACCCATGCTTTATTCAATTGTATTTATGTTGTTTTATCCTATGCTTTATTAAATTGTATTTATGTTGTTTTATCCTATGCTTTATTAAATTGTATTTATGTTGTTTTATCCTATGCTTTATTAAATTGTATTTATGTTGTTTTATCCTATGCTTTATTAAATTGTATTTATGTTGTTTTAACCTATGCTTTATTAAATTGTATTTATGTTGTTTTATCCTATGCTTTATTAATTTGTGTTTATGTTGTTTTATCCTATACTTTATTAAATTGTGTTTATGTTGTTTTAACCCATGCTTTATTAAATTGTATTTATGTTGCTTTATCCTATGCTTTATTAAATTGCATCTATGTTATTTTATCCTATGCTTTATTAAATTGTATTTATGTTGTTTTATCCTATGCTTTATTAAATTGTATTTATGTGGTTTTATCCTATGCTTTATTAAATTGTGTTTATGTTGTTTTATCCTATGCTTTATTAAATTGTATTTATGTGGTTTTATCCTATGCTTTATTAAATTGTATTTATGTTGTTTTATCCTATGCTTTATTAAATTGTATTTATGTTGTTTTATCCTATGCTTTATTAAATTGTATTTATGTTGTTTTGTACTATGCTTTATTAAATTGTATTTATGTTGTTTAACCCATGCTTTATTAAATTGTATTTATGTTGTTTTATCCTATGCTTTATTAAATTGAATTTATGTTGTTTTAACCTATGGTTTATTAAATTGTATTTATGTTGTTTTATCCAATGCTTTATTAAATTGTGTTTATGTTGTTTTATCCTATGCTTTATTAAATTGTATTTATGTTGTTTTATCCTATGCTTTATTAAATTGTATTTATGTTGTTTTAACCTATGCTTTATTAAATTGTATTTATGTTGTTTTATCCTATGCTTTATTAAATTGTATTTATGTTGTTTTATCCTATGCTTTATTAAATTGTATTTATGTTGTTTTAACCTATGCTTTATTAAATTGTATTTATGTTGTTTTATCCTATGCTTTATTAAATTGTATTTATGTTGTTTTATCCTATGCTTTATTAAATTGTATTTATGTTGTTTTATCCTATGCTTTATTAAATTGTATTTATGTTGTTTTGTACTATGCTTTATTAAATTGTATTTATGTTGTTTAACCCATGCTTTACTAAATTGTATTTATGTTGTTTTATCCTATGCTTTATTAAATTGTATTTATTTTGTTTTGTCCTATGCTTTATTAAATTGTGTTTATGTTGTTTTAACCTATGCTTTATTAAATTGTATTTGCGTTGTTTTAACCCATGCTTTATTAAATTGTATTTATGTTGTTTTATCCTATGCTTTATTAAATTGTATTTATGTTGTTTTATCCTATGCTTTATTAAATTGTATTTATGTTGTTTTATCCTATGCTTTATTAAATTGTATTTATGTTGTTTTATCCTATGCTTTATTAAATTGTATTTATGTTGTTTTAACCTATGCTTTATTAAATTGTATTTATGTTGTTTTATCCTATGCTTTATTAAATTGTATTTATGTTGTTTTATCCTATGCTTTATTAAATTGTATTTATGTTGTTTTAACCTATGCTTTATTAAATTGTATTTATGTTGTTTTATCCTATGCTTTATTAAATTGTATTTATGTTGTTTTATCCTATGCTTTATTAAATTGTATTTATTTTGTTTTGTCCTATGCTTTATTAAATTGTGTTTATGTTGTTTTAACCTATGCTTTATTAAATTGTATTTGAGTTGTTTTAACCCATGCTTTATTAAATTGTATGTATGTTGTTTTATCCTATGCTTTATTAAATTGTATTTATGTTGTTTTATCCTATGCTTTATTAAATTGTATTTATGTTGTTTTATCCTATGCTTTATTAAATTGTATTTATGTTGTTTTATCCTATGCTTTATTAAATTGTATTTATGTTGTTTTAACCTATGCTTTATTAAATTGTATTTATGTTGTTTTATCCTATGCTTTATTAATTTGTGTTTATGTTGTTTTATCCTATACTTTATTAAATTGTGTTTATGTTGTTTTAACCCATGCTTTATTAAATTGTATTTATGTTGCTTTATCCTATGCTTTATTAAATTGCATCTATGTTATTTTATCCTATGCTTTATTAAATTGTATTTATGTTGTTTTATCCTATGCTTTATTAAATTGTATTTATGTGGTTTTATCCTATGCTTTATTAAATTGTGTTTATGTTGTTTTATCCTATGCTTTATTAAATTGTATTTATGTGGTTTTATCCTATGCTTTATTAAATTGTATTTATGTTGTTTTATCCTATGCTTTATTAAATTGTATTTATGTTGTTTTATCCTATGCTTTATTAAATTGTATTTATGTTGTTTTGTACTATGCTTTATTAAATTGCATTTATGTTGTTTTAACCCATGCTTTATTAAATTGTATTTATGTTGTTTTATCCTATGCTTTATTAAATTGTATTTATTTTGTTTTGTCCTATGCTTTATTAAATTGTGTTTATGTTGTTTTAACCTATGCTTAATTAAATTGTATTTGCGTTGTTTTAACCCATGCTTTATTAAATTGTATTTATGTTGTTTTATCCTATGCTTTATTAAATTGTATTTATGTTGTTTTATCCTATGCTTTATTAAATTGTATTTATGTTGTTTTATCCTATGCTTTATTAAATTGTATTTATGTTGTTTTATCCTATGCTTTATTAAATTTTATTGATGTTGTTTTATCCAATGCTTTATTAAATTTTATTTATGTTGTTTTAACCTATGCTTTATTAAATTATATTTATGTTGTTTTATCCTATACTTTATTAAATTGTATTTATGTTGTTTTATCCTATGCTTTATTAAATTGTATTTATGTTGTTTTATCCTATGCTTTATTAAATTGAATTTATGTTGTTTTAACCTATGCTTTATTAAATTGTATTTATGTTGTTTTATCCTATGCTTTATTAAATTGTGTTTATGTTGTTTTATCCTATGCTTTATTAAATTGTATTTATGTTGTTTTATCCTATGCTTTATTAAATTGTATTTATTTTGTTTTGTCCTATGCTTTATTAAATTGTGTTTATGTTGTTTTAATCTATGCTTTATTAAATTGTATTTGTGTTGTTTTAACCCATGCTTTATTAAATTGTATTTATGTTGTTTTATCCTATGCTTTATTAAATTGTATTTATGTTGTTTTATCCTATGCTTTATTAAATTGTATTTATGTTGTTTTATCCTATGCTTTATTAAATTGTATTTATGTTGTTTTATCCTATGCTTTATTAAATTTTATTGATGTTGTTTTATCCCATGCTTTATTAAATTGTATTTATGTTGTTTTAACCTATGCTTTATTAAATTGTATTTATGTTGTTTTAACCTATGCTTTATTAAATTGTATTTATGTTGTTTTATCCTATACTTTATTAAATTGTATTTATGTTGTTTTAACCTATGCTTTATTAAATTGTTTTTATGTTGTTTTATCCTATGCTTTATTAAATGGTATTTATGTTGTTTTATCCTATGCTTTATTAAATTGTATTTATGTTGTTTTATCCTATGCTTTATTAAATTGTATTTATGTTGTTTTAACCTATGCTTTATTAAATTGTATTTATGTTGTTTTATCCTATGCTTTATTAAATTGTATTTATGTTGTTTATCCTATGCTTTATTAATTTGTGTTTATGTTGTTTTATCCTATACTTTATTAAATTGTGTTTATGTTGTTTTAACCCATGCTTTATTAAATTGTATTTATGTTGCTTTATCCTATGCTTTATTAAATTGCATCTATGTTACTTTATCCTATGCTTTATTAAATTGTATTTATGTTGTTTTATCCTATGCTTTATTAAATTGTATTTATGTGGTTTTATCCTATGCTTTATTAAATTGTGTTTATGTTGTTTTATCCTATGCTTTATTAAATTGTATTTATGTGGTTTTATCCTATGCTTTATTAAATTGTATTTATGTTGTTTTATCCTATGCTTTATTAAATTGTATTTATGTTGTTTTATCCTATGCTTTATTAAATTGTATTTATGTTGTTTTGTACTATGCTTTATTAAATTGCATTTATGTTGTTTTAACCCATGCTTTATTAAATTGTATTTATGTTGTTTTATCCTATGCTTTATTAAATTGTATTTATTTTGTTTTGTCCTATGCTTTATTAAATTGTGTTTATGTTGTTTTAACCTATGCTTTATTAAATTGTATTTGCGTTGTTTTAACCCATGCTTTATTAAATTGTATTTATGTTGTTTTATCCTATACTTTATTAAATTGTATTTATGTTGTTTTATCCTATGCTTTATTAAATTGTATTTATGTTGTTTTATCCTATGCTTTATTAAATTGAATTTATGTTGTTTTAACCTATGCTTTATTAAATTGTATTTATGTTGTTTTATCCTATGCTTTATTAAATTGTGTTTATGTTGTTTTATCCTATGCTTTATTAAATTGTATTTATGTTGTTTTATCCTATGCTTTATTAAATTGTATTTATTTTGTTTTGTCCTATGCTTTATTAAATTGTGTTTATGTTGTTTTAATCTATGCTTTATTAAATTGTATTTGTGTTGTTTTAACCCATGCTTTATTAAATTGTATTTATGTTGTTTTATCCTATGCTTTATTAAATTGTATTTATGTTGTTTTATCCTATGCTTTATTAAATTGTATTTATGTTGTTTTATCCTATGCTTTATTAAATTGTATTTATGTTGTTTTATCCTATGCTTTATTAAATTTTATTGATGTTGTTTTATCCCATGCTTTATTAAATTGTATTTATGTTGTTTTAACCTATGCTTTATTAAATTGTATTTATGTTGTTTTATCCTATACTTTATTAAATTGTATTTATGTTGTTTTATCCTATGCTTTATTAAATTGTATTTATGTTGTTTTATCCTATGCTTTATTAAATTGAATTTATGTTGTTTTAACCTATGCTTTATTAAATTGTATTTATGTTGTTTTATCCTATGCTTTATTAAATTGTGTTTATGTTGTTTTATCCTATGCTTTATTAAATTGTATTTATGTTGTTTTATCCTATGCTTTATTAAATTGTATTTATTTTGTTTTGTCCTATGCTTTATTAAATTGTGTTTATGTTGTTTTAATCTATGCTTTATTAAATTGTATTTGTGTTGTTTTAACCCATGCTTTATTAAATTGTATTTATGTTGTTTTATCCTATGCTTTATTAAATTTTATTGATGTTGTTTTATCCCATGCTTTATTAAATTGTATTTATGTTGTTTTAACCTATGCATTATTAAATTGTATTTATGTTGTTTTAACCTATGCTTTATTAAATTGTATTTATGTTGTTTTATCCTATGCTTTATTAAATTGTATTTATGTTGTTTTAACCTATGCTTTATTAAATTGTTTTTATGTTGTTTTATCCTATGCTTTATTAAATTGTATTTATGTTGTTTTATCCTATGCTTTATTAAATTGTATTTATGTTGTTTTAACCTATGCTTTATTAAATTGTTTTTATGCTGTTTTATCCTATGCTTTATTAAATTGTATTTATGTTGTTTTATCCTATGCTTTATTAAATTGTATTTATGTTGTTTTATCCTATGCTTTATTAAATTGTATTTATGTTGTTTTAACCTATGCTTTATTAAATTGTATTTATGTTGTTTTATCCTATGCTTTATTAATTTGTGTTTATGTTGTTTTATCCTATGCTTTATTAAATTGTATTTATGTTGTTTTATCCTATGCTTTATTAAATTGTATTTATGTTGTTTTATCCTATGCTTTATTAAATTGTATTTATGTTGTTTTATCCTATGCTTTATTAAATTGTATTTATGTTGTTTTATCCTATGCTTTATTAAATTGTGTTTATGTTGTTTTATCCTATGCTTTATTAAATTGTATTTAGGTTGTTTTATCCTATGCTTTATTAAATTGTATTTATGTTGTTTTATCCTATGCTTTATTAAATTGTGTTTATGTTGTTTTATCCTATACTTTATTAAATTCTATTTATGTTGTTTAATCCTATGCTTTATTAAATTGTGCTTATGTTGTTTTATCCTATGGTTTATTAAATTGTATTTATGTTGTTTTATCCTATGCTTTATTAAATTGTATTTATGTTGTTTTATCCTATGCTTTATTAAATTGTATTTATGTTGTTTTATCCTATGCTTTATTAAACTGTATTTATGTTGTTTTAACCTATGCTTTATTACATTGTGTTTATGTTGTTTTATCCTATGCTTTATTAAATTGTATTTATGTTGCTTTAACCTATGCTTTATTAAATTGTATTTATGTTGTTTTATCCTATGCTTTATTAAATGGTATTTATGTTGTTTTATCCTATGCTTTATTAAATTGTATTTATGTTGTTTTAACCTATGCTTTATTAAACTGTATTTATGTTGTTTTATCCTATGCTTTATTAAATTGTATTTATGTTGTTTTATCCTATGCTTTATTAAATTGTATTTATGTTGTTTTAACCTATGCTTTATTAAATTGTATTTATGTTGTTTTAACCTATGCTTTATTAAATTGTATTTATGTTGTTTTATCCTATGCTTTATTAAATTGTGTTTATGTTGTTTTATCCTATGCTTTATTAAATTGTATTTATGTTGTTTTATCCTATGCTTTATTAAATTGTATTTATGTTGTTTTAACCTATGCTTTATTAAATTGTATTTATGTTGTTTTATCCTATGCTTTATTAAATTGTATTTATGTTGTTTTATCCTATGCTTTATTAAATTGTGTTTGTTGTTTTATCCTATACTTTATTAAATTGTATTTATGTTGTTTTATCCTATGCTTTATTAAATTGTATTTATGTTGTTTTATCCTATGCTTTATTAAATTGTATTTATGTTGTTTTAACCTATGCTTTATTAAATTGTATTTATGTTGTTTTATCCTATACTTTATTAAATTGTATTTATGTTGTTTTAACCTATGCTTTATTAAATTGTATTTATGTTGTTTTATCCTATACTTTATTAAATTGTATTTATGTTGTTTTAACCTATGCTTTATTAAATTGTATTTATGTTGTTTTAACCTATGCTTTATTAAATTGTATTTATGTTGTTTTATCCTATGCTTTATTAAATTGTATTTATGTTGTTTTATCCTATGCTTTATTAAATTGTGTTTGTTGTTTTATCCTATACTTTATTAAATTGTATTTATGTTGTTTTATCCTATGCTTTATTAAATTGTATTTATGTTGTTTTATCCTATGCTTTATTAAATTGTATTTATGTTGTTTTAACCTATGCTTTATTAAATTGTATTTATGTTGTTTTATCCTATACTTTATTAAATTGTATTTATGTTGTTTTAACCTATGCTTTATTAAATTGTATTTATGTTTTTTTATCCTATGCTTTATTAAATTGTATTTATGTTGTTTTATCCTATGCTTTATTAAATTTTGTTTATGTTGTTTTATCCTATGCTTTATTAAATTGTATTTATGTTGTTTTATCCTATGCTTTATTAAATTGTATTTATGTTGTTTTAACCTATGCTTTATTAAATTGTATTTATGTTGTTTTATCCTATACTTTATTAAATTGTATTTATGTTGTTTTAACCTATGCTTTATTAAATTGTATTTATGTTTTTTTATCCTATGCTTTATTAAATTGTATTTATGTTGTTTTATCCTATGCTTTATTAAATTTTGTTTATGTTGTTTTATCCTATGCTTTATTAAATTGTATTTATGTTGTTTTATCCTATGCTTTATTAAATTGTATTTATGTTGTTTTAACCTATGCTTTATTAAATTGTATTTATGTTGTTTTATCCTATGCTTTATTAAATTGTATTTATGTTGTTTTATCCTATGCTTTATTAAATTGTGTTTGTTGTTTTATCCTATACTTTATTAAATTGTATTTATGTTGTTTTATCCTATGCTTTATTAAATTGTATTTATGTTGTCTTTATTAAATTGTATTTATGTTGTTTTAACCTATGCTTTATTAAATTGTATTTATGTTGTTTTATCCTATGCTTTATTAAATTGTATTTATGTTGTTTTATCCTGTGCTTTATTAAATTGTATTTATGTTGTTTTATCCTATGCTTTATTAAATTGTATTTATGTTGTTTTAACCTATGCTTTATTAAATTGTATTTATGTTTTTTTATCCTATGCTTTATTAAATTGTATTTATGTTGTTTTATCCTATGCTTTATTAAATTTTGTTTATGTTGTTTTATCCTATGCTTTATTAAATTGTATTTATGTTGTTTTATCCTATGCTTTATTAAATTGTGTTTATGTTGTTTTGTCCTATACTTTATTAAATTGTATTTATGTTGTTTTAATCTATGCTTTATTAAATTGTATTTATGTTGTTTTATCCTATGCTTTATTAAATTGTATTTATGTTGTTTTATCCTATGCTTTATTAAATTGTGCTTATGTTGTTTTATCCTATGGTTTATTAAATTGTATTTATGTTGTTTTATCCTATGCTTTATTAAATTGTATTTATGTTGTTTTATCCTATGCTTTATTAAATTGTATTTATGTTGTTTTATCCTATGCTTTATTAAACTGTATTTATGTTGTTTTAACCTATGCTTTATTACATCGTGTTTATGTTGTTTTATCCTATGCTTTATTAAATTGTATTTATGTTGCTTTAACCTATGCTTTATTAAATTGTATTTATGTTGTTTTATCCTATGCTTTATTAAATGGTATTTATGTTGTTTTATCCTATGCTTTATTAAATTGTATTTATGTTGTTTTAACCTATGCTTTATTAAACTGTATTGATGTTGTTTTATCCTATGCTTTATTAAATTGTATTTATGTTGTTTTATCCTATGCTTTATTAAATTGTATTTATGTTGTTTTAACCTATGCTTTATTAAATTGTATTTATGTTGTTTTATCCTATGCTTTATTAAATGGTATTTATGTTGTTTTATCCTATGCTTTATTAAATTGTATTTATGTTGTTTTAACCTATGCTTTATTAAACTGTATTTATGTTGTTTTATCCTATGCTTTATTAAATTGTATTTATGTTGTTTTATCCTATGCTTTATTAAATTGTATTTATGTTGTTTTAACCTATGCTTTATTAAATTGTATTTATGTTGTTTTAACCTATGCTTTATTAAATTGTATTTATGTTGTTTTATCCTATGCTTTATTAAATTGTGTTTATGTTGTTTTATCCTATGCTTTATTAAATTGTATTTATGTTGTTTTATCCTATGCTTTATTAAATTGTATTTATGTTGTTTTAACCTATGCTTTATTAAATTGTATTTATGTTGTTTTATCCTATGCTTTATTAAATTGTATTTATGTTGTTTTATCCTATGCTTTATTAAATTGTGTTTGTTGTTTTATCCTATACTTTATTAAATTGTATTTATGTTGTTTTATCCTATGCTTTATTAAATTGTATTTATGTTGTTTTATCCTATGCTTTATTAAATTGTATTTATGTTGTTTTAACCTATGCTTTATTAAATTGTATTTATGTTGTTTTATCCTATACTTTATTAAATTGTATTTATGTTGTTTTAACCTATGCTTTATTAAATTGTATTTATGTTTTTTTATCCTATGCTTTATTAAATTGTATTTATGTTGTTTTATCCTATGCTTTATTAAATTTTGTTTATGTTGTTTTATCCTATGCTTTATTAAATTGTATTTATGTTGTTTTATCCTATGCTTTATTAAATTGTATTTATGTTGTTTTAACCTATGCTTTATTAAATTGTATTTATGTTGTTTTATCCTATACTTTATTAAATTGTATTTATGTTGTTTTAACCTATGCTTTATTAAATTGTATTTATGTTTTTTTATCCTATGCTTTATTAAATTGTATTTATGTTGTTTTATCCTATGCTTTATTAAATTTTGTTTATGTTGTTTTATCCTATGCTTTATTAAATTGTATTTATGTTGTTTTATCCTATGCTTTATTAAATTGTATTTATGTTGTTTTAACCTATGCTTTATTAAATTGTATTTATGTTGTTTTATCCTATGCTTTATTAAATTGTATTTATGTTGTTTTATCCTATGCTTTATTAAATTGTGTTTGTTGTTTTATCCTATACTTTATTAAATTGTATTTATGTTGTTTTATCCTATGCTTTATTAAATTGTATTTATGTTGTCTTTATTAAATTGTATTTATGTTGTTTTAACCTATGCTTTATTAAATTGTATTTATGTTGTTTTATCCTATGCTTTATTAAATTGTATTTATGTTGTTTTATCCTGTGCTTTATTAAATTGTATTTATGTTGTTTTATCCTATGCTTTATTAAATTGTATTTATGTTGTTTTAACCTATGCTTTATTAAATTGTATTTATGTTTTTTTATCCTATGCTTTATTAAATTGTATTTATGTTGTTTTATCCTATGCTTTATTAAATTTTGTTTATGTTGTTTTATCCTATGCTTTATTAAATTGTATTTATGTTGTTTTATCCTATGCTTTATTAAATTGTGTTTATGTTGTTTTGTCCTATACTTTATTAAATTGTATTTATGTTGTTTTAATCTATGCTTTATTAAATTGTATTTATGTTGTTTTATCCTATGCTTTATTAAATTGTATTTATGTTGTTTTATCCTATGCTTTATTAAATTGTGCTTATGTTGTTTTATCCTATGGTTTATTAAATTGTATTTATGTTGTTTTATCCTATGCTTTATTAAATTGTATTTATGTTGTTTTATCCTATGCTTTATTAAATTGTATTTATGTTGTTTTATCCTATGCTTTATTAAAATGTATTTATGTTGTTTTAACCTATGCTTTATTACATCGTGTTTATGTTGTTTTATCCTATGCTTTATTAAATTGTATTTATGTTGCTTTAACCTATGCTTTATTAAATTGTATTTATGTTGTTTTATCCTATGCTTTATTAAATGGTATTTATGTTGTTTTATCCTATGCTTTATTAAATTGTATTTATGTTGTTTTAACCTATGCTTTATTAAACTGTATTGATGTTGTTTTATCCTATGCTTTATTAAATTGTATTTATGTTGTTTTATCCTATGCTTTATTAAATTGTATTTATGTTGTTTTAACCTATGCTTTATTAAATTGTATTTATGTTGTTTTAACCTATGCTTTATTAAATTGTATTTATGTTGTTTTATCCTATGCTTTGTTAAATTGTGTTTATGTTGTTTTATCCTATGCTTTATTAAATTGTATTTATGTTGTTTTATCCTATGCTTTATTAAATTGTATTTATGTTGTTTTAACCTATGCTTTATTAAATTGTATTTATGTTGTTTTATCCTATGCTTTATTAAATTGTATTTATGTTGTTTTGTCCTATGCTTTATTAAATTGTGTTTGTTGTTTTATCCTATACTTTATTAAATTGTATTTATGTTGTTTTATCCTATGCTTTATTAAATTGTATTTATGTTGTTTTATCCTATGCTTTATTAAATTGTATTTATGTTGTTTTAACCTATGCTTTATTAAATTGTATTTATGTTGTTTTATCCTATACTTTATTAAATTGTATTTATGTTGTTTTAACCTATGCTTTATTAAATTGTATTTATGTTGTTTTATCCTATGCTTTATTAAATTGTATTTATGTTGTTTTATCCTATGCTTTATTAAATTGTATTTATGTTGTTTTATCCTATGCTTTATTAAATTGTATTTATGTTGTTTTAACCTATGCTTTATTAAATTGTATTTATGTTTTTTTTCCTATGCTTTATTAAATTGTATTTATGTTGTTTTATCCCATGCTTTATTAAATTTTGTTTATCTTGTTTTATCCTATGCTTTATTAAATTGTATTTATGTTGTTTTAACCTATGCTTTATTAAATTGTATTTATGTTGTTTTATCCTATACTTTATTAAATTGTATTTATGTTGTTTTAACCTATGCTTTATTAAATTGTATTTATGTTGTTTTATCCTATGCTTTATTAAATTGTATTCATGTTGTTTTATCCTATGCTTTATTAAATTGTATTTATGTTGTTTTATCCTATGCTTTATTAAATTGTATTTATGTTGTTTTAACCTATGCTTTATTAAATTGTATTTATGTTTTTTTATCCTATGCTTTATTAAATTGTATTTATGTTGTTTTATCCTATGCTTTATTAAATTTTGTTTATGTTGTTTTATCCTATGCTTTATTAAATTGTATTTATGTTGTTTTATCCTATGCTTTATTAAATTGTATTTATGTTGTTTTAACCTATGCTTTATTAAATTGTATTTATGTTGTTTTATCCTATGCTTTATTAAATTGTATTTATGTTGTTTTATCCTATGCTTTATTAAATTGTATTTATGTTGTTTTATCCTATGCTTTATTAAACTGTGTTTATGTTGTTTTAATCTATACTTTATTAAATTGTATTTATGTTGTTTTAATCTATGCTTTATTAAATTGTATTTATGTTGTTTTATCCTATGCTTTATTAAATTGTATTTATGTTGTTTTATCCTATGGTTTATTAAATTGTGCTTATGTTGTTTTATCCTATGGTTTATTAAATTGTATTTATGTTGTTTTATCCTATGCTTTATTAAATGGTATTTATGTTGTTTTATCCTATGCTATATTAAATTGTATTTATGTTGTTTTAACCTATGCTTTATTAAACTGTATTGATGTTGTTTTATCCTATGCTTTATTAAATTGTATTTATGTTGTTTTATCCTATGCTTTATTAAATTGTATTTATGTTGTTTTAACCTATGCTTTATTAAATTGTATTTATGTTGTTTTAACCTATGCTTTATTAAATTGTATTTATGTTGTTTTATCCTATGCTTTGTTAAATTGTGTTTATGTTGTTTTATCCTATGCTTTATTAAATTGTATTTATGTTGTTTTATCCTATGCTTTATTAAATTGTATTTATGTTGTTTTATCCTATGCTTTATTAAATTGTATTTATGTTGTTTTAACCTATGCTTTATTAAATTGTATTTATGTTGTTTTATCCTATGCTTTACTAAATTGTATTTATGTTGTTTTATCCTATGCTTTATTAAATTGTATTTATGTTGTTTTATCCTATGCTTTATTAAATTGTATTTATGTTGTTTTATCCTATGCTTTATTAAATTGTATTTATGTTGTTTTATCCTATGCTTTACTAAATTGTATTTATGTTGTTTTATCCTATGCTTTATTAAATTGTATTTATGTTGTTTTATCCTATGCTTTATTAAATTGTATTTATGTTGTTTTATCCTATGCTTTATTAAATTGTATTTATGTTGTTTTATCCTATTCTTTATTAAATTTTACTGATGTTGTTTTATCCCATGCTTTATTAAATTGTATTTATGTTGTTTTAACCTATGCTTTATTAAATTGTATTTATGTTGTTTTAACCTATGCTTTATTAAATTGTATTTATGTTGTTTTATCCTATACTTTATTAAATTGTATTTATGTTGTTTTAACCTATGCTTTATTAAATAGTTTTTATGTTGTTTTATCCTATGCTTTATTAAATGGTATTTATGTTGTTTTATCCTATGCTTTTATTAAATTGTATTTATGTTGTTTTATCCTATGCTTTATTAAATTGTATTTATGTTGTTTTAACCTATGCTTTATTAAATTGTATTTATGTTGTTTTATCCTATGCTTTATTAAATTGTATTTATGTTGTTTTATCCTATGCTTTATTAAATTGTATTTATGTTGTTTTAACCTATGCTTTATTTAATTGTATTTATGTTGTTTTATCCTATGCTTTATTAAATTGTATTTATGTTGTTTTATCCTATGCTTTATTAAATTGTATTTATTTTGTTTTGTCCTATGCTTTATTAAATTGTGTTTATGTTGTTTTAACCTATGCTTTATTAAATTGTATTTGTGTTGTTTTAACCCATGCTTTATTAAATTGTATTTATGTTGTTTTATCTTATGCTTTATTAAATTGTATTTATGTTGTTTTATCCTATGCTTTATTAAATTGTATTTATGTTGTTTTATCCTATGCTTTATTAAATTGTATTTATGTTGTTTTATCCTATGCTTTATTAAATTGTATTTATGTTGTTTTAACCTATGCTTTATTAAATTGTATTTATGTTGTTTTATCCTATGCTTTATTAAATTGTATTTATGTTGTTTTATCCTATGCTTTACTAAATTGTATTTATGTTGTTTTATCCTATGCTTTATTAAATTGTATTTATGTTGTTTTATCCTATGCTTTATTAAATTGTATTTATGTTGTTTTATCCTATGCTTTATTAAATTGTATTTATGTTGTTTTATCCTATACTTTACTAAATTGTATTTATGTTGTTTTATCCTATGCTTTATTAAATTGTATTTATGTTGTTTTATCCTATGCTTTATTAAATTGTATTTATGTTGTTTTATCCTATGCTTTATTAAATTGTATTTATGTTGTTTTATCCTATGCTTTATTAAATTTTACTGATGTTGTTTTATCCCATGCTTTATTAAATTGTATTTATGTTGTTTTAACCTATGCTTTATTAAATTGTATTTATGTTGTTTTAACCTATGCTTTATTAAATTGTATTTATGTTGTTTTATCCTATACTTTATTAAATTGTATTTATGTTGTTTTAACCTATGCTTTATTAAATTGTTTTTATGTTGTTTTATCCTATGCTTTATTAAATGGTATTTATGTTGTTTTATCCTATGCTTTATTAAATTGTATTTATGTTGTTTTATCCTATGCTTTATTAAATTGTATTTATGTTGTTTTAACCTATGCTTTATTAAATTGTATTTATGTTGTTTTATCCTATGCTTTATTAAATTGTATTTATGTTGTTTTATCCTATGCTTTATTAAATTGTATTTATGTTGTTTTAACCTATGCTTTATTTAATTGTATTTATGTTGTTTTATCCTATGCTTTATTAAATTGTATTTATGTTGTTTTATCCTATGCTTTATTAAATTGTATTTATTTTGTTTTGTCCTATGCTTTATTAAATTGTGTTTATGTTGTTTTAACCTATGCTTTATTAAATTGTATTTGTGTTGTTTTAACCCATGCTTTATTAAATTGTATTTATGTTGTTTTATCTTATGCTTTATTAAATTGTATTTATGTTGTTTTATCCTATGCTTTATTAAATTGTATTTATGTTGTTTTATCCTATGCTTTATTAAATTGTATTTATGTTGTTTTATCCTATGCTTTATTAAATTGTATTTATGTTGTTTTAACCTATGCTTTATTAAATTGTATTTATGTTGTTTTATCCTATGCTTTATTAATTTGTGTTTATGTTGTTTTATCCTATACTTTATTAAATTGTGTTTATGTTGTTTTAACCCATGCTTTATTAAATTGTATTTATGTTGCTTTATCCTATGCTTTATTAAATTGCATCTATGTTATTTTATCCTATGCTTTATTAAATTGTATTTATGTTGTTTTATCCTATGCTTTATTAAATTGTATTTATGTGGTTTTATCCTATGCTTTATTAAATTGTGTTTATGTTGTTTTATCCTATGCTTTATTAAATTGTATTTATGTGGTTTTATCCTATGCTTTATTAAATTGTATTTATGTTGTTTTATCCTATGCTTTATTAAATTGTATTTATGTTGTTTTATCCTATGCTTTATTAAATTGTATTTATGTTGTTTTGTACTATGCTTTATTAAATTGCATTTATGTTGTTTTAACCCATGCTTTATTAAATTGTATTTATGTTGTTTTATCCTATGCTTTATTAAATTGTATTTATTTTGTTTTGTCCTATGCTTTATTAAATTGTGTTTATGTTGTTTTAACCTATGCTTTATTAAATTGTATTTGCGTTGTTTTAACCCATGCTTTATTAAATTGTATTTATGTTGTTTTATCCTATGCTTTATTAAATTGTATTTATGTTGTTTTATCCTATGCTTTATTAAATTGTATTTATGTTGTTTTATCCTATGCTTTATTAAATTGTATTTATGTTGTTTTATCCTATGCTTTATTAAATTTTATTGATGTTGTTTTATCCCATGCTTTATTAAATTGTATTTATGTTGTTTTAACCTATGCTTTATTAAATTGTATTTATGTTGTTTTATCCTATACTTTATTAAATTGTATTTATGTTGTTTTATCCTATGCTTTATTAAATTGTATTTATGTTGTTTTATCCTATGCTTTATTAAATTGAATTTATGTTGTTTTAACCTATGCTTTATTAAATTGTATTTATGTTGTTTTATCCTATGCTTTATTAAATTGTGTTTATGTTGTTTTATCCTATGCTTTATTAAATTGTATTTATGTTGTTTTATCCTATGCTTTATTAAATTGTATTTATTTTGTTTTGTCCTATGCTTTATTAAATTGTGTTTATGTTGTTTTAATCTATGCTTTATTAAATTGTATTTGTGTTGTTTTAACCCATGCTTTATTAAATTGTATTTATGTTGTTTTATCCTATGCTTTATTAAATTGTATTTATGTTGTTTTATCCTATGCTTTATTAAATTGTATTTATGTTGTTTTATCCTATGCTTTATTAAATTGTATTTATGTTGTTTTATCCTATGCTTTATTAAATTTTATTGATGTTGTTTTATTCCATGCTTTATTAAATTGTATTTATGTTGTTTTAACCTATGCATTATTAAATTGTATTTATGTTGTTTTAACCTATGCTTTATTAAATTGTATTTATGTTGTTTTATCCTATGCTTTATTAAATTGTATTTATGTTGTTTTAACCTATGCTTTATTAAATTGTTTTTATGTTGTTTTATCCTATGCTTTATTAAATTGTATTTATGTTGTTTTATCCTATGCTTTATTAAATTGTATTTATGTTGTTTTAACCTATGCTTTATTAAATTGTTTTTATGCTGTTTTATCCTATGCTTTATTAAATTGTATTTATGTTGTTTTATCCTATGCTTTATTAAATTGTATTTATGTTGTTTTATCCTATGCTTTATTAAATTGTATTTATGTTGTTTTAACCTATGCTTTATTAAATTGTATTTATGTTGTTTTATCCTATGCTTTATTAATTTGTGTTTATGTTGTTTTATCCTATGCTTTATTAAATTGTATTTATGTTGTTTTATCCTATGCTTTATTAAATTGTATTTATGTTGTTTTAACCTATGCTTTATTAAATTGTATTTATGTTGTTTTATCCTATGCTTTATTAAATTGTATTTATGTTGTTTTATCCTATGCTTTATTAAATTGTGTTTATGTTGTTTTATCCTATGCTTTATTAAATTGTATTTAGGTTGTTTTATCCTATGCTTTATTAAATTGTATTTATGTTGTTTTATCCTATGCTTTATTAAATTGTGTTTATGTTGTTTTATCCTATACTTTATTAAATTGTATTTATGTTGTTTTAATCTATGCTTTATTAAATTGTATTTATGTTGTTTTATCCTATGCTTTATTAAATTCTATTTATGTTGTTTAATCCTATGCTTTATTAAATTGTGCTTATGTTGTTTTATCCTATGGTTTATTAAATTGTATTTATGTTGTTTTATCCTATGCTTTATTAAATTGTATTTATGTTGTTTTATCCTATGCTTTATTAAATTGTATTTATGTTGTTTTATCCTATGCTTTATTAAACTGTATTTATGTTGTTTTAACCTATGCTTTATTACATTGTGTTTATGTTGTTTTATCCTATGCTTTATTAAATTGTATTTATGTTGCTTTAACCTATGCTTTATTAAATTGTATTTATGTTGTTTTATCCTATGCTTTATTAAATGTTATTTATGTTGTTTTATCCTATGCTTTATTAAATTGTATTTATGTTGTTTTAACCTATGCTTTATTAAACTGTATTTATGTTGTTTTATCCTATGCTTTATTAAATTGTATTTATGTTGTTTTATCCTATGCTTTATTAAATTGTATTTATGTTGTTTTAACCTATGCTTTATTAAATTGTATTTATGTTGTTTTAACCTATGCTTTATTAAATTGTATTTATGTTGTTTTATCCTATGCTTTATTAAATTGTGTTTATGTTGTTTTATCCTATGCTTTATTAAATTGTATTTATGTTGTTTTATCCTATGCTTTATTAAATTTTATTGATGTTGTTTTATTCCATGCTTTATTAAATTGTATTTATGTTGTTTTAACCTATGCATTATTAAATTGTATTTATGTTGTTTTAACCTATGCTTTATTAAATTGTATTTATGTTGTTTTATCCTATGCTTTATTAAATTGTATTTATGTTGTTTTAACCTATGCTTTATTAAATTGTTTTTATGTTGTTTTATCCTATGCTTTATTAAATTGTATTTATGTTGTTTTATCCTATGCTTTATTAAATTGTATTTATGTTGTTTTAACCTATGCTTTATTAAATTGTATTTATGTTGTTTTATCCTATGCTTTATTAAATTGTGTTTATGTTGTTTTATCCTATGCTTTATTAAATTGTATTTATGTTGTTTTATCCTATGCTTTATTAAATTGTATTTATGTTGTTTTAACCTATGCTTTATTAAATTGTATTTATGTTGTTTTATCCTATGCTTTATTAAATTGTATTTATGTTGTTTTATCCTATGCTTTATTAAATTGTGTTTGTTGTTTTATCCTATACTTTATTAAATTGTATTTATGTTGTTTTATCCTATGCTTTATTAAATTGTATTTATGTTGTTTTATCCTATGCTTTATTAAATTGTATTTATGTTGTTTTAACCTATGCTTTATTAAATTGTATTTATGTTGTTTTATCCTATACTTTATTAAATTGTATTTATGTTGTTTTAACCTATGCTTTATTAAATTGTATTTATGTTGTTTTATCCTATGCTTTATTAAATTGTATTTATGTTGTTTTATCCTATGCTTTATTAAATTGTATTTATTTTGTTTTGTCCTATGCTTTATTAAATTGTGTTTATGTTGTTTTAACCTATGCTTTATTAAATTGTATTTGTGTTGTTTTAACCCATGCTTTATTAAATTGTATTTATGTTGTTTTATCCTATGCTTTATTAAATTGTATTTATGTTGTTTTATCCTATGCTTTATTAAATTGTATTTATGTTGTTTTATCCTATGCTTTATTAAATTGTATTTATGTTGTTTTATCCTATGCTTTATTAAATTGTATTTATGTTGTTTTAACCTATGCTTTATTAAATTGTATTTATGTTGTTTTATCCTATGCTTTATTAATTTGTGTTTATGTTGTTTTATCCTATACTTTATTAAATTGTGTTTATGTTGTTTTAACCCATGCTTTATTAAATTGTATTTATGTTGCTTTATCCTATGCTTTATTAAATTGCATCTATGTTATTTTATCCTATGCTTTATTAAATTGTATTTATGTTGTTTTATCCTATGCTTTATTAAATTGTATTTATGTGGTTTTATCCTATGCTTTATTAAATTGTGTTTATGTTGTTTTATCCTATGCTTTATTAAATTGTATTTATGTGGTTTTATCCTATGCTTTATTAAATTGTATTTATGTTGTTTTATCCTATGCTTTATTAAATTGTATTTATGTTGTTTTATCCTATGCTTTATTAAATTGTATTTATGTTGTTTTGTACTATGCTTTATTAAATTGCATTTATGTTGTTTTAACCCATGCTTTATTAAATTGTATTTATGTTGTTTTATCCTATGCTTTATTAAATTGTATTTATTTTGTTTTGTCCTATGCTTTATTAAATTGTGTTTATGTTGTTTTAACCTATGCTTTATTAAATTGTATTTGCGTTGTTTTAACCCATGCTTTATTAAATTGTATTTATGTTGTTTTATCCTATGCTTTATTAAATTGTATTTATGTTGTTTTATCCTATGCTTTATTAAATTGTATTTATGTTGTTTTATCCTATGCTTTATTAAATTGTATTTATGTTGTTTTATCCTATGCTTTATTAAATTTTATTGATGTTGTTTTATCCCATGCTTTATTAAATTGTATTTATGTTGTTTTAACCTATGCTTTATTAAATTGTATTTATGTTGTTTTATCCTATACTTTATTAAATTGTATTTATGTTGTTTTATCCTATGCTTTATTAAATTGTATTTATGTTGTTTTAACCTATGCTTTATTAAATTGTATTTATGTTGTTTTATCCTATGCTTTATTAATTTGTGTTTATGTTGTTTTATCCTATGCTTTATTAAATTGTATTTATGTTGTTTTATCCTATGCTTTATTAAATTGTATTTATGTTGTTTTAACCTATGCTTTATTAAATTGTATTTATGTTGTTTTATCCTATGCTTTATTAAATTGTATTTATGTTGTTTTATCCTATGCTTTATTAAATTGTGTTTATGTTGTTTTATCCTATGCTTTATTAAATTGTATTTAGGTTGTTTTATCCTATGCTTTATTAAATTGTATTTATGTTGTTTTATCCTATGCTTTATTAAATTGTGTTTATGTTGTTTTATCCTATACTTTATTAAATTGTATTTATGTTGTTTTAATCTATGCTTTATTAAATTGTATTTATGTTGTTTTATCCTATGCTTTATTAAATTCTATTTATGTTGTTTAATCCTATGCTTTATTAAATTGTGCTTATGTTGTTTTATCCTATGGTTTATTAAATTGTATTTATGTTGTTTTATCCTATGCTTTATTAAATTGTATTTATGTTGTTTTATCCTATGCTTTATTAAATTGTATTTATGTTGTTTTATCCTATGCTTTATTAAACTGTATTTATGTTGTTTTAACCTATGCTTTATTACATTGTGTTTATGTTGTTTTATCCTATGCTTTATTAAATTGTATTTATGTTGCTTTAACCTATGCTTTATTAAATTGTATTTATGTTGTTTTATCCTATGCTTTATTAAATGTTATTTATGTTGTTTTATCCTATGCTTTATTAAATTGTATTTATGTTGTTTTAACCTATGCTTTATTAAACTGTATTTATGTTGTTTTATCCTATGCTTTATTAAATTGTATTTATGTTGTTTTATCCTATGCTTTATTAAATTGTATTTATGTTGTTTTAACCTATGCTTTATTAAATTGTATTTATGTTGTTTTAACCTATGCTTTATTAAATTGTATTTATGTTGTTTTATCCTATGCTTTATTAAATTGTGTTTATGTTGTTTTATCCTATGCTTTATTAAATTGTATTTATGTTGTTTTATCCTATGCTTTATTAAATTTTATTGATGTTGTTTTATTCCATGCTTTATTAAATTGTATTTATGTTGTTTTAACCTATGCATTATTAAATTGTATTTATGTTGTTTTAACCTATGCTTTATTAAATTGTATTTATGTTGTTTTATCCTATGCTTTATTAAATTGTATTTATGTTGTTTTAACCTATGCTTTATTAAATTGTTTTTATGTTGTTTTATCCTATGCTTTATTAAATTGTATTTATGTTGTTTTATCCTATGCTTTATTAAATTGTATTTATGTTGTTTTAACCTATGCTTTATTAAATTGTATTTATGTTGTTTTATCCTATGCTTTATTAAATTGTGTTTATGTTGTTTTATCCTATGCTTTATTAAATTGTATTTATGTTGTTTTATCCTATGCTTTATTAAATTGTATTTATGTTGTTTTAACCTATGCTTTATTAAATTGTATTTATGTTGTTTTATCCTATGCTTTATTAAATTGTATTTATGTTGTTTTATCCTATGCTTTATTAAATTGTGTTTGTTGTTTTATCCTATACTTTATTAAATTGTATTTATGTTGTTTTATCCTATGCTTTATTAAATTGTATTTATGTTGTTTTATCCTATGCTTTATTAAATTGTATTTATGTTGTTTTAACCTATGCTTTATTAAATTGTATTTATGTTGTTTTATCCTATACTTTATTAAATTGTATTTATGTTGTTTTAACCTATGCTTTATTAAATTGTATTTATGTTGTTTTATCCTATGCTTTATTAAATTGTATTTATGTTGTTTTATCCTATGCTTTATTAAATTGTATTTATTTTGTTTTGTCCTATGCTTTATTAAATTGTGTTTATGTTGTTTTAACCTATGCTTTATTAAATTGTATTTGTGTTGTTTTAACCCATGCTTTATTAAGTTGTATTTATGTTGTTTTATCCTATGCTTTATTAAATTGTATTTATGTTGTTTTATCCTATGCTTTATTAAATTGTATTTATGTTGTTTTATCCTATGCTTTATTAAATTGTATTTATGTTGTTTTATCCTATGCTTTATTAAATTGTATTTATGTTGTTTTAACCTATGCTTTATTAAATTGTATTTATGTTGTTTTATCCTATGCTTTATTAATTTGTGTTTATGTTGTTTTATCCTATACTTTATTAAATTGTGTTTATGTTGTTTTAACCCATGCTTTATTAAATTGTATTTATGTTGCTTTATCCTATGCTTTATTAAATTGCATCTATGTTATTTTATCCTATGCTTTATTAAATTGAATTTATGTTGTTTTATCCTATGCTTTATTAAATTGTATTTATGTGGTTTTATCCTATGCTTTATTAAATTGTGTTTATGTTGTTTTATCCTATGCTTTATTAAATTGTATTTATGTGGTTTTATCCTATGCTTTATTAAATTGTATTTATGTTGTTTTATCCTATGCTTTATTAAATTGTATTTATGTTGTTTTATCCTATGCTTTATTAAATTGTATTTATGTTGTTTTGTACTATGCTTTATTAAATTGCATTTATGTTGTTTTAACCCATGCTTTATTAAATTGTATTTATGTTGTTTTATCCTATGCTTTATTAAATTGTATTTATTTTGTTTTGTCCTATGCTTTATTAAATTGTGTTTATGTTGTTTTAACCTATGCTTTATTAAATTGTATTTGCGTTGTTTTAACCCATGCTTTATTAAATTGTATTTATGTAGTTTTATCCTATGCTTTATTAAATTGTATTTATGTTGTTTTATCCTATGCTTTATTAAATTGTATTTATGTTGTTTTATCCTATGCTTTATTAAATTGTATTTATGTTGTTTTATCCTATGCTTTATTAAATTTTATTGATGTTGTTTTATCCCATGCTTTATTAAATTGTATTTATGTTGTTTTAACCTATGCTTTATTAAATTGTATTTATGTTGTTTTATCCTATACTTTATTAAATTGTATTTATGTTGTTTTATCCTATGCTTTATTAAATTGTATTTATGTTGTTTTATCCTATGCTTTATTAAATTGAATTTATGTTGTTTTAACCTATGCTTTATTAAATTGTATTTATGTTGTTTTATCCTATGCTTTATTAAATTGTGTTTATGTTGTTTTATCCTATGCTTTATTAAATTGTATTTATGTTGTTTTATCCTATGCTTTATTAAATTGTATTTATTTTGTTTTGTCCTATGCTTTATTAAATTGTGTTTATGTTGTTTTAATCTATGCTTTATTAAATTGTATTTGTGTTGTTTTAACCCATGCTTTATTAAATTGTATTTATGTTGTTTTATCCTATGCTTTATTAAATTGTATTTATGTTGTTTTATCCTATGCTTTATTAAATTGTATTTATGTTGTTTTATCCTATGCTTTATTAAATTGTATTTATGTTGTTTTATCCTATGCTTTATTAAATTTTATTGATGTTGTTTTATCCCATGCTTTATTAAATTGTATTTATGTTGTTTTAACCTATGCTTTATTAAATTGTATTTATGTTGTTTTAACCTATGCTTTATTAAATTGTATTTATGTTGTTTTATCCTATGCTTTATTAAATTGTATTTATGTTGTTTTAACCTATGCTTTATTAAATTGTTTTTATGTTGTTTTATCCTATGCTTTATTAAATTGTATTTATGTTGTTTTATCCTATGCTTTATTAAATTGTATTTATGTTGTTTTAACCTATGCTTTATTAAATTGTTTTTATGCTGTTTTATCCTATGCTTTATTAAATTGTATTTATGTTGTTTTATCCTATGCTTTATTAAATTGTATTTATGTTGTTTTATCCTATGCTTTATTAAATTGTATTTATGTTGTTTTAACCTATGCTTTATTAAATTGTATTTATGTTGTTTTATCCTATGCTTTATTAATTTGTGTTTATGTTGTTTTATCCTATGCTTTATTAAATTGTATTTATGTTGTTTTATCCTATGCTTTATTAAATTGTATTTATGTTGTTTTAACCTATGTTTTATTAAATTGTATTTATGTTGTTTTATCCTATGCTTTATTAAATTGTATTTATGTTGTTTTATCCTATGCCTTATTAAATTGTGTTTATGTTGTTTTATCCTATGCTTTATTAAATTGTATTTATGTTATTTTATCCTATGCTTTATTAAATTGTATTTATGTTGTTTTATCCTATGCTTTATTAAATTGTGTTTATGTTGTTTTAACCTATACTTTATTAAATTGTATTTATGTTGTTTTAATCTATGCTTTATTAAATTGTATTTATGTTGTTTTATCCTATGCTTTATTAAATTCTATTTATGTTGTTTTATCCTATGCTTTATTAAATTGTGCTTATGTTGTTTTATCCTATGGTTTATTAAATTGTATTTATGTTGTTTTATCCTATGCTTTATTAAATTGTATTTATGTTGTTTTATCCTATGCTTTATTAAATTGTATTTATGTTGTTTTATCCTATGCTTTATTAAACTGTATTTATGTTGTTTTAACCTATGCTTTATTACATTGTGTTTATGTTGTTTTATCCTATGCTTTATTAAATTGTATTTATGTTGCTTTAACCTATGCTTTATTAAATTGTATTTATGTTGTTTTATCCTATGCTTTATTAAATGGTATTTATGTTGTTTTATCCTATGCTTTATTAAATTGTATTTATGTTGTTTTAACCTATGCTTTATTAAACTGTATTTATGTTGTTTTATCCTATGCTTTATTAAATTGTATTTATGTTGTTTTATCCTATGCTTTATTAAATTGTGTTTATGTTGTTTTATCCTATGCTTTATTAAATTGTATTTATGTTGTTTTATCCTATGCTTTATTAAATTGTATTTATGTTGTTTTAACCTATGCTTTATTAAATGGTATTTATGTTGTTTTATCCTATGCTTTATTAAATTGTATTTATGTTGTTTTATCCTATGCTTTATTAAATTGTGTTTGTTGTTTTATCCTATACTTTATTAAATTGTATTTATGTTGTTTTATCCTATGCTTTATTAAATTGTATTTATGTTGTTTTATCCTATGCTTTATTAAATTGTATTTATGTTGTTTTAACCTATGCTTTATTAAATTGTATTTATGTTGTTTTATCCTATACTTTATTAAATTGTATTTATGTTGTTTTAACCTATGCTTTATTAAATTGTATTTATGTTTTTTTATCCTATGCTTTATTAAATTGTATTTATGTTGTTTTATCCTATGCTTTATTAAATTTTGTTTATGTTGTTTTATCCTATGCTTTATTAAATTGTATTTATGTTGTTTTATCCTATGCTTTATTAAATTGTATTTATGTTGTTTTAACCTATGCTTTATTAAATTGTATTTATGTTGTTTTAACCTATACTTTATTACATTGTATTTATGTTGTTTTAACCCATGCTTTATTAAATTGTATTTGTGTTTTTTTATCCTATGCTTTATTAAATTGTATTTATGTTGTTTTATCCTATGCTTTATTAAATTTTGTTTATGTTGTTTTATCCTATGCTTTATTAAATTGTATTTATGTTGTTTTATCCTATGCTTTATTAAATTGTATTTATGTTGTTTTAACCTATGCTTTATTAAATTGTATTTATGTTGTTTTATCCTATGCTTTATTAAATTGTATTTATGTTGTTTTATCCTATGCTTTATTAAATTGTGTTTGTTGTTTTATCCTATACTTTATTAAATTGTATTTATGTTGTTTTATCCTATGCTTTATTAAATTGTATTTATGTTGTTTTATCCTATACTTTATTAAATTGTATTTATGTTGTTTTAACCTATGCTTTATTAAATTGTATTTATGTTGTTTCATCCTATTCTTTATTAAATTGTGTTTATGTTGTTTTATCCTATACTTTATTAAATTGTGTTTATGTTGTTTTAACCCATGCTTTATTAAATTGTATTTATGTTGTTTTATCCTATGCTTTATTAAATTGCATCTATGTTATTTTATCCTATGCTTTATTAAATTGTATTTATGTTGTTTTATCCTATGCTTTATTAAATTGTATTTATGTGGTTTTATCCTATGCTTTATTAAATTGAATTCATGTTGTTTTATCTTATGCTTTATTAAATTGTATTTATGTTGTTTTATCTTATGCTTTATTAAATTGTGTTTATGTTGTTTTATCCTATGCTTTATTAAATTGTATTAATGTGGTTTTATCCTATGCTTTATTAAATTGTATTTATGTTGTTTTATCCTATGCTTTATTAAATTGTATTTATGTTGTTTTATCCTATGCTTTATTAAATTGTATTTATGTTGTTTTGTACTATGCTTTATTAAATTGTATTTATGTTGTTTTAACCCATGCTTTATTAAATTGTATTTATGTTGTTTTATCCTATGCTTTATTAAATTGTATTTATTTTGTTTTGTCCTATGCTTTATTAAATTGTGTTTATGTTGTTTTAACCCATGCTTTATTAAATTGTATTTATGTTGTTTTATCCTATGCTTTATTAAATTGTATTTATGTTGTTTTATCCTATGCTTTATTAAATTGTATTTATGTTGTTTTATCCTATGCTTTATTAAATTGTATTTATGTTGTTTTATCCTATGCTTTATTAAATTTTATTGATGTTGTTTTATCCCATGCTTTATTAAATTGTATTTATGTTGTTTTAACCTATGCTTTATTAAATTGTATTTATGTTGTTTTATCCTATACTTTATTAAATTGTATTTATGTTGTTTTAACCTATGCTTTATTAAATTGTTTTTATGTTGTTTTATCCTATGCTTTATTAAATTGTATTTATGTTGTTTTATCCTATGCTTTATTAAATTGTATTTATGTTGTTTTATCCTATGCTTTATTAAATTGAATTTATGTTGTTTTAACCTATGCTTTATTAAATTGTATTTATGTTGTTTTATCCTATGCTTTATTAAATTGTGTTTATGTTGTTTTTTCCTATGCTTTATTAAATTGTATTTATGTTGTTTTATCCTATGCTTTATTAAATTGTATTTATGTTGTTTTAACCTATGCTTTATTAAATTGTATTTATGTCTTTTTATCCTATGCTTTATTAAATTGTATTTATGTTGTTTTATCCTATGCTTTATTAAATTGTATTTATTTTGTTTTGTCCTATGCTTTATTAAATTGTGTTTATGTTGTTTTAACCTATGCTTTATTAAATTGTATTTGTGTTGTTTTAACCCATGCTTTATTAAATTGTATTTATGTTGTTTTATCCTATGCTTTATTAAATTGTATTTATGTTGTTTTATCCTATGCTTTATTAAATTGTATTTATGTTGTTTTATCCTATGCTTTATTAAATTGTATTTATGTTGTTTTATCCTATGCTTTATTAAATTGTATTTATGTTGTTTTAACCTATGCTTTATTAAATTGTATTTATGTTGTTTTATCCTATGCTTTATTAATTTGTGTGTATGTTGTTTTATCCTATACTTTATTAAATTGTGTTTATGTTGTTTTACCCCATGCTTTATTAAATTGTATTTATGTTGTTTCATCCTATGCTTTATTAAATTGCATCTATGTTATTTTATCCTATGCTTTATTAAATTGTATTTATGTTGTTTTATCCTATGCTTTATTAAATTGTATTTATGTGGTTTTATCCTATGCTTTATTAAATTGTGTTTATGTTGTTTTATCCTATACTTTATTAAATTGTATTTATGTGGTTTTATCCTATGCTTTATTAAATTGTATTTATGTTGTTTTATCCTATGCTTTATTAAATTGTATTTATGTTGTTTTATCCTATGCTTTATTAAATTGTATTTATGTTGTTTTGTACTATGCTTTATTAAATTGTATTTATGTTGTTTAATCCATGCTTTATTAAATTGTATTTATGTTGTTTTATCCTATGCTTTATTAAATTGTATTTATTTTGTTTTGTCCTATGCTTTATTAAATTGTGTTTATGTTGTTTTAACCTATGCTTTATTAAATTGTATTTGCGTTGTTTTAACCCATGCTTTATTAAATTGTATTTATGTTGTTTTATCCTATGCTTTATTAAATTGTATTTATGTTGTTTTATCCTATGCTTTATTAAATTGTATTTATGTTTTTTTATCCTATGCTTTATTAAATTGTATTTATGTTGTTTTATCCTATGCTTTATTACATTTTATTGATGTTGTTTTATCCCATGCTTTATTAAATTGTATTTATGTTGTTTTAACCTATGCTTTATTAAATTGTATTTATGTTGTTTTATCCTATACTTTATTAAATTGTATTTATGTTGTTTTAACCTATGCTTTATTAAATTGTTTTTATGTTGTTTTATCCTATGCTTTATTAAATGGTATTTATGTTGTTTTATCCTATGCTTTATTAAATTGTATTTATGTTGTTTTATCCTATGCTTTATTAAATTGAATTTATGTTGTTTTAACCTATGCTTTATTAAATTGTATTTATGTTGTTTTATCCAATGCTTTATTAAATTGTGTTTATGTTGTTTTATCCTATGCTTTATTAAATTGTATTTATGTTGTTTTATCCTATGCTTTATTAAATTGTATTTATGTTGTTTTAACCTATGCTTTATTAAATTGTATTTATGTTGTTTTATCCTATGCTTTATTAAATTGTATTTATGTTGTTTTATCCTATGCTTTATTAAATTGTATTTATGTTGTTTTAAACTATGCTTTATTAAATTGTATTTATGTTGTTTTATCCTATGCTTTATTAAATTGTATTTATGTTGTTTTATCCTATGCTTTATTAAATTGTTTTTATTTTGTTTTGTCCTATGCTTTATTAAATTGTGTTTATGTTGTTTTAACCTATGCTTTATTAAATTGTATTTGTGTTGTTTTAACCCATGCTTTATTAAATTGTATTTATGTTGTTTTATCCTATGCTTTATTAAATTGTATTTATGTTGTTTTATCCTATGCTTTATTAAATTGTATTTATGTTGTTTTATCCTATGCTTTATTAAATTGTATTTATGTTGTTTTATCCTATGCTTTATTAAATTGTATTTATGTTGTTTTAACCTATGCTTTATTAAATTGTATTTATGTTGTTTTATCCTATGCTTTATTAATTTGTGTTTATGTTGTTTTATGCTATACTTTATTAAATTGTGTTTATGTTGTTTTAACCCATGCTTTATTAAATTGTATTTATGTTGCTTTATCCTATGCTTTATTAAATTGCATCTATGTTATTTTATCCTATGCTTTATTAAATTGTATTTATGTTGTTTTATCCTATGCTTTATTAAATTGTATTTATGTGGTTTTATCCTATGCTTTATTAAATTGTGTTTATGTTGTTTTATCCTATGCTTTATTAAATTGTATTTATGTGGTTTTATCCTATGCTTTATTAAATTGTATTTATGTTGTTTTGTACTATGCTTTATTAAATTGTATTTATGTTGTTTAACCCATGCTTTATTAAATTGTATTTATGTTGTTTTATCCTATGCTTTATTAAATTGTATTTATTTTGTTTTGTCCTATGCTTTATTAAATTGTGTTTATGTTGTTTTAATCTATGCTTTATTAAATTGTATTTGCGTTGTTTTAACCCATGCTTTATTAAATTGTATTTATGTTGTTTTATCCTATGCTTTATTAAATTGTATTTATGTTGTTTTATCCTATGCTTTATTAAATTGTATTTATGTTGTTTTATCCTATGCTTTATTAAATTGTATTTATGTTGTTTTATCCTATGCTTTATTAAATTGTATTTATGTTGTTTTAACCTATGCTTTATTAAATTGTATTTATGTTGTTTTATCCTATGCTTTATTAAATTGTATTTATGTTGTTTTAACCCATGCTTCATTAAATTGTATTTATGTTGTTTTATCCTATGCTTCATTAAATGGTATTTATGTTGTTTTATCCTATGCTTTATTAAATTGTATTTATGTTGTTTTATCCTATGCTTTATTAAATTGTATTTATGTTGTTTTAACCTATGCTTTATTAAATTGTATTTATGTTGTTTTATCCTATGCTTTATTAAATTGTATTTATGTTGTTTTAACCTATGCTTTATTAAATTGTATTTATGTTGTTTTAACCTATGCTTTATTAAATTGTATTTATGTTGTTTTATCCTATGCTTTATTAAATTGTATTTATGTTGTTTTAACCTATGCTTTAATAAATTGTATTTATGTAGTTTTATCCTATGCTTTATTAAATTGTATTTATGTTGTTCTAACCTATGCTTTATTAAATTGTATTTATGTTGTTTTAACCTATGCTTTATTAAATTGTATTTATGTTGTTTTATCCTATGCTTTATTAAATTGTATTTATGTTGTTTTATCCTATGCTCCATTAAATTGTATTTATGTTGTTTTATCCTATGCTTTATTAAATTGTATTTATGTTGTTTTATCCTATGCTTTATTAAATTGTATTTATGTTGTTTTAAACTATGCTTTATTAAATTGTATTTATGTTGTTTTATCCTATGCTTTATTAAATTGTATTTATGTTGTTTTATCCTATGCTTTATTAAATTGTTTTTATTTTGTTTTGTCCTATGCTTTATTAAATTGTGTTTATGTTGTTTTAACCTATGCTTTATTAAATTGTATTTGTGTTGTTTTAACCCATGCTTTATTAAATTGTATTTATGTTGTTTTATCCTATGCTTTATTAAATTGTATTTATGTTGTTTTATCCTATGCTTTATTAAATTGTATTTATGTTGTTTTATCCTATGCTTTATTAAATTGTATTTATGTTGTTTTATCCTATGCTTTATTAAATTGTATTTATGTTGTTTTAACCTATGCTTTATTAAATTGTATTTATGTTGTTTTATCCTATGCTTTATTAATTTGTGTTTATGTTGTTTTATGCTATACTTTATTAAATTGTGTTTATGTTGTTTTAACCCATGCTTTATTAAATTGTATTTATGTTGCTTTATCCTATGCTTTATTAAATTGCATCTATGTTATTTTATCCTATGCTTTATTAAATTGTATTTATGTTGTTTTATCCTATGCTTTATTAAATTGTATTTATGTGGTTTTATCCTATGCTTTATTAAATTGTGTTTATGTTGTTTTATCCTATGCTTTATTAAATTGTATTTATGTGGTTTTATCCTATGCTTTATTAAATTGTATTTATGTTGTTTTGTACTATGCTTTATTAAATTGTATTTATGTTGTTTAACCCATGCTTTATTAAATTGTATTTATGTTGTTTTATCCTATGCTTTATTAAATTGTATTTATTTTGTTTTGTCCTATGCTTTATTAAATTGTGTTTATGTTGTTTTAATCTATGCTTTATTAAATTGTATTTGCGTTGTTTTAACCCATGCTTTATTAAATTGTATTTATGTTGTTTTATCCTATGCTTTATTAAATTGTATTTATGTTGTTTTATCCTATGCTTTATTAAATTGTATTTATGTTGTTTTATCCTATGCTTTATTAAATTGTATTTATGTTGTTTTATCCTATGCTTTATTAAATTGTATTTATGTTGTTTTAACCTATGCTTTATTAAATTGTATTTATGTTGTTTTATCCTATGCTTTATTAAATTGTATTTATTTTGTTTTGTCCTATGCTTTATTAAATTGTGTTTATGTTGTTTTAACCTATGCTTTATTAAATTGTATTTGTGTTGTTTTAACCCATGCTTTATTAAATTGTATTTATGTTGTTTTATCCTATGCTTTATTAAATTGTATTTATGTTGTTTTATCCTATGCTTTATTAAATTGTATTTATGTTGTTTTATCCTATGCTTTATTAAATTGTATTTATGTTGTTTTATCCTATGCTTTATTAAATTGTATTTATGTTGTTTTAACCTATGCTTTATTAAATTGTATTTATGTTGTTTTATCCTATGATTTATTAATTTGTGTTTATGTTGTTTTATCCTATACTTTATTAAATTGTGTTTATGTTGTTTTAACCTATGCTTTATTAAATTGTATTTATGTTGCTTTATCCTATGCTTTATTAAATTGCATCTATGTTATTTTATCCTATGCTTTATTAAATTGTATTTATGTTGTTTTATCCTATGCTTTATTAAATTGTATTTATGTGGTTTTATCCTATGCTTTATTAAATTGTGTTTATGTTGTTTTATCCTATGCTTTATTAAATTGTATTTATGTGGTTTTATCCTATGCTTTATTAAATTGTATTTATGTTGTTTTATCCTATGCTTTATTAAATTGTATTTATGTTGTTTTATCCTATGCTTTATTAAATTGTATTTATGTTGTTTTGTACTATGCTTTATTAAATTGTATTTATGTTGTTTAACCCATGCTTTATTAAATTGTATTTATGTTGTTTTATCCTATGCTTTATTAAAATGAATTTATGTTGTTTTAACCTATGCTTTATTAAATTGTATTTATGTTGTTTTATCCAATGCTTTATTAAATTGTGTTTATGTTGTTTTATCCTATGCTTTATTAAATTGTATTTATGTTGTTTTATCCTATGCTTTATTAAATTGTATTTATGTTGTTTTAACCTATGCTTTATTAAATTGTATTTATGTTGTTTTATCCTATGCTTTATTAAATTGTATTTATGTTGTTTTATCCTATGCTTTATTAAATTGTATTTATGTTGTTTTAACCTATGCTTTATTAAATTGTATTTATGTTGTTTTATCCTATGCTTTATTAAATTGTATTTATGTTGTTTTATCCTATGCTTTATTAAATTGTATTTATGTTGTTTTATCCTATGCTTTATTAAATTGTATTTATGTTGTTTTATCCTATGCTTTATTAAATTGTATTTATGTTGTTTTGTACTATGCTTTATTAAATTGTATTTATGTTGTTTAACCCATGCTTTATTAAATTGTATTTATGTTGTTTTATCCTATGCTTTATTAAATTGTATTTATTTTGTTTTGTCCTATGCTTTATTAAATTGTGTTTATGTTGTTTTAACCTATGCTTTATTAAATTGTATTTGCGTTGTTTTAACCCATGCTTTATTAAATTGTATTTATGTTGTTTTATCCTATGCTTTATAAATTGTATTTATGTTGTTTTATCCTATGCTTTATTAAATTGTATTTATGTTGTTTTAACCTATGCTTTATTAAATTGTATTTATGTTGTTTTAACCTATGCTTTATTAAATTGTATTTATGTTGTTTTATCCTATGCTTTATTAAATTGTATTTATGTTGTTTTAACCTATGCTTTATTAAATTGTTTTTATGTTGTTTTATCCTATGCTTTATTAAATTGTATTTATGTTGTTTTATCCTATGCTTTATTAAATTGTATTTATGTTGTTTTAACCTATGCTTTATTAAATTGTTTTTATGCTGTTTTATCCTATGCTTTATTAAATTGTATTTATGTTGTTTTATCCTATGCTTTATTAAATTGTATTTATGTTGTTTTATCCTATGCTTTATTAAATTGTATTTATGTTGTTTTAACCTATGCTTTATTAAATTGTATTTATGTTGTTTTATCCTATGCTTTATTAATTTGTGTTTATGTTGTTTTATCCTATGCTTTATTAAATTGTATTTATGTTGTTTTATCCTATGCTTTATTAAATTGTATTTATGTTGTTTTAACCTATGTTTAATTAAATTGTATTTATGTTGTTTTATCCTATGCTTTATTAAATTGTATTTATGTTGTTTTATCCTATGCCTTATTAAATTGTGTTTATGTTGTTTTATCCTATGCTTTATTAAATTGTATTTATGTTATTTTATCCTATGCTTTATTAAATTGTATTTATGTTGTTTTATCCTATGCTTTATTAAATTGTGTTTATGTTGTTTTAACCTATACTTTATTAAATTGTATTTATGTTGTTTTAATCTATGCTTTATTAAATTGTATTTATGTTGTTTTATCCTATGCTTTATTAAATTCTATTTATGTTGTTTTATCCTATGCTTTATTAAATTGTGCTTATGTTGTTTTATCCTATGGTTTATTAAATTGTATTTATGTTGTTTTATCCTATGCTTTATTAAATTGTATTTATGTTGTTTTATCCTATGCTTTATTAAATTGTATTTATGTTGTTTTATCCTATGCTTTATTAAACTGTATTTATGTTGTTTTAACCTATGCTTTATTACATTGTGTTTATGTTGTTTTATCCTATGCTTTATTAAATTGTATTTATGTTGCTTTAACCTATGCTTTATTAAATTGTATTTATGTTGTTTTATCCTATGCTTTATTAAATGGTATTTATGTTGTTTTATCCTATGCTTTATTAAATTGTATTTATGTTGTTTTAACCTATGCTTTATTAAACTGTATTTATGTTGTTTTATCCTATGCTTTATTAAATTGTATTTATGTTGTTTTATCCTATGCTTTATTAAATTGTGTTTATGTTGTTTTATCCTATGCTTTATTAAATTGTATTTATGTTGTTTTATCCTATGCTTTATTAAATTGTATTTATGTTGTTTTAACCTATGCTTTATTAAATGGTATTTATGTTGTTTTATCCTATGCTTTATTAAATTGTATTTATGTTGTTTTATCCTATGCTTTATTAAATTGTGTTTGTTGTTTTATCCTATACTTTATTAAATTGTATTTATGTTGTTTTATCCTATGCTTTATTAAATTGTATTTATGTTGTTTTATCCTATGCTTTATTAAATTGTATTTATGTTGTTTTAACCTATGCTTTATTAAATTGTATTTATGTTGTTTTATCCTATACTTTATTAAATTGTATTTATGTTGTTTTAACCTATGCTTTATTAAATTGTATTTATGTTTTTTTATCCTATGCTTTATTAAATTGTATTTATGTTGTTTTATCCTATGCTTTATTAAATTTTGTTTATGTTGTTTTATCCTATGCTTTATTAAATTGTATTTATGTTGTTTTATCCTATGCTTTATTAAATTGTATTTATGTTGTTTTAACCTATGCTTTATTAAATTGTATTTATGTTGTTTTAACCTATACTTTATTACATTGTATTTATGTTGTTTTAACCCATGCTTTATTAAATTGTATTTGTGTTTTTTTATCCTATGCTTTATTAAATTGTATTTATGTTGTTTTATCCTATGCTTTATTAAATTTTGTTTATGTTGTTTTATCCTATGCTTTATTAAATTGTATTTATGTTGTTTTATCCTATGCTTTATTAAATTGTATTTATGTTGTTTTAACCTATGCTTTATTAAATTGTATTTATGTTGTTTTATCCTATGCTTTATTAAATTGTATTTATGTTGTTTTATCCTATGCTTTATTAAATTGTGTTTGTTGTTTTATCCTATACTTTATTAAATTGTATTTATGTTGTTTTATCCTATGCTTTATTAAATTGTATTTATGTTGTTTTATCCTATACTTTATTAAATTGTATTTATGTTGTTTTAACCTATGCTTTATTAAATTGTATTTATGTTGTTTCATCCTATTCTTTATTAAATTGTGTTTATGTTGTTTTATCCTATACTTTATTAAATTGTGTTTATGTTGTTTTAACCCATGCTTTATTAAATTGTATTTATGTTGTTTTATCCTATGCTTTATTAAATTGCATCTATGTTATTTTATCCTATGCTTTATTAAATTGTATTTATGTTGTTTTATCCTATGCTTTATTAAATTGTATTTATGTGGTTTTATCCTATGCTTTATTAAATTGAATTCATGTTGTTTTATCTTATGCTTTATTAAATTGTATTTATGTTGTTTTATCTTATGCTTTATTAAATTGTGTTTATGTTGTTTTATCCTATGCTTTATTAAATTGTATTTATGTGGTTTTATCCTATGCTTTATTAAATTGTATTTATGTTGTTTTATCCTATGCTTTATTAAATTGTATTTATGTTGTTTTATCCTATGCTTTATTAAATTGTATTTATGTTGTTTTGTACTATGCTTTATTAAATTGTATTTATGTTGTTTTAACCCATGCTTTATTAAATTGTATTTATGTTGTTTTATCCTATGCTTTATTAAATTGTATTTATTTTGTTTTGTCCTATGCTTTATTAAATTGTGTTTATGTTGTTTTAACCCATGCTTTATTAAATTGTATTTATGTTGTTTTATCCTATGCTTTATTAAATTGTATTTATGTTGTTTTATCCTATGCTTTATTAAATTGTATTTATGTTGTTTTATCCTATGCTTTATTAAATTGTATTTATGTTGTTTTATCCTATGCTTTATTAAATTTTATTGATGTTGTTTTATCCCATGCTTTATTAAATTGTATTTATGTTGTTTTAACCTATGCTTTATTAAATTGTATTTATGTTGTTTTATCCTATACTTTATTAAATTGTATTTATGTTGTTTTAACCTATGCTTTATTAAATTGTTTTTATGTTGTTTTATCCTATGCTTTATTAAATTGTATTTATGTTGTTTTATCCTATGCTTTATTAAATTGTATTTATGTTGTTTTATCCTATGCTTTATTAAATTGAATTTATGTTGTTTTAACCTATGCTTTATTAAATTGTATTTATGTTGTTTTATCCTATGCTTTATTAAATTGTGTTTATGTTGTTTTTTCCTATGCTTTATTAAATTGTATTTATGTTGTTTTATCCTATGCTTTATTAAATTGTATTTATGTTGTTTTAACCTATGCTTTATTAAATTGTATTTATGTCTTTTTATCCTATGCTTTATTAAATTGTATTTATGTTGTTTTATCCTATGCTTTATTAAATTGTATTTATTTTGTTTTGTCCTATGCTTTATTAAATTGTGTTTATGTTGTTTTAACCTATGCTTTATTAAATTGTATTTGTGTTGTTTTAACCCATGCTTTATTAAATTGTATTTATGTTGTTTTATCCTATGCTTTATTAAATTGTATTTATGTTGTTTTATCCTATGCTTTATTAAATTGTATTTATGTTGTTTTATCCTATGCTTTATTAAATTGTATTTATGTTGTTTTATCCTATGCTTTATTAAATTGTATTTATGTTGTTTTAACCTATGCTTTATTAAATTGTATTTATGTTGTTTTATCCTATGCTTTATTAATTTGTGTGTATGTTGTTTTATCCTATACTTTATTAAATTGTGTTTATGTTGTTTTAACCCATGCTTTATTAAATTGTATTTATGTTGTTTCATCCTATGCTTTATTAAATTGCATCTATGTTATTTTATCCTATGCTTTATTAAATTGTATTTATGTTGTTTTATCCTATGCTTTATTAAATTGTATTTATGTGGTTTTATCCTATGCTTTATTAAATTGTGTTTATGTTGTTTTATCCTATACTTTATTAAATTGTATTTATGTGGTTTTATCCTATGCTTTATTAAATTGTATTTATGTTGTTTTATCCTATGCTTTATTAAATTGTATTTATGTTGTTTTATCCTATGCTTTATTAAATTGTATTTATGTTGTTTTGTACTATGCTTTATTAAATTGTATTTATGTTGTTTAATCCATGCTTTATTAAATTGTATTTATGTTGTTTTATCCTATGCTTTATTAAATTGTATTTATTTTGTTTTGTCCTATGCTTTATTAAATTGTGTTTATGTTGTTTTAACCTATGCTTTATTAAATTGTATTTGCGTTGTTTTAACCCATGCTTTATTAAATTGTATTTATGTTGTTTTATCCTATGCTTTATTAAATTGTATTTATGTTGTTTTATCCTATGCTTTATTAAATTGTATTTATGTTTTTTTATCCTATGCTTTATTAAATTGTATTTATGTTGTTTTATCCTATGCTTTATTACATTTTATTGATGTTGTTTTATCCCATGCTTTATTAAATTGTATTTATGTTGTTTTAACCTATGCTTTATTAAATTGTATTTATGTTGTTTTATCCTATACTTTATTAAATTGTATTTATGTTGTTTTAACCTATGCTTTATTAAATTGTTTTTATGTTGTTTTATCCTATGCTTTATTAAATGGTATTTATGTTGTTTTATCCTATGCTTTATTAAATTGTATTTATGTTGTTTTATCCTATGCTTTATTAAATTGAATTTATGTTGTTTTAACCTATGCTTTATTAAATTGTATTTATGTTGTTTTATCCAATGCTTTATTAAATTGTGTTTATGTTGTTTTATCCTATGCTTTATTAAATTGTATTTATGTTGTTTTATCCTATGCTTTATTAAATTGTATTTATGTTGTTTTAACCTATGCTTTATTAAATTGTATTTATGTTGTTTTATCCTATGCTTTATTAAATTGTATTTATGTTGTTTTATCCTATGCTTTATTAAATTGTATTTATGTTGTTTTAAACTATGCTTTATTAAATTGTATTTATGTTGTTTTATCCTATGCTTTATTAAATTGTATTTATGTTGTTTTATCCTATGCTTTATTAAATTGTTTTTATTTTGTTTTGTCCTATGCTTTATTAAATTGTGTTTATGTTGTTTTAACCTATGCTTTATTAAATTGTATTTGTGTTGTTTTAACCCATGCTTTATTAAATTGTATTTATGTTGTTTTATCCTATGCTTTATTAAATTGTATTTATGTTGTTTTATCCTATGCTTTATTAAATTGTATTTATGTTGTTTTATCCTATGCTTTATTAAATTGTATTTATGTTGTTTTATCCTATGCTTTATTAAATTGTATTTATGTTGTTTTAACCTATGCTTTATTAAATTGTATTTATGTTGTTTTATCCTATGCTTTATTAATTTGTGTTTATGTTGTTTTATGCTATACTTTATTAAATTGTGTTTATGTTGTTTTAACCCATGCTTTATTAAATTGTATTTATGTTGCTTTATCCTATGCTTTATTAAATTGCATCTATGTTATTTTATCCTATGCTTTATTAAATTGTATTTATGTTGTTTTATCCTATGCTTTATTAAATTGTATTTATGTGGTTTTATCCTATGCTTTATTAAATTGTGTTTATGTTGTTTTATCCTATGCTTTATTAAATTGTATTTATGTGGTTTTATCCTATGCTTTATTAAATTGTCTTTATGTTGTTTTGTACTATGCTTTATTAAATTGTATTTATGTTGTTTAACCCATGCTTTATTAAATTGTATTTATGTTGTTTTATCCTATGCTTTATTAAATTGTATTTATTTTGTTTTGTCCTATGCTTTATTAAATTGTGTTTATGTTGTTTTAATCTATGCTTTATTAAATTGTATTTGCGTTGTTTTAACCCATGCTTTATTAAATTGTATTTATGTTGTTTTATCCTATGCTTTATTAAATTGTATTTATGTTATTTTATCCTATGCTTTATTAAATTGTATTTATGTTGTTTTATCCTATGCTTTATTAAATTGTATTTATGTTGTTTTATCCTATGCTTTATTAAATTGTATTTATGTTGTTTTAACCTATGCTTTATTAAATTGTATTTATGTTGTTTTATCCTATGCTTTATTAAATTGTATTTATGTTGTTTTAACCCATGCTTCATTAAATTGTATTTATGTTGTTTTATCCTATGCTTCATTAAATGGTATTTATGTTGTTTTATCCTATGCTTTATTAAATTGTATTTATGTTGTTTTATCCTATGCTTTATTAAATTGTATTTATGTTGTTTTAACCTATGCTTTATTAAATTGTATTTATGTTGTTTTATCCTATGCTTTATTAAATTGTATTTATGTTGTTTTAACCTATGCTTTATTAAATTGTATTTATGTTGTTTTAACCTATGCTTTATTAAATTGTATTTATGTTGTTTTATCCTATGCTTTATTAAATTGTATTTATGTTGTTTTAACCTATGCTTTAATAAATTGTATTTATGTAGTTTTATCCTATGCTTTATTAAATTGTATTTATGTTGTTCTAACCTATGCTTTATTAAATTGTATTTATGTTGTTTTAACCTATGCTTTATTAAATTGTATTTATGTTGTTTTATCCTATGCTTTATTAAATTGTATTTATGTTGTTTTATCCTATGCTCCATTAAATTGTATTTATGTTGTTTTATCCTATGCTTTATTAAATTGTATTTATGTTGTTTTATCCTATGCTTTATTAAATTGTATTTATGTTGTTTTAAACTATGCTTTATTAAATTGTATTTATGTTGTTTTATCCTATGCTTTATTAAATTGTATTTATGTTGTTTTATCCTATGCTTTATTAAATTGTTTTTATTTTGTTTTGTCCTATGCTTTATTAAATTGTGTTTATGTTGTTTTAACCTATGCTTTATTAAATTGTATTTGTGTTGTTTTAACCCATGCTTTATTAAATTGTATTTATGTTGTTTTATTCTATGCTTTATTAAATTGTATTTATGTTGTTTTATCCTATGCTTTATTAAATTGTATTTATGTTGTTTTATCCTATGCTTTATTAAATTGTATTTATGTTGTTTTATCCTATGCTTTATTAAATTGTATTTATGTTGTTTTAACCTATGCTTTATTAAATTGTATTTATGTTGTTTTATCCTATGCTTTATTAATTTGTGTTTATGTTGTTTTATGCTATACTTTATTAAATTGTGTTTATGTTGTTTTAACCCATGCTTTATTAAATTGTATTTATGTTGCTTTATCCTATGCTTTATTAAATTGCATCTATGTTATTTTATCCTATGCTTTATTAAATTGTATTTATGTTGTTTTATCCTATGCTTTATTAAATTGTATTTATGTGGTTTTATCCTATGCTTTATTAAATTGTGTTTATGTTGTTTTATCCTATGCTTTATTAAATTGTATTTATGTGGTTTTATCCTATGCTTTATTAAATTGTATTTATGTTGTTTTGTACTATGCTTTATTAAATTGTATTTATGTTGTTTAACCCATGCTTTATTAAATTGTATTTATGTTGTTTTATCCTATGCTTTATTAAATTGTATTTATTTTGTTTTGTCCTATGCTTTATTAAATTGTGTTTATGTTGTTTTAATCTATGCTTTATTAAATTGTATTTGCGTTGTTTTAACCCATGCTTTATTAAATTGTATTTATGTTGTTTTATCCTATGCTTTATTAAATTGTATTTATGTTGTTTTATCCTATGCTTTATTAAATTGTATTTATGTTGTTTTATCCTATGCTTTATTAAATTGTATTTATGTTGTTTTATCCTATGCTTTATTAAATTGTATTTATGTTGTTTTAACCTATGCTTTATTAATTTGTATTTATGTTGTTTTATCCTATGCTTTATTAAATTGTATTTATTTTGTTTTGTCCTATGCTTTATTAAATTGTGTTTATGTTGTTTTAACCTATGCTTTATTAAATTGTATTTGTGTTGTTTTAACCCATGCTTTATTAAATTGTATTTATGTTGTTTTATCCTATGCTTTATTAAATTGTATTTATGTTGTTTTATCCTATGCTTTATTAAATTGTATTTATGTTGTTTTATCCTATGCTTTATTAAATTGTATTTATGTTGTTTTATCCTATGCTTTATTAAATTGTATTTATGTTGTTTTAACCTATGCTTTATTAAATTGTATTTATGTTGTTTTATCCTATGCTTTATTAATTTGTGTTTATGTTGTTTTATCCTATACTTTATTAAATTGTGTTTATGTTGTTTTAACCTATGCTTTATTAAATTGTATTTATGTTGCTTTATCCTATGCTTTATTAAATTGCATCTATGTTATTTTATCCTATGCTTTATTAAATTGTATTTATGTTGTTTTATCCTATGCTTTATTAAATTGTATTTATGTGGTTTTATCCTATGCTTTATTAAATTGTGTTTATGTTGTTTTATCCTATGCTTTATTAAATTGTATTTATGTGGTTTTATCCTATGCTTTATTAAATTGTATTTATGTTGTTTTATCCTATGCTTTATTAAATTGTATTTATGTTGTTTTATCCTATGCTTTATTAAATTGTATTTATGTTGTTTTGTACTATGCTTTATTAAATTGTATTTATGTTGTTTAACCCATGCTTTATTAAATTGTATTTATGTTGTTTTATCCTATGCTTTATTAAAATGAATTTATGTTGTTTTAACCTATGCTTTATTAAATTGTATTTATGTTGTTTTATCCAATGCTTTATTAAATTGTGTTTATGTTGTTTTATCCTATGCTTTATTAAATTGTATTTATGTTGTTTTATCCTATGCTTTATTAAATTGTATTTATGTTGTTTTAACCTATGCTTTATTAAATTGTATTTCTGTTGTTTTATCCTATGCTTTATTAAATTGTATTTATGTTGTTTTATCCTATGCTTTATTAAATTGTATTTATGTTGTTTTAACCTATGCTTTATTAAATTGTATTTATGTTGTTTTATCCTATGCTTTATTAAATTGTATTTATGTTGTTTTATCCTATGCTTTATTAAATTGTATTTATGTTGTTTTATCCTATGCTTTATTAAATTGTATTTATGTTGTTTTGTACTATGCTTTATTAAATTGTATTTATGTTGTTTAACCCATGCTTTATTAAATTGTATTTATGTTGTTTTATCCTATGCTTTATTAAATTGTATTTATTTTGTTTTGTCCTATGCTTTATTAAATTGTGTTTATGTTGTTTTAACCTATGCTTTATTAAATTGTATTTGCGTTGTTTTAACCCATGCTTTATTAAATTGTATTTATGTTGTTTTATCCTATGCTTTATAAATTGTATTTATGTTGTTTTATCCTATGCTTTATTAAATTGTATTTATGTTGTTTTATCCTATGCTTTATTAAATTGTATTTATGTTGTTTTATCCTATGCTTTATTAAATTTTATTGATGTTGTTTTATCCCATGCTTTATTAAATTGTATTTATGTTGTTTTAACCTATGTTTTATTAAATTGTATTTATGTTGTTTTATCCTATACTTTATTAAATTGTATTTATGTTGTTTTAACCTATGCTTTATTAAATTGTTTTTATGTTGTTTTATCCTATGCTTTATTAAATGGTATTTATGTTGTTTTATCCTATGCTTTATTAAATTGTATTTATGTTGTTTTATCCTATGCTTTATTAAATTGAATTTATGTTGTTTTAACCTATGCTTTATTAAATTGTATTTATGTTGTTTTATCCAATGCTTTATTAAATTGTGTTTATGTTGTTTTATCCTATGCTTTATTAAATTGTATTTATGTTGTTTTATCCTATGCTTTATTAAATTGTATTTATGTTGTTTTAACCTATGCTTTATTAAATTGTATTTAGGTTGTTTTATCCTATGCTTTATTAAATTGTATTTATGTTGTTTTATCCTATGCTTTATTAAATTGTATTTATGTTGTTTTAACCTATGCTTTATTAAATTGTATTTATGTTGTTTTATCCTATGCTTTATTAAATTGTATTTATGTTGTTTTATCCTATGCTTTATTAAATTGTATTTATTTTGTTTTGTCCTATGCTTTATTAAATTGTGTTTATGTTGTTTTAACCTATGCTTTATTAAATTGTATTTGTGTTGTTTTAACCCATGCTTTATTAAATTGTATTTATGTTGTTTTATCCTATGCTTTATTAAATTGTATTTATGTTGTTTTATCCTATGCTTTATTAAATTGTATTTATGTTGTTTTATCCTATGCTTTATTAAATTGTATTTATGTTGTTTTATCCTATGCTTTATTAAATTGTATTTATGTTGTTTTAACCTATGCTTTATTAAATTGTATTTATGTTGTTTTATCCTATGCTTTATTAATTTGTGTTTATGTTGTTTTATCCTATACTTTATTAAATTGTGTTTATGTTGTTTTAACCCATGCTTTATTAAATTGTATTTATGTTGCTTTATCCTATGCTTTATTAAATTGCATCTATGTTATTTTATCCTATGCTTTATTAAATTGTATTTATGTTGTTTTATCCTATGCTTTATTAAATTGTATTTATGTGGTTTTATCCTATGCTTTATTAAATTGTGTTTATGTTGTTTTATCCTATGCTTTATTAAATTGTATTTATGTGGTTTTATCCTATGCTTTATTAAATTGTATTTATGTTGTTTTATCCTATGCTTTATTAAATTGTATTTATGTTGTTTTATCCTATGCTTTATTAAATTGTATTTATGTTGTTTTGTACTATGCTTTATTAAATTGCATTTATGTTGTTTTAACCCATGCTTTATTAAATTGTATTTATTTTGTTTTGTCCTATGCTTTATTAAATTGTGTTTATGTTGTTTTAACCTATGCTTTATTAAATTGTATTTGCGTTGTTTTAACCCATGCTTTATTAAATTGTATTTATGTTGTTTTATCCTATGCTTTATTAAATTGTATTTATGTTGTTTTATCCTATGCTTTATTAAATTGTATTTATGTTGTTTTATCCTATGCTTTATTAAATTGTATTTATGTTGTTTTATCCTATGCTTTATTAAATTTTATTGATGTTGTTTTATCCAATGCTTTATTAAATTGTATTTATGTTGTTTTAACCTATGCTTTATTAAATTATATTTATGTTGTTTTATCCTATACTTTATTAAATTGTATTTATGTTGTTTTATCCTATGCTTTATTAAATTGTATTTATGTTGTTTTATCCTATGCTTTATTAAATTGAATTTATGTTGTTTTAACCTATGCTTTATTAAATTGTATTTATGTTGTTTTATCCTATGCTTTATTAAATTGTGTTTATGTTGTTTTATCCTATGCTTTATTAAATTGTATTTATGTTGTTTTATCCTATGCTTTATTAAATTGTATTTATTTTGTTTTGTCCTATGCTTTATTAAATTGTGTTTATGTTGTTTTAATCTATGCTTTATTAAATTGTATTTGTGTTGTTTTAACCCATGCTTTATTAAATTGTATTTATGTTGTTTTATCCTATGCTTTATTAAATTGTATTTATGTTGTTTTATCCTATGCTTTATTAAATTGTATTTATGTTGTTTTATCCTATGCTTTATTAAATTGTATTTATGTTGTTTTATCCTATGCTTTATTAAATTTTATTGATGTTGTTTTATCCCATGCTTTATTAAATTGTATTTATGTTGTTTTAACCTATGCTTTATTAAATTGTATTTATGTTGTTTTAACCTATGCTTTATTAAATTGTATTTATGTTGTTTTATCCTATACTTTATTAAATTGTATTTATGTTGTTTTAACCTATGCTTTATTAAATTGTTTTTATGTTGTTTTATCCTATGCTTTATTAAATGGTATTTATGTTGTTTTATCCTATGCTTTATTAAATTGTATTTATGTTGTTTTATCCTATGCTTTATTAAATTGTATTTATGTTGTTTTAACCTATGCTTTATTAAATTGTATTTATGTTGTTTTATCCTATGCTTTATTAAATTGTATTTATGTTGTTTTATCCTATGCTTTATTAAATTGTATTTATGTTGTTTTAACCTATGCTTTATTAAATTGTATTTATGTTGTTTTATCCTATGCTTTATTAAATTGTATTTATGTTGTTTTATCCTATGCTTTATTAAATTGTATTTATTTTGTTTTGTCCTATGCTTTATTAAATTGTGTTTATGTTGTTTTAACCTATGCTTTATTAAATTGTATTTGTGTTGTTTTAACCCATGCTTTATTAAATTGTATTTATGTTGTTTTATCTTATGCTTTATTAAATTGTATTTATGTTGTTTTATCCTATGCTTTATTAAATTGTATTTATGTTGTTTTATCCTATGCTTTATTAAATTGTATTTATGTTGTTTTATCCTATGCTTTATTAAATTGTATTTATGTTGTTTTAACCTATGCTTTATTAAATTGTATTTATGTTGTTTTATCCTATGCTTTATTAATTTGTGTTTATGTTGTTTTATCCTATACTTTATTAAATTGTGTTTATGTTGTTTTAACCCATGCTTTATTAAATTGTATTTATGTTGCTTTATCCTATGCCTTATTAAATTGCATCTATGTTATTTTATCCTATGCTTTATTAAATTGTATTTATGTTGTTTTATCCTATGCTTTATTAAATTGTATTTATGTGGTTTTATCCTATGCTTTATTAAATTGTGTTTATGTTGTTTTATCCTATGCTTTATTAAATTGTATTTATGTGGTTTTATCCTATGCTTTATTAAATTGTATTTATGTTGTTTTATCCTATGCTTTATTAAATTGTATTTATGTTGTTTTATCCTATGCTTTATTAAATTGTATTTATGTTGTTTTGTACTATGCTTTATTAAATTGCATTTATGTTGTTTTAACCCATGCTTTATTAAATTGTATTTATGTTGTTTTATCCTATGCTTTCTTAAATTGTATTTATTTTGTTTTGTCCTATGCTTTATTAAATTGTGTTTATGTTGTTTTAACCTATGCTTTATTAAATTGTATTTGCGTTGTTTTAACCCATGCTTTATTAAATTGTATTTATGTTGTTTTATCCTATGCTTTATTAAATTGTATTTATGTTGTTTTATCCTATGCTTTATTAAATTTTATTTATGTTGTTTTATCCTATGCTTTATTAAATTGTATTTATGTTGTTTTATCCTATGCTTTATTAAATTTTATTGATGTTGTTTTATCCCATGCTTTATTAAATTGTATTTATGTTGTTTTAACCTATGCTTTATTAAATTGTATTTATGTTGTTTTATCCTATACTTTATTAAATTGTATTTATGTTGTTTTATCCTATGCTTTATTAAATTGTATTTATGTTGTTTTATCCTATGCTTTATTAAATTGAATTTATGTTGTTTTAACCTATGCTTTATTAAATTGTATTTATGTTGTTTTATCCTATGCTTTATTAAATTGTGTTTATGTTGTTTTATCCTATGCTTTATTAAATTGTATTTATGTTGTTTTATCCTATGCTTTATTAAATTGTATTTATTTTGTTTTGTCCTATGCTTTATTAAATTGTGTTTATGTTGTTTTAATCTATGCTTTATTAAATTGTATTTGTGTTGTTTTAACCCATGCTTTATTAAATTGTATTTATGTTGTTTTATCCTATGCTTTATTAAATTGTATTTATGTTGTTTTATCCTATGCTTTATTAAATTGTATTTATGTTGTTTTATCCTATGCTTTATTAAATTGTATTTATGTTGTTTTATCCTATGCTTTATTAAATTTTATTGATGTTGTTTTATCCCATGCTTTATTAAATTGTATTTATGTTGTTTTAACCTATGCATTATTAAATTGTATTTATGTTGTTTTAACCTATGCTTTATTAAATTGTATTTATGTTGTTTTATCCTATGCTTTATTAAATTGTATTTATGTTGTTTTAAAATATGCTTTATTAAATTGTTTTTATGTTGTTTTATCCTATGCTTTATTAAATTGTATTTATGTTGTTTTATCCTATGCTTTATTAAATTGTATTTATGTTGTTTTAACCTATGCTTTATTAAATTGTTTTTATGCTGTTTTATCCTATGCTTTATTAAATTGTATTTATGTTGTTTTATCCTATGCTTTATTAAATTGTATTTATGTTGTTTTATCCTATGCTTTATTAAATTGTATTTATGTTGTTTTAACCTATGCTTTATTAAATTGTATTTATGTTGTTTTATCCTATGCTTTATTAATTTGTGTTTATGTTGTTTTATCCTATGCTTTATTAAATTGTATTTATGTTGTTTTATCCTATGCTTTATTAAATTGTATTTATGTTGTTTTAACCTATGCTTTATTAAATTGTATTTATGTTGTTTTATCCTATGCTTTATTAAATTGTATTTATGTTGTTTTATCCTATGCTTTATTAAATTGTGTTTATGTTGTTTTATCCTATGCTTTATTAAATTGTATTTAGGTTGTTTTATCCTATGCTTTATTAAATTGTATTTATGTTGTTTTATCCTATGCTTTATTAAATTGTGTTTATGTTGTTTTATCCTATACTTTATTACATTGTATTTATGTTGTTTTAATCTATGCTTTATTAAATTGTATTTATGTTGTTTTATCCTATGCTTTATTAAATTCTATTTATGTTGTTTAATCCTATGCTTTATTAAATTGTGCTTATGTTGTTTTATCCTATGGTTTATTAAATTGTATTTATGTTGTTTTATCCTATGCTTTATTAAATTGTATTTATGTTGTTTTATCCTATGCTTTATTAAATTGTATTTATGTTGTTTTATCCTATGCTTTATTAAACTGTATTTATGTTGTTTTAACCTATGCTTTATTACATTGTGTTTATGTTGTTTTATCCTATGCTTTATTAAATTGTATTTATGTTGCTTTAACCTATGCTTTATTAAATTGTATTTATGTTGTTTTATCCTATGCTTTATTAAATGGTATTTATGTTGTTTTATCCTATGCTTTATTAAATTGTATTTATGTTGTTTTAACCTATGCTTTATTAAACTGTATTTATGTTGTTTTATCCTATGCTTTATTAAATTGTATTTATGTTGTTTTATCCTATGCTTTATTAAATTGTATTTATGTTGTTTTAACCTATGCTTTATTAAATTGGATTTATGTTGTTTTAACCTATGCTTTATTAAATTGTATTTATGTTGTTTTATCCTATGCTTTATTAAATTGTGTTTATGTTGTTTTATCCTATGCTTTATTAAATTGTATTTATGTTGTTTTATCCTATGCTTTATTAAATTGTATTTATGTTGTTTTAACCTATGCTTTATTAAATTGTATTTATGTTGTTTTATCCTATGCTTTATTAAATTGTGTTTGTTGTTTTATCCTATACTTTATTAAATTGTATTTATGTTGTTTTATCCTATGCTTTATTAAATTGTATTTATGTTGTTTTATCCTACGCTTTATTAAATTGTATTTATTTTGTTTTGTCCTATGCTTTATTAAATTGTGTTTATGTTGTTTTAACCTATGCTTTATTAAATTGTATTTGTGTTGTTTTATCCTATGCTTTATTAAATTGTGTTTATGTTGTTTTATCCTATGCTTTATTAAATTGTATTTATGTTGTTTTATCCTATGCTTTATTAAATTGTGTTTGTTGTTTTATCCTATACTTTATTAAATTGTATTTATGTTGTTTTATCCTATACTTTATTAAATTGTATTTATGTTGTTTTATCCTATGCTTTATTAAATTGTATTTATGTTGTTTTATCCTATGCTTTATTAAATTGTATTTATTTTGTTTTGTCCTATGCTTTATTAAATTGTGTTTATGTTGTTTTAACCTATGCTTTATTAAATTGTATTTGTGTTGTTTTAACCCATGCTTTATTAAATTGTATTTATGTTGTTTTATCTTATGCTTTATTAAATTGTATTTATGTTGTTTTATCCTATGCTTTATTAAATTGTATTTATGTTGTTTTATCCTATGCTTTATTAAATTGTATTTATGTTGTTTTATCCTATGCTTTATTAAATTGTATTTATGTTGTTTTAACCTATGCTTTATTAAATTGTATTTATGTTGTTTTATTCTATGCTTTATTAATTTGTGTTTATGTTGTTTTATCCTATACTTTATTAAATTGTGTTTATGTTGTTTTAACCCATGCTTTATTAAATTGTATTTATGTTGCTTTATCCTATGCTTTATTAAATTGCATCTATGTTATTTTATCCTATGCTTTATTAAATTGTATTTATGTTGTTTTATCCTATGCTTTATTAAATTGTATTTATGTGGTTTTATCCTATGCTTTATTAAATTGTGTTTATGTTGTTTTATCCTATGCTTTATTAAATTGTATTTATGTGGTTTTATCCTATGCTTTATTAAATTGTATTTATGTTGTTTTATCCTATGCTTTATTAAATTGTATTTATGTTGTTTTATCCTATGCTTTATTAAATTGTATTTATGTTGTTTTGTACTATGCTTTATTAAATTGCATTTATGTTGTTTTAACCCATGCTTTATTAAATTGTATTTATGTTGTTTTATCCTATGCTTTATTAAATTGTATTTATTTTGTTTTGTCCTATGCTTTATTAAATTGTGTTTATGTTGTTTTAACCTATGCTTTATTAAATTGTATTTGCGTTGTTTTAACCCATGCTTTATTAAATTGTATTTATGTTGTTTTATCCTATGCTTTATTAAATTGTATTTATGTTGTTTTATCCTATGCTTTATTAAATTTTATTTATGTTGTTTTATCCTATGCTTTATTAAATTGTATTTATGTTGTTTTATCCTATGCTTTATTAAATTTTATTGATGTTGTTTTATCCCATGCTTTATTAAATTGTATTTATGTTGTTTTAACCTATGCTTTATTAAATTGTATTTATGTTGTTTTATCCTATACTTTATTAAATTCTATTTATGTTGTTTTATCCTATGCTTTATTAAATTGTATTTATGTTGTTTTATCCTATGCTTTATTAAATTGAATTTATGTTGTTTTAACCTATGCTTTATTAAATTGTATTTATGTTGTTTTATCCTATGCTTTATTAAATTGTGTTTATGTTGTTTTATCCTATGCTTTATTAAATTGTATTTATGTTGTTTTATCCTATGCTTTATTAAATTGTATTTATTTTGTTTTGTCCTATGCTTTATTAAATTGTGTTTATGTTGTTTTAATCTATGCTTTATTAAATTGTATTTGTGTTGTTTTAACCCATGCTTTATTAAATTGTATTTATGTTGTTTTATCCTATGCTTTATTAAATTGTAATTATGTTGTTTTATCCTATGCTTTATTAAATTGTATTTATGTTGTTTTATCCTATGCTTTATTAAATTGTATTTATGTTGTTTTATCCTATGCTTTATTAAATTTTATTGATGTTGTTTTATCCCATGCTTTATTAAATTGTATTTATGTTGTTTTAACCTATGCATTATTAAATTGTATTTATGTTGTTTTAACCTATGCTTTATTAAATTGTATTTATGTTGTTTTATCCTATGCTTTATTAAATTGTATTTATGTTGTTTTAACCTATGCTTTATTAAATTGTTTTTATGTTGTTTTATCCTATGCTTTATTAAATTGTATTTATGTTGTTTTATCCTATGCTTTATTAAATTGTATTTATGTTGTTTTAACCTATGCTTTATTAAATTGTTTTTATGCTGTTTTATCCTATGCTTTATTAAATTGTATTTATGTTGTTTTATCCTATGCTTTATTAAATTGTATTTATGTTGTTTTATCCTATGCTTTATTAAATTGTATTTATGTTGTTTTAACCTATGCTTTATTAAATTGTATTTATGTTGTTTTATCCTATGCTTTATTAATTTGTGTTTATGTTGTTTTATCCTATGCTTTATTAAATTGTATTTATGTTGTTTTATCCTATGCTTTATTAAATTGTATTTATGTTGTTTTAACCTATGCTTTATTAAATTGTATTTATGTTGTTTTATCCTATGCTTTATTAAATTGTATTTATGTTGTTTTATCCTATGCTTTATTAAATTGTGTTTATGTTGTTTTATCCTATGCTTTATTAAATTGTATTTAGGTTGTTTTATCCTATGCTTTATTAAATTGTATTTAGGTTGTTTTATCCTATGCTTTATTAAATTGTGTTTATGTTGTTTTATCCTATACTTTATTACATTGTATTTATGTTGTTTTAATCTATGCTTTATTAAATTGTATTTATGTTGTTTTATCCTATGCTTTATTAAATTCTATTTATGTTGTTTAATCCTATGCTTTATTAAATTGTGCTTATGTTGTTTTATCCTATGGTTTATTAAATTGTATTTATGTTGTTTTATCCTATGCTTTATTAAATTGTATTTATGTTGTTTTATCCTATGCTTTATTAAATTGTATTTATGTTGTTTTATCCTATGCTTTATTAAACTGTATTTATGTTGTTTTAACCTATGCTTTATTACATTGTGTTTATGTTGTTTTATCCTATGCTTTATTAAATTGTATTTATGTTGCTTTAACCTATGCTTTATTAAATTGTATTTATGTTGTTTTATCCTATGCTTTATTAAATGGTATTTATGTTGTTTTATCCTATGCTTTATTAAATTGTATTTATGTTGTTTTAACCTATGCTTTATTAAACTGTATTTATGTTGTTTTATCCTATGCTTTATTAAATTGTATTTATGTTGTTTTATCCTATGCTTTATTAAATTGTATTTATGTTGTTTTAACCTATGCTTTATTAAATTGTATTTATGTTGTTTTAACCTATGCTTTATTAAATTGTATTTATGTTGTTTTATCCTATGCTTTATTAAATTGTGTTTATGTTGTTTTATCCTATGCTTTATTAAATTGTATTTATGTTGTTTTATCCTATGCTTTATTAAATTGTATTTATGTTGTTTTAACCTATGCTTTATTAAATTGTATTTATGTTGTTTTATCCTATGCTTTATTAAATTGTGTTTGTTGTTTTATCCTATACTTTATTAAATTGTATTTATGTTGTTTTATCCTATGCTTTATTAAATTGTATTTATGTTGTTTTATCCTACGCTTTCTTAAATTGTATTTATGTTGTTTTAACATATGCTTTATTAAATTGTATTTATGTTGTATTATCCTATACTTTATTAAATTGTATTTATGTTGTTTTAACCTATGCTTTATTAAATTTTATTTATGTTGTTTTATCCTATGCTTTATTAAATTGTTTTTGTTGTTTTATCCTATACTTTATTAAATTGTATTTATGTTGTTTTATCCTATGCTTTATTAAATTGTATTTATGTTGTTTTATCCTATGCTTTATTAAATTGTATTTATGTTGTTTTAACCTATGCTTTATTAAATTGTATTTATGTTGTTTTATCCTATACTTTATTAAATTGTATTTATGTTGTTTTAACCTATGCTTTATTAAATTGTATTTATGTTGTTTTATCCTATGCTTTATTAAATTGTATTTATGTTGTTTTATCCTGTGCTTTATTAAATTGTATTTATGTTGTTTTATCCTATGCTTTATTAAATTGTATTTATGTTGTTTTAACCTATGCTTTATTAAATTGTATTTATGTTTTTTTATCCTATGCTTTATTAAATTGTATTTATGTTGTTTTATCCTATGCTTTATTAAATTTTGTTTATGTTGTTTTATCCTATGCTTTATTAAATTGTATTTATGCTGTTTTATCCTATGCTTTATTAAATTGTATTTATGTTGTTTTAACCTATGCTTTATTAAATTGTATTTATGTTGTTTTATCCTATGCTTTATTAAATTGTATTTATGTTGTTTTATCCTATGCTTTATTAAATTGTATTTATGTTGTTTTATCCTATGCTTTATTAAATTGTGTTTATGTTGTTTTGTCCTATACTTTATTAAATTGTATTTATGTTGTTTTAATCTATGCTTTATTAAATTGTATTTATGTTGTTTTATCCTATGCTTTATTTAATTGTATTTATGTTGTTTTATCCTATGCTTTATTAAATTGTGCTTATGTTGTTTTATCCTATGGTTTATTAAATTGTATTTATGTTGTTTTATCCTATGCTTTATTAAATTGTATTTATGTTGTTTTATCCTATGCTTTATTAAATTGTATTTATGTTGTTTTATCCTATGCTTTATTAAACTGTATTTATGTTGTTTTAACCTATGCTTTATTACATCGTGTTTATGTTGTTTTATCCTATGCTTTATTAAATTGTATTTATGTTGCTTTAACCTATGCTTTATTAAATTGTATTTATGTTGTTTTATCCTATGCTTTATTAAATGGTATTTATGTTGTTTTATCCTATGCTTTATTAAATTGTATTTATGTTGTTTTAACCTATGCTTTATTAAACTGTATTGATGTTGTTTTATCCTATGCTTTATTAAATTGTATTTATGTTGTTTTATCCTATGCTTTATTAAATTGTATTTATGTTGTTTTAACCTATGCTTTATTAAATTGTATTTATGTTGTTTTAACCTATGCTTTATTAAATTGTATTTATGTTGTTTTATCCTATGCTTTGTTAAATTGTGTTTATGTTGTTTTATCCTATGCTTTATTAAATTGTATTTATGTTGTTTTATCCTATGCTTTATTAAATTGTATTTATGTTGTTTTAACCTATGCTTTATTAAATTGTATTTATGTTGTTTTATCATATGCTTTATTAAATTGTATTTATGTTGTTTTGTCCTATGCTTTATTAAATTGTGTTTGTTGTTTTATCCTATACTTTATTAAATTGTATTTATGTTGTTTTATCCTATGCTTTATTAAATTGTATTTATGTTGTTTTATCCTATGCTTTATTAAATTGTATTTATGTTGTTTTAACCTATGCTTTATTAAATTGTATTTATGTTGTTTTATCCTATACTTTATTAAATTGTATTTATGTTGTTTTAACCTATGCTTTATTAAATTGTATTTATGTTGTTTTATCCTATGCTTTATTAAATTGTATTTATGTTGTTTTATCCTATGCTTTATTAAATTGTATTTATGTTGTTTTATCCTATGCTTTATTAAATTGTATTTATGTTGTTTTAACCTATGCTTTATTAAATTGTATTTATGTTTTTTTTTCCTATGCTTTATTAAATTGTATTTATGTTGTTTTATCCCATGCTTTATTAAATTTTGTTTATGTTGTTTTATCCTATGCTTTATTAAATTGTATTTATGTTGTTTTATCCTATGCTTTATTAAATTGTATTTATGTTGTTTTACCCTATGCTTTATTAAATTGTATTTATGTTGTTTTATCCTATGCTTTATTAAATTGTATTTATGTTGTTTTATCCTATGCTTTATTAAATTGTGTTTGTTGTTTTATCCTATACTTTATTACATTGTATTTATGTTGTTTTATCCTATGCTTTATTAAATTGTATTTATGTTGTTTTATCCTATGCTTTATTAAATTGTATTTATGTTGTTTTAACCTATGCTTTATTAAATTGTATTTATGTTGTTTTATCCTATACTTTATTAAATTGTATTTATGTTGTTTTAACCTATGCTTTATTAAATTGTATTTATGTTGTTTTATCCTATGCTTTATTAAATTGTATTCATGTTGTTTTATCCTATTCTTTATTAAATTGTATTTATGTTGTTTTATCCTATGCTTTATTAAATTGTATTTATGTTGTTTTAACCTATGCTTTATTAAATTGTATTTATGTTTTTTTATCCTATGCTTTATTAAATTGTATTTATGTTGTTTTATCCTATGCTTTATTAAATTTTGTTTATGTTGTTTTATCCTATGCTTTATTAAATTGTATTTATGTTGTTTTATCCTATGCTTTATTAAATTTTATTTATGTTGTTTTAACCTATGCTTTATTAAATTGTATTTATGTTGTTTTATCCTATGCTTTATTAAATTGTATTTATGTTGTTTTATCCTATGCTTTATTAAATTGTATTTATGTTGTTTTATCCTATGCTTTATTAAACTGTGTTTATGTTGTTTTAATCTATACTTTATTAAATTGTATTTATGTTGTTTTAATCTATGCTTTATTAAATTGTATTTATGTTGTTTTATCCTATGCTTTATTAAATTGTATTTATGTTGTTTTATCCTATGGTTTATTAAATTGTGCTTATGTTGTTTTATCCTATGGTTTATTAAATTGTATTTATGTTGTTTTATCCTATGCTTTATTAAATGGTATTTATGTTGTTTTATCCTATGCTTTATTAAATTGTATTTATGTTGTTTTAACCTATGCTTTATTAAATTGTATTTATGTTGTTTTATCCTATGCTTTATTAAATTGTATTTATGTTGTTTTAACCTATGCTTTATTAAATTGTATTTATGTTGTTTTATCCTATACTTTATTAAATTGTATTTATGTTGTTTTAACCTATGCTTTATTAAATTGTATTTATGTTGTTTTATCCTATGCTTTATTAAATTGTATTTATGTTGTTTTATCCTATGCTTTATTAAATTGTATTTATGTTGTTTTATCCTATGCTTTATTAAATTGTATTTATGTTGTTTTAACCTATGCTTTATTAAATTGTATTTATGTTTTTTTTCCTATGCTTTATTAAATTGTATTTATGTTGTTTTATCCCATGCTTTATTAAATTTTGTTTATGTTGTTTTATCCTATGCTTTATTAAATTGTATTTATGTTGTTTTATCCTATGCTTTATTAAATTGTATTTATGTTGTTTTACCCTATGCTTTATTAAATTGTATTTATGTTGTTTTATCCTATGCTTTATTAAATTGTATTTATGTTGTTTTATCCTATGCTTTATTAAATTGTGTTTGTTGTTTTATCCTATACTTTATTACATTGTATTTATGTTGTTTTATCCTATGCTTTATTAAATTGTATTTATGTTGTTTTATCCTATGCTTTATTAAATTGTATTTATGTTGTTTTAACCTATGCTTTATTAAATTGTATTTATGTTGTTTTATCCTATACTTTATTAAATTGTATTTATGTTGTTTTAACCTATGCTTTATTAAATTGTATTTATGTTGTTTTATCCTATGCTTTATTAAATTGTATTCATGTTGTTTTATCCTATGCTTTATTAAATTGTATTTATGTTGTTTTATCCTATGCTTTATTAAATTGTATTTATGTTGTTTTAACCTATGCTTTATTAAATTGTATTTATGTTTTTTTATCCTATGCTTTATTAAATTGTATTTATGTTGTTTTATCCTATGCTTTATTAAATTTTGTTTATGTTGTTTTATCCTATGCTTTATTAAATTGTATTTATGTTGTTTTATCCTATGCTTTATTAAATTTTATTTATGTTGTTTTAACCTATGCTTTATTAAATTGTATTTATGTTGTTTTATCCTATGCTTTATTAAATTGTATTTATGTTGTTTTATCCTATGCTTTATTAAATTGTATTTATGTTGTTTTATCCTATGCTTTATTAAACTGTGTTTATGTTGTTTTAATCTATACTTTATTAAATTGTATTTATGTTGTTTTAATCTATGCTTTATTAAATTGTATTTATGTTGTTTTATCCTATGCTTTATTAAATTGTATTTATGTTGTTTTATCCTATGGTTTATTAAATTGTGCTTATGTTGTTTTATCCTATGGTTTATTAAATTGTATTTATGTTGTTTTATCCTATGCTTTATTAAATGGTATTTATGTTGTTTTATCCTATGCTTTATTAAATTGTATTTATGTTGTTTTAACCTATGCTTTATTAAACTGTATTGATGTTGTTTTATCCTATGCTTTATTAAATTGTATTTATGTTGTTTTATCCTATGCTTTATTAAATTGTATTTATGTTGTTTTAACCTATGCTTTATTAAATTGTATTTATGTTGTTTTAACCTATGCTTTATTAAATTGTATTTATGTTGTTTTGACCTATGCTTTGTTAAATTGTGTTTATGTTGTTTTATCCTATGCTTTATTAAATTGTATTTATGTTGTTTTATCCTATGCTTTATTAAATTGTATTTATGTTGTTTTAACCTATGCTTTATTAAATTGTATTTATGTTGTTTTATCCTATGCTTTATTAAATTGTATTTATGTTGTTTTGTCCTATGCTTTATTAAATTGTGTTTGTTGTTTTATCCTATACTTTATTAAATTGTATTTATGTTGTTTTATCCTATGCTTTATTAAATTGTATTTATGTTGTTTTATCCTATGCTTTATTAAATTGTATTTATGTTGTTTTATCCTATGCTTTATTAAATTGTATTTATGTTGTTTTATCCTATGCTTTATTAAATTGTATTTATGTTGTTTTATCCTATGCTTTATTAAATTGTATTTATGTTGTTTTATCCTATGCTTTATTAAATTTTACTGATGTTGTTTTATCCCATGCTTTATTAAATTGTATTTATGTTGTTTTAACCTATGCTTTATTAAATTGTATTTATGTTGTTTTAACCTATGCTTTATTAAATTGTATTTATGTTGTTTTATCCTATACTTTATTAAATTGTATTTATGTTGTTTTAACCTATGCTTTATTAAATTGTTTTTATGTTGTTTTATCCTATGCTTTATTAAATGGTATTTATGTTGTTTTATCCTATGCTTTATTAAATTGTATTTATGTTGTTTTATCCTATGCTTTATTAAATTGTATTTATGTTGTTTTAACCTATGCTTTATTAAATTGTATTTATGTTGTTTTATCCTATGCTTTATTAAATTGTATTTATGTTGTTTTATCCTATGCTTTATTAAATTGTATTTATGTTGTTTTAACCTATGCTTTATTAAATTGTATTTATGTTGTTTTATCCTATGCTTTATTAAATTGTTTTTATGTTGTTTTATCCTATGCTTTATTAAATTGTATTTATTTTGTTTTGTCCTATGCTTTATTAAATTGTGTTTATGTTGTTTTAACCTATGCTTTATTAAATTGTATTTGTGTTGTTTTAACCCATGCTTTATTAAATTGTATTTATGTTGTTTTATCTTATGCTTTATTAAATTGTATTTATGTTGTTTTATCCTATGCTTTATTAAATTGTATTTATGTTGTTTTATCCTATGCTTTATTAAATTGTATTTATGTTGTTTTATCCTATGCTTTATTAAATTGTATTTATGTTGTTTTAACCTATGCTTTATTAAATTGTATTTATGTTGTTTTATCCTATGCTTTATTAATTTGTGTTTATGTTGTTTTATCCTATACTTTATTAAATTGTGTTTATGTTGTTTTAACCCATGCTTTATTAAATTGTATTTATGTTGCTTTATCCTATGCTTTATTAAATTGCATCTATGTTATTTTATCCTATGCTTTATTAAATTGTATTTATGTTGTTTTATCCTATGGTTTATTAAATTGTGCTTATGTTGTTTTATCCTATTGTTTATTAAATTGTATTTATGTTGTTTTATCCTATGCTTTATTAAATGGTATTTATGTTGTTTTATCCTATGCTTTATTAAATTGTATTTATGTTGTTTTAACCTATGCTTTATTAAACTGTATTGATGTTGTTTTATCCTATGCTTTATTAAATTGTATTTATGTTGTTTTATCCTATGCTTTATTAAATTGTATTTATGTTGTTTTAACCTATGCTTTATTAAATTGTATTTATGTTGTTTTAACCTATGCTTTATTAAATTGTATTTATGTTGTTTTATCCTATGCTTTGTTAAATTGTGTTTATGTTGTTTTATCCTATGCTTTATTAAATTGTATTTATGTTGTTTTATCCTATGCTTTATTAAATTGTATTTATGTTGTTTTAACCTATGCTTTATTAAATTGTATTTATGTTGTTTTATCCTATGCTTTATTAAATTGTATTTATGTTGTTTTGTCCTATGCTTTATTAAATTGTGTTTGTTGTTTTATCCTATACTTTATTAAATTGTATTTATGTTGTTTTATCCTATGCTTTATTAAATTGTATTTATGTTGTTTTATCCTATGCTTTATTAAATTGTATTTATGTTGTTTTATCCTATGCTTTATTAAATTGTATTTATGTTGTTTTATCCTATGCTTTATTAAATTGTATTTATGTTGTTTTATCCTATGCTTTATTAAAATGTATTTATGTTGTTTTATCCTATGCTTTATTAAATTTTACTGATGTTGTTTTATCCCATGCTTTATTAAATTGTATTTATGTTGTTTTAACCTATGCTTTATTAAATTGTATTTATGTTGTTTTAACCTATGCTTTATTAAATTGTATTTATGTTGTTTTATCCTATACTTTATTAAATTGTATTTATGTTGTTTTAACCTATGCTTTATTAAATTGTTTTTATGTTGTTTTATCCTATGCTTTATTAAATGGTATTTATGTTGTTTTATCCTATGCTTTATTAAATTGTATTTATGTTGTTTTATCCTATGCTTTATTAAATTGTATTTATGTTGTTTTAACCTATGCTTTATTAAATTGTATTTATGTTGTTTTATCCTATGCTTTATTAAATTGTATTTATGTTGTTTTATCCTATGCTTTATTAAATTGTATTTATGTTGTTTTAACCTATGCTTTATTAAATTGTATTTATGTTGTTTTATCCTATGCTTTATTAAATTGTATTTATGTTGTTTTATCCTATGCTTTATTAAATTGTATTTATTTTGTTTTGTCCTATGCTTTATTAAATTGTGTTTATGTTGTTTTAACCTATGCTTTATTAAATTGTATTTGTGTTGTTTTAACCCATGCTTTATTAAATTGTATTTATGTTGTTTTATCTTATGCTTTATTAAATTGTATTTATGTTGTTTTATCCTATGCTTTATTAAATTGTATTTATGTTGTTTTATCATATGCTTTATTAAATTGTATTTATGTTGTTTTATCCTATGCTTTATTAAATTGTATTTATGTTGTTTTAACCTATGCTTTATTAAATTGTATTTATGTTGTTTTATCCTATGCTTTATTAATTTGTGTTTATGTTGTTTTATCCTATACTTTATTAAATTGTGTTTATGTTGTTTTAACCCATGCTTTATTAAATTGTATTTATGTTGCTTTATCCTATGCTTTATTAAATTGCATCTATGTTATTTTATCCTATGCTTTATTAAATTGTATTTATGTTGTTTTATCCTATGCTTTATTAAATTGTATTTATGTGGTTTTATCCTATGCTTTATTAAATTGTGTTTATGTTGTTTTATCCTATGCTTTATTAAATTGTATTTATGTGGTTTTATCCTATGCTTTATTAAATTGTATTTATGTTGTTTTATCCTATGCTTTATTAAATTGTATTTATGTTGTTTTGTACTATGCTTTATTAAATTGCATTTATGTTGTTTTAACCCATGCTTTATTAAATTGTATTTATGTTGTTTTATCCTATGCTTTATTAAATTGTATTTATTTTGTTTTGTCCTATGCTTTATTAAATTGTGTTTATGTTGTTTTAACCTATGCTTTATTAAATTGTATTTGCGTTGTTTTAACCCATGCTTTATTAAATTGTATTTATGTTGTTTTATCCTATGCTTTATTAAATTGTATTTATGTTGTTTTATCCTATGCTTTATTAAATTGTATTTATGTTGTTTTATCCTATGCTTTATTAAATTGTATTTATGTTGTTTTATCCTATGCTTTATTAAATTTTATTGATGTTGTTTTATCCCATGCTTTATTAAATTGTATTTATGTTGTTTTAACCTATGCTTTATTAAATTGTATTTATGTTGTTTTATCCTATACTTTATTAAATTGTATTTATGTTGTTTTATCCTATGCTTTATTAAATTGTATTTATGTTGTTTTATCCTATGCTTTATTAAATTGAATTTATGTTGTTTTAACCTATGCTTTATTAAATTGTATTTATGTTGTTTTATCCTATGCTTTATTAAATTGTGTTTATGTTGTTTTATCCTATGCTTTATTAAATTGTATTTATGTTGTTTTATCCTATGCTTTATTAAATTGTATTTATTTTGTTTTGTCCTATGCTTTATTAAATTGTGTTTATGTTGTTTTAATCTATGCTTTATTAAATTGTATTTGTGTTGTTTTAACCCATGCTTTATTAAATTGTATTTATGTTGTTTTATCCTATGCTTTATTAAATTGTATTTATGTTGTTTTATCCTATGCTTTATTAAATTGTATTTATGTTGTTTTATCCTATGCTTTATTAAATTGTATTTATGTTGTTTTATCCTATGCTTTATTAAATTTTATTGATGTTGTTTTATCCCATGCTTTATTAAATTGTATTTATGTTGTTTTAACCTATGCATTATTAAATTGTATTTATGTTGTTTTAACCTATGCTTTATTAAATTGTATTTATGTTGTTTTATCCTATGCTTTATTAAATTGTATTTATGTTGTTTTATCCTATGCTTTATTAAATTGTATTTATGTTGTTTTAACCTATGCTTTATTAAATTGTTTTTATGCTGTTTTATCCTATGCTTTATTAAATTGTATTTATGTTGTTTTATCCTATGCTTTATTAAATTGTATTTATGTTGTTTTATCCTATGCTTTATTAAATTGTATTTATGTTGTTTTAACCTATGCTTTATTAAATTGTATTTATGTTGTTTTATCCTATGCTTTATTAATTTGTGTTTATGTTGTTTTATCCTATGCTTTATTAAATTGTATTTATGTTGTTTTATCCTATGCTTTATTAAATTGTATTTATGTTGTTTTAACCTATGCTTTATTAAATTGAATTTATGTTGTTTTAACCTATGCTTTATTAAATTGTATTTATGTTGTTTTATCCTATGCTTTATTAAATTGTGTTTATGTTGTTTTATCCTATGCTTTATTAAATTGTATTTATGTTGTTTTATCCTATGCTTTATTAAATTGTAATTATTTTGTTTTGTCCTATGCTTTATTAAATTGTGTTTATGTTGTTTTAATCTATGCTTTATTAAATTGTATTTGTGTTGTTTTAACCCATGCTTTATTAAATTGTATTTATGTTGTTTTATCCTATGCTTTATTAAATTGTATTTATGTTGTTTTATCCTATGCTTTATTAAATTGTATTTATGTTGTTTTATCCTATGCTTTATTAAATTGTATTTATGTTGTTTTATCCTATGCTTTATTAAATTTTATTGATGTTGTTTTATCCCATGCTTTATTAAATTGTATTTATGTTGTTTTAACCTATGCATTATTAAATTGTATTTATGTTGTTTTAACCTATGCTTTATTAAATTGTATTTATGTTGTTTTATCCTATGCTTTATTAAATTGTATTTATGTTGTTTTATCCTATGCTTTATTAAATTGTATTTATGTTGTTTTAACCTATGCTTTATTAAATTGTTTTTATGCTGTTTTATCCTATGCTTTATTAAATTGTATTTATGTTGTTTTATCCTATGCTTTATTAAATTGTATTTATGTTGTTTTATCCTATGCTTTATTAAATTGTATTTATGTTGTTTTAACCTATGCTTTATTAAATTGTATTTATGTTGTTTTATCCTATGCTTTATTAATTTGTGTTTATGTTGTTTTATCCTATGCTTTATTAAATTGTATTTATGTTGTTTTATCCTATGCTTTATTAAATTGTATTTATGTTGTTTTAACCTATGCTTTATTAAATTGTATTTATGTTGTTTTATCCTATGCTTTATTAAATTGTATTTATGTTGTTTTATCCTATGCTTTATTAAATTGTGTTTATGTTGTTTTATCCTATGCTTTATTAAATTGTATTTAGGTTGTTTTATCCTATGCATTATTAAATTGTATTTATGTTGTTTTATCCTATGCTTTATTAAATTGTGTTTATGTTGTTTTATTATATACTTTATTAAATTGTATTTATGTTGTTTTAATCTATGCTTTATTAAATTGTATTTATGTTGTTTTATCATATGCTTTATTAAATTCTATTTATGTTGTTTAATCCTATGCTTTATTAAATTGTGCTTATGTTGTTTTATCCTATGGTTTATTAAATTGTGTTTATGTTGTTTTATCCTATGCTTTATTAAATTGTATTTATGTTGTTTTATCCTATGCTTTATTAAATTGTATTTATGTTGTTTTATCCTATGCTTTATTAAACTGTATTTATGTTGTTTTAACCTATGCTTTATTACATTGTGTTTATGTTGTTTTATCCTATGCTTTATTAAATTGTATTTATGTTGCTTTAACCTATCCTTTATTAAATTGTATTTATGTTGTTTTATCCTATGCTTTATTAAATGGTATTTATGTTGTTTTATCCTATGCTTTATTAAATTGTATTTATGTTGTTTTAACCTATGCTTTATTAAACTGTATTTATGTTGTTTTATCCTATGCTTTATTAAATTGTATTTATGTTGTTTTATCCTATGCTTTATTAAATTGTATTTATGTTGTTTTAACCTATGCTTTATTAAATTGTATTTATGTTGTTTTAACCTATGCTTTATTAAATTGTATTTATGTTGTTTTATCCTATGCTTTATTAAATTGTGTTTATGTTGTTTTATCCTATGCTTTATTAAATTGTATTTATGTTGTTTTATCCTATGCTTTATTAAATTGTATTTATGTTGTTTTAACCTATGCTTTATTAAATTGTATTTATGTTGTTTTATCCTATGCTTTATTAAATTGTATTTATGTTGTTTTATCCTATGCTTTATTAAATTGTGTTTGTTGTTTTATCCTATACTTTATTAAATTGTATTTATGTTGTTTTATCCTATGCTTTATTAAATTGTATTTATGTTGTTTTATCCTATGCTTTATTAAATTGTATTTATGTTGTTTTAACCTATGCTTTATTAAATTGTATTTATGTTGTTTTATCCTATACTTTATTAAATTGTATTTATGTTGTTTTAACCTATGCTTTATTAAATTGTATTTATGTTTTTTTATCCTATGCTTTATTAAATTGTATTTATGTTGTTTTATCCTATGCTTTATTAAATTTTGTTTATGTTGTTTTATCCTATGCTTTATTAAATTGTATTTATGTTGTTTTATCCTATGCTTTATTAAATTGTATTTATGTTGTTTTAACCTATGCTTTATTAAATTGTATTTATGTTGTTTTATCCTATACTTTATTAAATTGTATTTATGTTGTTTTAACCTATGCTTTATTAAATTGTATTTATGTTTTTTTATCCTATGCTTTATTAAATTGTATTTATGTTGTTTTATCCTATGCTTTATTAAATTTTGTTTATGTTGTTTTATCCTATGCTTTATTAAATTGTATTTATGCGGTTTTATCCTATGCTTTATTAAATTGTATTTATGGTGTTTTAACCTATGCTTTATTAAATTGTATTTATGTTGTTTTATCCTATGCTTTATTAAATTGTATTTATGTTGTTTTATCCTATGCTTTATTAAATTGTGTTTGTTGTTTTATCCTATACTTTATTAAATTGTATTTATGTTGTTTTATCCTATGCTTTATTAAATTGTATTTATGTTGTTTTATCCTATGCTTTATTAAATTGTATTTATGTTGTTTTAACCTATGCTTTATTAAATTGTATTTATGTTGTTTTATCCTATACTTTATTAAATTGTATTTATGTTGTTTTAACCTATGCTTTATTAAATTGTATTTATGTTGTTTTATCCTATGCTTTATTAAATTGTATTTATGTTGTTTTATCCTGTGCTTTATTAAATTGTATTTATGTTGTTTTATCCTATGCTTTATTAAATTGTATTTATGTTGTTTTAACCTATGCTTTATTAAATTGTATTTATGTTTTTTTATCCTATGCTTTATTAAATTGTATTTATGTTGTTTTATCCTATGCTTTATTAAATTTTGTTTATGTTGTTTTATCCTATGCTTTATTAAATTGTATTTATGCTGTTTTATCCTATGCTTTATTAAATTGTATTTATGTTGTTTTAACCTATGCTTTATTAAATTGTATTTATGTTGTTTTATCCTATGCTTTATTAAATTGTATTTATGTTGTTTTATCCTATGCTTTATTAAATTGTATTTATGTTGTTTTATCCTATGCTTTATTAAATTGTGTTTATGTTGTTTTGTCCTATACTTTATTAAATTGTATTTATGTTGTTTTAATCTATGCTTTATTAAATTGTATTTATGTTGTTTTATCCTATGCTTTATTAAATTGTATTTATGTTGTTTTATCCTATGCTTTATTAAATTGTGCTTATGTTGTTTTATCCTATGGTTTATTAAATTGTATTTATGTTGTTTTATCCTATGCTTTATTAAATTGTATTTATGTTGTTTTATCCTATGCTTTATTAAATTGTATTTATGTTGTTTTATCCTATGCTTTATTAAACTGTATTTATGTTGTTTTAACCTATGCTTTATTACATCGTGTTTATGTTGTTTTATCCTATGCTTTATTAAATTTTATTGATGTTGTTTTATCCCATGCTTTATTAAATTGTATTTATGTTGTTTTAACCTATGCATTATTAAATTGCATTTATGTTGTTTTATCCTATGCTTTATTAAATTGTATTTATGTTGTTTTATCCTATGCTTTATTAAATTGTATTTATGTTGTTTTATCCTATGCTTTATTAAATTGTATTTATTTTGTTTTGTCCTATGCTTTATTAAATTGTGTTTATGTTGTTTTAATCTATGCTTTATTAAATTGTATTTGTGTTGTTTTAACCCATGCTTTATTAAATTGTATTTATGTTGTTTTATCCTATGCTTTATTAAATTGTATTTATGTTGTTTTATCCTATGCTTTATTAAATTGTATTTATGTTGTTTTATCCTATGCTTTATTAAATTGTATTTATGTTGTTTTATCCTATGCTTTATTAAATTTTATTGATGTTGTTTTATCCTATGCTTTATTAAATTGTATTTATGTTGTTTTAACCTATGCTTTATTAAATTGTTTTTATGCTGTTTTATCCTATGCTTTATTAAATTGTATTTATGTTGTTTTATCCTATGCTTTATTAAATTGTATTTATGTTGTTTTATCCTATGCTTTATTAAATTGTATTTATGTTGTTTTAACCTATGCTTTATTAAATTGTATTTATGTTGTTTTATCCTATGCTTTATTAATTTGTGTTTATGTTGTTTTATCCTATGCTTTATTAAATTGTATTTATGTTGTTTTATCCTATGCTTTATTAAATTGTATTTATGTTGTTTTAACCTATGCTTTATTAAATTGAATTTATGTTGTTTTAACCTATGCTTTATTAAATTGTATTTATGTTGTTTTATCCTATGCTTTATTAAATTGTGTTTATGTTGTTTTATCCTATGCTTTATTAAATTGTATTTATGTTGTTTTATCCTATGCTTTATTAAATTGTAATTATTTTGTTTTGTCCTATGCTTTATTAAATTGTGTTTATGTTGTTTTAATCTATGCTTTATTAAATTGTATTTGTGTTGTTTTAACCCATGCTTTATTAAATTGTATTTATGTTGTTTTATCCTATGCTTTATTAAATTGTATTTATGTTGTTTTATCCTATGCTTTATTAAATTGTATTTATGTTGTTTTATCCTATGCTTTATTAAATTGTATTTATGTTGTTTTATCCTATGCTTTATTAAATTTTATTGATGTTGTTTTATCCCATGCTTTATTAAATTGTATTTATGTTGTTTTAACCTATGCATTATTAAATTGTATTTATGTTGTTTTAACCTATGCTTTATTAAATTGTATTTATGTTGTTTTATCCTATGCTTTATTAAATTGTATTTATGTTGTTTTATCCTATGCTTTATTAAATTGTATTTATGTTGTTTTAACCTATGCTTTATTAAATTGTTTTTATGCTGTTTTATCCTATGCTTTATTAAATTGTATTTATGTTGTTTTATCCTATGCTTTATTAAATTGTATTTATGTTGTTTTATCCTATGCTTTATTAAATTGTATTTATGTTGTTTTAACCTATGCTTTATTAAATTGTATTTATGTTGTTTTATCCTATGCTTTATTAATTTGTGTTTATGTTGTTTTATCCTATGCTTTATTAAATTGTATTTATGTTGTTTTATCCTATGCTTTATTAAATTGTATTTATGTTGTTTTAACCTATGCTTTATTAAATTGTATTTATGTTGTTTTATCCTATGCTTTATTAAATTGTATTTATGTTGTTTTATCCTATGCTTTATTAAATTGTGTTTATGTTGTTTTATCCTATGCTTTATTAAATTGTATTTAGGTTGTTTTATCCTATGCATTATTAAATTGTATTTATGTTGTTTTATCCTATGCTTTATTAAATTGTGTTTATGTTGTTTTATTATATACTTTATTAAATTGTATTTATGTTGTTTTAATCTATGCTTTATTAAATTGTATTTATGTTGTTTTATCATATGCTTTATTAAATTCTATTTATGTTGTTTAATCCTATGCTTTATTAAATTGTGCTTATGTTGTTTTATCCTATGGTTTATTAAATTGTATTTATGTTGTTTTATCCTATGCTTTATTAAATTGTATTTATGTTGTTTTATCCTATGCTTTATTAAATTGTATTTATGTTGTTTTATCCTATGCTTTATTAAACTGTATTTATGTTGTTTTAACCTATGCTTTATTACATTGTGTTTATGTTGTTTTATCCTATGCTTTATTAAATTGTATTTATGTTGCTTTAACCTATCCTTTATTAAATTGTATTTATGTTGTTTTATCCTATGCTTTATTAAATGGTATTTATGTTGTTTTATCCTATGCTTTATTAAATTGTATTTATGTTGTTTTAACCTATGCTTTATTAAACTGTATTTATGTTGTTTTATCCTATGCTTTATTAAATTGTATTTATGTTGTTTTATCCTATGCTTTATTAAATTGTATTTATGTTGTTTTAACCTATGCTTTATTAAATTGTATTTATGTTGTTTTAACCTATGCTTTATTAAATTGTATTTATGTTGTTTTATCCTATGCTTTATTAAATTGTGTTTATGTTGTTTTATCCTATGCTTTATTAAATTGTATTTATGTTGTTTTATCCTATGCTTTATTAAATTGTATTTATGTTGTTTTAACCTATGCTTTATTAAATTGTATTTATGTTGTTTTATCCTATGCTTTATTAAATTGTATTTATGTTGTTTTATCCTATGCTTTATTAAATTGTGTTTGTTGTTTTATCCTATACTTTATTAAATTGTATTTATGTTGTTTTATCCTATGCTTTATTAAATTGTATTTATGTTGTTTTATCCTATGCTTTATTAAATTGTATTTATGTTGTTTTAACCTATGCTTTATTAAATTGTATTTATGTTGTTTTATCCTATACTTTATTAAATTGTATTTATGTTGTTTTAACCTATGCTTTATTAAATTGTATTTATGTTTTTTTATCCTATGCTTTATTAAATTGTATTTATGTTGTTTTATCCTATGCTTTATTAAATTTTGTTTATGTTGTTTTATCCTATGCTTTATTAAATTGTATTTATGTTGTTTTATCCTATGCTTTATTAAATTGTATTTATGTTGTTTTAACCTATGCTTTATTAAATTGTATTTATGTTGTTTTATCCTATACTTTATTAAATTGTATTTATGTTGTTTTAACCTATGCTTTATTAAATTGTATTTATGTTTTTTTATCCTATGCTTTATTAAATTGTATTTATGTTGTTTTATCCTATGCTTTATTAAATTTTGTTTATGTTGTTTTATCCTATGCTTTATTAAATTGTATTTATGCTGTTTTATCCTATGCTTTATTAAATTGTATTTATGGTGTTTTAACCTATGCTTTATTAAATTGTATTTATGTTGTTTTATCCTATGCTTTATTAAATTGTATTTATGTTGTTTTATCCTATGCTTTATTAAATTGTGTTTGTTGTTTTATCCTATACTTTATTAAATTGTATTTATGTTGTTTTATCCTATGCTTTATTAAATTGTATTTATGTTGTTTTATCCTATGCTTTATTAAATTGTATTTATGTTGTTTTAACCTATGCTTTAATAAATTGTATTTATGTTGTTTTATCCTATACTTTATTAAATTGTATTTATGTTGTTTTAACCTATGCTTTATTAAATTGTATTTATGTTGTTTTATCCTATGCTTTATTAAATTGTATTTATGTTGTTTTATCCTGTGCTTTATTAAATTGTATTTATGTTGTTTTATCCTATGCTTTATTAAATTGTATTTATGTTGTTTTAACCTATGCTTTATTAAATTGTATTTATGTTTTTTTATCCTATGCTTTATTAAATTGTATTTATGTTGTTTTATCCTATGCTTTATTAAATTTTGTTTATGTTGTTTTATCCTATGCTTTATTAAATTGTATTTATGCTGTTTTATCCTATGCTTTATTAAATTGTATTTATGTTGTTTTAACCTATGCTTTATTAAATTGTATTTATGTTGTTTTATCCTATGCTTTATTAAATTGTATTTATGTTGTTTTATCCTATGCTTTATTAAATTGTATTTATGTTGTTTTATCCTATGCTTTATTAAATTGTGTTTATGTTGTTTTGTCCTATACTTCATTAAATTGTATTTATGTTGTTTTAATCTATGCTTTATTAAATTGTATTTATGTTGTTTTATCCTATGCTTTATTAAATTGTATTTATGTTGTTTTATCCTATGCTTTATTAAATTGTGCTTATGTTGTTTTATCCTATGGTTTATTAAATTGTATTTATGTTGTTTTATCCTATGCTTTATTAAATTGTATTTATGTTGTTTTATCCTATGCTTTATTAAATTGTATTTATGTTGTTTTATCCTATGCTTTATTAAACTGTATTTATGTTGTTTTAACCTATGCTTTATTACATCGTGTTTATGTTGTTTTATCCTATGCTTTATTAAATTGTATTTATGTTGCTTTAACCTATGCTTTATTAAATTGTATTTATGTTGTTTTATCCTATGCTTTATTAAATGGTATTTATGTTGTTTTATCCTATGCTTTATTAAATTGTATTTATGTTGTTTTAACCTATGCTTTATTAAACTGTATTGATGTTGTTTTATCCTATGCTTTATTAAATTGTATTTATGTTGTTTTATCCTATGCTTTATTAAATTGTATTTATGTTGTTTTAACCTATGCTTTATTAAATTGTATTTATGTTGTTTTAACCTATGCTTTATTAAATTGTATTTATGTTGTTTTATCCTATGCTTTGTTAAATTGTGTTTATGTTGTTTTATCCTATGCTTTATTAAATTGTATTTATGTTGTTTTATCCTATGCTTTATTAAATTGTATTTATGTTGTTTTAACCTATGCTTTATTAAATTGTATTTATGTTGTTTTATCCTATGCTTTATTAAATTGTATTTATGTTGTTTTGTCCTATGCTTTATTAAATTGTGTTTGTTGTTTTATCCTATACTTTATTAAATTGTATTTATGTTGTTTTATCCTATGCTTTATTAAATTGTATTTATGTTGTTTTATCCTATGCTTTATTAAATTGTATTTATGTTGTTTTAACCTATGCTTTATTAAATTGTATTTATGTTGTTTTATCCTATACTTTATTAAATTGTATTTATGTTGTTTTAACCTATGCTTTATTAAATTGTATTTATGTTGTTTTATCCTATGCTTTATTAAATTGTATTTATGTTGTTTTATCCTATGCTTTATTAAATTGTATTTATGTTGTTTTATCCTATGCTTTATTAAATTGTATTTATGTTGTTTTAACCTATGCTTTATTAAATTGTATTTATGTTTTTTTTTCCTATGCTTTATTAAATTGTATTTATGTTGTTTTATCCCATGCTTTATTAAATTTTGTTTATGTTGTTTTATCCTATGCTTTATTAAATTGTATTTATGTTGTTTTATCCTATGATTTATTAAATTGTATTTAGGTTGTTTTAACCTATGCTTTATTAAATTGTATTTATGTTGTTTTATCCTATGCTTTATTAAATTGTATTTATGTTGTTTTATCCTATGCTTTATTAAATTGTGTTTGTTGTTTTATCCTATACTTTATTAAATTGTATTTATGTTGTTTTATCCTATGCTTTATTAAATTGTATTTATGTTGTTTTATCATATGCTTTATTAAATTGTATTTATGTTGTTTTATCCTATGCTTTATTAAATTGTATTTATGTTGTTTTAACCTATGCTTTATTAAATTGTATTTATGTTGTTTTATCCTATGCTTTATTAATTTGTGTTTATGTTGTTTTATCCTATACTTTATTAAATTGTGTTTATGTTGTTTTAACCCATGCTTTATTAAATTGTATTTATGTTGCTTTATCCTATGCTTTATTAAATTGCATCTATGTTATTTTATCCTATGCTTTATTAAATTGTATTTATGTTGTTTTATCCTATGCTTTATTAAATTGTATTTATGTGGTTTTATCCTATGCTTTATTAAATTGTGTTTATGTTGTTTTATCCTATGCTTTATTAAATTGTATTTATGTGGTTTTATCCTATGCTTTATTAAATTGTATTTATGTTGTTTTATCCTATGCTTTATTAAATTGTATTTATGTTGTTTTATCCTATGCTTTATTAAATTGTATTTATGTTGTTTTGTACTATGCTTTATTAAATTGCATTTATGTTGTTTTAACCCATGCTTTATTAAATTGTATTTATGTTGTTTTATCCTATGCTTTATTAAATTGTATTTATTTTGTTTTGTCCTATGCTTTATTAAATTGTGTTTATGTTGTTTTAACCTATGCTTTATTAAATTGTATTTGCGTTGTTTTAACCCATGCTTTATTAAATTGTATTTATGTTGTTTTATCCTATGCTTTATTAAATTGTATTTATGTTGTTTTATCCTATGCTTTATTAAATTGTATTTATGTTGTTTTATCCTATGCTTTATTAAATTGTATTTATGTTGTTTTATCCTATGCTTTATTAAATTTTATTGATGTTGTTTTATCCCATGCTTTATTAAATTGTATTTATGTTGTTTTAACCTATGCTTTATTAAATTGTATTTATGTTGTTTTATCCTATACTTTATTAAATTGTATTTATGTTGTTTTATCCTATGCTTTATTAAATTGTATTTATGTTGTTTTATCCTATGCTTTATTAAATTGAATTTATGTTGTTTTAACCTATGCTTTATTAAATTGTATTTATGTTGTTTTATCCTATGCTTTATTAAATTGTGTTTATGTTGTTTTATCCTATGCTTTATTAAATTGTATTTATGTTGTTTTATCCTATGCTTTATTAAATTGTATTTATTTTGTTTTGTCCTATGCTTTATTAAATTGTGTTTATGTTGTTTTAATCTATGCTTTATTAAATTGTATTTGTGTTGTTTTAACCCATGCTTTATTAAATTGTATTTATGTTGTTTTATCCTATGCTTTATTAAATTGTATTTATGTTGTTTTATCCTATGCTTTATTAAATTGTATTTATGTTGTTTTATCCTATGCTTTATTAAATTGTATTTATGTTGTTTTATCCTATGCTTTATTAAATTTTATTGATGTTGTTTTATCCCATGCTTTATTAAATTGTATTTATGTTGTTTTAACCTATGCATTATTAAATTGTATTTATGTTGTTTTAACCTATGCTTTATTAAATTGTATTTATGTTGTTTTATCCTATGCTTTATTAAATTGTATTTATGTTGTTTTATCCTATGCTTTATTAAATTGTATTTATGTTGTTTTAACCTATGCTTTATTAAATTGTTTTTATGCTGTTTTATCCTATGCTTTATTAAATTGTATTTATGTTGTTTTATCCTATGCTTTATTAAATTGTATTTATGTTGTTTTATCCTATGCTTTATTAAATTGTATTTATGTTGTTTTAACCTATGCTTTATTAAATTGTATTTATGTTGTTTTATCCTATGCTTTATTAATTTGTGTTTATGTTGTTTTATCCTATGCTTTATTAAATTGTATTTATGTTGTTTTATCCTATGCTTTATTAAATTGTATTTATGTTGTTTTAACCTATGCTTTATTAAATTGAATTTATGTTGTTTTAACCTATGCTTTATTAAATTGTATTTATGTTGTTTTATCCTATGCTTTATTAAATTGTGTTTATGTTGTTTTATCCTATGCTTTATTAAATTGTATTTATGTTGTTTTATCCTATGCTTTATTAAATTGTAATTATTTTGTTTTGTCCTATGCTTTATTAAATTGTGTTTATGTTGTTTTAATCTATGCTTTATTAAATTGTATTTGTGTTGTTTTAACCCATGCTTTATTAAATTGTATTTATGTTGTTTTATCCTATGCTTTATTAAATTGTATTTATGTTGTTTTATCCTATGCTTTATTAAACTGTATTTATGTTGTTTTATCCTATGCTTTATTAAATTGTATTTATGTTGTTTTATCCTATGCTTTATTAAATTTTATTGATGTTGTTTTATCCCATGCTTTATTAAATTGTATTTATGTTGTTTTAACCTATGCATTATTAAATTGTATTTATGTTGTTTTATCCTATGCTTTATTAAATTGTATTTATGTTGTTTTAACCTATGCTTTATTAAATTGTTTTTATGCTGTTTTATCCTATGCTTTATTAAATTGTATTTATGTTGTTTTATCCTATGCTTTATTAAATTGTATTTATGTTGTTTTATCCTATGCTTTATTAAATTGTATTTATGTTGTTTTAACCTATGCTTTATTAAATTGTATTTATGTTGTTTTATCCTATGCTTTATTAATTTGTGTTTATGTTGTTTTATCCTATGCTTTATTACATTGTATTTATGTTGTTTTATCCTATGCTTTATTAAATTGTATTTATGTTGTTTTAACCTATGCTTTATTAAATTGTATTTATGTTGTTTTATCCTATGCTTTATTAAATTGTATTTATGTTGTTTTATCCTATGCTTTATTAAATTGTGTTTATGTTGTTTTATCCTATGCTTTATTAAATTGTATTTAGGTTGTTTTATCCTATGCATTATTAAATTGTATTTATGTTGTTTTATCCTATGCTTTATTAAATTGTGTTTATGTTGTTTTATTATATACTTTATTAAATTGTATTTATGTTGTTTTAATCTATGCTTTATTAAATTGTATTTATGTTGTTTTATCATATGCTTTATTAAATTCTATTTATGTTGTTTAATCCTATGCTTTATTAAATTGTGCTTATGTTGTTTTATCCTATGGTTTATTAAATTGTATTTATGTTGTTTTATCCTATGCTTTATTAAATTGTATTTATGTTGTTTTATCCTATGCTTTATTAAATTGTATTTATGTTGTTTTATCCTATGCTTTATTAAACTGTATTTATGTTGTTTTAACCTATGCTTTATTACATTGTGTTTATGTTGTTTTATCCTATGCTTTATTAAATTGTATTTATGTTGCTTTAACCTATCCTTTATTAAATTGTATTTATGTTGTTTTATCCTATGCTTTATTAAATGGTATTTATGTTGTTTTATCCTATGCTTTATTAAATTGTATTTATGTTGTTTTAACCTATGCTTTATTAAACTGTATTTATGTTGTTTTATCCTATGCTTTATTAAATTGTATTTATGTTGTTTTATCCTATGCTTTATTAAATTGTATTTATGTTGTTTTAACCTATGCTTTATTAAATTGTATTTATGTTGTTTTAACCTATGCTTTATTAAATTGTATTTATGTTGTTTTATCCTATGCTTTATTAAATTGTGTTTATGTTGTTTTATCCTATGCTTTATTAAATTGTATTTATGTTGTTTTATCCTATGCTTTATTAAATTGTATTTATGTTGTTTTAACCTATGCTTTATTAAATTGTATTTATGTTGTTTTATCCTATGCTTTATTAAATTGTATTTATGTTGTTTTATCCTATGCTTTATTAAATTGTGTTTGTTGTTTTATCCTATACTTTATTAAATTGTATTTATGTTGTTTTATCCTATGCTTTATTAAATTGTGTTTATGTTGTTTTATCCTATGCTTTATTAAATTGTATTTATGTTGTTTTAACCTATGCTTTATTAAATTGTATTTATGTTGTTTTATCCTATACTTTATTAAATTGTATTTATGTTGTTTTAACCTATGCTTTATTAAATTGTATTTATGTTTTTTTATCCTATGCTTTATTAAATTGTATTTATGTTGTTTTATCCTATGCTTTATTAAATTTTGTTTATGTTGTTTTATCCTATGCTTTATTAAATTGTATTTATGTTGTTTTATCCTATGCTTTATTAAATTGTATTTATGTTGTTTTAACCTATGCTTTATTAAATTGTATTTATGTTGTTTTATCCTATACTTTATTAAATTGTATTTATGTTGTTTTAACCTATGCTTTATTAAATTGTATTTATGTTTTTTTATCCTATGCTTTATTAAATTGTATTTATGTTGTTTTATCCTATGCTTTATTAAATTTTGTTTATGTTGTTTTATCCTATGCTTTATTAAATTGTATTTATGCTGTTTTATCCTATGCTTTATTAAATTGTATTTATGGTGTTTTAACCTATGCTTTATTAAATTGTATTTATGTTGTTTTATCCTATGCTTTATTAAATTGTATTTATGTTGTTTTATCCTATGCTTTATTAAATTGTGTTTGTTGTTTTATCCTATACTTTATTAAATTGTATTTATGTTGTTTTATCCTATGCTTTATTAAATTGTATTTATGTTGTTTTATCCTATGCTTTATTAAATTGTATTTATGTTGTTTTAACCTATGCTTTATTAAATTGTATTTATGTTGTTTTATCCTATACTTTATTAAATTGTATTTATGTTGTTTTAACCTATGCTTTATTAAATTGTATTTATGTTGTTTTATCCTATGCTTTATTAAATTGTATTTATGTTGTTTTATCCTGTGCTTTATTAAATTGTATTTATGTTGTTTTATCCTATGCTTTATTAAATTGTATTTATGTTGTTTTAACCTATGCTTTATTAAATTGTATTTATGTTTTTTTATCCTATGCTTTATTAAATTGTATTTATGTTGTTTTATCCTATGCTTTATTAAATTTTGTTTATGTTGTTTTATCCTATGCTTTATTAAATTGTATTTATGCTGTTTTATCCTATGCTTTATTAAATTGTATTTATGTTGTTTTAACCTATGCTTTATTAAATTGTATTTATGTTGTTTTATCCTATGCTTTATTAAATTGTATTTATGTTGTTTTATCCTATGCTTTATTAAATTGTATTTATGTTGTTTTATCCTATGCTTTATTAAATTGTGTTTATGTTGTTTTGTCCTATACTTTATTAAATTGTATTTATGTTGTTTTAATCTATGCTTTATTAAATTGTATTTATGTTGTTTTATCCTATGCTTTATTAAATTGTATTTATGTTGTTTTATCCTATGCTTTATTAAATTGTGCTTATGTTGTTTTATCCTATGGTTTATTAAATTGTATTTATGTTGTTTTATCCTATGCTTTATTAAATTGTATTTATGTTGTTTTATCCTATGCTTTATTAAATTGTATTTATGTTGTTTTATCCTATGCTTTATTAAACTGTATTTATGTTGTTTTAACCTATGCTTTATTACATCGTGTTTATGTTGTTTTATCCTATGCTTTATTAAATTGTATTTATGTTGCTTTAACCTATGCTTTATTAAATTGTATTTATGTTGTTTTATTCTATGCTTTATTAAATGGTATTTATGTTGTTTTATCCTATGCTTTATTAAATTGTATTTATGTTGTTTTAACCTATGCTTTATTAAACTGTATTGATGTTGTTTTATCCTATGCTTTATTAAATTGTATTTATGTTGTTTTATCCTATGCTTTATTAAATTGTATTTATGTTGTTTTAACCTATGCTTTATTAAATTGTATTTATGTTGTTTTTACCTATGCTTTATTAAATTGTATTTATGTTGTTTTATCCTATGCTTTGTTAAATTGTGTTTATGTTGTTTTATCCTATGCTTTATTAAATTGTATTTATGTTGTTTTATCCTATGCTTTATTAAATTGTATTTATGTTGTTTTAACCTATGCTTTATTAAATTGTATTTATGTTGTTTTATCCTATGCTTTATTAAATTGTATTTATGTTGTTTTGTCCTATGCTTTATTAAATTGTGTTTGTTGTTTTATCCTATACTTTATTAAATTGTATTTATGTTGTTTTATCCTATGCTTTATTAAATTGTATTTATGTTGTTTTATCCTATGCTTTATTAAATTGTATTTATGTTGTTTTAACCTATGCTTTATTAAATTGTATTTATGTTGTTTTATCCTATACTTTATTAAATTGTATTTATGTTGTTTTAACCTATGCTTTATTAAATTGTATTTATGTTGTTTTATCCTATGCTTTATTAAATTGTATTTATGTTGTTTTATCCTATGCTTTATTAAATTGTATTTATGTTGTTTTATCCTATGCTTTATTAAATTGTATTTATGTTGTTTTAACCTATGCTTTATTAAATTGTATTTATGTTTTTTTTTCCTATGCTTTATTAAATTGTATTTATGTTGTTTTATCCCATGCTTTATTAAATTTTGTTTATGTTGTTTTATCCTATGCTTTATTAAATTGTATTTATGTTGTTTTATCCTATGCTTTATTAAATTGTATTTATGTTGTTTTAACCTATGCTTTATTAAATTGTATTTATGTTGTTTTATCCTATGCTTTATTAAATTGTATTTATGTTGTTTTATCCTATGCTTTATTAAATTGTGTTTGTTGTTTTATCCTATACTTTATTAAATTGTATTTATGTTGTTTTATCCTATGCTTTATTAAATTGTATTTATGTTGTTTTATCCTATGCTTTATTAAATTGTATTTATGTTGTTTTATCCTATGCTTTATTAAATTGTATTTATGTTGTTTTAACCTATGCTTTATTAAATTGTATTTATGTTGTTTTATCCTATACTTTATTAAATTGTATTTATGTTGTTTTAACCTATGCTTTATTAAATTGTATTTATGTTGTTTTATCCTATGCTTTATTAAATTGTATTCATGTTGTTTTATCCTATGCTTTATTAAATTGTATTTATGTTGTTTTATCCTATGCTTTATTAAATTGTATTTATGTTGTTTTAACCTATGCTTTATTAAATTGTATTTATGTTTTTTTATCCTATGCTTTATTAAATTGTATTTATGTTGTTTTATCCTATGCTTTATTAAATTTTGTTTATGTTGTTTTATCCTATGCTTTATTAAATTGTATTTATGTTGTTTTATCCTATGCTTTATTAAATTGTATTTAGGTTGTTTTAACCTATGCTTTATTAAATTGTATTTATGTTGTTTTATCCTATGCTTTATTAAATTGTATTTATGTTGTTTTATCCTATGCTTTATTAAATTGTATTTATGTTGTTTTATCCTATGCTTTATTAAACTGTGTTTATGTTGTTTTAATCTATACTTTATTAAATTGTATTTATGTTGTTTTAATCTATGCTTTATTAAATTGTATTTATGTTGTTTTATCCTATGCTTTATTAAATTGTATTTATGTTGTTTTAACCTATGCTTTATTAAATTGTATTTATGTTGTTTTATCCTATGCTTTATTAAATTGTATTTATGTTGTTTTATCCTATGCTTTATTAAATTGTATTTATGTTGTTTTAACCTATGCTTTATTAAATTGTATTTATGTTGTTTTATCCTATACTTTATTAAATTGTATTTATGTTGTTTTAACCTATGCTTTATTAAATTGTATTTATGTTGTTTTATCCTATGCTTTATTAAATTGTATTTATGTTGTTTTATCCTATGCTTTATTAAATTGTATTTATGTTGTTTTAACCTATGCTTTATTAAATTGTATTTATGTTGTTTTATCCTATACTTTATTAAATTGTATTTATGTTGTTTTAACCTATGCTTTATTAAATTGTATTTATGTTTTTTTTATCCTATGCTTTATTAAATTGTATTTATGTTGTTTCATCCTATGCTTTATTAAATTGTATTTATGTTGTTTTATCCTATGCTTTATTAAATTGTATTCATGTTGTTTTATCCTATGCTTTATTAAATTGTATTTATGTTGTTTTATCCTATGCTTTATTAAATTGTATTTATGTTGTTTTAACCTATGCTTTATTAAATTGTATTTATGTTTTTTTATCCTATGCTTTATTAAATTGTATTTATGTTGTTTTATCCTATGCTTTATTAAATTTTGTTTATGTTGTTTTATCCTATGCTTTATTAAATTGTATTTATGTTGTTTTATCCTATGCTTTATTAAATTTTGTTTATGTTGTTTTATCCTATGCTTTATTAAATTGTATTTATGTTGTTTTATCCTATGCTTTATTAAATTGTATTTATGTTGTTTTAACCTATGCTTTATTAAATTGTATTTATGTTGTTTTATCCTATGCTTTATTAAATTGTATTTATGTTGTTTTATCCTATGCTTTATTAAATTGTATTTATGTTGTTTTATCCTATGCTTTATTAAATTGTGTTTATGTTGTTTTAATCTATACTTTATTAAATTGTATTTATGTTGTTTTAATCTATGCTTTATTAAATTGTATTTATGTTGTTTTATCCTATGCTTTATTAAATTGTATTTATGTTGTTTTATCCTATGGTTTATTAAATTGTGCTTATGTTGTTTTATCCTATGGTTTATTAAATTGTATTTATGTTGTTTTATCCTATGCTTTATTAAATTGTATTTATGTTGTTTTATCCTATGCTTTATTAAATCGTATTTATGTTGTTTTATCCTATGCTTTATTAAACTGTATTTATGTTGTTTTAACCTATGCTTTATTACATCGTGTTTATGTTGCTTTATCCTATGCTTTATTAAATTGTATTTATGTTGCTTTAACCTATGCTTTAATAAATTGTATTTATGTTGTTTTATCCTATGCTTTATTAAATGGTATTTATGTTGTTTTATCCTATGCTTTATTAAATTGTATTTGTGTTGTTTTAACCTATGCTTTATTAAACTGTATTTATGTTGTTTTATCCTATGCTTTATTAAATTGTATTTATGTTGTTTTATCCTATGCTTTATTAAATTGTATTTATGTTGTTTTAACCTATGCTTTATTAAATTGTATTTATGTTGTTTTAACCTATGCTTTATTAAATTGTATTTATGTTGTTTTATCCTATGCTTTATTAAATTGTGTTTATGTTGTTTTATCCTATGCTTTATTAAATTGTATTTATGTTGTTTTATCCTATGCTTTATTAAATTGTATTTATGTTGTTTTAACCTATGCTTTATTAAATTGTATTTATGTTGTTTTATCCTATGCTTTATTAAATTGTATTTATGTTGTTTTATCCTATGCTTTATTAAATTGTATTTATGTTGTTTTAACCTATGCTTTATTAAATTGTATTTATGTTGTTTTATCCTATACTTTATTAAATTGTATTTATGTTGTTTTAACCTATGCTTTATTAAATTGTATTTATGTTGTTTTATCCTATGCTTTATTAAATTGTATTTATGTTGTTTTATCCTATGCTTTATTAAATTGTATTTATGTTGTTTTAACCTATGCTTTATTAAATTGTATTTATGTTGTTTTATCCTATACTTTATTAAATTGTATTTATGTTGTTTTAACCTATGCTTTATTAAATTGCATTTATGTTGTTTTATCCTATGCTTTATTAAATTGTATTTATGTTGTTTTATCCTATGCTTTATTAAATTGTATTTATGTTGTTTTATCCTATGCTTTATTAAATTGTATTTATGTTGTTTTATCCTACACTTTATTAAATTGTATTTATGTTGTTTTAACCTATGCTTTATTAAATTGTATTTATGTTGTTTTAACCTATGCTTTATTAAATTATATTTATGTTGTTTTATCCTATGCTTTATTAAATTGTGTTTATGTTGTTTTATCCTATGCTTTATTAAATTGTATTTATGTTGTTTTATCCTATGCTTTATTAAATTGTATTTATGTTGTTTTATCCTATGCTTTATTAAATTGTATTTATGTTGTTTTAACCTATGCTTTATTAAATTGTATTTATGTTGTTTCATCCTATACTTTATTAAATTGTATTTATGTTGTTTTAAAATATGCTTTATTAAATTGTATTTATGTTGTTTTAACCTATGCTTTATTAAATTATATTTATGTTGTTTTATCCTATGCTTTATTAAATTGTGTTTATGTTGTTTTATCCTATGCTTTATTAAATTGTATTTATGTTGTTTTATCCTATGCTTTATTAAATTGTATTTATGTTGTTTTATCCTATGCTTTATTAAATTGTATTTATGTTGCTTTATCCTATACTTTATTAAATTGTATTTATGTTGTTTTAACCTATGCTTTATTAAATTGTATTTATGTTGTTTTATCATATGCTTTATTAAATTGTATTTATGTTGTTTTATCCTATGCTTTATTAAATTGTATTTATGTTGTTTTATCCTATGCTTTATTAAATTGTATTTATGTTGTTTTAACCTATGCTTTATTAAATTGTATGTATGTTGTTTTATCCTATACTTTATTAAATTGTATTTATGTTGTTTTAACCTATGCTTTATCAAATTGTATTTATTTTGTTTTATCCTATGCTTTATTAAATTGTATTTATGTTGTTTTATCCTATGCTTTATTAAATTGTGTTTATGTTGTTTTATCCTATGCTTTATTAAATTGTATTTATGTTGTTTTATCCTATGTTTTATTAAATTGTATTTATTTTGTTTTAACCTATGCTTTATTAAATTGTATTTATGTTGTTTTATCTTATGCTTTATTAAATTGTGCTTATGTTGTTTTATCCTATGCTTTATTAAATTGTATTTATGTTGTTTTATCCTATGCTTTATTAAATTGTATTTATGTTGTTTTAACCCATGCTTTATTAAATTGTATTTATGTTGTTTTATCCTATGCTTTATTAAATTGTATTTATGTTGTTTTAACCTATGCTTTATTAAATTGTATTTATGTTGTTTTATCCTATGCTTTATTAAATTGTATTTATGTTGTTTTAACCTATGCTTTATTAAATTGTGTTTATGTTGTTTTATCCTATGCTTTATTAAATTGTATTTATGTTGTTTTATCCTATGCTTTATTAAATTGTATTTATTTTGTTTTAACCTATGCTTTATTAAATTGTATTTATGTTGTTTTATCCTATGCTTTATTAAATTGTATTTATGTTGTTTTATCCTATGCTTTATTAAATTGTATTTATGTTGTTTTAACCTATGCTTTATTAAATTGTATGTATGTTGTTTTATCCTATACTTTATTAAATTGTATTTATGTTGTTTTAACCTATGCTTTATTAAATTGCATTTATGTTGTTTTATCCTATGCTTTATTAAATTGTATTTATGTTGTTTTATCCTATGCTTTATTAAATTGTGTTTATGTTGTTTTATCCTATGCTTTATTAAATTGTATTTATGTTGTTTTATCCTATGCTTTATTAAATTGTATTTATTTTGTTTTAAACTATGCTTTATTAAATTGTATTTATGTTGTTTTATCCTATGCTTTATTAAATTGTATTTATGTTGTTTTATCCTATGCTTTATTAAATTGTGTTTATGTTGTTTTATCCTATACTTTATTAAATTGTATTTATGTTGTTTTAAACTATGCTTTATTAAATTGTATTTATTTTGTTTTATCCTATGCTTTATTAAATTGTATTTATGTCGTTTTATCCTATGCTTTATTAAATTGTGTTTATCTTGTTTTAACCTATGCTTTATTAAATTGTATTTATGTTGTTTTAACCCATGCTTTATTAAATTGCATTTATGTTGTTTTAACCCATGCTTTATTAAATTGTATTTATGTTGTTTTATCTTATGCTTTATTAAATTGTGCTTATGTTGTTTTATCCTATGCTTTATTAAATTGTATTTATGTTGTTTTATCCTATGCTTTATTAAATTGTATTTATGTTGTTTTAACCTATGCTTTATTAAATTGCATTTATGTTGTTTTATCCTATGCTTTATTAAATTGTATTTATGTTGTTTTATCCTATGCTTTATTAAATTGTGTTTATGTTGTTTTATCCTATGCTTTATTAAATTGTATTTATGTTGTTTTATCCTATGCTTTATTAAATTGTATTTATTTTGTTTTAAACTATGCTTTATTAAATTGTATTTATGTTGTTTTATCCTATGCTTTATTAAATTGTATTTATGTTGTTTTATCCTATGCTTTATTAAATTGTGTTTATGTTGTTTTATCCTATACTTTATTAAATTGTATTTATGTTGTTTTAAACTATGCTTTATTAAATTGTATTTATTTTGTTTTATCCTATGCTTTATTAAATTGTATTTATGTCGTTTTATCCTATGCTTTATTAAATTGTGTTTATCTTGTTTTAACCTATGCTTTATTAAATTGTATTTATGTTGTTTTAACCCATGCTTTATTAAATTGCATTTATGTTGTTTTAACCCATGCTTTATTAAATTGTATTTATGTTGTTTTATCTTATGCTTTATTAAATTGTGCTTATGTTGTTTTATCCTATGCTTTATTAAATTGTATTTATGTTGTTTTATCCTATGCTTTATTAAATTGTATTTATGTTGTTTTAACCCATGCTTTATTAAATTGTATTTATGTTGTTTTATCCTATGCTTTATTAAATTGTATTTATGTTGTTTTAACCTATGCTTTATTAAATTGTATTTATGTTGTTTTATCCTATGCTTTATTAAATTGTATTTATGTTGTTTTATCCTATGCTTTATTAAATTGTATTTATGTTGTTTTAACCTATGCTTTATTAAATTGTATTTATGTTGTTTTATCCTATACTTTATTAAATTGTATTTATGTTGTTTTAACCTATGCTTTATTAAATTGTATTTATGTTGTTTTATCCTATGCTTTATTAAATTGTATTTATGTTGTTTTATCCTATGCTTTATTAAATTGTATTTATGTTGTTTTAACCTATGCTTTATTAAATTGTATTTATGTTGTTTTATCCTATACTTTATTAAATTGTATTTATGTTGTTTTAAACTATGCTTTATTAAATTGTATTTATGTTGTTTTGTCCTATGCTTTATTAAATTGTATTTATGTTGTTTTATCCTATGCTTTATTAAATTGTGTTTATCTTGTTTTAACCTATGCTTTATTAAATTGTATTTATGTTGTTTTAACCCATGCTTTATTAAATTGCATTTATGTTGTTTTAACCCATGCTTTATTAAATCGTATTTATGTTGTTTTATCCTATGCTTTATTAAATTGTGCTTATGTTGTTTTATCCTATGCTTTATTAAATTGTATTTATGTTGTTTTATCCTATGCTTTATTAAATTGTATTTATGTTGTTTTAACCCATGCTTTATTAAATTGTATTTATGTTGTTTTATCCTATGCTTTATTAAATGGTGTTTATGTTGTTTTATCCTATGCTTTTAAAATTGTATTTATGTTGTTTTATCCTATGCTTTATTAAATTGTATTTATGTTGTTTTATTCTATGCTTTATTAAACTGTATTTATGTTGTTTTATCCTATGCTTTATTAAATTGTATTTATGTTGTTTTTTTCTATGCTTTATTAAATTGCATTTATGTTGTTTTATCCTATGCTTTATTAAATTGTATTTATGTTGTTTTATCCTATGCTTTATTAAATTGTATTTATGTTGTTTTATCCTATGCTTTATTAAATTGTATTTATGTTGTTTTATCCTACACTTTATTAAATTGTATTTATGTTGTTTTAACCTATGCTTTATTAAATTGTATTTATGTTGTTTTAACCTATGCTTTATTAAATTATATTTATGTTGTTTTATCCTATGCTTTATTAAATTGTGTTTATGTTGTTTTATCCTATGCTTTATTAAATTGTATTTATGTTGTTTTATCCTATGCTTTATTAAATTGTATTTATGTTGTTTTATCCTATGCTTTATTAAACTGTATTTATGTTGTTTTAACCTATGCTTTATTACATCGTGTTTATGTTGTTTTATCCTATGCTTTATTAAATTGTATTTATGTTGCTTTAACCTATGCTTTATTAAATTGTATTTATGTTGTTTTATCCTATGCTTTATTAAATGGTATTTATGTTGTTTTATCCTATGCTTTATTAAATTGTATTTATGTTGTTTTAACCTATGCTTTATTAAACTGTATTGATGTTGTTTTATCCTATGCTTTATTAAATTGTATTTATGTTGTTTTATCCTATGCTTTATTAAATTGTATTTATGTTGTTTTAACCTATGCTTTATTAAATTGTATTTATGTTGTTTTAACCTATGCTTTATTAAATTGTATTTATGTTGTTTTATCCTATGCTTTGTTAAATTGTGTTTATGTTGTTTTATCCTATGCTTTATTAAATTGTATTTATGTTGTTTTATCCTATGCTTTATTAAATTGTATTTATGTTGTTTTAACCTATGCTTTATTAAATTGTATTTATGTTGTTTTATCCTATGCTTTATTAAATTGTATTTATGTTGTTTTGTCCTATGCTTTATTAAATTGTGTTTGTTGTTTTATCCTATACTTTATTAAATTGTATTTATGTTGTTTTATCCTATGCTTTATTAAATTGTATTTATGTTGTTTTATCCTATGCTTTATTAAATTGTATTTATGTTGTTTTAACCTATGCTTTATTAAATTGTATTTATGTTGTTTTATCCTATACTTTATTAAATTGTATTTATGTTGTTTTAACCTATGCTTTATTAAATTGTATTTATGTTGTTTTATCCTATGCTTTATTAAATTGTATTTATGTTGTTTTATCCTATGCTTTATTAAATTGTATTTATGTTGTTTTATCCTATGCTTTATTAAATTGTATTTATGTTGTTTTAACCTATGCTTTATTAAATTGTATTTATGTTTTTTTTTCCTATGCTTTATTAAATTGTATTTATGTTGTTTTATCCCATGCTTTATTAAATTTTGTTTATGTTGTTTTATCCTATGCTTTATTAAATTGTATTTATGTTGTTTTATCCTATGATTTATTAAATTGTATTTAGGTTGTTTTAACCTATGCTTTATTAAATTGTATTTATGTTGTTTTATCCTATGCTTTATTAAATTGTATTTATGTTGTTTTATCCTATGCTTTATTAAATTGTGTTTGTTGTTTTATCCTATACTTTATTAAATTGTATTTATGTTGTTTTATCCTATGCTTTATTAAATTGTATTTATGTTGTTTTATCATATGCTTTATTAAATTGTATTTATGTTGTTTTATCCTATGCTTTATTAAATTGTATTTATGTTGTTTTAACCTATGCTTTATTAAATTGTATTTATGTTGTTTTATCCTATGCTTTATTAATTTGTGTTTATGTTGTTTTATCCTATACTTTATTAAATTGTGTTTATGTTGTTTTAACCCATGCTTTATTAAATTGTATTTATGTTGCTTTATCCTATGCTTTATTAAATTGCATCTATGTTATTTTATCCTATGCTTTATTAAATTGTATTTATGTTGTTTTATCCTATGCTTTATTAAATTGTATTTATGTGGTTTTATCCTATGCTTTATTAAATTGTGTTTATGTTGTTTTATCCTATGCTTTATTAAATTGTATTTATGTGGTTTTATCCTATGCTTTATTAAATTGTATTTATGTTGTTTTATCCTATGCTTTATTAAATTGTATTTATGTTGTTTTATCCTATGCTTTATTAAATTGTATTTATGTTGTTTTGTACTATGCTTTATTAAATTGCATTTATGTTGTTTTAACCCATGCTTTATTAAATTGTATTTATGTTGTTTTATCCTATGCTTTATTAAATTGTATTTATTTTGTTTTGTCCTATGCTTTATTAAATTGTGTTTATGTTGTTTTAACCTATGCTTTATTAAATTGTATTTGCGTTGTTTTAACCCATGCTTTATTAAATTGTATTTATGTTGTTTTATCCTATGCTTTATTAAATTGTATTTATGTTGTTTTATCCTATGCTTTATTAAATTGTATTTATGTTGTTTTATCCTATGCTTTATTAAATTGTATTTATGTTGTTTTATCCTATGCTTTATTAAATTTTATTGATGTTGTTTTATCCCATGCTTTATTAAATTGTATTTATGTTGTTTTAACCTATGCTTTATTAAATTGTATTTATGTTGTTTTATCCTATACTTTATTAAATTGTATTTATGTTGTTTTATCCTATGCTTTATTAAATTGTATTTATGTTGTTTTATCCTATGCTTTATTAAATTGAATTTATGTTGTTTTAACCTATGCTTTATTAAATTGTATTTATGTTGTTTTATCCTATGCTTTATTAAATTGTGTTTATGTTGTTTTATCCTATGCTTTATTAAATTGTATTTATGTTGTTTTATCCTATGCTTTATTAAATTGTATTTATTTTGTTTTGTCCTATGCTTTATTAAATTGTGTTTATGTTGTTTTAATCTATGCTTTATTAAATTGTATTTGTGTTGTTTTAACCCATGCTTTATTAAATTGTATTTATGTTGTTTTATCCTATGCTTTATTAAATTGTATTTATGTTGTTTTATCCTATGCTTTATTAAATTGTATTTATGTTGTTTTATCCTATGCTTTATTAAATTGTATTTATGTTGTTTTATCCTATGCTTTATTAAATTTTATTGATGTTGTTTTATCCCATGCTTTATTAAATTGTATTTATGTTGTTTTAACCTATGCATTATTAAATTGTATTTATGTTGTTTTAACCTATGCTTTATTAAATTGTATTTATGTTGTTTTATCCTATGCTTTATTAAATTGTATTTATGTTGTTTTATCCTATGCTTTATTAAATTGTATTTATGTTGTTTTAACCTATGCTTTATTAAATTGTTTTTATGCTGTTTTATCCTATGCTTTATTAAATTGTATTTATGTTGTTTTATCCTATGCTTTATTAAATTGTATTTATGTTGTTTTATCCTATGCTTTATTAAATTGTATTTATGTTGTTTTAACCTATGCTTTATTAAATTGTATTTATGTTGTTTTATCCTATGCTTTATTAATTTGTGTTTATGTTGTTTTATCCTATGCTTTATTAAATTGTATTTATGTTGTTTTATCCTATGCTTTATTAAATTGTATTTATGTTGTTTTAACCTATGCTTTATTAAATTGAATTTATGTTGTTTTAACCTATGCTTTATTAAATTGTATTTATGTTGTTTTATCCTATGCTTTATTAAATTGTGTTTATGTTGTTTTATCCTATGCTTTATTAAATTGTATTTATGTTGTTTTATCCTATGCTTTATTAAATTGTAATTATTTTGTTTTGTCCTATGCTTTATTAAATTGTGTTTATGTTGTTTTAATCTATGCTTTATTAAATTGTATTTGTGTTGTTTTAACCCATGCTTTATTAAATTGTATTTATGTTGTTTTATCCTATGCTTTATTAAATTGTATTTATGTTGTTTTATCCTATGCTTTATTAAACTGTATTTATGTTGTTTTATCCTATGCTTTATTAAATTGTATTTATGTTGTTTTATCCTATGCTTTATTAAATTTTATTGATGTTGTTTTATCCCATGCTTTATTAAATTGTATTTATGTTGTTTTAACCTATGCATTATTAAATTGTATTTATGTTGTTTTAACCTATGCTTTATTAAATTGTATTTATGTTGTTTTATCCTATGCTTTATTAAATTGTATTTATGTTGTTTTATCCTATGCTTTATTAAATTGTATTTATGTTGTTTTAACCTATGCTTTATTAAATTGTTTTTATGCTGTTTTATCCTATGCTTTATTAAATTGTATTTATGTTGTTTTATCCTATGCTTTATTAAATTGTATTTATGTTGTTTTATCCTATGCTTTATTAAATTGTATTTATGTTGTTTTAACCTATGCTTTATTAAATTGTATTTATGTTGTTTTATCCTATGCTTTATTAATTTGTGTTTATGTTGTTTTATCCTATGCTTTATTACATTGTATTTATGTTGTTTTATCCTATGCTTTATTAAATTGTATTTATGTTGTTTTAACCTATGCTTTATTAAATTGTATTTATGTTGTTTTATCCTATGCTTTATTAAATTGTATTTATGTTGTTTTATCCTATGCTTTATTAAATTGTGTTTATGTTGTTTTATCCTATGCTTTATTAAATTGTATTTAGGTTGTTTTATCCTATGCATTATTAAATTGTATTTATGTTGTTTTATCCTATGCTTTATTAAATTGTGTTTATGTTGTTTTATTATATACTTTATTAAATTGTATTTATGTTGTTTTAATCTATGCTTTATTAAATTGTATTTATGTTGTTTTATCATATGCTTTATTAAATTCTATTTATGTTGTTTAATCCTATGCTTTATTAAATTGTGCTTATGTTGTTTTATCCTATGGTTTATTAAATTGTATTTATGTTGTTTTATCCTATGCTTTATTAAATTGTATTTATGTTGTTTTATCCTATGCTTTATTAAATTGTATTTATGTTGTTTTATCCTATGCTTTATTAAACTGTATTTATGTTGTTTTAACCTATGCTTTATTACATTGTGTTTATGTTGTTTTATCCTATGCTTTATTAAATTGTATTTATGTTGCTTTAACCTATCCTTTATTAAATTGTATTTATGTTGTTTTATCCTATGCTTTATTAAATGGTATTTATGTTGTTTTATCCTATGCTTTATTAAATTGTATTTATGTTGTTTTAACCTATGCTTTATTAAACTGTATTTATGTTGTTTTATCCTATGCTTTATTAAATTGTATTTATGTTGTTTTATCCTATGCTTTATTAAATTGTATTTATGTTGTTTTAACCTATGCTTTATTAAATTGTATTTATGTTGTTTTAACCTATGCTTTATTAAATTGTATTTATGTTGTTTTATCCTATGCTTTATTAAATTGTGTTTATGTTGTTTTATCCTATGCTTTATTAAATTGTATTTATGTTGTTTTATCCTATGCTTTATTAAATTGTATTTATGTTGTTTTAACCTATGCTTTATTAAATTGTATTTATGTTGTTTTATCCTATGCTTTATTAAATTGTATTTATGTTGTTTTATCCTATGCTTTATTAAATTGTGTTTGTTGTTTTATCCTATACTTTATTAAATTGTATTTATGTTGTTTTATCCTATGCTTTATTAAATTGTGTTTATGTTGTTTTATCCTATGCTTTATTAAATTGTATTTATGTTGTTTTAACCTATGCTTTATTAAATTGTATTTATGTTGTTTTATCCTATACTTTATTAAATTGTATTTATGTTGTTTTAACCTATGCTTTATTAAATTGTATTTATGTTTTTTTATCCTATGCTTTATTAAATTGTATTTATGTTGTTTTATCCTATGCTTTATTAAATTTTGTTTATGTTGTTTTATCCTATGCTTTATTAAATTGTATTTATGTTGTTTTATCCTATGCTTTATTAAATTGTATTTATGTTGTTTTAACCTATGCTTTATTAAATTGTATTTATGTTGTTTTATCCTATGCTTTATTAAATTGTATTTATGTTGTTTTATCCTATGCTTTATTAAATTTTGTTTATGTTGTTTTATCCTATGCTTTATTAAATTGTATTTATGCTGTTTTATCCTATGCTTTATTAAATTGTATTTATGGTGTTTTAACCTATGCTTTATTAAATTGTATTTATGTTGTTTTATCCTATGCTTTATTAAATTGTATTTATGTTGTTTTATCCTATGCTTTATTAAATTGTGTTTGTTGTTTTATCCTATACTTTATTAAATTGTATTTATGTTGTTTTATCCTATGCTTTATTAAATTGTATTTATGTTGTTTTATCCTATGCTTTATTAAATTGTATTTATGTTGTTTTAACCTATGCTTTATTAAATTGTATTTATGTTGTTTTATCCTATACTTTATTAAATTGTATTTATGTTGTTTTAACCTATGCTTTATTAAATTGTATTTATGTTGTTTTATCCTATGCTTTATTAAATTGTATTTATGTTGTTTTATCCTGTGCTTTATTAAATTGTATTTATGTTGTTTTATCCTATGCTTTATTAAATTGTATTTATGTTGTTTTAACCTATGCTTTATTAAATTGTATTTATGTTTTTTTATCCTATGCTTTATTAAATTGTATTTATGTTGTTTTATCCTATGCTTTATTAAATTTTGTTTATGTTGTTTTATCCTATGCTTTATTAAATTGTATTTATGCTGTTTTATCCTATGCTTTATTAAATTGTATTTATGTTGTTTTAACCTATGCTTTATTAAATTGTATTTATGTTGTTTTATCCTATGCTTTATTAAATTGTATTTATGTTGTTTTATCCTATGCTTTATTAAATTGTATTTATGTTGTTTTATCCTATGCTTTATTAAATTGTGATTATGTTGTTTTGTCCTATACTTTATTAAATTGTATTTATGTTGTTTTAATCTATGCTTTATTAAATTGTATTTATGTTGTTTTATCCTATGCTTTATTAAATTGTATTTATGTTGTTTTATCCTATGCTTTATTAAATTGTGCTTATGTTGTTTTATCCTATGGTTTATTAAATTGTATTTATGTTGTTTTATCCTATGCTTTATTATATTGTATTTATGTTGTTTTATCCTATGCTTTATTAAATTGTATTTATGTTGTTTTATCCTATGCTTTATTAAACTGTATTTATGTTGTTTTAACCTATGCTTTATTACATCGTGTTTATGTTGTTTTATCCTATGCTTTATTAAATTGTATTTATGTTGCTTTAACCTATGCTTTATTAAATTGTATTTATGTTGTTTTATTCTATGCTTTATTAAATGGTATTTATGTTGTTTTATCCTATGCTTTATTAAATTGTATTTATGTTGTTTTAACCTATGCTTTATTAAACTGTATTGATGTTGTTTTATCCTATGCTTTATTAAATTGTATTTATATTGTTTTATCCTATGCTTTATTAAATTGTATTTATGTTGTTTTAACCTATGCTTTATTAAATTGTATTTATGTTGTTTTTACCTATGCTTTATTAAATTGTATTTATGTTGTTTTATCCTATGCTTTGTTAAATTGTGTTTATGTTGTTTTATCCTATGCTTTATTAAATTGTATTTATGTTGTTTTATCCTATGCTTTATTAAATTGTATTTATGTTGTTTTAACCTATGCTTTATTAAATTGTATTTATGTTGTTTTATCCTATGCTTTATTAAATTGTATTTATGTTGTTTTGTCCTATGCTTTATTAAATTGTGTTTGTTGTTTTATCCTATACTTTATTAAATTGTATTTATGTTGTTTTATCCTATGCTTTATTAAATTGTATTTATGTTGTTTTATCCTATGCTTTATTAAATTGTATTTATGTTGTTTTAACCTATGCTTTATTAAATTGTATTTATGTTGTTTTATCCTATACTTTATTAAATTGTATTTATGTTGTTTTAACCTATGCTTTATTAAATTGTATTTATGTTGTTTTATCCTATGCTTTATTAAATTGTATTTATGTTGTTTTATCCTATGCTTTATTAAATTGTATTTATGTTGTTTTATCCTATGCTTTATTAAATTGTATTTATGTTGTTTTAACCTATGCTTTATTAAATTGTATTTATGTTTTTTTTTCCTATGCTTTATTAAATTGTATTTATGTTGTTTTATCCCATGCTTTATTAAATTTTGTTTATGTTGTTTTATCCTATGCTTTATTAAATTGTATTTATGTTGTTTTATCCTATGCTTTATTAAATTGTATTTATGTTGTTTTAACCTATGCTTTATTAAATTGTATTTATGTTGTTTTATCCTATGCTTTATTAAATTGTATTTATGTTGTTTTATCCTATGCTTTATTAAATTGTGTTTGTTGTTTTATCCTATACTTTATTAAATTGTATTTATGTTGTTTTATCCTATGCTTTATTAAATTGTATTTATGTTGTTTTATCCTATGCTTTATTAAATTGTATTTATGTTGTTTTATCCTATGCTTTATTAAATTGTATTTATGTTGTTTTAACCTATGCTTTATTAAATTGTATTTATGTTGTTTTATCCTATACTTTATTAAATTGTATTTATGTTGTTTTAACCTATGCTTTATTAAATTGTATTTATGTTGTTTTATCCTATGCTTTATTAAATTGTATTCATGTTGTTTTATCCTATGCTTTATTAAATTGTATTTATGTTGTTTTATCCTATGCTTTATTAAATTGTATTTATGTTGTTTTAACCTATGCTTTATTAAATTGTATTTATGTTTTTTTATCCTATGCTTTATTAAATTGTATTTATGTTGTTTTATCCTATGCTTTATTAAATTTTGTTTATGTTGTTTTATCCTATGCTTTATTAAATTGTATTTATGTTGTTTTATCCTATGCTTTATTAAATTGTATTTAGGTTGTTTTAACCTATGCTTTATTAAATTGTATTTATGTTGTTTTATCCTATGCTTTATTAAATTGTATTTATGTTGTTTTATCCTATGCTTTATTAAATTGTATTTATGTTGTTTTATCCTATGCTTTATTAAACTGTGTTTATGTTGTTTTAATCTATACTTTATTAAATTGTATTTATGTTGTTTTAATCTATGCTTTATTAAATTGTATTTATGTTGTTTTATCCTATGCTTTATTAAATTGTATTTATGTTGTTTTATCCTATGGTTTATTAAATTGTGCTTATGTTGTTTTATCCTATGGTTTATTAAATTGTATTTATGTTGTTTTATCCTATGCTTTATTAAATTGTATTTATGTTGTTTTATCCTATGCTTTATTAAATCGTATTTATGTTGTTTTATCCTATGCTTTATTAAACTGTATTTATGTTGTTTTAACCTATGCTTTATTACATCGTGTTTATGTTGCTTTATCCTATGCTTTATTAAATTGTATTTATGTTGCTTTAACCTATGCTTTATTAAATTGTATTTATGTTGTTTTATCCTATGCTTTATTAAATGGTATTTATGTTGTTTTATCCTATGCTTTATTAAATTGTATTTATGTTGTTTTAACCTATGCTTTATTAAACTGTATTTATGTTGTTTTATCCTATGCTTTATTAAATTGTATTTATGTTGTTTTATCCTATGCTTTATTAAATTGTATTTATGTTGTTTTAACCTATGCTTTATTAAATTGTATTTATGTTGTTTTAACCTATGCTTTATTAAATTGTATTTATGTTGTTTTATCCTATGCTTTATTAAATTGTGTTTATGTTGTTTTATCCTATGCTTTATTAAATTGTATTTATGTTGTTTTATCCTATGCTTTATTAAATTGTATTTATGTTGTTTTAACCTATGCTTTATTAAATTGTATTTATGTTGTTTTATCCTATGCTTTATTAAATTGTATTTATGTTGTTTTATCCTATGCTTTATTAAATTGTATTTATGTTGTTTTAACCTATGCTTTATTAAATTGTATTTATGTTGTTTTATCCTATACTTTATTAAATTGTATTTATGTTGTTTTAACCTATGCTTTATTAAATTGTATTTATGTTGTTTTATCCTATGCTTTATTAAATTGTATTTATGTTGTTTTATCCTATGCTTTATTAAATTGTATTTATGTTGTTTTAACCTATGCTTTATTAAATTGTATTTATGTTGTTTTATCCTATACTTTATTAAATTGTATTTATGTTGTTTTAACCTATGCTTTATTAAATTGTATTTATGTTTTTTTTATCCTATGCTTTATTAAATTGTATTTATGTTGTTTCATCCTATGCTTTATTAAATTGTATTTATGTTGTTTTATCCTATGCTTTATTAAATTGTATTCATGTTGTTTTATCCTATGCTTTATTAAATTGTATTTATGTTGTTTTATCCTATGCTTTATTAAATTGTATTTATGTTGTTTTAACCTATGCTTTATTAAATTGTATTTATGTTTTTTTATCCTATGCTTTATTAAATTGTATTTATGTTGTTTTATCCTATGCTTTATTAAATTTTGTTTATGTTGTTTTATCCTATGCTTTATTAAATTGTATTTATGTTGTTTTATCCTATGCTTTATTAAATTTTGTTTATGTTGTTTTATCCTATGCTTTATTAAATTGTATTTATGTTGTTTTATCCTATGCTTTATTAAATTGTATTTATGTTGTTTTAACCTATGCTTTATTAAATTGTATTTATGTTGTTTTATCCTATGCTTTATTAAATTGTATTTATGTTGTTTTATCCTATGCTTTATTAAATTGTATTTATGTTGTTTTATCCTATGCTTTATTAAATTGTGTTTATGTTGTTTTAATCTATACTTTATTAAATTGTATTTATGTTGTTTTAATCTATGCTTTATTAAATTGTATTTATGTTGTTTTATCCTATGCTTTATTAAATTGTATTTATGTTGTTTTATCCTATGGTTTATTAAATTGTGCTTATGTTGTTTTATCCTATGGTTTATTAAATTGTATTTATGTTGTTTTATCCTATGCTTTATTAAATTGTATTTATGTTGTTTTATCCTATGCTTTATTAAATCGTATTTATGTTGTTTTATCCTATGCTTTATTAAACTGTATTTATGTTGTTTTAACCTATGCTTTATTACATCGTGTTTATGTTGCTTTATCCTATGCTTTATTAAATTGTATTTATGTTGCTTTAACCTATGCTTTAATAAATTGTATTTATGTTGTTTTATCCTATGCTTTATTAAATGGTATTTATGTTGTTTTATCCTATGCTTTATTAAATTGTATTTGTGTTGTTTTAACCTATGCTTTATTAAACTGTATTTATGTTGTTTTATCCTATGCTTTATTAAATTGTATTTATGTTGTTTTATCCTATGCTTTATTAAATTGTATTTATGTTGTTTTAACCTATGCTTTATTAAATTGTATTTATGTTGTTTTAACCTATGCTTTATTAAATTGTATTTATGTTGTTTTATCCTATGCTTTATTAAATTGTGTTTATGTTGTTTTATCCTATGCTTTATTAAATTGTATTTATGTTGTTTTATCCTATGCTTTATTAAATTGTATTTATGTTGTTTTAACCTATGCTTTATTAAATTGTATTTATGTTGTTTTATCCTATGCTTTATTAAATTGTATTTATGTTGTTTTATCCTATGCTTTATTAAATTGTATTTATGTTGTTTTAACCTATGCTTTATTAAATTGTATTTATGTTGTTTTATCCTATACTTTATTAAATTGTATTTATGTTGTTTTAACCTATGCTTTATTAAATTGTATTTATGTTGTTTTATCCTATGCTTTATTAAATTGTATTTATGTTGTTTTATCCTATGCTTTATTAAATTGTATTTATGTTGTTTTAACCTATGCTTTATTAAATTGTATTTATGTTGTTTTATCCTATACTTTATTAAATTGTATTTATGTTGTTTTAACCTATGCTTTATTAAATTGCATTTATGTTGTTTTATCCTATGCTTTATTAAATTGTATTTATGTTGTTTTATCCTATGCTTTATTAAATTGTATTTATGTTGTTTTATCCTATGCTTTATTAAATTGTATTTATGTTGTTTTATCCTACACTTTATTAAATTGTATTTATGTTGTTTTAACCTATGCTTTATTAAATTGTATTTATGTTGTTTTAACCTATGCTTTATTAAATTATATTTATGTTGTTTTATCCTATGCTTTATTAAATTGTGTTTATGTTGTTTTATCCTATGCTTTATTAAATTGTATTTATGTTGTTTTATCCTATGCTTTATTAAATTGTATTTATGTTGTTTTATCCTATGCTTTATTAAATTGTATTTATGTTGTTTTAACCTATGCTTTATTAAATTGTATTTATGTTGTTTCATCCTATACTTTATTAAATTGTATTTATGTTGTTTTAAAATATGCTTTATTAAATTGTATTTATGTTGTTTTAACCTATGCTTTATTAAATTATATTTATGTTGTTTTATCCTATGCTTTATTAAATTGTGTTTATGTTGTTTTATCCTATGCTTTATTAAATTGTATTTATGTTGTTTTATCCTATGCTTTATTAAATTGTATTTATGTTGTTTTATCCTATGCTTTATTAAATTGTATTTATGTTGCTTTATCCTATACTTTATTAAATTGTATTTATGTTGTTTTAACCTATGCTTTATTAAATTGTATTTATGTTGTTTTATCATATGCTTTATTAAATTGTATTTATGTTGTTTTATCCTATGCTTTATTAAATTGTATTTATGTTGTTTTATCCTATGCTTTATTAAATTGTATTTATGTTGTTTTAACCTATGCTTTATTAAAATGTATGTATGTTGTTTTATCCTATACTTTATTAAATTGTATTTATGTTGTTTTAACCTATGCTTTATCAAATTGTATTTATTTTGTTTTATCCTATGCTTTATTAAATTGTATTTATGTTGTTTTATCCTATGCTTTATTAAATTGTGTTTATGTTGTTTTATCCTATGCTTTATTAAATTGTATTTATGTTGTTTTATCCTATGCTTTATTAAATTGTATTTATTTTGTTTTAACCTATGCTTTATTAAATTGTATTTATGTTGTTTTATCTTATGCTTTATTAAATTGTGCTTATGTTGTTTTATCCTATGCTTTATTAAATTGTATTTATGTTGTTTTATCCTATGCTTTATTAAATTGTATTTATGTTGTTTTAACCCATGCTTTATTAAATTGTATTTATGTTGTTTTATCCTATGCTTTATTAAATTGTATTTATGTTGTTTTAACCTATGCTTTATTAAATTGTATTTATGTTGTTTTATCCTATGCTTTATTAAATTGTATTTATGTTGTTTTAACCTATGCTTTATTAAATTGTATTTATGTTGTTTTATCCTATACTTTATTAAATTGTATTTATGTTGTTTTAACCTATGCTTTATTAAATTGTATTTATGTTGTTTTATCCTATGCTTTATTAAATTGTATTTATGTTGTTTTATCCTATGCTTTTTTAAATTGTATTTATGTTGTTTTAACCTATGCTTTATTAAATTGTATTTATGTTGTTTTATCCTATACTTTATTAAATTGTATTTATGTTGTTTTAACCTATGCTTTATTAAATTGTATTTATGTTTTTTTTATCCTATGCTTTATTAAATTGTATTTATGTTGTTTCATCCTATGCTTTATTAAATTGTGTTTATGTTGTTTTATCCTATGCTTTATAAAATTGTATTTATGTTGTTTTATCCTATGCTTTATTAAATTGTATTTATGTTGTTTTGTTCTATACTTTATTAAATTGTATTTATGTTGTTTTAACCTATGCTTTATTAAATTGTATTTATGTTGTTTTATCCTATGCTTTATTAAATTGTATTTATGTTGTTTTATCCTATGCTTTATTAAATTGTGTTTATGTTGTTTTATCCTATGCTTTATTAAATTGTATTTATGTTGTTTTATCCTATGCTTTATTAAATTGTATTTATTTTGTTTTAACCTATGCTTTATTAAATTGTATTTATGTTGTTTTATCCTATGCTTTATTAAATTGTATTTATGTTGTTTTATCCTATGCTTTATTAAATTGTATTTATGTTGTTTTAACCTATGCTTTATTAAATTGTATGTATGTTGTTTTATCCTATACTTTATTAAATTGTATTTATGTTGTTTTAACCTATGCTTTATTAAATTGCATTTATGTTGTTTTATCCTATGCTTTATTAAATTGTATTTATGTTGTTTTATCCTATGCTTTATTAAATTGTATTTATGTTGTTTTAACCTATGCTTTATTAAATTGTTTTTATGCTGTTTTATCCTATGCTTTATTAAATTGTATTTATGTTGTTTTATCCTATGCTTTATTAAATTGTATTTATGTTGTTTTATCCTATGCTTTATTAAATTGTATTTATGTTGTTTTAACCTATGCTTTATTAAATTGTATTTATGTTGTTTTATCCTATGCTTTATTAATTTGTGTTTATGTTGTTTTATCCTATGCTTTATTAAATTGTATTTATGTTGTTTTATCCTATGCTTTATTAAATTGTATTTATGTTGTTTTAACCTATGCTTTATTAAATTGAATTTATGTTGTTTTAACCTATGCTTTATTAAATTGTATTTATGTTGTTTTATCCTATGCTTTATTAAATTGTGTTTATGTTGTTTTATCCTATGCTTTATTAAATTGTATTTATGTTGTTTTATCCTATGCTTTATTAAATTGTAATTATTTTGTTTTGTCCTATGCTTTATTAAATTGTGTTTATGTTGTTTTAATCTATGCTTTATTAAATTGTATTTGTGTTGTTTTAACCCATGCTTTATTAAATTGTATTTATGTTGTTTTATCCTATGCTTTATTAAATTGTATTTATGTTGTTTTATCCTATGCTTTATTAAACTGTATTTATGTTGTTTTATCCTATGCTTTATTAAATTGTATTTATGTTGTTTTATCCTATGCTTTATTAAATTTTATTGATGTTGTTTTATCCCATGCTTTATTAAATTGTATTTATGTTGTTTTAACCTATGCATTATTAAATTGTATTTATGTTGTTTTAACCTATGCTTTATTAAATTGTATTTATGTTGTTTTATCCTATGCTTTATTAAATTGTATTTATGTTGTTTTATCCTATGCTTTATTAAATTGTATTTATGTTGTTTTAACCTATGCTTTATTAAATTGTTTTTATGCTGTTTTATCCTATGCTTTATTAAATTGTATTTATGTTGTTTTATCCTATGCTTTATTAAATTGTATTTATGTTGTTTTATCCTATGCTTTATTAAATTGTATTTATGTTGTTTTAACCTATGCTTTATTAAATTGTATTTATGTTGTTTTATCCTATGCTTTATTAATTTGTGTTTATGTTGTTTTATCCTATGCTTTATTACATTGTATTTATGTTGTTTTATCCTATGCTTTATTAAATTGTATTTATGTTGTTTTAACCTATGCTTTATTAAATTGTATTTATGTTGTTTTATCCTATGCTTTATTAAATTGTATTTATGTTGTTTTATCCTATGCTTTATTAAATTGTGTTTATGTTGTTTTATCCTATGCTTTATTAAATTGTATTTAGGTTGTTTTATCCTATGCATTATTAAATTGTATTTATGTTGTTTTATCCTATGCTTTATTAAATTGTGTTTATGTTGTTTTATTATATACTTTATTAAATTGTATTTATGTTGTTTTAATCTATGCTTTATTAAATTGTATTTATGTTGTTTTATCATATGCTTTATTAAATTCTATTTATGTTGTTTAATCCTATGCTTTATTAAATTGTGCTTATGTTGTTTTATCCTATGGTTTATTAAATTGTATTTATGTTGTTTTATCCTATGCTTTATTAAATTGTATTTATGTTGTTTTATCCTATGCTTTATTAAATTGTATTTATGTTGTTTTATCCTATGCTTTATTAAACTGTATTTATGTTGTTTTAACCTATGCTTTATTACATTGTGTTTATGTTGTTTTATCCTATGCTTTATTAAATTGTATTTATGTTGCTTTAACCTATCCTTTATTAAATTGTATTTATGTTGTTTTATCCTATGCTTTATTAAATGGTATTTATGTTGTTTTATCCTATGCTTTATTAAATTGTATTTATGTTGTTTTAACCTATGCTTTATTAAACTGTATTTATGTTGTTTTATCCTATGCTTTATTAAATTGTATTTATGTTGTTTTATCCTATGCTTTATTAAATTGTATTTATGTTGTTTTAACCTATGCTTTATTAAATTGTATTTATGTTGTTTTAACCTATGCTTTATTAAATTGTATTTATGTTGTTTTATCCTATGCTTTATTAAATTGTGTTTATGTTGTTTTATCCTATGCTTTATTAAATTGTATTTATGTTGTTTTATCCTATGCTTTATTAAATTGTATTTATGTTGTTTTAACCTATGCTTTATTAAATTGTATTTATGTTGTTTTATCCTATGCTTTATTAAATTGTATTTATGTTGTTTTATCCTATGCTTTATTAAATTGTGTTTGTTGTTTTATCCTATACTTTATTAAATTGTATTTATGTTGTTTTATCCTATGCTTTATTAAATTGTGTTTATGTTGTTTTATCCTATGCTTTATTAAATTGTATTTATGTTGTTTTAACCTATGCTTTATTAAATTGTATTTATGTTGTTTTATCCTATACTTTATTAAATTGTATTTATGTTGTTTTAACCTATGCTTTATTAAATTGTATTTATGTTTTTTTATCCTATGCTTTATTAAATTGTATTTATGTTGTTTTATCCTATGCTTTATTAAATTTTGTTTATGTTGTTTTATCCTATGCTTTATTAAATTGTATTTATGTTGTTTTATCCTATGCTTTATTAAATTGTATTTATGTTGTTTTAACCTATGCTTTATTAAATTGTATTTATGTTGTTTTATCCTATACTTTATTAAATTGTATTTATGTTGTTTTAACCTATGCTTTATTAAATTGTATTTATGTTTTTTTATCCTATGCTTTATTAAATTGTATTTATGTTGTTTTATCCTATGCTTTATTAAATTTTGTTTATGTTGTTTTATCCTATGCTTTATTAAATTGTATTTATGCTGTTTTATCCTATGCTTTATTAAATTGTATTTATGGTGTTTTAACCTATGCTTTATTAAATTGTATTTATGTTGTTTTATCCTATGCTTTATTAAATTGTATTTATGTTGTTTTATCCTATGCTTTATTAAATTGTGTTTGTTGTTTTATCCTATACTTTATTAAATTGTATTTATGTTGTTTTATCCTATGCTTTATTAAATTGTATTTATGTTGTTTTATCCTATGCTTTATTAAATTGTATTTATGTTGTTTTAACCTATGCTTTATTAAATTGTATTTATGTTGTTTTATCCTATACTTTATTAAATTGTATTTATGTTGTTTTAACCTATGCTTTATTAAATTGTATTTATGTTGTTTTATCCTATGCTTTATTAAATTGTATTTATGTTGTTTTATCCTGTGCTTTATTAAATTGTATTTATGTTGTTTTATCCTATGCTTTATTAAATTGTATTTATGTTGTTTTAACCTATGCTTTATTAAATTGTATTTATGTTTTTTTATCCTATGCTTTATTAAATTGTATTTATGTTGTTTTATCCTATGCTTTATTAAATTTTGTTTATGTTGTTTTATCCTATGCTTTATTAAATTGTATTTATGCTGTTTTATCCTATGCTTTATTAAATTGTATTTATGTTGTTTTAACCTATGCTTTATTAAATTGTATTTATGTTGTTTTATCCTATGCTTTATTAAATTGTATTTATGTTGTTTTATCCTATGCTTTATTAAATTGTATTTATGTTGTTTTATCCTATGCTTTATTAAATTGTGTTTATGTTGTTTTGTCCTATACTTTATTAAATTGTATTTATGTTGTTTTAATCTATGCTTTATTAAATTGTATTTATGTTGTTTTATCCTATGCTTTATTAAATTGTATTTATGTTGTTTTATCCTATGCTTTATTAAATTGTGCTTATGTTGTTTTATCCTATGGTTTATTAAATTGTATTTATGTTGTTTTATCCTATGCTTTATTATATTGTATTTATGTTGTTTTATCCTATGCTTTATTAAATTGTATTTATGTTGTTTTATCCTATGCTTTATTAAACTGTATTTATGTTGTTTTAACCTATGCTTTATTACATCGTGTTTATGTTGTTTTATCCTATGCTTTATTAAATTGTATTTATGTTGCTTTAACCTATGCTTTATTAAATTGTATTTATGTTGTTTTATTCTATGCTTTATTAAATGGTATTTATGTTGTTTTATCCTATGCTTTATTAAATTGTATTTATGTTGTTTTAACCTATGCTTTATTAAACTGTATTGATGTTGTTTTATCCTATGCTTTATTAAATTGTATTTATGTTGTTTTATCCTATGCTTTATTAAATTGTATTTATGTTGTTTTAACCTATGCTTTATTAAATTGTATTTATGTTGTTTTTACCTATGCTTTATTAAATTGTATTTATGTTGTTTTATCCTATGCTTTGTTAAATTGTGTTTATGTTGTTTTATCCTATGCTTTATTAAATTGTATTTATGTTGTTTTATCCTATGCTTTATTAAATTGTATTTATGTTGTTTTAACCTATGCTTTATTAAATTGTATTTATGTTGTTTTATCCTATGCTTTATTAAATTGTATTTATGTTGTTTTGTCCTATGCTTTATTAAATTGTGTTTGTTGTTTTATCCTATACTTTATTAAATTGTATTTATGTTGTTTTATCCTATGCTTTATTAAATTGTATTTATGTTGTTTTATCCTATGCTTTATTAAATTGTATTTATGTTGTTTTAACCTATGCTTTATTAAATTGTATTTATGTTGTTTTATCCTATACTTTATTAAATTGTATTTATGTTGTTTTAACCTATGCTTTATTAAATTGTATTTATGTTGTTTTATCCTATGCTTTATTAAATTGTATTTATGTTGTTTTATCCTATGCTTTATTAAATTGTATTTATGTTGTTTTATCCTATGCTTTATTAAATTGTATTTATGTTGTTTTAACCTATGCTTTATTAAATTGTATTTATGTTTTTTTTTCCTATGCTTTATTAAATTGTATTTATGTTGTTTTATCCCATGCTTTATTAAATTTTGTTTATGTTGTTTTATCCTATGCTTTATTAAATTGTATTTATGTTGTTTTATCCTATGCTTTATTAAATTGTATTTATGTTGTTTTAACCTATGCTTTATTAAATTGTATTTATGTTGTTTTATCCTATGCTTTATTAAATTGTATTTATGTTGTTTTATCCTATGCTTTATTAAATTGTGTTTGTTGTTTTATCCTATACTTTATTAAATTGTATTTATGTTGTTTTATCCTATGCTTTATTAAATTGTATTTATGTTGTTTTATCCTATGCTTTATTAAATTGTATTTATGTTGTTTTATCCTATGCTTTATTAAATTGTATTTATGTTGTTTTAACCTATGCTTTATTAAATTGTATTTATGTTGTTTTATCCTATACTTTATTAAATTGTATTTATGTTGTTTTAACCTATGCTTTATTAAATTGTATTTATGTTGTTTTATCCTATGCTTTATTAAATTGTATTCATGTTGTTTTATCCTATGCTTTATTAAATTGTATTTATGTTGTTTTATCCTATGCTTTATTAAATTGTATTTATGTTGTTTTAACCTATGCTTTATTAAATTGTATTTATGTTTTTTTATCCTATGCTTTATTAAATTGTATTTATGTTGTTTTATCCTATGCTTTATTAAATTTTGTTTATGTTGTTTTATCCTATGCTTTATTAAATTGTATTTATGTTGTTTTATCCTATGCTTTATTAAATTGTATTTAGGTTGTTTTAACCTATGCTTTATTAAATTGTATTTATGTTGTTTTATCCTATGCTTTATTATATTGTATTTATGTTGTTTTATCCTATGCTTTATTAAATTGTATTTATGTTGTTTTATCCTATGCTTTATTAAACTGTATTTATGTTGTTTTAACCTATGCTTTATTACATCGTGTTTATGTTGTTTTATCCTATGCTTTATTAAATTGTATTTATGTTGCTTTAACCTATGCTTTATTAAATTGTATTTATGTTGTTTTATTCTATGCTTTATTAAATGGTATTTATGTTGTTTTATCCTATGCTTTATTAAATTGTATTTATGTTGTTTTAACCTATGCTTTATTAAACTGTATTGATGTTGTTTTATCCTATGCTTTATTAAATTGTATTTATGTTGTTTTATCCTATGCTTTATTAAATTGTATTTATGTTGTTTTAACCTATGCTTTATTAAATTGTATTTATGTTGTTTTTACCTATGCTTTATTAAATTGTATTTATGTTGTTTTATCCTATGCTTTGTTAAATTGTGTTTATGTTGTTTTATCCTATGCTTTATTAAATTGTATTTATGTTGTTTTATCCTATGCTTTATTAAATTGTATTTATGTTGTTTTAACCTATGCTTTATTAAATTGTATTTATGTTGTTTTATCCTATGCTTTATTAAATTGTATTTATGTTGTTTTGTCCTATGCTTTATTAAATTGTGTTTGTTGTTTTATCCTATACTTTATTAAATTGTATTTATGTTGTTTTATCCTATGCTTTATTAAATTGTATTTATGTTGTTTTATCCTATGCTTTATTAAATTGTATTTATGTTGTTTTAACCTATGCTTTATTAAATTGTATTTATGTTGTTTTATCCTATACTTTATTAAATTGTATTTATGTTGTTTTAACCTATGCTTTATTAAATTGTATTTATGTTGTTTTATCCTATGCTTTATTAAATTGTATTTATGTTGTTTTATCCTATGCTTTATTAAATTGTATTTATGTTGTTTTATCCTATGCTTTATTAAATTGTATTTATGTTGTTTTAACCTATGCTTTATTAAATTGTATTTATGTTTTTTTTTCCTATGCTTTATTAAATTGTATTTATGTTGTTTTATCCCATGCTTTATTAAATTTTGTTTATGTTGTTTTATCCTATGCTTTATTAAATTGTATTTAAGTTGTTTTATCCTATGCTTTATTAAATTGTATTTATGTTGTTTTAACCTATGCTTTATTAAATTGTATTTATGTTGTTTTATCCTATGCTTTATTAAATTGTATTTATGTTGTTTTATCCTATGCTTTATTAAATTGTGTTTGTTGTTTTATCCTATACTTTATTAAATTGTATTTATGTTGTTTTATCCTATGCTTTATTAAATTGTATTTATGTTGTTTTATCCTATGCTTTATTAAATTGTATTTATGTTGTTTTATCCTATGCTTTATTAAATTGTATTTATGTTGTTTTAACCTATGCTTTATTAAATTGTATTTATGTTGTTTTATCCTATACTTTATTAAATTGTATTTATGTTGTTTTAACCTATGCTTTATTAAATTGTATTTATGTTGTTTTATCCTATGCTTTATTAAATTGTATTCATGTTGTTTTATCCTATGCTTTATTAAATTGTATTTATGTTGTTTTATCCTATGCTTTATTAAATTGTATTTATGTTGTTTTAACCTATGCTTTATTAAATTGTATTTATGTTTTTTTATCCTATGCTTTATTAAATTGTATTTATGTTGTTTTATCCTATGCTTTATTAAATTTTGTTTATGTTGTTTTATCCTATGCTTTATTAAATTGTATTTATGTTGTTTTATCCTATGCTTTATTAAATTGTATTTAGGTTGTTTTAACCTATGCTTTATTAAATTGTATTTATGTTGTTTTATCCTATGCTTTATTAAATTGTATTTATGTTGTTTTATCCTATGCTTTATTAAATTGTATTTATGTTGTTTTATCCTATGCTTTATTAAACTGTGTTTATGTTGTTTTAATCTATACTTTATTAAATTGTATTTATGTTGTTTTAATCTATGCTTTATTAAATTGTATTTATGTTGTTTTATCCTATGCTTTATTAAATTGTATTTATGTTGTTTTATCCTATGGTTTATTAAATTGTGCTTATGTTGTTTTATCCTATGGTTTATTAAATTGTATTTATGTTGTTTTATCCTATGCTTTATTAAATTGTATTTATGTTGTTTTATCCTATGCTTTATTAAATCGTATTTATGTTGTTTTATCCTATGCTTTATTAAACTGTATTTATGTTGTTTTAACCTATGCTTTATTACATCGTGTTTATGTTGCTTTATCCTATGCTTTATTAAATTGTATTTATGTTGCTTTAACCTATGCTTTATTAAATTGTATTTATGTTGTTTTATCCTATGCTTTATTAAATGGTATTTATGTTGTTTTATCCTATGCTTTATTAAATTGTATTTATGTTGTTTTAACCTATGCTTTATTAAACTGTATTTATGTTGTTTTATCCTATGCTTTATTAAATTGTATTTATGTTGTTTTATCCTATGCTTTATTAAATTGTATTTATGTTGTTTTAACCTATGCTTTATTAAATTGTATTTATGTTGTTTTAACCTATGCTTTATTAAATTGTATTTATGTTGTTTTATCCTATGCTTTATTAAATTGTGTTTATGTTGTTTTATCCTATGCTTTATTAAATTGTATTTATGTTGTTTTATCCTATGCTTTATTAAATTGTATTTATGTTGTTTTAACCTATGCTTTATTAAATTGTATTTATGTTGTTTTATCCTATGCTTTATTAAATTGTATTTATGTTGTTTTATCCTATGCTTTATTAAATTGTATTTATGTTGTTTTAACCTATGCTTTATTAAATTGTATTTATGTTGTTTTATCCTATACTTTATTAAATTGTATTTATGTTGTTTTAACCTATGCTTTATTAAATTGTATTTATGTTGTTTTATCCTATGCTTTATTAAATTGTATTTATGTTGTTTTATCCTATGCTTTATTAAATTGTATTTATGTTGTTTTAACCTATGCTTTATTAAATTGTATTTATGTTGTTTTATCCTATACTTTATTAAATTGTATTTATGTTGTTTTAACCTATGCTTTATTAAATTGTATTTATGTTTTTTTTATCCTATGCTTTATTAAATTGTATTTATGTTGTTTCATCCTATGCTTTATTAAATTGTATTTATGTTGTTTTATCCTATGCTTTATTAAATTGTATTCATGTTGTTTTATCCTATGCTTTATTAAATTGTATTTATGTTGTTTTATCCTATGCTTTATTAAATTGTATTTATGTTGTTTTAACCTATGCTTTATTAAATTGTATTTATGTTTTTTTATCCTATGCTTTATTAAATTGTATTTATGTTGTTTTATCCTATGCTTTATTAAATTTTGTTTATGTTGTTTTATCCTATGCTTTATTAAATTGTATTTATGTTGTTTTATCCTATGCTTTATTAAATTTTGTTTATGTTGTTTTATCCTATGCTTTATTAAATTGTATTTATGTTGTTTTATCCTATGCTTTATTAAATTGTATTTATGTTGTTTTAACCTATGCTTTATTAAATTGTATTTATGTTGTTTTATCCTATGCTTTATTAAATTGTATTTATGTTGTTTTATCCTATGCTTTATTAAATTGTATTTATGTTGTTTTATCCTATGCTTTATTAAATTGTGTTTATGTTGTTTTAATCTATACTTTATTAAATTGTATTTATGTTGTTTTAATCTATGCTTTATTAAATTGTATTTATGTTGTTTTATCCTATGCTTTATTAAATTGTATTTATGTTGTTTTATCCTATGGTTTATTAAATTGTGCTTATGTTGTTTTATCCTATGGTTTATTAAATTGTATTTATGTTGTTTTATCCTATGCTTTATTAAATTGTATTTATGTTGTTTTATCCTATGCTTTATTAAATCGTATTTATGTTGTTTTATCCTATGCTTTATTAAACTGTATTTATGTTGTTTTAACCTATGCTTTATTACATCGTGTTTATGTTGCTTTATCCTATGCTTTATTAAATTGTATTTATGTTGCTTTAACCTATGCTTTAATAAATTGTATTTATGTTGTTTTATCCTATGCTTTATTAAATGGTATTTATGTTGTTTTATCCTATGCTTTATTAAATTGTATTTGTGTTGTTTTAACCTATGCTTTATTAAACTGTATTTATGTTGTTTTATCCTATGCTTTATTAAATTGTATTTATGTTGTTTTATCCTATGCTTTATTAAATTGTATTTATGTTGTTTTAACCTATGCTTTATTAAATTGTATTTATGTTGTTTTAACCTATGCTTTATTAAATTGTATTTATGTTGTTTTATCCTATGCTTTATTAAATTGTGTTTATGTTGTTTTATCCTATGCTTTATTAAATTGTATTTATGTTGTTTTATCCTATGCTTTATTAAATTGTATTTATGTTGTTTTAACCTATGCTTTATTAAATTGTATTTATGTTGTTTTATCCTATGCTTTATTAAATTGTATTTATGTTGTTTTATCCTATGCTTTATTAAATTGTATTTATGTTGTTTTAACCTATGCTTTATTAAATTGTATTTATGTTGTTTTATCCTATACTTTATTAAATTGTATTTATGTTGTTTTAACCTATGCTTTATTAAATTGTATTTATGTTGTTTTATCCTATGCTTTATTAAATTGTATTTATGTTGTTTTATCCTATGCTTTATTAAATTGTATTTATGTTGTTTTAACCTATGCTTTATTAAATTGTATTTATGTTGTTTTATCCTATACTTTATTAAATTGTATTTATGTTGTTTTAACCTATGCTTTATTAAATTGCATTTATGTTGTTTTATCCTATGCTTTATTAAATTGTATTTATGTTGTTTTATCCTATGCTTTATTAAATTGTATTTATGTTGTTTTATCCTATGCTTTATTAAATTGTATTTATGTTGTTTTATCCTACACTTTATTAAATTGTATTTATGTTGTTTTAACCTATGCTTTATTAAATTGTATTTATGTTGTTTTAACCTATGCTTTATTAAATTATATTTATGTTGTTTTATCCTATGCTTTATTAAATTGTGTTTATGTTGTTTTATCCTATGCTTTATTAAATTGTATTTATGTTGTTTTATCCTATGCTTTATTAAATTGTATTTATGTTGTTTTATCCTATGCTTTATTAAATTGTATTTATGTTGTTTTAACCTATGCTTTATTAAATTGTATTTATGTTGTTTCATCCTATACTTTATTAAATTGTATTTATGTTGTTTTAAAATATGCTTTATTAAATTGTATTTATGTTGTTTTAACCTATGCTTTATTAAATTATATTTATGTTGTTTTATCCTATGCTTTATTAAATTGTGTTTATGTTGTTTTATCCTATGCTTTATTAAATTGTATTTATGTTGTTTTATCCTATGCTTTATTAAATTGTATTTATGTTGTTTTATCCTATGCTTTATTAAATTGTATTTATGTTGCTTTATCCTATACTTTATTAAATTGTATTTATGTTGTTTTAACCTATGCTTTATTAAATTGTATTTATGTTGTTTTATCATATGCTTTATTAAATTGTATTTATGTTGTTTTATCCTATGCTTTATTAAATTGTATTTATGTTGTTTTATCCTATGCTTTATTAAATTGTATTTATGTTGTTTTAACCTATGCTTTATTAAATTGTATGTATGTTGTTTTATCCTATACTTTATTAAATTGTATTTATGTTGTTTTAACCTATGCTTTATCAAATTGTATTTATTTTGTTTTATCCTATGCTTTATTAAATTGTATTTATGTTGTTTTATCCTATGCTTTATTAAATTGTGTTTATGTTGTTTTATCCTATGCTTTATTAAATTGTATTTATGTTGTTTTATCCTATGCTTTATTAAATTGTATTTATTTTGTTTTAACCTATGCTTTATTAAATTGTATTTATGTTGTTTTATCTTATGCTTTATTAAATTGTGCTTATGTTGTTTTATCCTATGCTTTATTAAATTGTATTTATGTTGTTTTATCCTATGCTTTATTAAATTGTATTTATGTTGTTTTAACCCATGCTTTATTAAATTGTATTTATGTTGTTTTATCCTATGCTTTATTAAATTGTATTTATGTTGTTTTAACCTATGCTTTATTAAATTGTATTTATGTTGTTTTATCCTATGCTTTATTAAATTGTATTTATGTTGTTTTAACCTATGCTTTATTAAATTGTATTTATGTTGTTTTATCCTATACTTTATTAAATTGTATTTATGTTGTTTTAACCTATGCTTTATTAAATTGTATTTATGTTGTTTTATCCTATGCTTTATTAAATTGTATTTATGTTGTTTTATCCTATGCTTTATTAAATTGTATTTATGTTGTTTTAACCTATGCTTTATTAAATTGTATTTATGTTGTTTTATCCTATACTTTATTAAATTGTATTTATGTTGTTTTAACCTATGCTTTATTAAATTGTATTTATGTTTTTTTTATCCTATGCTTTATTAAATTGTATTTATGTTGTTTCATCCTATGCTTTATTAAATTGTGTTTATGTTGTTTTATCCTATGCTTTATAAAATTGTATTTATGTTGTTTTATCCTATGCTTTATTAAATTGTATTTATGTTGTTTTGTTCTATACTTTATTAAATTGTATTTATGTTGTTTTAACCTATGCTTTATTAAATTGTATTTATGTTGTTTTATCCTATGCTTTATTAAATTGTATTTATGTTGTTTTATCCTATGCTTTATTAAATTGTGTTTATGTTGTTTTATCCTATGCTTTATTAAATTGTATTTATGTTGTTTTATCCTATGCTTTATTAAATTGTATTTATTTTGTTTTAACCTATGCTTTATTAAATTGTATTTATGTTGTTTTATCCTATGCTTTATTAAATTGTATTTATGTTGTTTTATCCTATGCTTTATTAAATTGTATTTATGTTGTTTTAACCTATGCTTTATTAAATTGTATGTATGTTGTTTTATCCTATACTTTATTAAATTGTATTTATGTTGTTTTAACCTATGCTTTATTAAATTGCATTTATGTTGTTTTATCCTATGCTTTATTAAATTGTATTTATGTTGTTTTATCCTATGCTTTATTAAATTGTGTTTATGTTGTTTTATCCTATGCTTTATTAAATTGTATTTATGTTGTTTTATCCTATGCTTTATTAAATTGTATTTATTTTGTTTTAAACTATGCTTTATTAAATTGTATTTATGTTGTTTTATCCTATGCTTTATTAAATTGTATTTATGTTGTTTTATCCTATGCTTTATTAAATTGTGTTTATGTTGTTTTATCCTATACTTTATTAAATTGTATTTATGTTGTTTTAAACTATGCTTTATTAAATTGTATTTATTTTGTTTTATCCTATGCTTTATTAAATTGTATTTATGTCGTTTTATCCTATGCTTTATTAAATTGTGTTTATCTTGTTTTAACCTATGCTTTATTAAATTGTATTTATGTTGTTTTAACCCATGCTTTATTAAATTGCATTTATGTTGTTTTAACCCATGCTTTATTAAATTGTATTTATGTTGTTTTATCTTATGCTTTATTAAATTGTGCTTATGTTGTTTTATCCTATGCTTTATTAAATTGTATTTATGTTGTTTTATCCTATGCTTTATTAAATTGTATTTATGTTGTTTTAACCCATGCTTTATTAAATTGTATTTATGTTGTTTTATCCTATGCTTTATTAAATTGTATTTATGTTGTTTTAACCTATGCTTTATTAAATTGTATTTATGTTGTTTTATCCTATGCTTTATTAAATTGTATTTATGTTGTTTTATCCTATGCTTTATTAAATTGTATTTATGTTGTTTTAACCTATGCTTTATTAAATTGTATTTATGTTGTTTTATCCTATACTTTATTAAATTGTATTTATGTTGTTTTAACCTATGCTTTATTAAATTGTATTTATGTTGTTTTATCCTATGCTTTATTAAATTGTATTTATGTTGTTTTATCCTATGCTTTATTAAATTGTATTTATGTTGTTTTAACCTATGCTTTATTAAATTGTATTTATGTTGTTTTATCCTATACTTTATTAAATTGTATTTATGTTGTTTTAAACTATGCTTTATTAAATTGTATTTATGTTGTTTTGTCCTATGCTTTATTAAATTGTATTTATGTTGTTTTATCCTATGCTTTATTAAATTGTGTTTATCTTGTTTTAACCTATGCTTTATTAAATTGTATTTATGTTGTTTTAACCCATGCTTTATTAAATTGCATTTATGTTGTTTTAACCCATGCTTTATTAAATCGTATTTATGTTGTTTTATCCTATGCTTTATTAAATTGTGCTTATGTTGTTTTATCCTATGCTTTATTAAATTGTATTTATGTTGTTTTATCCTATGCTTTATTAAATTGTATTTATGTTGTTTTAACCCATGCTTTATTAAATTGTATTTATGTTGTTTTATCCTATGCTTTATTAAATGGTGTTTATGTTGTTTTATCCTATGCTTTTAAAATTGTATTTATGTTGTTTTATCCTATGCTTTATTAAATTGTATTTATGTTGTTTTATTCTATGCTTTATTAAACTGTATTTATGTTGTTTTATCCTATGCTTTATTAAATTGTATTTATGTTGTTTTTTTCTATGCTTTATTAAATTGCATTTATGTTGTTTTATCCTATGCTTTATTAAATTGTATTTATGTTGTTTTATCCTATGCTTTATTAAATTGTATTTATGTTGTTTTATCCTATGCTTTATTAAATTGTATTTATGTTGTTTTATCCTACACTTTATTAAATTGTATTTATGTTGTTTTAACCTATGCTTTATTAAATTGTATTTATGTTGTTTTAACCTATGCTTTATTAAATTATATTTATGTTGTTTTATCCTATGCTTTATTAAATTGTGTTTATGTTGTTTTATCCTATGCTTTATTAAATTGTATTTATGTTGTTTTATCCTATGCTTTATTAAATTGTATTTATGTTGTTTTATCCTATGCTTTATTAAATTGTATTTATGTTGTTTTATCCTATACTTTATTAAATTGTATTTATGTTGTTTTAACCTATGCTTTATTAAATTGTATTTATGTTGTTTTATCCTATGCTTTATTAAATTGTATTTATGTTGTTTTATCCTATGCTTTATTAAATTGTATTTATGTTGTTTTATCCTATGCTTTATTAAATTGTATTTATGTTGTTTTAACCTATGCTTTATTAAATTGTATGTATGTTGTTTTATCCTATACTTTATTAAATTGTATTTATGTTGTTTTAACCTATGCTTTATTAAATTGTATTTATGTTGTTTTATCCTATGCTTTATTAAATTGTATTTATGTTGTTTTATCCTATGCTTTATTAAATTGTGTTTATGTTGTTTTATCCTATGCTTTATTAAATTGTATTTATGTTGTTTTATCCTATGCTTTATTAAATTGTATTTATTTTGTTTTAACCTATGCTTTATTAAATTGTATTTATGTTGTTTTATCCTATGCTTTATTAAATTGTATTTATGTTGTTTTATCCTATGCTTTATTAAATTGTATTTATGTTGTTTTAACCTATGCTTTATTAAATTGTATGTATGGTGTTTTATCCTATACTTTATTAAATTGTATTTATGTTGTTTTAACCTATGCTTTATTAAATTGCATTTATGTTGTTTTATCCTATGCTTTATTAAATTGTATTTATGTTGTTTTATCCTATGCTTTATTAAATTGTGTTTATGTTGTTTTATCCTATGCTTTATTAAATTGTATTTATGTTGTTTTATCCTATACTTTATTAAATTGTATTTATGTTGTTTTATCCTATACTTTATTAAATTGTATTTATGTTGTTTTAACCTATGCTTTATTAAATTGCATTTATGTTGTTTTATCCTATGCTTTATTAAATTGTATTTATGTTGTTTTATCCTATGCTTTATTAAATTGTGTTTATGTTGTTTTATCCTATGCTTTATTAAATTGTATTTATGTTGTTTTATCCTATGCTTTATTAAATTGTATTTATTTTGTTTTAACCTATGCTTTATTAAATTGTATTTATGTTGTTTTATCCTATGCTTTATTAAATTGTATTTATGTTGTTTTATCCTATGCTTTATTAAATTGTGTTTATGTTGTTTTATCCTATACTTTATTAAATTGTATTTATGTTGTTTTAAACTATGCTTTATTAAATTGTATTTATTTTTTTTATCCTATGCTTTATTAAATTGTATTTATGTTGTTTTATCCTATGCTGTATTAAATTGTGTTTATCTTGTTTTAACCTATGCTTTATTAAATTGTATTTATGTTGTTTTAACCCATGCTTTATTAAATTGCATTTATGTTGTTTTAACCCATGCTTTATTAAATTGTATTTATGTTGTTTTATCCTATGCTTTATTAAATTGTGCTTATGTTGTTTTATCCTATGCTTTATTAAATTGTATTTATGTTGTTTTATCCTATGCTTTATTAAATTGTATTTATGTTGTTTTAACCCATGCTTTATTAAATTGTATTTATGTTGTTTTATCCTATGCTTTATTAAATTGTGTTTATGTTGTTTTATCCTATGCTTTTTAAAATTGTATTTATGTTGTTTTATCCTATGCTTTATTAAATTGTATTTATGTTGTTTTATTCTATGCTTTATTAAACTGCATTTATGTTGTTTTATCCTATGCTTTATTAAATTGTATTTATGTTGTTTTTTTCTATGCTTTATTAAATTGTATTTATGTTGTTTTATCCTATGCTTTATTAAATTGTATTTATGTTGTTTTATCCTATGCTTTATTAAATTGTATTTATCTTGTTTTATCCTATGCTTTATTAAATTGTATTTATGTTGTTTTATCCTACACTTTATTAAATTGTATTTATGTTGTTTTAACCTATGCTTTATTAAATTATATTTATGTTGTTTTATCCTATGCTTTATTAAATTGTGTTTATGTTGTTTTATCCTATGCTTTATTAAATTGTATTAATGTTGTTTTATCCTATGCTTTATTAAATTGTATTTATGTTGTTTTATCCTATGCTTTATTAAATTGTGTTTATGTTGTTTTATCCTTTGCTTTATTAAATTGTATTTATGTTGTTTTATCCTATACTTTATTAAATTGTATTTATGTTGTTTTAACCTATGCTTTATTAAATTGTATTTATGTTGTTTTATCCTATGCTTTATTAAATTGTATTTATGTTGTTTTATCCTATGCTTTATTAAATTGTATTTATGTTGTTTTATCCTATGCTTTATTAAATTGTATTTATGTTGTTTTAACCTATGCTTTATTAAATTGTATGTATGTTGTTTTATCCTATACTTTATTAAATTGTATTTATGTTGTTTTAACCTATGCTTTATTAAATTGTATTTATGTTGTTTTATCCTATGCTTTATTAAATTGTATTTATGTTGTTTTATCCTATGCTTTATTAAATTGTGTTTATGTTGTTTTATCCTATGCTTTATTAAATTGTATTTATGTTGTTTTATCCTATGCTTTATTAAATTGTATTTATTTTGTTTTAACCTATGCTTTATTAAATTGTATTTATGTTGTTTTATCCTATGCTTTATTAAATTGTATTTATGTTGTTTTATCCTATGCTTTATTAAATTGTATTTATGTTGTTTTAACCTATGCTTTATTAAATTGTATGTATGTTGTTTTATCCTATACTTTATTAAATTGTATTTATGTTGTTTTAACCTATGCTTTATTAAATTGCATTTATGTTGTTTTATCCTATGCTTTATTAAATTGTATTTATGTTGTTTTATCCTATGCTTTATTAAATTGTGTTTATGTTGTTTTATCCTATGCTTTATTAAATTGTATTTATGTTGTTTTATCCTATGCTTTATTAAATTGTATTTATTTTGTTTTAACCTATGCTTTATTAAATTGTATTTATGTTGTTTTATCCTATGCTTTATTAAATTGTATTTATGTTGTTTTATCCTATGCTTTATTAAATTGTGTTTATGTTGTTTTATCCTATGCTTTATTAAATTGTATTTATGTTGTTTTATCCTATGCTTTATTAAATTGTGTTTATCTTGTTTTAACCTATGCTTTATTAAATTGTATTTATGTTGTTTTAAACTATGCTTTATTAAATTGTATTTATTTTGTTTTATCCTATGCTTTATTAAATTGTATTTATGTTGTTTTATCCTATGCTTTATTAAATTGTGTTTATCTTGTTTTAACCTATGCTTTATTAAATTGTATTTATGTTGTTTTAACCCATGCTTTATGAAATTGCATTTATGTTGTTTTAACCCATGCTTTATTAAATTGTATTTATGTTGTTTTATCTTATGCTTTATTAAATTGTGCTTATGTTGTTTTATCCTATGCTTTATTAAATTGTATTTATGTTGTTTTATCCTATGCTTTATTAAATTGTATTTATGTTGTTTTAACCCATGCTTTATTAAATTGTATTTATGTTGTTTTATCCTATGCTTTATTAAATTGTATTTATGTTGTTTTAACCCATGCTTTATTAAATTGTATTTATGTTGTTTTATCCTATGCTTTATTAAATTGTGTTTATGTTGTTTTATCCTATGCTTTATTAAATTGTATTTATGTTGTTTTATTCTATGCTTTATTAAACTGCATTTATGTTGTTTTATCCTATGCTTTATTAAATTGTATTTATGTTGTTTTTTTCTATGCTTTATTAAATTGTATTTATGTTGTTTTATCCTATGCTTTATTAAATTGTATTTATGTTGTTTTATCCTATGCTTTATTAAATTGTATTTATGTTGTTTTATCCTATGCTTTATTAAATTGTATTTATGTTGTTTTATCCTACACTTTATTAAATTGTATTTATGTTGTTTTAACCTATGCTTTATTAAATTGTATTTATGTTGTTTTATCCTATGCTTTATTAAATTGTGTTTATGTTGTTTTATCCTATGCTTTATTAAATTGTATTAATGTTGTTTTATCCTATGCTTTATTAAATTGTATTTATGTTGTTTTATCCTATGCTTTATTAAATTGTATTTATGTTGTTTTATCCTATGCTTTATTAAATTGTATTTATGTTGTTTTATCCTATACTTTATTAAATTATATTTATGTTGTTTTAACCTATGCTTTATTAAATTGTATTTATGTTGTTTTATCCTATGCTTTATTAAATTGTATTTATGTTGTTTTATCCTATGCTTTATTAAATTGTATTTATGTTGTTTTATCCTATGCTTTATTAAATTGTATTTATGTTGTTTTAACCTATGCTTTATTAAATTGTATGTATGTTGTTTTATCCTATACTTTATTAAATTGTATTTATGTTGTTTTAACCTATGCTTTATTAAATTGTATTTATGTTGTTTTATCCTATGCTTTATTAAATTGTATTTATGTTGTTTTATCCTATGCTTTATTAAATTGTATTTATGTTGTTTTATCCTATGCTTTATTAAATTGTATTTATTTTGTTTTAACCTATGCTTTATTAAATTGTATTTATGTTGTTTTATCCTATGCTTTATTAAATTGTATTTATGTTGTTTTATCTTATGCTTTATTAAATTGTGTTTATGTTGTTTTATCCTATACTTTATTAAATTGTATTTATGTTGTTTTAAACTATGCTTTATTAAATTGTATTTATGTTGTTTTATCCTACGCTTTATTAAATTGTATTTATGTTGTTTTATCCTATGCTTTATTAAATTGTGTTTATGTTGTTTTAACCCATGCTTTATTAAATTGTATTTATGTTGTTTTAACCCATGCTTTATTAAATTGTATTTATGTTGTTTTATCCTATGCTTTATTAAATTTTGCTTATGTTGTTTTATCCTATGCTTTATTAAATTGTATTTATGTTGTTTTTTCCTATGCTTTATTAAATTGTATTTATGTTGTTTTAACCCATGCTTTATTAGATTGTATTTATGTTGTTTTATCCTATAATTTATTAAATTGTATTTATGTTGTTTTATCCTATGCTTTATTAAATTGTATTTATGTTGTTTTAACCCATGCTTTATTAAATTGTATTTATGTTGTTTTAACCCATGCTTTATTAAATTGTATTTATGTTGTTTTATCCTATGCTTTATTAAATTGTGCTTATGTTGTTTTATCCTATGCTTTATTAAATTGTATTTATGTTGTTTTTTCCTATGCTTTATTAAATTGTATTTTTGTTGTTTTAACCCATGCTTTATTAGATTGTATTTATGTTGTTTTATCCTATAATTTATTAAATTGTATTTATGTTGTTTTATCCTATGCTTTATTAAATTGTATTTATGTTGTTTTATCCTATGCTTTATTAAATTGTATTTATGTTGTTTTAACCTATGCTTTATTAAATTGTATGTATGTTGTTTTATCCTATACTTTATTAAATTGTATTTATGTTGTTTTAACCTATGCTTTATTAAATTGCATTTATGTTGTTTTATCCTATGCTTTATTAAATTGTATTTATGTTGTTTTATCCTATGCTTTATTAAATTGTGTTTATGTTGTTTTATCCTATGCTTTATTAAATTGTATTTATGTTGTTTTATCCTATGCTTTATTAAATTGTATTTATTTTGTTTTCACCTATGCTTTATTAAATTGTATTTATGTTGTTTTATCCTATGCTTTATTAAATTGTATTTATGTTGTTTTATCCTATGCTTTATTAAATTGTGTTTATGTTGTTTTATCCTATACTTTATTAAATTGTATTTATGTTGTTTTAAACTATGCTTTATTAAATTGTATTTATTTTGTTTTATCCTATGCTTTATTAAATTGTATTTATGTTGTTTTATCCTATGCTTTATTAAATTGTGTTTATCTTGTTTTAACCTATGCTTTATTAAATTGTATTTATGTTGTTTTAACCCATGCTTTATTAAATTGCATTTATGTTGTTTTAACCCATGCTTTATTAAATTGTATTTATGTTGTTTTATCTTATGCTTTATTAAATTGTGCTTATGTTGTTTTATCCTATGCTTTATTAAATTGTATTTATGTTGTTTTATCCTATGCTTTATTAAATTGTATTTATGTTGTTTTAACCCATGCTTTATTAAATTGTATTTATGTTGTTTTATCCTATGCTTTATTAAATTGTATTTATGTTGTTTTAACCCATGCTTTATTAAATTGTATTTATGTTGTTTTATCCTATGCTTTATTAAATTGTGTTTATGTTGTTTTATCCTATGCTTTATTAAATTGTATTTATGTTGTTTTATTCTATGCTTTATTAAACTGCATTTATGTTGTTTTATCCTATGCTTTATTAAATTGTATTTATGTTGTTTTTTTCTATGCTTTATTAAATTGTATTTATGTTGTTTTATCCTATGCTTTATTAAATTGTATTTATGTTGTTTTATCCTATGCTTTATTAAATTGTATTTATGTTGTTTTATCCTATGCTTTATTAAATTGTATTTATGTTGTTTTATCCTACACTTTATTAAATTGTATTTATGTTGTTTTAACCTATGCTTTATTAAATTGTATTTATGTTGTTTTATCCTATGCTTTATTAAATTGTGTTTATGTTGTTTTATCCTATGCTTTATTAAATTGTATTAATGTTGTTTTATCCTATGCTTTATTAAATTGTATTTATGTTGTTTTATCCTATGCTTTATTAAATTGTATTTATGTTGTTTTATCCTATGCTTTATTAAATTGTATTTATGTTGTTTTATCCTATACTTTATTAAATTGTATTTATGTTGTTTTAACCTATGCTTTATTAAATTGTATTTATGTTGTTTTATCCTATGCTTTATTAAATTGTATTTATGTTGTTTTATCCTATGCTTTATTAAATTGTATTTATGTTGTTTTATCCTATGCTTTATTAAATTGTATTTATGTTGTTTTAACCTATGCTTTATTAAATTGTATGTATGTTGTTTTATCCTATACTTTATTAAATTGTATTTATGTTGTTTTAACCTATGCTTTATTAAATTGTATTTATGTTGTTTTATCCTATGCTTTATTAAATTGTATTTATGTTGTTTTATCCTATGCTTTATTAAATTGTGTTTATGTTGTTTTATCCTATGCTTTATTAAATTGTATTTATGTTGTTTTATCCTATGCTTTATTAAATTGTATTTATTTTGTTTTAACCTATGCTTTATTAAATTGTATTTATGTTGTTTTATCCTATGCTTTATTAAATTGTATTTATGTTGTTTTATCTTATGCTTTATTAAATTGTGTTTATGTTGTTTTATCCTATACTTTATTAAATTGTATTTATGTTGTTTTAAACTATGCTTTATTAAATTGTATTTATGTTGTTTTATCCTATGCTTTATTAAATTGTATTTATGTTGTTTTATCCTATGCTTTATTAAAGTGTGTTTATCTTGTTTTATCCTATGCTTTATTAAATTGTATTTATGTTGTTTTAACCCATGCTTTATTAAATTGTATTTATGTTGTTTTAACCCATGCTTTATTAAATTGTATTTATGTTGTTTTATCCTATGCTTTATTAAATTGTGCTTATGTTGTTTTATCCTATGCTTTATTAAATTGTATTTATGTTGTTTTTTCCTATGCTTTATTAAATTGTATTTATGTTGTTTTAACCCATGCTTTATTAGATTGTATTTATGTTCTTTTATCCTATGATTTATTAAATTGTGTTTATGTTGTTTTATCCTATGCTTTTTTAAATTGTATTTATGTTGTTTTATCCTATGCTTTATTAAATTGTATTTATGTTGTTTTATTCTATGCTTTATTAAACTGCATTTATGTTGTTTTATCCTATGCTTTATTAAATTGTATTTATGTTGTTTTATTCTATGCTTTATTAAATTGTATTTATGTTGTTTTATCCTATGCTTTATTAAATTGTATTTATGTTGTTTTATCCTTTGCTTTATTAAATTGTATTTATGTTTTTTATTGTATGCTTTATTAAACTGCATTTATGTTGTTTTATCCTATGCTTTATTAAATTGTATTTATGTTGTTTTATCCTATGCTTTATTAAATTGTATTTATGTTGTTTTATCCTATGCTTTATTAAATTGTATTTATGTTGTTTTATCCTATGCTTTATTAAATTGTATTTATGTTGTTTTATCCTATGCTTTATTAAATTGTATTTATGTTGTTTTATCCTTTGCTTTATTAAATTGTATTTATGTTTTTTATTGTATGCTTTATTAAACTGCATTTATGTTGTTTTATCCTATGCTTTATTAAATTGTATTTATGTTGTTTTATCCTATGCTTTATTAAATTGTGTTTATGTTGTTTTATCCTATGCTTTATTAAATTGTATTTATGTTGTTTTAACCTATGCTTTATTAAACTGTATTTATGTTGTTTTATCCTATGCTTTATTAAATTGTATTTATGTTGTTTTATCCTATGCTTTATTAAATTGTATTTATGTTGTTTTATCCTATGCTTTATTAAATTGTATTTATGTTGTTTTATCCTATTCTTTATTAAATTGTGTTTATGTTGTTTTGTTCTATACTTTATTAAATTGTATTTATGTAGTTTTAACCTATGCTTTATTAAATTGTATTTATGTTGTTTTATCCTATGCTTTATTAAATTGTATTTATGTTGTTTTATCCTATGCTTTATTAAATTGTGTTTATGTTGTTTTATCCTATGCTTTATTAAATTGTATTTATGTTGTTTTATCCTATGCTTTATTAAATTGTATTTATGTTGTTTTAACCCATGCATTATTAAATTGTATTTATGTTGTTTTAACCCATGCTTTATTAAATTGTATTTATGTTGTTTTATCCTTTGCTTTATTAAATTGTGTTTATGTTGTTTTATCCTATGCTTTATTAAATTGTATTAATGTTGTTTTATCCTATGCTTTATTAAATTGTATTTATGTTGTTTTATCCTATGCTTTATTAAATTGTGTTTATGTTGTTTTATCCTATGCTTTATTAAATTGTATTTATGTTGTTTTATCCTATGCTTTATTAAATTGTATTTATGTTGTTTTATCCTATGCTTTATTAAATTGTGTTTATGTTGTTTTATCCTATACTTTATTAAATTGTATTTATGTTGTTTTAAACTATGCTTTATTAAATTGTATTTATTTTGTTTTATCCTATGCTTTATTAAATTGTATTTATGTTGTTTTATCCTATGCTTTATTAAATTGTGTTTATCTTGTTTTAACCTATGCTTTATTAAATTGTATTTATGTTGTTTTAACCCATGCTTTATTAAATTGCATTTATGTTGTTTTAACCCATGCTTTATTAAATTGTATTTATGTTGTTTTATCTTATGCTTTATTAAATTGTGCTTATGTTGTTTTATCCTATGCTTTATTAAATTGTATTTATGTTGTTTTATCCTATGCTTTATTAAATTGTATTTATGTTGTTTTAACCCATGCCTTATTAAATTGTATTTATGTTGTTTTATCCTATGCTTTATTAAATTGTATTTATGTTGTTTTAACCCATGCTTTATTAAATTGTATTTATGTTGTTTTATCCTATGCTTTATTAAATTGTGTTTATGTTGTTTTATCCTATGCTTTATTAAATTGTATTTATGTTGTTTTATTCTATGCTTTATTAAACTGCATTTATGTTGTTTTATCCTATGCTTTATTAAATTGTATTTATGTTGTTTTTTTCTATGCTTTATTAAATTGTATTTATGTTGTTTTATCCTATGCTTTATTAAATTGTATTTATGTTGTTTTATCCTATGCTTTATTAAATTGTATTTATGTTGTTTTATCCTATGCTTTATTAAATTGTATTTATGTTGTTTTATCCTACACTTTATTAAATTGTATTTATGTTGTTTTAACCTATGCTTTATTAAATTGTATTTATGTTGTTTTATCCTATGCTTTATTAAATTGTGTTTATGTTGTTTTATCCTATGCTTTATTAAATTGTATTAATGTTGTTTTATCCTATGCTTTATTAAATTGTATTTATGTTGTTTTATCCTATGCTTTATTAAATTGTATTTATGTTGTTTTATCCTATGCTTTATTAAATTGTATTTATGTTGTTTTATCCTATACTTTATTAAATTGTATTTATGTTGTTTTAACCTATGCTTTATTAAATTGTATTTATGTTGTTTTATCCTATGCTTTATTAAATTGTATTTATGTTGTTTTATCCTATGCTTTATTAAATTGTATTTATGTTGTTTTATCCTATGCTTTATTAAATTGTATTTATGTTGTTTTAACCTATGCTTTATTAAATTGTATGTATGTTGTTTTATCCTATACTTTATTAAATTGTATTTATGTTGTTTTAACCTATGCTTTATTAAATTGTATTTATGTTGTTTTATCCTATGCTTTATTAAATTGTATTTATGTTGTTTTATCCTATGCTTTATTAAATTGTGTTTATGTTGTTTTATCCTATGCTTTATTAAATTGTATTTATGTTGTTTTATCCTATGCTTTATTAAATTGTATTTATTTTGTTTTAACCTATGCTTTATTAAATTGTATTTATGTTGTTTTATCCTATGCTTTATTAAATTGTATTTATGTTGTTTTATCTTATGCTTTATTAAATTGTGTTTATGTTGTTTTATCCTATACTTTATTAAATTGTATTTATGTTGTTTTAAACTATGCTTTATTAAATTGTATTTATGTTGTTTTATCCTATGCTTTATTAAATTGTATTTATGTTGTTTTATCCTATGCTTTATTAAAGTGTGTTTATCTTGTTTTATCCTATGCTTTATTAAATTGTATTTATGTTGTTTTAACCCATGCTTTATTAAATTGTATTTATGTTGTTTTAACCCATGCTTTATTAAATTGTATTTATGTTGTTTTATCCTATGCTTTATTAAATTGTGCTTATGTTGTTTTATCCTATGCTTTATTAAATTGTATTTATGTTGTTTTTTCCTATGCTTTATTAAATTGTATTTATGTTGTTTTAACCCATGCTTTATTAGATTGTATTTATGTTCTTTTATCCTATGATTTATTAAATTGTGTTTATGTTGTTTTATCCTATGCTTTTTTAAATTGTATTTATGTTGTTTTATCCTATGCTTTATTAAATTGTATTTATGTTGTTTTATTCTATGCTTTATTAAACTGCATTTATGTTGTTTTATCCTATGCTTTATTAAATTGTATTTATGTTGTTTTATTCTATGCTTTATTAAATTGTATTTATGTTGTTTTATCCTATGCTTTATTAAATTGTATTTATGTTGTTTTATCCTTTGCTTTATTAAATTGTATTTATGTTTTTTATTGTATGCTTTATTAAACTGCATTTATGTTGTTTTATCCTATGCTTTATTAAATTGTATTTATGTTGTTTTATCCTATGCTTTATTAAATTGTATTTATGTTGTTTTATCCTATGCTTTATTAAATTGTATTTATGTTGTTTTATCCTATGCTTTATTAAATTGTATTTATGTTGTTTTATCCTATGCTTTATTAAATTGTATTTATGTTGTTTTATCCTTTGCTTTATTAAATTGTATTTATGTTTTTTATTGTATGCTTTATTAAACTGCATTTATGTTGTTTTATCCTATGCTTTATTAAATTGTATTTATGTTGTTTTATCCTATGCTTTATTAAATTGTGTTTATGTTGTTTTATCCTATGCTTTATTAAATTGTATTTATGTTGTTTTAACCTATGCTTTATTAAACTGTATTTATGTTGTTTTATCCTATGCTTTATTAAATTGTATTTATGTTGTTTTATCCTATGCTTTATTAAATTGTATTTATGTTGTTTTATCCTATGCTTTATTAAATTGTATTTATGTTGTTTTATCCTATTCTTTATTAAATTGTGTTTATGTTGTTTTGTTCTATACTTTATTAAATTGTATTTATGTAGTTTTAACCTATGCTTTATTAAATTGTATTTATGTTGTTTTATCCTATGCTTTATTAAATTGTATTTATGTTGTTTTATCCTATGCTTTATTAAATTGTGTTTATGTTGTTTTATCCTATGCTTTATTAAATTGTATTTATGTTGTTTTATCCTATGCTTTATTAAATTGTATTTATGTTGTTTTAACCCATGCATTATTAAATTGTATTTATGTTGTTTTAACCCATGCTTTATTAAATTGTATTTATGTTGTTTTATCCTTTGCTTTATTAAATTGTGTTTATGTTGTTTTATCCTATGCTTTATTAAATTGTATTAATGTTGTTTTATCCTATGCTTTATTAAATTGTATTTATGTTGTTTTATCCTATGCTTTATTAAATTGTATTTATGTTGTTTTATCCTATGCTTTATTAAATTGTATTTATGTTGTTTTAACCTATGCTTTATTAAATTGTATGTATGTTGTTTTATCCTATACTTTATTAAATTGTATTTATGTTGTTTTAACCTATGCTTTATTAAATTGTATTTATGTTGTTTTATCCTATGCTTTATTAAATTGTATTTATGTTGTTTTATCCTATGCTTTATTAAATTGTGTTTATGTTGTTTTATCCTATGCTTTATTAAATTGTATTTATGTTGTTTTATCCTATGCTTTATTAAATTGTATTTATTTTGTTTTAACCTATGCTTTATTAAATTGTATTTATGTTGTTTTATCCTATGCTTTATTAAATTGTATTTATGTTGTTTTATCTCATGCTTTATTAAATTGTGTTTATGTTGTTTTATCCTATACTTTATTAAATTGTATTTATGTTGTTTTAAACTATGCTTTATTAAATTGTATTTATGTTGTTTTATCCTATGCTTTATTAAATTGTATTTATGTTGTTTTATCCTATGCTTTATTAAATTGTGTTTATCTTGTTTTATCCTATGCTTTATTAAATTGTATTTATGTTGTTTTAACCCATGCTTTATTAAATTGTATTTATGTTGTTTTAACCCATGCTTTATTAAATTGTATTTATGTTGTTTTATCCTATGCTTTATTAAATTGTGCTTATGTTGTTTTATCCTATGCTTTATTAAATTGTATTTATGTTGTTTTTTCCTATGCTTTATTAAATTGTATTTATGTTGTTTTAACCCATGCTTTATTAGATTGTATTTATGTTGTTTTATCCTATGATTTATTAAATTGTGTTTATGTTGTTTTATCCTATGCTTTTTTAAATTGTATTTATGTTGTTTTATCCTATGCTTTATTAAATTGTATTTATGTTGTTTTATTCTATGCTTTATTAAACTGCATTTATGTTGTTTTATCCTATGCTTTATTAAATTGTATTTATGTTGTTTTATTCTATGCTTTATTAAATTGTATTTATGTTGTTTTATCCTATGCTTTATTAAATTGTATTTATGTTGTTTTATCCTTTGCTTTATTAAATTGTATTTATGTTTTTTATTGTATGCTTTATTAAACTGCATTTATGTTGTTTTATCCTATGCTTTATTAAATTGTATTTATGTTGTTTTATCCTATGCTTTATTAAATTGTATTTATGTTGTTTTATCCTATGCTTTATTAAATTGTATTTATGTTGTTTTATCCTATGCTTTATTAAATTGTATTTATGTTGTTTTATCCTATGCTTTATTAAATTGTATTTATGTTGTTTTATCCTTTGCTTTATTAAATTGTATTTATGTTTTTTATTGTATGCTTTATTAAACTGCATTTATGTTGTTTTATCCTATGCTTTATTAAATTGTATTTATGTTGTTTTATCCTATGCTTTATTAAATTGTGTTTATGTTGTTTTATCCTATGCTTTATTAAATTGTATTTATGTTGTTTTAACCTATGCTTTATTAAACTGTATTTATGTTGTTTTATCCTATGCTTTATTAAATTGTATTTATGTTGTTTTATCCTATGCTTTATTAAATTGTATTTATGTTGTTTTATCCTATGCTTTATTAAATTGTATTTATGTTGTTTTATCCTATTCTTTATTAAATTGTGTTTATGTTGTTTTGTTCTATACTTTATTAAATTGTATTTATGCTGTTTTAACCTATGCTTTATTAAATTGTATTTATGTTGTTTAATCCTATGCTTTATTAAATTGTATTTATGTTGTTTTATCCTATGCTTTATTAAATTGTGTTTATGTTGTTTTATCCTATGCTTTATTAAATTGTATTTATGTTGTTTTATCCTATGCTTTATTAAATTGTATTTATGTTGTTTTAACCCATGCATTATTAAATTGTATTTATGTTGTTTTAACCCATGCTTTATTAAATTGTATTTATGTTGTTTTATCCTTTGCTTTATTAAATTGTGTTTATGTTGTTTTATCCTATGCTTTATTAAATTGTATTAATGTTGTTTTATTCTATGCTTTATTAAATTGTATTTATGTTGTTTTATCCTATGCTTTATTAAATTGTATTTATGTTGTTTTATCCTATGCTTTATTAAATTGTATTTATGTTGTTTTATCCTATACTTTATTAAATTGTATTTATGTTGTTTTAACCTATGCTTTATTAAATTGTATTTATGTTGTTTTTTCCTATGCTTTATTAAATTGTATTTATGTTGTTTTATCCTATGTTTTATTAAATTGTATTTATGTTGTTTTATCCTATGCTTTATTAAATTGTATTTATGTTGTTTTATCCTATGCTTTATTAAATTGTATGTATGTTGTTTTATCCTATACTTTATTAAATTGTATTTATGTTGTTTTAACCTATGCTTTATTAAATTGCATTTATGTTGTTTTATCCTATGCTTTATTAAATTGTATTTATGTTGTTTTATCCTATGCTTTATTAAATTGTGTTTATGTTGTTTTATCCTATGCTTTATTAAATTGTATTTATGTTGTTTTATTCTATGCTTTATTAAATTGTATTTATTTTGTTTTAACCTATGCTTTATTAAATTGTATTTATGTTGTTTTATCCTATGCTTTATTAAATTGTATTTATGTTGTTTTATCCTATGCTTTATTAAATTGTGTTTATGTTGTTTTATCCTATACTTTATTAAATTGTATTTATGATGTTTTAAACTATGCTTTATTAAATTGTATTTATGTTGTTTTATCCTATGCTTTATTAAATTGTATTTATGTTGTTTTATCCTATGCTTTATTAAATTGTGTTTATCTTGTTTTAACCTATGCTTTATTAAATTGTATTTATGTTGTTTTAACCCATTCTTTATTAAATTGCATTTATGTTGTTGTAACCCATGCTTTATTAAATTGTATTTATGTTGTTTTATCCTATGCTTTATTAAATTGTGCTTATGTTGTTTTATCCTATGCTTTATTAAATTGTATTTATGTTGTTTTATCCTATGCTTTATTAAATTGTATTTATGTTGTTTTAACCCATGCTTTATTAAATTGTATTTATGTTGTTTTATCCTATGCTTTATTAAATTGTGTTTATGTTGTTTTATCCTATGCTTTTTTAAATTGTATTTATGTTGTTTTATCCTATGCTTTATTAAATTGTATTTATGTTGTTTTATTCTATGCTTTATTAAACTGCATTTATGTTGTTTTATCCTATGCTTTATTAAATGGTATTTATGTTGTTTTTTTCTATGCTTTATTAAATTGGATTTATGTTGTTTTATCCTATGCTTTATTAAATTGTATTTATGTTGTTTTATCCTATGCTTTATTAAATTGTATTTATGTTGTTTTATCCTATGCTTTATTAAATTGTATTTATGTTGTTTTATCCTATACTTTATTAAATTGTATTTATGCTGTTTTAACCTATGCTTTATTAAATTGTATTTATGTTGTTTTATCCTATGCTTTATTAAATTGTGTTTATGTTGTTTTATCCTATGCTTTATTAAATTGTATTAATGTTGTTTTATCCTATGCTTTATTAAATTGTATTTATGTTGTTTTATCCTATGCTTTATTAAATTGTATTTATGTTGTTTTATCCTATGCTTTATTAAATTGTATTTATGTTGTTTTATCCTATGCTTTATTAAATTGTATTTATGTTGTTTTAACCTATGCTTTATTAAATTGTATTTATGTTGTTTTATCCTATGCTTTATTAAATTGTATTTATGTTGTTTTATCCTATGCTTTATTAAATTGTATTTATGTTGTTTTATCCTATGCTTTATTAAATTGTATTTATGTTGTTTTAACCTATGCTTTATTAAATTGTATGTATGTTGTTTTATCCTATACTTTATTAAATTGTATTTATGTTGTTTTATCCTATGCTTTATTAAATTGTATTTATGCTGTTTTATCCTATGCTTTATTAAATTGTATTTATGTTGTTTTATCCTATGCTTTATTAAATTGTGTTTATGTTGTTTTATCCTATACTTTATTAAATTGTATTTATGTTGTTTTAAACTATGCTTTATTAAATTGTATTTATGTTGTTTTATCCTATGCTTTATTAAATTGTATTTATGTTGTTTTTTCCTATGCTTTATTAAATTGTATTCATGTTGTTTTAACCCATGCTTTATTAAATTGTATTTATGTTGTTTTATCCTATGCTTTATTAAAATGTGTTTATGTTGTTTTATCCTATGCTTTTTTAAATTGTATTTATGTTGTTTTATCCTATGCTTTATTAAATTGTATTTATGTTGTTTTATTCTATGCTTTATTAAACTGCATTTATGTTGTTTTATCCTATGCTTTATTAAATTGTATTTATGTTGTTTTATCCTATGCTTTATTAAATTGTATTTATGTTGTTTTAACCCATGCATTATTAAATTGTATTTATGTTGTTTTAACCTATGCTTTATTATATTGTATGTATGTTGTTTTATCCTATACTTTATTAAATTGTATTTATGTTGTTTTAACCTATGCTTTATTAAATTGTATTTATGTTGTTTTATCCTATGCTATATTAAATTGTATTTATGTTGTTTTATCCTATGCTTTATTAAATTGTGTTTATGTTGTTTTATCCTATGCTTTATTAAATTGTATTTATGTTGTTTTATCCTATGCTTTATTAAATTGTATTTATTTTGTTTTAACCTATGCTTTATTAAATTGTATTTATGTTGTTTTATCCTATGCTTTATTAAATTGTATTTATGTTGTTTTATCTTATGCTTTATTAAATTGTGTTTATGTTGTTTTATCCTATACTTTATTAAATTGTATTTATGTTGTTTTAAACTATGCTTTATTAAATTGTATTTATGTTGTTTTATCCTATGCTTTATTAAATTGTATTTATGTTGTTTTATCCTATGCTTTATTAAATTGTGTTTATCTTGTTTTATCCTATGCTTTATTAAATTGTATTTATGTTGTTTTAACCCACGCTTTATTAAATTGTATTTATGTTGTTTTAACCCATGCTTTATTAAATTGTATTTATGTTGTTTTATCCTATGCTTTATTAAATTGTGCTTATGTTGTTTTATCCTATGCTTTATTAAATTGTATTTATGTTGTTTTTTCCTATGCTTTATTAAATTGTATTTATGTTGTTTTAACCAATGCTTTATTAAATTGTATTTATGTTGTTTTATCCTATGCTTTATTAAATTGTATTTATGTTGTTTTAACCCATGCTTTATTAAATTGTATTTATGTTGTTTTATCCTATGCTTTATTAAATTGTGTTTATGTTGTTTTATCCTATGCTTTTTTAAATTGTATTTATGTTGTTTTATCCTATGCTTTATTAAATTGTATTTATGTTGTTTTATTCTATGCTTTATTAAACTGCATTTATGTTGTTTTATCCTATGCTTTATTAAATTGTATTTATGTTGTTTTTTTCTATGCTTTATTAAATTGTATTTATGTTGTTTTATCCTATGCTTTATTAAATTGTATTTATGTTGTTTTATCCTATGCTTTATTAAATTGTATTTATGTTGTTTTATCCTATGCTTTATTAAATTGTATTTATGTTGTTTTATCCTATACTTTATTAAATTGTATTTATGTTGTTTTATCCTATGCTTTATTAAAATGTGTTTATGTTGTTTTATCCTATGCTTTTTTAAATTGTATTTATGTTGTTTTATCCTATGCTTTATTAAATTGTATTTATGTTGTTTTATTCTATGCTTTATTAAACTGCATTTATGTTGTTTTATCCTATGCTTTATTAAATTGTGTTTATGTTGTTTTATCCTATACTTTATTAAATTGTATTTATGTTGTTTTAAACTATGCTTTATTAAATTGTATTTATGTTGTTTTATCCTATGCTTTATTAAATTGTATTTATGTTGTTTTTTCCTATGCTTTATTAAATTGTATTCATGTTGTTTTAACCCATGCTTTATTAAATTGTATTTATGTTGTTTTATCCTATGCTTTATTAAAATGTGTTTATGTTGTTTTATCCTATGCTTTTTTAAATTGTATTTATGTTGTTTTATCCTATGCTTTATTAAATTGTATTTATGTTGTTTTATTCTATGCTTTATTAAACTGCATTTATGTTGTTTTATCCTATGCTTTATTAAATTGTATTTATGTTGTTTTATCCTATGCTTTATTAAATTGTATTTATGTTGTTTTAACCCATGCATTATTAAATTGTATTTATGTTGTTTTAACCTATGCTTTATTAAATTGTATGTATGTTGTTTTATCCTATACTTTATTAAATTGTATTTATGTTGTTTTAACCTATGCTTTATTAAATTGTATTTATGTTGTTTTATCCTATGCTATATTAAATTGTATTTATGTTGTTTTATCCTATGCTTTATTAAATTGTGTTTATGTTGTTTTATCCTATGCTTTATTAAATTGTATTTATGTTGTTTTATCCTATGCTTTATTAAATTGTATTTATTTTGTTTTAACCTATGCTTTATTAAATTGTATTTATGTTGTTTTATCCTATGCTTTATTAAATTGTATTTATGTTGTTTTATCTTATGCTTTATTAAATTGTGTTTATGTTGTTTTATCCTATACTTTTTTAAATTGTATTTATGTTGTTTTAAACTATGCTTTATTAAATTGTATTTATGTTGTTTTATCCTATGCTTTATTAAATTGTATTTATGTTGTTTTATCCTATGCTTTATTAAATTGTGTTTATCTTGTTTTATCCTATGCTTTATTAAATTGTATTTATGTTGTTTTAACCCATGCTTTATTAAATTGTATTTATGTTGTTTTAACCCATGCTTTATTAAATTGTATTTATGTTGTTTTATCCTATGCTTTATTAAATTGTGCTTATGTTGTTTTATCCTATGCTTTATTAAATTGTATTTATGTTGTTTTTTCCTATGCTTTATTAAATTGTATTTATGTTGTTTTAACCCATGCTTTATTAAATTGTATTTATGTTGTTTTATCCTATGCTTTATTAAATTGTATTTATGTTGTTTTAACCCATGCTTTATTAAATTGTATTTATGTTGTTTTATCCTATGCTTTATTAAATTGTGTTTATGTTGTTTTATCCTATGCTTTTTTAAATTGTATTTATGTTGTTTTATCCTATGCTTTATTAAATTGTATTTATGTTGTTTTATTCTATGCTTTATTAAACTGCATTTATGTTGTTTTATCCTATGCTTTATTAAATTGTATTTATGTTGTTTTTTTCTATGCTTTATTAAATTGTATTTATGTTGTTTTATCCTATGCTTTATTAAATTGTATTTATGTTGTTTTATCCTATGCTTTATTAAATTGTATTTATGTTGTTTTATCCTATGCTTTATTAAATTGTATTTATGTTGGTTTATCCTATACTTTATTAAATTGTATTTATGCTGTTTTAACCTATGCTTTATTAAATTGTATTAATGTTGTTTTATCCTATGCTTTATTAAATTGTGTTTATGTTGTTTTATCCTATGCTTTATTAAATTGTATTAATGTTGTTTTATCCTATGCTTTATTAAATTGTATTTATGTTGTTTTATCCTATGCTTTATTAAATTGTATTTATGTTGTTTTATCCTATGCTTTATTAAATTGTATTTATGTTGTTTTATCCTATGCTTTATTAAATTGTATTTATGTTGTTTTAACCTATGCTTTATTAAATTGTATTTATGTTGTTTTATCCTATGCTTTATTAAATTGTATTTATGTTGTTTTATCCTATGCTTTATTAAATTGTATTTATGTTGTTTTATCCTATGCTTTATTAAATTGTATTTATGTTGTTTTAACCTATTCTTTATTAAATTGTATGTATGTTGTTTTATCCTATACTTTATTAAATTGTATTTATGTTGTTTTATCCTATGCTTTATTAAATTGTATTTATGCTGTTTTATCCTATGCTTTATTAAATTGTATTTATGTTGTTTTATCCTATGCTTTATTAAATTGTGTTTATGTTGTTTTATCCTATACTTTATTAAATTGTATTTATGTTGTTTTAAACTATGCTTTATTAAATTGTATTTATGTTGTTTTATCCTATGCTTTATTAAATTGTATTTATGTTGTTTTTTCCTATGCTTTATTAAATTGTATTCATGTTGTTTTAACCCATGCTTTATTAAATTGTATTTATGTTGTTTTATCCTATGCTTTATTAAAATGTGTTTATGTTGTTTTATCCTATGCTTTTTTAAATTGTATTTATGTTGTTTTATCCTATGCTTTATTAAATTGTATTTATGTTGTTTTATTCTATGCTTTATTAAACTGCATTTATGTTGTTTTATCCTATGCTTTATTAAATTGTATTTATGTTGTTTTATCCTATGCTTTATTAAATTGTATTTATGTTGTTTTAACCCATGCATTATTAAATTGTATTTATGTTGTTTTAACCTATGCTTTATTAAATTGTATGTATGTTGTTTTATCCTATACTTTATTAAATTGTATTTATGTTGTTTTAACCTATGCTTTATTAAATTGTATTTATGTTGTTTTATCCTATGCTTTATTAAATTGTATTTATGTTGTTTTATCCTATGCTTTATTAAATTGTGTTTATGTTGTTTTATCCTATGCTTTATTAAATTGTATTTATGTTGTTTTATCCTATGCTTTATTAAATTGTATTTATGTTGTTTTATCCTATGCTTTATTAAATTGTATTTATGTTGTTTTAACCCATGCATTATTAAATTGTATTTATGTTGTTTTAACCTATGCTTTATTAAATTGTATGTATGTTGTTTTATCCTATACTTTATTAAATTGTATTTATGTTGTTTTAACCTATGCTTTATTAAATTGTATTTATGTTGTTTTATCCTATGCTTTATTAAATTGTATTTATTTTGTTTTAACCTATGCTTTATTAAATTGTATTTATGTTGTTTTATCCTATGCTTTATTAAATTGTATTTATGTTGTTTTATCTTATGCTTTATTAAATTGTGTTTATGTTGTTTTATCCTATACTTTATTAAATTGTATTTATGTTGTTTTAAACTATGCTTTATTAAATTGTATTTATGTTGTTTTATCCTATGCTTTATTAAATTGTATTTATGTTGTTTTATCCTATGCTTTATTAAATTGTGTTTATCTTGTTTTATCCTATGCTTTATTAAATTGTATTTATGTTGTTTTAACCCATGCTTTATTAAATTGTATTTATGTTGTTTTAACCCATGCTTTATTAAATTGTATTTATGTTGTTTTATCCTATGCTTTATTAAATTGTGCTTATGTTGTTTTATCCTATGCTTTATTAAATTGTATTTATGTTGTTTTTTCCTATGCTTTATTAAATTGTATTTATGTTGTTTTACCCCATTCTTTATTAGATTGTATTTATGTTGTTTTATCCTATGATTTATTAAATTGTGTTTATGTTGTTTTATCCTATGCTTTTTTAAATTGTATTTATGTTGTTTTATCCTATGCTTTATTAAATTGTATTTATGTTGTCTTATTCTATGCTTTATTAAACTGCATTTATGTTGTTTTATCCTATGCTTTATTAAATTGTATTTATGTTGTTTTATTCTATGCTTTATTAAATTGTATTTATGTTGTTTTATCCTATGCTTTATTAAATTGTATTTATGTTGTTTTATCCTTTGCTTTATTAAATTGTATTTATGTTTTTTATTGTATGCTTTATTAAACTGCATTTATGTTGTTTTATCCTATGCTTTATTAAATTGTATTTATGCTGTTTTAACCTATGCTTTATTAAATTGTATTTATGTTGTTTTATCCTATGCTTTATTAAATTGTGTTTATGTTGTTTTATCCTATGCTTTATTAAATTGTATTAATGTTGTTTTATCCTATGCTTTATTAAATTGTATTTATGTTGTTTTATCCTATGCTTTATTAAATTGTATTTATGTTGTTTTATCCTATGCTTTATTAAATTGTATTTATGTTGTTTTAACCTATGCTTTATTAAATTGTATTTATGTTGTTTTATCCTATGCTTTATTAAATTGTATTTATGTTGTTTTATCCTATGCTTTATTAAATTGTATTTATGTTGTTTTATCCTATGCTTTATTAAATTGTATTTATGTTGTTTTAACCTATGCTTTATTAAATTGTATGTATGTTGTTTTATCCTATGCTTTATTAAATTGTATTTATGTTGTTTTATCCTATGCTTTATTAAATTGTGTTTATGTTGTTTTATCCTATACTTTATTAAATTGTATTTATGTTGTTTTAAACTATGCTTTATTAAATTGTATTTATGTTGTTTTATCCTATGCTTTATTAAATTGTATTTATGTTGTTTTTTCCTATGCTTTATTAAATTGTATTCATGTTGTTTTAACCCATGCTTTATTAAATTGTATTTATGTTGTTTTATCCTATGCTTTATTAAAATGTGTTTATGTTGTTTTATCCTATGCTTTTTTAAATTGTATTTATGTTGTTTTATCCTATGCTTTATTAAATTGTATTTATGTTGTTTTTTCCTATGCTTTATTAAATTGTATTTATGTTGTTTTAACCCATGCTTTATTAAATTGTATTTATGTTGTTTTATCCTATGCTTTAATAAATTGTATTTATGTTGTTTTAACCCATGCTTTATTAAATTGTATTTATGTTGTTTTATCTTATGCTTTATTAAATTGTGTTTATGTTGTTTTATCCTATGCTTTTTTAAATTGTATTTATGTTGTTTTATCCTATGCTTTATTAAATTGTATTTATGTTGTTTTATTCTATGCTTTATTAAACTGCATTTATGTTGTTTTATCCTATGCTTTATTAAATTGTATTTATGTTGTTTTTTTCTATGCTTTATTAAATTGTATTTATGTTGTTTTATCCTATGCTTTATTAAATTGTATTTATGTTGTTTTATCCTATGCTTTATTAAATTGTATTTATGTTGTTTTATCCTATGCTTTATTAAATTGTGTTTATGTTGTTTTATCCTATACTTTATTAAATTGTATTTATGCTGTTTTAACCTATGCTTTATTAAATTGTATTAATGTTGTTTTATCCTATGCTTTATTAAATTGTGTTTATGTTGTTTTATCCTATGCTTTATTAAATTGTATTAATGTTGTTTTATCCTATGCTTTATTAAATTGTATTTATGTTGTTTTATCCTATGCTTTATTAAATTGTATTTATGTTGTTTTATCCTATGCTTTATTAAATTGTATTTATGTTGTTTTATCCTATGCTTTATTAAATTGTATTTATGTTGTTTTAACCTATGCTTTATTAAATTGTATTTATGTTGTTTTATCCTATGCTTTATTAAATTGTATTTATGTTGTTTTATCCTATGCTTTATTAAATTGTATTTATGTTGTTTTATCCTATGCTTTATTAAATTGTATTTATGTTGTTTTAACCTATGCTTTATTAAATTGTATGTATGTTGATTTATCCTATACTTTATTAAATTGTATTATGTTGTTTTATCCTATGCTTTATTAAATTGTATTTATGCTGTTTTATCCTATGCTTTATTAAATTGTATTTATGTTGTTTTATCCTATGCTTTATTAAATTGTGTTTATGTTGTTTTATCCTATACTTTATTAAATTGTATTTATGTTGTTTTAAACTATGCTTTATTAAATTGTATTTATGTTGTTTTATCCTATGCTTTATTAAATTGTATTTATGTTGTTTTTTCCTATGCTTTATTAAATTGTATTCATGTTGTTTTAACCCATGCTTTATTAAATTGTATTTATGTTGTTTTATCCTATGCTTTATTAAAATGTGTTTATGTTGTTTTATCCTATGCTTTTTTAAATTGTATTTATGTTGTTTTATCCTATGCTTTATTAAATTGTATTTATGTTGTTTTATTCTATGCTTTATTAAACTGCATTTATGTTGTTTTATCCTATGCTTTATTAAATTGTATTTATGTTGTTTTATCCTATGCTTTATTAAATTGTGTTTATGTTGTTTTATCCTATGCTTTATTAAATTGTATTAATGTTGTTTTATCCTATGCTTTATTAAATTGTATTTATGTTGTTTTATCCTATGCTTTATTAAATTGTATTTATGTTGTTTTATCCTATGCTTTATTAAATTGTATTTATGTTGTTTTATCCTATGCTTTATTAAATTGTATTTATGTTGTTTTAACCTATGCTTTATTAAATTGTATTTATGTTGTTTTATCCTATGCTTTATTAAATTGTATTTATGTTGTTTTATCCTATGCTTTATTAAATTGTATTTATGTTGTTTTATCCTATGCTTTATTAAATTGTATTTATGTTGTTTTAACCTATGCTTTATTAAATTGTATGTATGTTGTTTTATCCTATACTTTATTAAATTGTATTTATGTTGTTTTATCCTATGCTTTATTAAATTGTATTTATGCTGTTTTATCCTATGCTTTATTAAATTGTATTTATGTTGTTTTATCCTATGCTTTATTAAATTGTGTTTATGTTGTTTTATCCTATACTTTATTAAATTGTATTTATGTTGTTTTAAACTATGCTTTATTAAATTGTATTTATGTTGTTTTATCCTATGCTTTATTAAATTGTATTTATGTTGTTTTTTCCTATGCTTTATTAAATTGTATTCATGTTGTTTTAACCCATGCTTTATTAAATTGTATTTATGTTGTTTTATCCTATGCTTTATTAAAATGTGTTTATGTTGTTTTATCCTATGCTTTTTTAAATTGTATTTATGTTGTTTTATCCTATGCTTTATTAAATTGTATTTATGTTGTTTTATTCTATGCTTTATTAAACTGCATTTATGTTGTTTTATCCTATGCTTTATTAAATTGTATTTATGTTGTTTTATCCTATGCTTTATTAAATTGTATTTATGTTGTTTTAACCCATGCATTATTAAATTGTATTTATGTTGTTTTAACCTATGCTTTATTAAATTGTATGTATGTTGTTTTATCCTATACTTTATTAAATTGTATTTATGTTGTTTTAACCTATGCTTTATTAAATTGTATTTATGTTGTTTTATCCTATGCTTTATTAAATTGTATTTATGTTGTTTTATCCTATGCTTTATTAAATTGTGTTTTTGTTGTTTTATCCTATGCTTTATTAAATTGTATTTATATTGTTTTATCCTATGCTTTATTAAATTGTATTTATGTTGTTTTATCCTATGCTTTATTAAATTGTATTTATGTTGTTTTAACCCATGCATTATTAAATTGTATTTATGTTGTTTTAACCTATGCTTTATTAAATTGTATGTATGTTGTTTTATCCTATACTTTATTAAATTGTATTTATGTTGTTTTAACCTATGCTTTATTAAATTGTATTTATGTTGTTTTATCCTATGCTTTATTAAATTGTATTTATGTTGTTTTATCCTATGCTTTATTAAATTGTGTTTATGTTGTTTTATCCTATGCTTTATTAAATTGTATTTATGTTGTTTTATCCTATGCTTTATTAAATTGTATTTATTTTGTTTTAACCTATGCTTTATTAAATTGTATTTATGTTGTTTTATCCTATGCTTTATTAAATTGTATTTATGTTGTTTTATCTTATGCTTTATTAAATTGTGTTTATGTTGTTTTATCCTATACTTTATTAAATTGTATTTATGTTGTTTTAAACTATGCTTTATTAAATTGTATTTATGTTGTTTTATCCTATGCTTTATTAAATTGTATTTATGTTGTTTTATCCTATGCTTTATTAAATTGTGTTTATCTTGTTTTATCCTATGCTTTATTAAATTGTATTTATGTTGTTTTAACCCATGCTTTATTAAATTGTATTTATGTTGTTTTAACCCATGCTTTATAAAATTTTATTTATGTTGTTTTATCCTATGCTTTATTAAATTGTGCTTATGTTGTTTTATCCTATGCTTTATTAAATTGTATTTATGTTGTTTTTTCCTATGCTTTATTAAATTGTATTTATGTTGTTTTAACCCATTCTTTATTAGATTGTATTTATGTTGTTTTATCCTATGATTTATTAAATTGTGTTTATGTTGTTTTATCCTATGCTTTTTTAAATTGTATTTATGTTGTTTTATCCTATGCTTTATTAAATTGTATTTATGTTGTTTTATTCTATGCTTTATTAAACTGCATTTATGTTGTTTTATCCTATGCTTTATTAAATTGTATTTATGTTGTTTTATTCTATGCTTTATTAAATTGTATTTATGTTGTTTTATCCTATGCTTTATTAAATTGTATTTATGTTGTTTTATCCTTTGCTTTATTAAATTGTATTTATGTTTTTTATTGTATGCTTTATTAAACTGCATTTATGTTGTTTTATCCTATGCTTTATTAAATTGTATTTATGTTGTTTTATCCTATGCTTTATTAAATTGTATTTATGTTGTTTTATCCTATGCTTTATTAAATTGCATTTATGTTGTTTTATCCTATGCTTTATTAAATTGTATTTATGTTGTTTTATCCTATGCTTTATTAAATTGTATTTATGTTGTTTTATCCTTTGCTTTATTAAATTGTATTTATGTTTTTTATTGTATGCTTTATTAAACTGCATTTATGTTGTTTTATCCTATGCTTTATTAAATTGTATTTATGTTGTTTTATCGTATGCTTTATTAAATTGTGTTTATGTTGTTTTATCCTATGCTTTATTAAATTGTATTTATGTTGTTTTAACCTATGCTTTATTAAATTGTATTTATGTTGTTTTATCCTATGCTTTATTAAATTATATTTATGTTGTTTTATCCTATGCTTTATTAAATTGTATTTATGTTGTTTTATCCTATGCTTTATTAAATTGTATTTATGTTGTTTTATCCTATTCTTTATTAAATTGTGTTTATGTTGTTTTGTTCTATACTTTATTAAATTGTATTTATGTTGTTTTAACCTATGCTTTATTAAATTGTATTTATGTTGTTTTATCCTATGCTTTATTAAATTGTATTTATGTTGTTTTATCCTATGCTTTATTAAATTGTGTTTATGTTGTTTTATCCTATGCTTTATTAAATTGTATTTATGTTGTTTTATCCTATGCTTTATTAAATTGTATTTATGTTGTTTTAACCCATGCATTATTAAATTGTATTTATGTTGTTTTAACCCATGCTTTATTAAATTGTATTTATGTTGTTTTATCCTTTGCTTTATTAAATTGTGTTTATGTTGTTTTATCCTATGCTTTATTAAATTGTATTAATGTTGTTTTATCCTATGCTTTATTAAATTGTATTTATGTTGTTTTATCCTATGCTTTATTAAATTGTATTTATGTTGTTTTATCCTATGCTTTATTAAATTGTATTTATGTTGTTTTATCCTATACTTTATTAAATTGTATTTATGTTGTTTTAACCTATGCTTTATTAAATTGTATTTATGTTGTTTTATCCTATGCTTTATTAAATTGTATTTATGTTGTTTTATCCTATGCTTTATTAAATTGTGTTTATGTTGTTTTATCCTATACTTTATTAAATTGTATTTATGATGTTTTAAACTATGCTTTATTAAATTGTATTTATGTTGTTTTATCCTATGCTTTATTAAATTGTATTTATGTTGTTTTATCCTATGCTTTATTAAATTGTGTTTATCTTGTTTTAACCTATGCTTTATTAAATTGTATTTATGTTGTTTTAACCCATTCTTTATTAAATTGCATTTATGTTGTTGTAACCCATGCTTTATTAAATTGTATTTATGTTGTTTTATCCTATGCTTTATTAAATTGTGCTTATGTTGTTTTATCCTATGCTTTATTAAATTGTATTTATGTTGTTTTATCCTATGCTTTATTAAATTGTATTTATGTTGTTTTAACCCATGCTTTATTAAATTGTATTTATGTTGTTTTATCCTATGCTTTATTAAATTGTGTTTATGTTGTTTTATCCTATGCTTTTTTAAATTGTATTTATTTTGTTTTATCCTATGCTTTATTAAATTGTATTTATGTTGTTTTATTCTATGCTTTATTAAACTGCATTTATGTTGTTTTATCCTATGCTTTATTAAATTGTATTTATGTTGTTTTTTTCTATGCTTTATTAAATTGTATTTATGTTGTTTTATCCTATGCTTTATTAAATTGTATTTATGTTGTTTTATCCTATGCTTTATTAAATTGTATTTATGTTGTTTTATCCTATGCTTTATTAAATTGTATTTATGTTGTTTTATCCTATACTTTATTAAATTGTATTTATGCTGTTTTAACCTATGCTTTATTAAATTGTATTTATGTTGTTTTATCCTATGCTTTATTAAATTGTATTTATGTTGTTTTATCCTATACTTTATTAAATTGTATTTATGCTGTTTTAACCTATGCTTTATTAAATTGTATTTATGTTGTTTTATCCTATGCTTTATTAAATTGTTTTTATGTTGTTTTATCCTATGCTTTATTAAATTGTATTTATGTTGTTTTATCCTATGCTTTATTAAATTATATTTATGTTGTTTTAACCCATGCATTATTAAATTGTATTTATGTTGTTTTAACCTATGCTTTATTAAATTGTATGTATGTTGTTTTATCCTATACTTTATTAAATTGTATTTATGTTGTTTTAACCTATGCTTTATTAAATTGTATTTATGTTGTTTTATCCTATGCTTTATTAAATTGTATTTATGTTGTTTTATCCTATGCTTTATTAAATTGTGTTTATGTTGTTTTATCCTATGCTTTATTAAATTGTATTTATGTTGTTTTATCCTATGCTTTATTAAATTGTATTTATGTTGTTTTATCCTATGCTTTATTAAATTGTATTTATGTTGTTTTATCCTATGCTTTATTAAATTGTATTTATGTTGTTTTAACCCATGCATTATTAAATTGTATTTATGTTGTTTTAACCTATGCTTTATTAAATTGTATGTATGTTGTTTTATCCTATACTTTATTAAATTGTATTTATGTTGTTTTAACCTATGCTTTATTAAATTGTATTTATGTTGTTTTATCCTATGCTTTATTAAATTGTATTTATGTTGTTTTATCCTATGCTTTATTAAATTGTGTTTATGTTGTTTTATCCTATGCTTTATTAAATTGTATTTATGTTGTTTTATCCTATGCTTTATTAAATTGTATTTATGTTGTTTTATCCTATGCTTTATTAAATTGTATTTATGTTGTTTTAACCCATGCATTATTAAATTGTATTTATGTTGTTTTAACCTATGCTTTATTAAATTGTATGTATGTTGTTTTATCCTATACTTTATTAAATTGTATTTATGTTGTTTTAACCTATGCTTTATTAAATTGTATGTATGTTGTTTTATCCTATACTTTATTAAATTGTATTTATGTTGTTTTAACCTATGCTTTATTAAATTGCATTTATGTTGTTTTATCCTATGCTTTATTAAATTGTATTTATGTTGTTTTATCCTATGCTTTATTAAATTGTGTTTATGTTGTTTTATCCTATGCTTTATTAAATTGTATTTATGTTGTTTTATTCTATGCTTTATTAAATTGTATTTATTTTGTTTTAACCTATGCTTTATTAAATTGTATTTATGTTGTTTTATCCTATGCTTTATTAAATTGTATTTATGTTGTTTTATCCTATGCTTTATTAAATTGTGTTTATGTTGTTTTATCCTATACTTTATTAAATTGTATTTATGATGTTTTAAACTATGCTTTATTAAATTGTATTTATGTTGTTTTATCCTATGCTTTATTAAATTGTATTTATGTTGTTTTATCCTATGCTTTATTAAATTGTGTTTATCTTGTTTTAACCTATGCTTTATTAAATTGTATTTATGTTGTTTTAACCCATTCTTTATTAAATTGCATTTATGTTGTTGTAACCCATGCTTTATTAAATTGTATTTATGTTGTTTTATCCTATGCTTTATTAAATTGTGCTTATGTTGTTTTATCCTATGCTTTATTAAATTGTATTTATGTTGTTTTATCCTATGCTTTATTAAATTGTATTTATGTTGTTTTAACCCATGCTTTATTAAATTGTATTTATGTTGTTTTATCCTATGCTTTATTAAATTGTGTTTATGTTGTTTTATCCTATGCTTTTTTAAATTGTATTTATTTTGTTTTATCCTATGCTTTATTAAATTGTATTTATGTTGTTTTATTCTATGCTTTATTGAACTGCATTTATGTTGTTTTATCCTATGCTTTATTAAATTGTATTTATGTTGTTTTTTTCTATGCTTTATTAAATTGTATTTATGTTGTTTTATCCTATGCTTTATTAAATTGTATTTATGTTGTTTTATCCTATGCTTTATTAAATTGTATTTATGTTGTTTTATCCTATGCTTTATTAAATTGTATTTATGTTGTTTTATCCTATACTTTATTAAATTGTATTTATGCTGTTTTAACCTATGCTTTATTAAATTGTATTTATGTTGTTTTATCCTATGCTTTATTAAATTGTTTTTATGTTGTTTTATCCTATGCTTTATTAAATTGTATTTATGTTGTTTTATCCTATGCTTTATTAAATTGTATTTATGTTGTTTTAACCCATGCATTATTAAATTGTATTTATGTTGTTTTAACCTATGCTTTATTAAATTGTATGTATGTTGTTTTATCCTATACTTTATTAAATTGTATTTATGTTGTTTTAACCTATGCTTTATTAAATTGTATTTATGTTGTTTTATCCTATGCTTTATTAAATTGTATTTATGTTGTTTTATCCTATGCTTTATTAAATTGTGTTTATGTTGTTTTATCCTATGCTTTATTAAATTGTATTTATGTTGTTTTATCCTATGCTTTATTAAATTGTATTTATGTTGTTTTATCCTATGCTTTATTAAATTGTATTTATGTTGTTTTAACCCATGCATTATTAAATTGTATTTATGTTGTTTTAACCTATGCTTTATTAAATTGTATGTATGTTGTTTTATCCTATACTTTATTAAATTGTATTTATGTTGTTTTAACCTATGCTTTATTAAATTGTATTTATGTTGTTTTATCCTATGCTTTATTAAATTGTATTTATGTTGTTTTATCCTATGCTTTATTAAATTGTGTTTATGTTGTTTTATCCTATGCTTTATTAAATTGTATTTATGTTGTTTTATCCTATGCTTTATTAAATTGTATTTATTTTGTTTTAACCTATGCTTTATTAAATTGTATTTATGTTGTTTTATCCTATGCTTTATTAAATTGTATTTATGTTGTTTTATCTTATGCTTTATTAAATTGTGTTTATGTTGTTTTATCCTATACTTTATTAAATTGTATTTATGTTGTTTTAAACTATGCTTTATTAAATTGTATTTATGTTGTTTTATCCTATGCTTTATTAAATTGTATTTATGTTGTTTTATCCTATGCTTTATTAAATTGTGTTTATCTTGTTTTATCCTATGCTTTATTAAATTGTATTTATGTTGTTTTAACCCATGCTTTATTAAATTGTATTTATGTTGTTTTAACCCATGCTTTATTAAATTGTATTTATGTTGTTTTATCCTATGCTTTATTAAATTGTGCTTATGTTGTTTTATCCTATGCTTTATTAAATTGTATTTATGTTGTTTTTTCCTATGCTTTATTAAATTGTATTTATGTTGTTTTAACCCATTCTTTATTAGATTGTATTTATGTTGTTTTATCCTATGATTTATTAAATTGTGTTTATGTTGTTTTATCCTATGCTTTTTTAAATTGTATTTATGTTGTTTTATCCTATGCTTTATTAAATTGTATTTATGTTGTTTTATTCTATGCTTTATTAAACTGCATTTATGTTGTTTTATCCTATGCTTTATTAAATTGTATTTATGTTGTTTTATTCTATGCTTTATTAAATTGTATTTATGTTGTTTTATCCTATGCTTTATTAAATTGTATTTATGTTGTTTTATCCTATGCTTTATTAAATTGTATTTATGTTGTTTTATCCTATGCTTTATTAAATTGTGTTTATGTTGTTTTATCCTATGCTTTATTAAATTGTATTTATGTTGTTTTATCCTATGCTTTATTAAATTGTATTTATGTTGTTTTAACCCATGCATTATTAAATTGTATTTATGTTGTTTTAACCCATGCTTTATTAAATTGTATTTATGTTGTTTTATCCTTTGCTTTATTAAATTGTGTTTATGTTGTTTTATCCTATGCTTTATTAAATTGTATTAATGTTGTTTTATCCTATGCTTTATTAAATTGTATTTATGTTGTTTTATCCTATGCTTTATTAAATTGTATTTATGTTGTTTTATCCTATGCTTTATTAAATTGTATTTATGTTGTTTTATCCTATACTTTATTAAATTGTATTTATGTTGTTTTAACCTATGCTTTATTAAATTGTATTTATGTTGTTTTATCCTATGCTTTATTAAATTGTATTTATGTTGTTTTATCCTATGCTTTATTAAATTGTGTTTATGTTGTTTTATCCTATACTTTATTAAATTGTATTTATGATGTTTTAAACTATGCTTTATTAAATTGTATTTATGTTGTTTTATCCTATGCTTTATTAAATTGTATTTATGTTGTTTTATCCTATGCTTTATTAAATTGTGTTTATCTTGTTTTAACCTATGCTTTATTAAATTGTATTTATGTTGTTTTAACCCATTCTTTATTAAATTGCATTTATGTTGTTGTAACCCATGCTTTATTAAATTGTATTTATGTTGTTTTATCCTATGCTTTATTAAATTGTGCTTATGTTGTTTTATCCTATGCTTTATTAAATTGTATTTATGTTGTTTTATCCTATGCTTTATTAAATTGTATTTATGTTGTTTTAACCCATGCTTTATTAAATTGTATTTATGTTGTTTTATCCTATGCTTTATTAAATTGTGTTTATGTTGTTTTATCCTATGCTTTTTTAAATTGTATTTATTTTGTTTTATCCTATGCTTTATTAAATTGTATTTATGTTGTTTTATTCTATGCTTTATTAAACTGCATTTATGTTGTTTTATCCTATGCTTTATTAAATTGTATTTATGTTGTTTTTTTCTATGCTTTATTAAATTGTATTTATGTTGTTTTATCCTATGCTTTATTAAATTGTATTTATGTTGTTTTATCCTATGCTTTATTAAATTGTATTTATGTTGTTTTATCCTATGCTTTATTAAATTGTATTTATGTTGTTTTATCCTATACTTTATTAAATTGTATTTATGCTGTTTTAACCTATGCTTTATTAAATTGTATTTATGTTGTTTTATCCTATGCTTTATTAAATTGTATTTATGTTGTTTTATCCTATACTTTATTAAATTGTATTTATGCTGTTTTAACCTATGCTTTATTAAATTGTATTTATGTTGTTTTATCCTATGCTTTATTAAATTGTTTTTATGTTGTTTTATCCTATGCTTTATTAAATTGTATTTATGTTGTTTTATCCTATGCTTTATTAAATTATATTTATGTTGTTTTAACCCATGCATTATTAAATTGTATTTATGTTGTTTTAACCTATGCTTTATTAAATTGTATGTATGTTGTTTTATCCTATACTTTATTAAATTGTATTTATGTTGTTTTAACCTATGCTTTATTAAATTGTATTTATGTTGTTTTATCCTATGCTTTATTAAATTGTATTTATGTTGTTTTATCCTATGCTTTATTAAATTGTGTTTATGTTGTTTTATCCTATGCTTTATTAAATTGTATTTATGTTGTTTTATCCTATGCTTTATTAAATTGTATTTATGTTGTTTTATCCTATGCTTTATTAAATTGTATTTATGTTGTTTTATCCTATGCTTTATTAAATTGTATTTATGTTGTTTTAACCCATGCATTATTAAATTGTATTTATGTTGTTTTAACCTATGCTTTATTAAATTGTATGTATGTTGTTTTATCCTATACTTTATTAAATTGTATTTATGTTGTTTTAACCTATGCTTTATTAAATTGTATTTATGTTGTTTTATCCTATGCTTTATTAAATTGTATTTATGTTGTTTTATCCTATGCTTTATTAAATTGTGTTTATGTTGTTTTATCCTATGCTTTATTAAATTGTATTTATGTTGTTTTATCCTATGCTTTATTAAATTGTATTTATGTTGTTTTATCCTATGCTTTATTAAATTGTATTTATGTTGTTTTAACCCATGCATTATTAAATTGTATTTATGTTGTTTTAACCTATGCTTTATTAAATTGTATGTATGTTGTTTTATCCTATACTTTATTAAATTGTATTTATGTTGTTTTAACCTATGCTTTATTAAATTGTATGTATGTTGTTTTATCCTATACTTTATTAAATTGTATTTATGTTGTTTTAACCTATGCTTTATTAAATTGCATTTATGTTGTTTTATCCTATGCTTTATTAAATTGTATTTATGTTGTTTTATCCTATGCTTTATTAAATTGTGTTTATGTTGTTTTATCCTATGCTTTATTAAATTGTATTTATGTTGTTTTATTCTATGCTTTATTAAATTGTATTTATTTTGTTTTAACCTATGCTTTATTAAATTGTATTTATGTTGTTTTATCCTATGCTTTATTAAATTGTATTTATGTTGTTTTATCCTATGCTTTATTAAATTGTGTTTATGTTGTTTTATCCTATACTTTATTAAATTGTATTTATGATGTTTTAAACTATGCTTTATTAAATTGTATTTATGTTGTTTTATCCTATGCTTTATTAAATTGTATTTATGTTGTTTTATCCTATGCTTTATTAAATTGTGTTTATCTTGTTTTAACCTATGCTTTATTAAATTGTATTTATGTTGTTTTAACCCATTCTTTATTAAATTGCATTTATGTTGTTGTAACCCATGCTTTATTAAATTGTATTTATGTTGTTTTATCCTATGCTTTATTAAATTGTGCTTATGTTGTTTTATCCTATGCTTTATTAAATTGTATTTATGTTGTTTTATCCTATGCTTTATTAAATTGTATTTATGTTGTTTTAACCCATGCTTTATTAAATTGTATTTATGTTGTTTTATCCTATGCTTTATTAAATTGTGTTTATGTTGTTTTATCCTATGCTTTTTTAAATTGTATTTATTTTGTTTTATCCTATGCTTTATTAAATTGTATTTATGTTGTTTTATTCTATGCTTTATTGAACTGCATTTATGTTGTTTTATCCTATGCTTTATTAAATTGTATTTATGTTGTTTTTTTCTATGCTTTATTAAATTGTATTTATGTTGTTTTATCCTATGCTTTATTAAATTGTATTTATGTTGTTTTATCCTATGCTTTATTAAATTGTATTTATGTTGTTTTATCCTATGCTTTATTAAATTGTATTTATGTTGTTTTATCCTATACTTTATTAAATTGTATTTATGCTGTTTTAACCTATGCTTTATTAAATTGTATTTATGTTGTTTTATCCTATGCTTTATTAAATTGTTTTTATGTTGTTTTATCCTATGCTTTATTAAATTGTATTTATGTTGTTTTATCCTATGCTTTATTAAATTGTATTTATGTTGTTTTAACCCATGCATTATTAAATTGTATTTATGTTGTTTTAACCTATGCTTTATTAAATTGTATGTATGTTGTTTTATCCTATACTTTATTAAATTGTATTTATGTTGTTTTAACCTATGCTTTATTAAATTGTATTTATGTTGTTTTATCCTATGCTTTATTAAATTGTATTTATGTTGTTTTATCCTATGCTTTATTAAATTGTGTTTATGTTGTTTTATCCTATGCTTTATTAAATTGTATTTATGTTGTTTTATCCTATGCTTTATTAAATTGTATTTATGTTGTTTTATCCTATGCTTTATTAAATTGTATTTATGTTGTTTTAACCCATGCATTATTAAATTGTATTTATGTTGTTTTAACCTATGCTTTATTAAATTGTATGTATGTTGTTTTATCCTATACTTTATTAAATTGTATTTATGTTGTTTTAACCTATGCTTTATTAAATTGTATTTATGTTGTTTTATCCTATGCTTTATTAAATTGTATTTATGTTGTTTTATCCTATGCTTTATTAAATTGTGTTTATGTTGTTTTATCCTATGCTTTATTAAATTGTATTTATGTTGTTTTATCCTATGCTTTATTAAATTGTATTTATTTTGTTTTAACCTATGCTTTATTAAATTGTATTTATGTTGTTTTATCCTATGCTTTATTAAATTGTATTTATGTTGTTTTATCTTATGCTTTATTAAATTGTGTTTATGTTGTTTTATCCTATACTTTATTAAATTGTATTTATGTTGTTTTAAACTATGCTTTATTAAATTGTATTTATGTTGTTTTATCCTATGCTTTATTAAATTGTATTTATGTTGTTTTATCCTATGCTTTATTAAATTGTGTTTATCTTGTTTTATCCTATGCTTTATTAAATTGTATTTATGTTGTTTTAACCCATGCTTTATTAAATTGTATTTATGTTGTTTTAACCCATGCTTTATTAAATTGTATTTATGTTGTTTTATCCTATGCTTTATTAAATTGTGCTTATGTTGTTTTATCCTATGCTTTATTAAATTGTATTTATGTTGTTTTTTCCTATGCTTTATTAAATTGTATTTATGTTGTTTTAACCCATTCTTTATTAGATTGTATTTATGTTGTTTTATCCTATGATTTATTAAATTGTGTTTATGTTGTTTTATCCTATGCTTTTTTAAATTGTATTTATGTTGTTTTATCCTATGCTTTATTAAATTGTATTTATGTTGTTTTATTCTATGCTTTATTAAACTGCATTTATGTTGTTTTATCCTATGCTTTATTAAATTGTATTTATGTTGTTTTATTCTATGCTTTATTAAATTGTATTTATGTTGTTTTATCCTATGCTTTATTAAATTGTATTTATGTTGTTTTATCCTTTGCTTTATTAAATTGTATTTATGTTTTTTATTGTATGCTTTATTAAACTGCATTTATGTTGTTTTATCCTATGCTTTATTAAATTGTATTTATGTTGTTTTATCCTATGCTTTATTAAATTGTATTTATGTTGTTTTATCCTATGCTTTATTAAATTGTATTTATGTTGTTTTATCCTATGCTTTATTAAATTGTATTTATGTTGTTTTATCCTATGCTTTATTAAATTGTATTTATGTTGTTTTATCCTTTGCTTTATTAAATTGTATTTATGTTTTTTATTGTATGCTTTATTAAACTGCATTTATGTTGTTTTATCCTATGCTTTATTAAATTGTATTTATGTTGTTTTATCCTATGCTTTATTAAATTGTGTTTATGTTGTTTTATCCTATGCTTTATTAAATTGTATTTATGTTGTTTTAACCTATGCTTTATTAAATTGTATTTATGTTGTTTTATCCTATGCTTTATTAAATTGTATTTATGTTGTTTTATCCTATGCTTTATTAAATTGTATTTATGTTGTTTTATCCTATGCTTTATTAAATTGTATTTATGTTGTTTTATCCTATTCTTTATTAAATTGTGTTTATGTTGTTTTGTTCTATACTTTATTAAATTGTATTTATGTTGTTTTAACCTATGCTTTATTAAATTGTATTTATGTTGTTTTATCCTATGCTTTATTAAATTGTATTTATGTTGTTTTATCCTATGCTTTATTAAATTGTGTTTATGTTGTTTTATCCTATGCTTTATTAAATTGTATTTATGTTGTTTTATCCTATGCTTTATTAAATTGTATTTATGTTGTTTTAACCCATGCATTATTAAATTGTATTTATGTTGTTTTAACCCATGCTTTATTAAATTGTATTTATGTTGTTTTATCCTTTGCTTTATTAAATTGTGTTTATGTTGTTTTATCCTATGCTTTATTAAATTGTATTAATGTTGTTTTATCCTATGCTTTATTAAATTGTATTTATGTTGTTTTATCCTATGCTTTATTAAATTGTATTTATGTTGTTTTATCCTATGCTTTATTAAATTGTATTTATGTTGTTTTATCCTATACTTTATTAAATTGTATTTATGTTGTTTTAACCTATGCTTTATTAAATTGTATTTATGTTGTTTTATCCTATGCTTTATTAAATTGTATTTATGTTGTTTTATCCTATGCTTTATTAAATTGTATTTATGTTGTTTTATCCTATGCTTTATTAAATTGTATTTATGTTGTTTTAACCTATGCTTTATTAAATTGTATGTATGTTGTTTTATCCTATACTTTATTAAATTGTATTTATGTTGTTTTAACCTATGCTTTGTTAAATTGCATTTATGTTGTTTTATCCTATGCTTTATTAAATTGTATTTATGTTGTTTTATCCTATGCTTTATTAAATTGTGTTTATGTTGTTTTATCCTATGCTTTATTAAATTGTATTTATGTTGTTTTATTCTATGCTTTATTAAATTGTATTTATTTTGTTTTAACCTATGCTTTATTAAATTGTATTTATGTTGTTTTATCCTATGCTTTATTAAATTGTATTTATGTTGTTTTATCCTATGCTTTATTAAATTGTGTTTATGTTGTTTTATCCTATACTTTATTAAATTGTATTTATGATGTTTTAAACTATGCTTTATTAAATTGTATTTATGTTGTTTTATCCTATGCTTTATTAAATTGTATTTATGTTGTTTTATCCTATGCTTTATTAAATTGTGTTTATCTTGTTTTAACCTATGCTTTATTAAATTGTATTTATGTTGTTTTAACCCATTCTTTATTAAATTGCATTTATGTTGTTGTAACCCATGCTTTATTAAATTGTATTTATGTTGTTTTATCCTATGCTTTATTAAATTGTGCTTATGTTGTTTTATTCTATGCTTTATTAAATTGTATTTATGTTGTTTTATCCTATGCTTTATTAAATTGTATTTATGTTGTTTTAACCCATGCTTTATTAAATTGTATTTATGTTGTTTTATCCTATGCTTTATTAAATTGTGTTTATGTTGTTTTATCCTATGCTTTATTAAATTGTTTTTATGTTGTTTTATCCTATGCTTTATTAAATTGTATTAATGTTGTTTTATCCTATGCTTTATTAAATTGTATTTATGTTGTTTTATCCTATGCTTTATTAAATTGTATTTATGTTGTTTTATCCTATGCTTTATTAAATTGTATTTATGTTGTTTTATCCTATGCTTTATTAAATTGTATTTATGTTGTTTTAACCTATGCTTTATTAAATTGTATTTATGTTGTTTTATCCTATGCTTTATTAAATTGTATTTATGTTGTTTTATCCTATGCTTTATTAAATTGTATTTATGTTGTTTTATCCTATGCTTTATTAAATTGTATTTATGTTGTTTTAACCTATGCTTTATTAAATTGTATGTATGTTGTTTTATCCTATGCTTTATTAAATTGTATTTATGTTGTTTTATCCTATGCTTTATTAAATTGTATTTATGCTGTTTTATCCTATGCTTTATTAAATTGTATTTATGTCGTTTTATCCTATGCTTTATTAAATTGTGTTTATGTTGTTTTATCCTATACTTTATTAAATTGTATTTATGTTGTTTTAAACTATGCTTTATTAAATTGTATTTATGTTGTTTTATCCTATGCTTTATTAAATTGTATTTATATTGTTTTTTCCTATGCTTTATTAAATTGTATTCATGTTGTTTTAACCCATGCTTTATTAAATTGTATTTATGTTGTTTTATCCTATGCTTTATTAAAATGTGTTTATGTTGTTTTATCCTATGCTTTTTTAAATTGTATTTATGTTGTTTTATCCTATGCTTTATTAAATTGTATTTATGTTGTTTTATTCTATGCTTTATTAAACTGCATTTATGTTGTTTTATCCTATGCTTTATTAAATTGTATTTATGTTGTTTTATCCTATGCTTTATTAAATTGTATTTATGTTGTTTTAACCCATGCATTATTAAATTGTATTTATGTTGTTTTAACCCATGCTTTATTAAATTGTATTTATGTTGTTTTATCCTTTGCTTTATTAAATTGTGTTTATGTTGTTTTATCCTATGCTTTATTAAATTGTATTAATGTTGTTTTATCCTATGCTTTATTAAATTGTATTTATGTTGTTTTATCCTATGCTTTATTAAATTGTATTTATGTTGTTTTATCCTATGCTTTATTAAATTGTATTTATGTTGTTTTATCCTATACTTTATTAAATTGTATTTATGTTGTTTTAACCTATGCTTTATTAAATTGTATTTATGTTGTTTTATCCTATGCTTTATTAAATTGTATTTATGTTGGTTTATCCTATGCTTTATTAAATTGTATTTATGTTGTTTTATCCTATGCTTTATTAAATTGTATTTATGTTGTTTTAACCTATGCTTTATTAAATTGTATGTATGTTGTTTTATCCTATACTTTATTAAATTGTATTTATGTTGTTTTAACCTATGCTTTATTAAATTGCATTTATGTTGTTTTATCCTATGCTTTATTAAATTGTATTTATGTTGTTTTATCCTATGATTTATTAAATTGTGTTTATGTTGTTTTATCCTATGCTTTATTAAATTGTATTTATGTTGTTTTATTCTATGCTTTATTAAATTGTATTTATTTTGTTTTAACCTATGCTTTATTAAATTGTATTTATGTTGTTTTATCCTATGCTTTATTAAATTGTATTTATGTTGTTTTATCCTATGCTTTATTAAATTGTGTTTATGTTGTTTTATCCTATACTTTATTAAATTGTATTTATGATGTTTTAAACTATGCTTTATTAAATTGTATTTATGTTGTTTTATCCTATGCTTTATTAAATTGTATTTATGTTGTTTTAACCCATTCTTTATTAAATTGCATTTATGTTGTTGTAACCCATGCTTTATTAAATTGTATTTATGTTGTTTTATCCTATGCTTTATTAAATTGTGCTTATGTTGTTTTATCCTATGCTTTATTAAATTGTATTTATGTTGTTTTATCCCATGCTTTATTAAATTGTATTTATGTTGTTTTAACCCATGCTTTATTAAATTGTATTTATGTTGTTTTATCCTATGCTTTATTAAATTGTGTTTATGTTGTTTTATCCTATGCTTTTTTAAATTGTATTTATGTTGTTTTATCCTATGCTTTATTAAATTGTATTTATGTTGTTTTATTCTATGCTTTATTAAACTGCATTTATGTTGTTTTGTCCTATGCTTTATTAAATTGTATTTATGTTGTTTTTTTCTATGCTTTATTAAATTGTATTTATGTTGTTTTATCCTATGTTTTATTAAATTGTATTTATGTTGTTTTATCCTATGCTTTATTAAATTGTATTTATGTTGTTTTATCCTATGCTTTATTAAATTGTATTTATGTTGTTTTATCCTATACTTTATTAAATTGTATTTATGCTGTTTTAACCTATGCTTTATTAAATTGTATTTATGTTGTTTTATCCTATGCTTTATTAAATTGTGTTTATGTTGTTTTATCCTATGCTTTATTAAATTGTATTAATGTTGTTTTATCCTATGCTTTATTAAATTGTATTTATGTTGTTTTATCCTATGCTTTATTAAATTGTATTTATGTTGTTTTATCCTATGCTTTATTAAATTGTATTTATGCTGTTTTATCCTATGCTTTATTAAATTGTATTTATGTCGTTTTATCCTATGCTTTATTAAATTGTGTTTATGTTGTTTTATCCTATACTTTATTAAATTGTATTTATGTTGTTTTAAACTATGCTTTATTAAATTGTATTTATGTTGTTTTATCCTATGCTTTATTAAATTGTATTTATATTGTTTTTTCCTATGCTTTATTAAATTGTATTCATGTTGTTTTAACCCATGCTTTATTAAATTGTATTTATGTTGTTTTATCCTATGCTTTATTAAAATGTGTTTATGTTGTTTTATCCTATGCTTTTTTAAATTGTATTTATGTTGTTTTATCCTATGCTTTATTAAATTGTATTTATGTTGTTTTATTCTATGCTTTATTAAACTGCATTTATGTTGTTTTATCCTATGCTTTATTAAATTGTATTTATGTTGTTTTATCCTATGCTTTATTAAATTGTATTTATGTTGTTTTAACCCATGCATTATTAAATTGTATTTATGTTGTTTTAACCCATGCTTTATTAAATTGTATTTATGTTGTTTTATCCTTTGCTTTATTAAATTGTGTTTATGTTGTTTTATCCTATGCTTTATTAAATTGTATTAATGTTGTTTTATCCTATGCTTTATTAAATTGTATTTATGTTGTTTTATCCTATGCTTTATTAAATTGTATTTATGTTGTTTTATCCTATGCTTTATTAAATTGTATTTATGTTGTTTTATCCTATACTTTATTAAATTGTATTTATGTTGTTTTAACCTATGCTTTATTAAATTGTATTTATGTTGTTTTATCCTATGCTTTATTAAATTGTATTTATGTTGGTTTATCCTATGCTTTATTAAATTGTATTTATGTTGTTTTATCCTATGCTTTATTAAATTGTATTTATGTTGTTTTAACCTATGCTTTATTAAATTGTATGTATGTTGTTTTATCCTATACTTTATTAAATTGTATTTATGTTGTTTTAACCTATGCTTTATTAAATTGCATTTATGTTGTTTTATCCTATGCTTTATTAAATTGTATTTATGTTGTTTTATCCTATGATTTATTAAATTGTGTTTATGTTGTTTTATCCTATGCTTTATTAAATTGTATTTATGTTGTTTTATTCTATGCTTTATTAAATTGTATTTATTTTGTTTTAACCTATGCTTTATTAAATTGTATTTATGTTGTTTTATCCTATGCTTTATTAAATTGTATTTATGTTGTTTTATCCTATGCTTTATTAAATTGTGTTTATGTTGTTTTATCCTATACTTTATTAAATTGTATTTATGATGTTTTAAACTATGCTTTATTAAATTGTATTTATGTTGTTTTATCCTATGCTTTATTAAATTGTATTTATGTTGTTTTAACCCATTCTTTATTAAATTGCATTTATGTTGTTGTAACCCATGCTTTATTAAATTGTATTTATGTTGTTTTATCCCATGCTTTATTAAATTTTGTTTATGTTGTTTTATCCTATGCTTTATTAAATTGTATTTATGTTGTTTTATCCTATGCTTTATTAAATTGTATTTATGTTGTTTTAACCCATGCTTTATTAAATTGTATTTATGTTGTTTTATCCTATGCTTTATTAAATTGTGTTTATGTTGTTTTATCCTATGCTTTTTTAAATTGTATTTATGTTGTTTTATCCTATGCTTTATTAAATTGTATTTATGTTGTTTTATTCTATGCTTTATTAAACTGCATTTATGTTGTTTTGTCCTATGCTTTATTAAATTGTATTTATGTTGTTTTTTTCTATGCTTTATTAAATTGTATTTATGTTGTTTTATCCTATGTTTTATTAAATTGTATTTATGTTGTTTTATCCTATGCTTTATTAAATTGTATTTATGTTGTTTTATCCTATGCTTTATTAAATTGTATTTATGTTGTTTTATCCTATACTTTATTAAATTGTATTTATGTTGTTTTAACCTATGCTTTATTAAATTGAATTTATGTTGTTTTATCCTATGCTTTATTAAATTGTATTTATGTTGTTTTATCCTATGCTTTATTAAATTGTATTTATGTTGTTTTATCCTATGCTTTATTAAATTGTATGTATGTTGTTTTATCCTATACTTTATTAAATTGTATTTATGTTGTTTTATCCTATGCTTTATTAAATTGTATTTATGTTGTTTTATCCTATGCTTTATTAAATTGTATTTATGTTGTTTTATCCTATGCTTTATTAAATTGTGTTTATGTTGTTTTATCCTATACTTTATTAAATTGTATTTATGTTGTTTTAAACTATGCTTTATTAAATTGTATTTATGTTGTTTTATCCTATGCTTTATTAAATTGTATTTATGTTGTTTTTTCCTATGCTTTATTAAATTGTATTCATGTTGTTTTAACCCATGCTTTATTAAATTGTATTTATGTTGTTTTATCCTATGCTTTATTAAAATGTGTTTATGTTGTTTTATCCTATGCTTTTTTAAATTGTATTTATGTTGTTTTATCCTATGCTTTATTAAATTGTATTTATGTTGTTTTATTCTATGCTTTATTAAACTGCATTTATGTTGTTTTATCCTATGCTTTATTAAATTGTATTTATGTTGTTTTATTCTATGCTTTATTAAATTGTATTTATGTTTTTTTATCCTATGCTTTATTAAATTGTATTTATGTTGTTTTATCCTATACTTTATTAAATTGTATTTATGTTGTTTTAACCTATGCTTTATTAAATTGCATTTATGTTGTTTTATCCTATGCTTTATTAAATTGTATTTATGTTGTTTTATCCTATGCTTTATTAAATTGTGTTTATATTGTTTTATCCTATGCTTTATTAAATTGTATTTATGTTGTTTTATCCTATGCTTTATTAAATTGTATTTATTTTGTTTTAACCTATGCTTTATTAAATTGTATTTATGTTGTTTTATCCTATGCTTTATTAAATTGTATTTATGTTGTTTTATCCTATGCTTTATTAAATTGTGTTTATGTTGTTTTATCCTATACTTTATTAAATTGTATTTATGTTGTTTTAAACTATGCTTTATTAAATTGTATTTATTTTGTTTTATCCTATGCTTTATTAAATTGTATTTATGTTGTTTTATCCTATGCTTTATTAAATTGTGTTTATCTTGTTTTAACCTATGCTTTATTAAATTGTATTTATGTTGTTTTAACCCATGCTTTATTAAATTGCATTTATGTTGTTTTAACCCATGCTTTATTAAATTGTATTTATGTTGTTTTATCTTATGCTTTATTAAATTGTGCTTATGTTGTTTTATCCTATGCTTTATTAAATTGTATTTATGTTGTTTTATCCTATGCTTTATTAAATTGTATTTATGTTGTTTTAACCCATGTTTTATTAAATTGTATTTATGTTGTTTTATCCTATGCTTTATTAAATTGTATTTATGTTGTTTTAACCCATGCTTTATTAAATTGTATTTATGTTGTTTTATCCTATGCTTTATTAAATTGTGTTTATGTTGTTTTATCCTATGCTTTATTAAATTGTATTTATGTTGTTTTATTCTATGCTTTATTAAACTGCATTTATGTTGTTTTATCCTATGCTTTATTAAATTGTATTTATGTTGTTTTTTTCTATGCTTTATTAAATTGTATTTATGTTGTTTTATCCTATGCTTTATTAAATTGTATTTATGTTGTTTTATCCTATGCTTTATTAAATTGTATTTATGTTGTTTTATCCTATGCTTTATTAAATTGTATTTATGTTGTTTTATCCTACAATTTATTAAATTGTATTTATGTTGTTTTAACCTATGCTTTATTAAATTGTATTTATGTTGTTTTATCCTATGCTTTATTAAATTATGTTTATGTTGTTTTATCCTATGCTTTATTAAATTGTATTTATGTTGTTTTATCCTATGCTTTATTAAATTGTATTTATGTTGTTTTAACCTATGCTTTATTAAATTGTATGTATGTTGTTTTATCCTATACTTTATTAAATTGTATTTATGTTGTTTTAACCTATGCTTTATTAAATTGTATTTATGTTGTTTTATCCTATGCTTTATTAAATTGTATTTATGTTGTTTTATCCTATGCTTTATTAAATTGTGTTTATGTTGTTTTATCCTATGCTTTATTAAATTGTATTTATGTTGTTTTATCCTATGCTTTATTAAATTGTATTTATTTTGTTTTAACCTATGCTTTATTAAATTGTATTTATGTTGTTTTATCCTATGCTTTATTAAATTGTATTTATGTTGTTTTATCTTATGCTTTATTAAATTGTGTTTATGTTGTTTTATCCTATACTTTATTAAATTGTATTTATGTTGTTTTAAACTATGTTTTATTAAATTGTATTTATGTTGTTTTATCCTATGCTTTATTAAATTGTATTTATGTTGTTTTATCCTATGCTTTATTAAATTGTGTTTATCTTGTTTTATCCTATGCTTTATTAAATTGTATTTATGTTGTTTTAACCCATGCTTTATTAAATTGTATTTATGTTGTTTTAACCCATGCTTTATTAAAATGTATTTATGTTGTTTTATCCTATGCTTTATTAAATTGTGCTTATGTTGTTTTATCCTATGCTTTATTAAATTGTATTTATGTTGTTTTTCCTATGCTTTATTAAATTGTATTTATGTTGTTTTAACCCATGCTTTATTAAATTGTATTTATGTTGTTTTATCCTATGATTTATTAAATTGTGTTTATGTTGTTTTATCCTATGCTTTTTTAAATTGTATTTATGTTGTTTTATCCTATGCTTTATTAAATTGTATTTATGTTGTTTTATTCTATGCTTTATTAAACTGCATTTATGTTGTTTTATCCTATGCTTTATTAAATTGTATTTATGTTGTTTTATTCTATGCTTTATTAAATTGTATTTATGTTGTTTTATCCTATGCTTTATTAAATTGTATTTATGTTGTTTTATCCTTTGCTTTATTAAATTGTATTTATGTTTTTTATTGTATGCTTTATTAAACTGCATTTATGTTGTTTTATCCTATGCTTTATTAAATTGTATTTATGTTGTTTTATCCTATGCTTTATTAAATTGTATTTATGTTGTTTTATCCTATGCTTTATTAAATTGTATTTATGTTGTTTTATCCTATGCTTTATTAAATTGTATTTATGTTGTTTTATCCTATGCTTTATTAAATTGTGTTTATGTTGTTTTATCCTATGCTTTATTAAATTGTATTTATGTTGTTTTAACCTATGCTTTATTAAATTGTATTTATGTTGTTTTATCCTATGCTTTATTAAATTGTATTTATGTTGTTTTATCCTATGCTTTATTAAATTGTATTTATGTTGTTTTATCCTATGCTTTATTAAATTGTATTTATGTTGTTTTATCCTATTCTTTATTAAATTGTGTTTATGTTGTTTTGTTCTATACTTTATTAAATTGTATTTATGTTGTTTTAACCTATGCTTTATTAAATTGTATTTATGTTGTTTTATCCTATGCTTTATTAAATTGTATTTATGTTGTTTTATCCTATGCTTTATTAAATTGTGTTTATGTTGTTTTATCCTATGCTTTATTAAATTGTATTTATGTTGTTTTATCCTATGCTTTATTAAATTGTATTTATGTTGTTTTAACCCATGCATTATTAAATTGTATTTATGTTGTTTTAACCCATGCTTTATTAAATTGTATTTATGTTGTTTTATCCTTTGCTTTATTAAATTGTGTTTATGTTGTTTTATCCTATGCTTTATTAAATTGTATTAATGTTGTTTTATCCTATGCTTTATTAAATTGTGCTTATGTTGTTTTATCCTATGCTTTATTAAATTGTATTTATGTTGTTTTATCCTATGCTTTATTAAATTGTATTTATGTTGTTTTAACCCATGCTTTATTAAATTGTATTTATGTTGTTTTATCCTATGCTTTATTAAATTGTATTTATGTTGTTTTATTCTATGCTTTATTAAACTGCATTTATGTTGTTTTATCCTATGCTTTATTAAATTGTATTTATGTTGTTTTTTTCTATGCTTTATTAAATTGTATTTATGTTGTTTTATCCTATGCTTTATTAAATTGTATTTATGTTGTTTTATCCTATGCTTTATTAAATTGTATTTATGTTGTTTTATCCTATACTTTATTAAATTGTATTTATGCTGTTTTAACCTATGCTTTATTAAATTGTATTTATGTTGTTTTATCCTATGCTTTATTAAATTGTGTTTATGTTGTTTTATCCTATGCTTTATTAAATTGTATTTATGTTGTTTTATCCTATGCTTTATTAAATTGTATTTATGTTGTTTTATCCTATGCTTTATTAAATTGTATTTATGTTGTTTTATCCTATGCTTTATTAAATTGTATTTATGTTGTTTTATCCTATACTTTATTAAATTGTATTTATGTTGTTTTAACCTATGCTTTATTAAATTGTATTTATGTTGTTTTATCCTATGCTTTATTAAATTGTATTTATGTTGTTTTATCCTATGCTTTATTAAATTGTATTTATGTTGTTTTATCCTATGCTTTATTAAATTGTATTTATGTTGTTTTAACCTATGCTTTATTAAATTGTATGTATGTTGTTTTATCCTATACTTTATTAAATTGTATTTATGTTGTTTTATCCTATGCTTTATTAAATTGTATTTATGTTGTTTTATCCTATGCTTTATTAAATTGTATTTATGTTGTTTTATCCTATGCTTTATTAAATTGTGTTTATGTTGTTTTATCCTATACTTTATTAAATTGTATTTATGTTGTTTTATCCTATGCTTTATTAAATTGTATTTATGTTGTTTTATTCTATGCTTTATTAAACTGCATTTATGTTGTTTTATCCTATGCTTTATTAAATTGTATTTATGTTGTTTTTTTCTATGCTTTATTAAATTGTATTTATGTTGTTTTATCCTATGCTTTATTAAATTGTATTTATGTTGTTTTATCCTATGCTTTATTAAATTGTATTTATGTTGTTTTATCCTATGCTTTATTAAATTGTATTTATGTTGTTTTATCCTATACTTTATTAAATTGTATTTATGCTGTTTTAACCTATGCTTTATTAAATTGTATTTATGTTGTTTTATCCTATGCTTTATTAAATTGTGTTTATGTTGTTTTATCCTATGCTTTATTAAATTGTATTAATGTTGTTTTATCCTATGCTTTATTAAATTGTATTTATGTTGTTTTATCCTATGCTTTATTAAATTGTATTTATGTTGTTTTATCCTATGCTTTATTAAATTGCATTTATGTTGTTTTATCCTATGCTTTATTAAATTGTATTTATGTTGTTTTATCCTATGCTTTATTAAATTGCGTTTATGTTGTTTTATCCTATGCTTTATTAAATTGTATTTATGTTGTTTTATTCTATGCTTTATTAAATTGTATTTATTTTGTTTTAACCTATGCTTTATTAAATTGTATTTATGTTGTTTTATCCTATGCTTTATTAAATTGTATTTTTGTTGTTTTATCCTATGCTTTATTAAATTGTGTTTATGTTGTTTTATCCTATACTTTATTAAATTGTATTTATGATGTTTTAAACTATGCTTTATTAAATTGTATTTATGTTGTTTTATCCTATGCTTTATTAAATTGTATTTATGTTGTTTTATCCTATGCTTTATTAAATTGTGTTTATCTTGTTTTAACCTATGCTTTATTAAATTGTATTTATGTTGTTTTAACCCATTCTTTATTAAATTGCATTTATGTTGTTGTAACCCATGCTTTATTAAATTGTATTTATGTTGTTTTATCCTATGCTTTATTAAATTGTGCTTATGTTGTTTTATCCTATGCTTTATTAAATTGTATTTATGTTGTTTTATCCTATGCTTTATTAAATTGTATTTATGTTGTTTTAACCCATGCTTTATTAAATTGTATTTATGTTGTTTTATCCTATGCTTTATTAAATTGTGTTTATGTTGTTTTATCCTATGCTTTATTAAATTGTATTTATGTTGTTTTATCCTATGCTTTATTAAATTGTATTTATGTTGTTTTATTCTATGCTTTATTAAACTGCATTTATGTTGTTTTATCCTATGCTTTATTAAATTGTATTTATGTTGTTTTTTTCTATGCTTTATTAAACTGCATTTATGTTGTTTTATCCTATGCTTTATTAAATTGTATTTATGTTGTTTTTTTCTATGCTTTATTAAATTGTATTTATGTTGTTTTATCCTATGCTTTATTAAATTGTATTTATGTTGTTTTATCCTATGCTTTATTAAATTGTATTTATGTTGTTTTATCCTATGCTTTATTAAATTGTATTTATGTTGTTTTATCCTATACTTTATTAAATTGTATTTATGCTGTTTTAACCTATGCTTTATTAAATTGTATTTATGTTGTTTTATCCTATGCTTTATTAAATTGTGTTTATGTTGTTTTATCCTATGCTTTATTAAATTGTATTAATGTTGTTTTATCCTAGGCTTTATTAAATTGTATTTATGTTGTTTTATCCTATGCTTTATTAAATTGTATTTATGTTGTTTTATCCTATGCTTTATTAAATTGTATTTATGTTGTTTTATCCTATACTTTATTAAATTGTATTTATGTTGTTTTAACCTATGCTTTATTAAACTGTATTTATGTTGTTTTATCCTATGCTTTATTAAATTGTATTTATGTTGTTTTATCCTATGCTTTATTAAATTGTATTTATGTTGTTTTATCCTATGCTTTATTAAATTGTATTTATGTTGTTTTAACCTATGCTTTATTAAGTTGTATGTATGTTGTTTTATCCTATACTTTATTAAATTGTATTTATGTTGTTTTATCCTGTGCTTTATTAAATTGTATTTATGTTGTTTTATCCTATGCTTTATTAAATTGTATTTATGTTGTTTTATCCTATGCTTTATTAAATTGTGTTTATGTTGTTTTATCCTATACTTTATTAAATTGTATTTATGTTGTTTTATCCTATGCTTTATTAAATTGTATTTATGTTGTTTTATTCTATGCTTTATTAAACTGCATTTATGTTGTTTTATCCTATGCTTTATTAAATTGTATTTATGTTGTTTTTTTCTATGCTTTATTAAATTGTATTTATGTTGTTTTATCCTATGCTTTATTAAATTGTATTTATGTTGTTTTATCCTATGCTTTATTAAATTGTATTTATGTTGTTTTATCCTATGCTTTATTAAATTGTATTTATGTTGTTTTATCCTATGCTTTATTAAATTGTGTTTATGTTGTTTTATCCTATGCTTTATTAAATTGTATTTATGTTGTTTTATTCTATGCTTTATTAAATTGTATTTATTTTGTTTTAACCTATGCTTTATTAAATTGTATTTATGTTGTTTTATCCTATGCTTTATTAAATTGTATTTATGTTGTTTTATCCTATGCTTTATTAAATTGTGTTTATGTTGTTTTATCCTATACTTTATTAAATTGTATTTATGATGTTTTAAACTATGCTTTATTAAATTGTATTTATGTTGTTTTATCCTATGCTTTATTAAATTGTATTTATGTTGTTTTATCCTATGCTTTATTAAATTGTGTTTATCTTGTTTTAACCTATGCTTTATTAAATTGTATTTATGTTGTTTTAACCCATTCTTTATTAAATTGCATTTATGTTGTTGTAACCCATGCTTTATTAAATTGTATTTATGTTGTTTTATCCTATGCTTTATTAAATTGTGCTTATGTTGTTTTATCCTATGCTTTATTAAATTGTATTTATGTTGTTTTATCCTATGCTTTATTAAATTGTATTTATGTTGTTTTAACCCATGCTTTATTAAATTGTATTTATGTTGTTTTATCCTATGCTTTATTAAATTGTGTTTATGTTGTTTTATCCTATGCTTTTTTAAATTGTATTTATGTTGTTTTATCCTATGCTTTATTAAATTGTATTTATGTTGTTTTATTCTATGCTTTATTAAACTGCATTTATGTTGTTTTATCCTATGCTTTATTAAATTGTATTTATGTTGTTTTTTTCTATGCTTTATTAAATTGTATTTATGTTGTTTTATCCTATGCTTTATTAAATTGTATTTATGTTGTTTTATCCTATACTTTATTAAATTGTATTTATGTTGTTTTATCCTATACTTTATTAAATTGTATTTATGCTGTTTTAACCTATGCTTTATTAAATTGTATTTATGTTGTTTTATCCTATGCTTTATTAAATTGTGTTTATGTTGTTTTATCCTATGCTTTATTAAATTGTATTAATGTTGTTTTATCCTATGCTTTATTAAATTGTATTTATGTTGTTTTATCCTATGCTTTATTAAATTGTATTTATGTTGTTTTATCCTATACTTTATTAAATTGTATTTATGTTGTTTTATCCTATACTTTATTAAATTGTATTTATGTTGTTTTAACCTATGCTTTATTAAATTGTATTTATGTTGTTTTATCCTATGCTTTATTAAATTGTATTGATGTTGTTTTATCCTATGCTTTATTAAATTGTATTGATGTTGTTTTATCCTATGCTTTATTAAATTGTATTTATGTTGTTTTAACCTATGCTTTATTAAATTGTATGTATGTTGTTTTATCCTATACTTTATTAAATTGTATTTATGTTGTTTTATCCTATGCTTTATTAAATTGTATTTATGTTGTTTTATCCTATGCTTTATTAAATTGTATTTATGTTGTTTTATCCTATGCTTTATTAAATTGTGTTTATGTTGTTTTATCCTATACTTTATTAAATTGTATTTATGTTGTTTTATCCTATGCTTTATTAAATTGTATTTATGTTGTTTTTTTCTATGCTTTATTAAATTGTATTTATGTTGTTTTATCCTATGCTTTATTAAATTGTATTTATGTTGTTTTATCCTATGCTTTATTAAATTGTATTTATGTTGTTTTATCCTATGCTTTATTAAATTGTATTTATGTTGTTTTATCCTATACTTTATTAAATTGTATTTATGCTGTTTTAACCTATGCTTTATTAAATTGTATTTATGTTGTTTTATCCTATGCTTTATTAAATTGTGTTTATGTTGTTTTATCCTATGCTTTATTAAATTGTATTAATGTTGTTTTATCCTATGCTTTATTAAATTGTATTTATGTTGTTTTATCCTATGCTTTATTAAATTGTGTTTATCTTGTTTTAACCTATGCTTTATTAAATTGTATTTATGTTGTTTTAACCCATTCTTTATTAAATTGCATTTATGTTGTTGTAACCCATGCTTTACTAAATTGTATTTATGTTGTTTTATCCTATGCTTTATTAAATTGTGCTTATGTTGTTTTATCCTATGCTTTATTAAATTGTATTTATGTTGTTTTATCCTATGCTTTATTAAATTGTATTTATGTTGTTTTAACCCATGCTTTATTAAATTGTATTTATGTTGTTTTATCCTATGCTTTATTAAATTTTGTTTATGTTGTTTTATCCTATGCTTTTTTAAATTGTATTTATGTTGTTTTATCCTATGCTTTATTAAATTGTATTTATGTTGTTTTATTCTATGCTTTATTAAACTGCATTTATGTTGTTTTATCCTATGCTTTATTAAATTGTATTTATGTTGTTTTTTTCTATGCTTTATTAAATTGTATTTATGTTGTTTTATCCTATGCTTTATTAAATTGTATTTATGTTGTTTTATCCTATGCTTTATTAAATTGTATTTATGTTGTTTTATCCTATGCTTTATTAAATTGTATTTATGTTGTTTTATCCTATACTTTATTAAATTGTATTTATGCTGTTTTAACCTATGCTTTATTAAATTGTATTTATGTTGTTTTATCCTATGCTTTATTAAATTGTGTTTATGTTGTTTTATCCTATGCTTTATTAAATTGTATTAATGTTGTTTTATCCTATGCTTTATTAAATTGTATTTATGTTGTTTTATCCTATGCTTTATTAAATTGTATTTATGTTGTTTTATCCTATGCTTTATTAAATTGTATTTATGTTGTTTTATCCTATACTTTATTAAATTGTATTTATGTTGTTTTAACCTATGCTTTATTAAATTGTATTTATGTTGTTTTATCCTATGCTTTATTAAATTGTATTTATGTTGTTTTATCCTATGCTTTATTAAATTGTATTTATGTTGTTTTATCCTATGCTTTATTAAATTGTATTTATGTTGTTTTAACCTATGCTTTATTAAATTGTATGTATGTTGTTTTATCCTATACTTTATTAAATTGTATTTATGTTGTTTTATCCTATGCTTTATTAAATTGTATTTATGTTGTTTTATCCTATGCTTTATTAAATTGTATTTATGTTGTTTTATCCTATGCTTTATTAAATTGTGTTTATGTTGTTTTATCCTATACTTTATTAAATTGTATTTATGTTGTTTTATCCTATGCTTTATTAAATTGTATTTATGTTGTTTTATTCTATGCTTTATTAAACTGCATTTATGTTGTTTTATCCTATGCTTTATTAAATTGTATTTATGTTGTTTTTTTCTATGCTTTATTAAATTGTATTTATGTTGTTTTATCCTATGCTTTATTAAATTGTATTTATGTTGTTTTATCCTATGCTTTATTAAATTGTATTTATGTTGTTTTATCCTATGCTTTATTAAATTGTATTTATGTTGTTTTATCCTATGCTTTATTAAATTGTGTTTATGTTGTTTTATCCTATGCTTTATTAAATTGTATTTATGTTGTTTTATTCTATGCTTTATTAAATTGTATTTATTTTGTTTTAACCTATGCTTTATTAAATTGTATTTATGTTGTTTTATCCTATGCTTTATTAAATTGTATTTATGTTGTTTTATCCTATGCTTTATTAAATTGTGTTTATGTTGTTTTATCCTATACTTTATTAAATTGTATTTATGATGTTTTAAACTATGCTTTATTAAATTGTATTTATGTTGTTTTATCCTATGCTTTATTAAATTGTATTTATGTTGTTTTATCCTATGCTTTATTAAATTGTGTTTATCTTGTTTTAACCTATGCTTTATTAAATTGTATTTATGTTGTTTTAACCCATTCTTTATTAAATTGCATTTATGTTGTTGTAACCCATGCTTTATTAAATTGTATTTATGTTGTTTTATCCTATGCTTTATTAAATTGTGTTTATGTTGTTTTATCCTATGCTTTTTTAAATTGTATTTATGTTGTTTTATCCTATGCTTTATTAAATTGTATTTATGTTGTTTTATTCTATGCTTTATTAAACTGCATTTATGTTGTTTTATCCTATGCTTTATTAAATTGTATTTATGTTGTTTTTTTCTATGCTTTATTAAATTGTATTTATGTTGTTTTATCCTATGCTTTATTAAATTGTATTTATGTTGTTTTATCCTATGCTTTATTAAATTGTATTTATGTTGTTTTATCCTATGCTTTATTAAATTGTATTTATGTTGTTTTATCCTATACTTTATTAAATTGTATTTATGCTGTTTTAACCTATGCTTTATTAAATTGTATTTATGTTGTTTTATCCTATGCTTTATTAAATTGTGTTTATGTTGTTTTATCCTATGCTTTATTAAATTGTATTAATGTTGTTTTATCCTATGCTTTATTAAATTGTATTTATGTTGTTTTATCCTATGCTTTATTAAATTGTATTTATGTTGTTTTATCCTATGCTTTATTAAATTGTATTTATGTTGTTTTATCCTATACTTTATTAAATTGTATTTATGTTGTTTTAACCTATGCTTTATTAAATTGTATTTATGTTGTTTTATCCTATGCTTTATTAAATTGTATTTATGTTGTTTTATCCTATGCTTTATTAAATTGTATTTATGTTGTTTTATCCTATGCTTTATTAAATTGTATTTATGTTGTTTTAACCTATGCTTTATTAAATTGTATGTATGTTGTTTTATCCTATACTTTATTAAATTGTATTTATGTTGTTTTATCCTATGCTTTATTAAATTGTATTTATGTTGTTTTATCCTATGCTTTATTAAATTGTATTTATGTTGTTTTATCCTATGCTTTATTAAATTGTGTTTATGTTGTTTTATCCTATACTTTATTAAATTGTATTTATGTTGTTTTATCCTATGCTTTATTAAATTGTATTTATGTTGTTTTATTCTATGCTTTATTAAACTGCATTTATGTTGTTTTATCCTATGCTTTATTAAATTGTATTTATGTTGTTTTTTTCTATGCTTTATTAAATTGTATTTATGTTGTTTTATCCTATGCTTTATTAAATTGTATTTATGTTGTTTTATCCTATGCTTTATTAAATTGTATTTATGTTGTTTTATCCTATGCTTTATTAAATTGTATTTATGTTGTTTTATCCTATACTTTATTAAATTGTATTTATGCTGTTTTAACCTATGCTTTATTAAATTGTATTTATGTTGTTTTATCCTATGCTTTATTAAATTGTGTTTATGTTGTTTTATCCTATGCTTTATTAAATTGTATTAATGTTGTTTTATCCTATGCTTTATTAAATTGTATTTATGTTGTTTTATCCTATGCTTTATTAAATTGTATTTATGTTGTTTTATCCTATGCTTTATTAAATTGTTTTTATGTTGTTTTATCCTATACTTTATTAAATTGTATTTATGTTGTTTTAACCTATGCTTTATTAAATTGTATTTATGTTGTTTTATCCTATGCTTTATTAAATTGTATTTATGTTGTTTTATCCTATGCTTTATTAAATTGTATTTATGTTGTTTTATCCTATGCTTATTAAATTGTATTTATGTTGTTTTAACCTATGCTTTATTAAATTGTATGTATGTTGTTTTATCCTATACTTTATTAAATTGTATTTATGTTGTTTTATCCTATGCTTTATTAAATTGTATTTATGTTGTTTTATCCTATGCTTTATTAAATTGTATTTATGTTGTTTTATCCTATGCTTTATTAAATTGTGTTTATGTTGTTTTATCCTATACTTTATTAAATTGTATTTATGTTGTTTTAAACTATGCTTTATTAAATTGTATTTATGTTGTTTTATCCTATGCTTTATTAAATTGTATTTAAGTTGTTTTTTCCTACGCTTTATTAAATTGTATTCATGTTGTTTTAACCCATGCTTTATTAAATTGTATTTATGTTGTTTTATCCTATGCTTTATTAAAATGTGTTTATGTTGTTTTATCCTATGCTTTTTTAAATTGTATTTATGTTGTTTTATCCTATGCTTTATTAAATTGTATTTATGTTTTTTTATTCTATGCTTTATTAAATTGTATTTATGTTTTTTTATCCTATGCTTTATTAAATTTTATTTATGTTGTTTTATCCTTTGCTTTATTAAACTGCATTTATGTTGTTTTATCCTATGCTTTATTAAATTGTATTTATGTTGTTTTTTTCTATGCTTTATTAAATTGTATTTATGTTGTTTTATCCTATGCTTTATTAAATTGTATTTATGTTGTTTTATCCTATGCTTTATTAAATTGTATTTATGTTTTTTTATCCTATGCTTTATTAAATTTTATTTATGTTGTTTTATCCTTTGCTTTATTAAACTGCATTTATGTTGTTTTATCCTATGCTTTATTAAATTGTATTTATGTTGTTTTTTTCTATGCTTTATTAAATTGTATTTATGTTGTTTTATCCTATGCTTTATTAAATTGTATTTATGTTGTTTTATTCTATGCTTTATTAAACTGCATTTATGTTGTTTTATCCTATGCTTTATTAAATTGTATTTATGTTGTTTTTTTCTATGCTTTATTAAATTGTATTTATGTTGTTTTATCCTATGCTTTATTAAATTGTATTTATGTTGTTTTATCCTATGCTTTATTAAATTGTATTTATGTTGTTTTATCCTATGCTTTATTAAATTGTATTTATGTTGTTTTATCCTATACTTTATTAAATTGTATTTATGCTGTTTTAACCTATGCTTTATTAAATTGTATTTATGTTGTTTTATCCTATGCTTTATTAAATTGTGTTTATGTTGTTTTATCCTATGCTTTATTAAATTGTATTAATGTTGTTTTATCCTATGCTTTATTAAATTGTATTTATGTTGTTTTATCCTATGCTTTATTAAATTGTATTTATGTTGTTTTATCCTATGCTTTATTAAATTGTATTTATGTTGTTTTATCCTATACTTTATTAAATTGTATTTATGTTGTTTTAACCTATGCTTTATTAAATTGCATTTATGTTGTTTTATCCTATGCTTTATTAAATTGTATTTATGTTGTTTTATCCTATGCTTTATTAAATTGTATTTATGTTGTTTTATCCTATGCTTTATTAAATTGTATTTATGTTGTTTTAACCTATGCTTTATTAAATTGTATGTATGTTGTTTTATCCTATACTTTATTAAATTGTATTTATGTTGTTTTATCCTATGCTTTATTAAATTGTATTTATGTTGTTTTATCCTATGCTTTATTAAATTGTATTTATGTTGTTTTATCCTATGCTTTATTAAATTGTGTTTATGTTGTTTTATCCTATACTTTATTAAATTGTATTTATGTTGTTTTATCCTATGCTTTATTAAATTGTATTTATGTTGTTTTATTCTATGCTTTATTAAACTGCATTTATGTTGTTTTATCCTATGCTTTATTAAATTGTATTTATGTTGTTTTTTTCTATGCTTTATTAAATTGTATTTATGTTGTTTTATCCTATGCTTTATTAAATTGTATTTATGTTGTTTTATCCTATGCTTTATTAAATTGTATTTATGTTGTTTTATCCTATGCTTTATTAAATTGTATTTATGTTGTTTTATCCTATGCTTTATTAAATTGTGTTTATGTTGTTTTATCCTATGCTTTATTAAATTGTATTTATGTTGTTTTATTCTATGCTTTATTAAATTGTATTTATTTTGTTTTAACCTATGCTTTATTAAATTGTATTTATGTTGTTTTATCCTATGCTTTATTAAATTGTATTTATGTTGTTTTATCCTATGCTTTATTAAATTGTGTTTATGTTGTTTTATCCTATACTTTATTAAATTGTATTTATGATGTTTTAAACTATGCTTTATTAAATTGTATTTATGTTGTTTTATCCTATGCTTTATTAAATTGTATTTATGTTGTTTTATCCTATGCTTTATTAAATTGTGTTTATCTTGTTTTAACCTATGCTTTATTAAATTGTATTTATGTTGTTTTAACCCATTCTTTATTAAATTGCATTTATGTTGTTGTAACCCATGCATTATTAAATTGTATTTATGTTGTTTTATCCTATGCTTTATTAAATTGTGCTTATGTTGTTTTATCCTATGCTTTATTAAATTGTATTTATGTTGTTTTATCCTATGCTTTATTAAATTGTATTTATGTTGTTTTAACCCATGCTTTATTAAAATGTATTTATGTTGTTTTATCCTATGCTTTATTAAATTGTGTTTATGTTGTTTTATCCTATGCTTTTTTAAATTGTATTTATGTTGTTTTATCCTATGCTTTATTAAATTGTATTTATGTTGTTTTATTCTATGCTTTATTAAACTGCATTTATGTTGTTTTATCCTATGCTTTATTAAATTGTATTTATGTTGTTTTTTTCTATGCTTTATTAAATTGTATTTATGTTGTTTTATCCTATGCTTTATTAAATTGTATTTATGTTGTTTTATCCTATGCTTTATTAAATTGTATTTATGTTGTTTTATCCTGTTTTATTAAATTGTATTTATGTTGTTTTATCCTATACTTTATTAAATTGTATTTATGCTGTTTTAACCTATGCTTTATTAAATTGTATTTATGTTGTTTTATCCTATGCTTTATTAAATTGTGTTTATGTTGTTTTATCCTATGCTTTATTAAATTGTATTTATGTTGTTTTAACCTATGCTTTATTAAATTGTATGTATGTTGTTTTATCCTATACTTTATTAAATTGTATTTATGTTGTTTTATCCTATGCTTTATTAAATTGTATTTATGTTGTTTTATCCTATGCTTTATTAAATTGTATTTATGTTGTTTTATCCTATGCTTTATTAAATTGTGTTTATGTTGTTTTATCCTATACTTTATTAAATTGTATTTATGTTGTTTTATCCTATGCTTTATTAAATTGTATTTATGTTGTTTTATTCTATGCTTTATTAAACTGCATTTATGTTGTTTTATCCTATGCTTTATTAAATTGTATTTATGTTGTTTTTTTCTATGCTTTATTAAATTGTATTTATGTTGTTTTATCCTATGCTTTATTAAATTGTATTTATGTTGTTTTATCCTATGCTTTATTAAATTGTATTTATGTTGTTTTATCCTATGCTTTATTAAATTGTATTTATGTTGTTTTATCCTATGCTTTATTAAATTGTGTTTATGTTGTTTTATCCTATGCTTTATTAAATTGTATTTATGTTGTTTTATTCTATGCTTTATTAAATTGTATTTATTTTGTTTTAACCTATGCTTTATTAAATTGTATTTATGTTGTTTTATCCTATGCTTTATTAAATTGTATTTATGTTGTTTTATCCTATGCTTTATTAAATTGTGTTTATGTTGTTTTATCCTATACTTTATTAAATTGTATTTATGATGTTTTAAACTATGCTTTATTAAATTGTATTTATGTTGTTTTATCCTATGCTTTATTAAATTGTATTTATGTTGTTTTATCCTATGCTTTATTAAATTGTGTTTATCTTGTTTTAACCTATGCTTTATTAAATTGTATTTATGTTGTTTTAACCCATTCTTTATTAAATTGCATTTATGTTGTTGTAACCCATGTTTTATTAAATTGTATTTATGTTGTTTTATCCTATGCTTTATTAAATTGTGCTTATGTTGTTTTATCCTATGCTTTATTAAATTGTATTTATGTTGTTTTATCCTATGCTTTATTAAATTGTATTTATGTTGTTTTAACCCATGCTTTATTAAATTGTATTTATGTTGTTTTATCCTATGCTTTATTAAATTGTGTTTATGTTGTTTTATCCTATGCTTTTTTAAATTGTATTTATGTTGTTTTATCCTATGCTTTATTAAATTGTATTTATGTTGTTTTATTCTATGCTTTATTAAACTGCATTTATGTTGTTTTATCCTATGCTTTATTAAATTGTATTTATGTTGTTTTTTTCTATGCTTTATTAAATTGTATTTATGTTGTTTTATCCTATGCTTTATTAAATTGTATTTATGTTGTTTTATCCTATGCTTTATTAAATTGTATTTATGTTGTTTTATCCTGTTTTATTAAATTGTATTTATGTTGTTTTATCCTATACTTTATTAAATTGTATTTATGCTGTTTTAACCTATGCTTTATTAAATTGTATTTATGTTGTTTTATCCTATGCTTTATTAAATTGTGTTTATGTTGTTTTATCCTATGCTTTATTAAATTGTATTAATGTTGTTTTATCCTATGCTTTATTAAATTGTATTTATGTTGTTTTATCCTATGCTTTATTAAATTGTATTTATGTTGTTTTATCCTATGCTTTATTAAATTGTATTTATGTTGTTTTATCCTATACTTTATTAAATTGTATTTATGTTGTTTTAACCTATGCTTTATTAAATTGTATTTATGTTGTTTTATCCTATGCTTTATTAAATTGTATTTATGTTGTTTTATCCTATGCTTTATTAAATTGTATTTATGTTGTTTTAACCTATGCTTTATTAAATTGTTTGTATGTTGTTTTATCCTATACTTTATTAAATTGTATTTATGTTGTTTTATCCTATGCTTTATTAAATTGTATTTATGTTGTTTTATCCAATGCTTTATTAAATTGTATTTATGTTGTTTTATCCTATGCTTTATTAAATTGTGTTTATGTTGTTTTATCCTATACTTTATTAAATTGTATTTATGTTGTTTTATCCTATGCTTTATTAAATTGTATTTATGTTGTTTTATTCTATGCTTTATTAAACTGCATTTATGTTGTTTTATCCTATGCTTTATTAAATTGTATTTATGTTGTTTTTTTCTATGCTTTATTAAATTGTATTTATGTTGTTTTATCCTATGCTTTATTAAATTGTATTTATGTTGTTTTATCCTATGCTTTATTAAATTGTATTTATGTTGTTTTATCCTATGCTTTATTAAATTGTATTTATGTTGTTTTATCCTATACTTTATTAAATTGTATTTATGTTGTTTTAACCTATGCTTTATTAAATTGTATTTATGTTGTTTTATCCTATGCTTTATTAAATTGTATTTATGTTGTTTTATCCTATGCTTTATTAAATTGTATTTATGTTGTTTTAACCTATGCTTTATTAAATTGTTTGTATGTTGTTTTATCCTATACTTTATTAAATTGTATTTATGTTGTTTTATCCTATGCTTTATTAAATTGTATTTATGTTGTTTTATCCAATGCTTTATTAAATTGTATTTATGTTGTTTTATCCTATGCTTTATTAAATTGTGTTTATGTTGTTTTATCCTATACTTTATTAAATTGTATTTATGTTGTTTTATCCTATGCTTTATTAAATTGTATTTATGTTGTTTTATTCTATGCTTTATTAAACTGCATTTATGTTGTTTTATCCTATGCTTTATTAAATTGTATTTATGTTGTTTTTTTCTATGCTTTATTAAATTGTATTTATGTTGTTTTATCCTATGCTTTATTAAATTGTATTTATGTTGTTTTATCCTATGCTTTATTAAATTGTATTTATGTTGTTTTATCCTATGCTTTATTAAATTGTATTTATGTTGTTTTATCCTATACTTTATTAAATTGTATTTATGCTGTTTTAACCTATGCTTTATTAAATTGTATTTATGTTGTTTTATCCTATGCTTTATTAAATTGTGTTTATGTTGTTTTATCCTATGCTTTATTAAATTGTATTAATGTTGTTTTATCCTATGCTTTATTAAATTGTATTTATGTTGTTTTATCCTATGCTTTATTAAATTGTATTTATGTTGTTTTATCCTATGCTTTATTAAATTGTTTTTATGTTGTTTTATCCTATACTTTATTAAATTGTATTTATGTTGTTTTAACCTATGCTTTATTAAATTGTATTTATGTTGTTTTATCCTATGCTTTATTAAATTGTATTTATGTTGTTTTATCCTATGCTTTATTAAATTGTATTTATGTTGTTTTATCCTATGCTTTATTAAATTGCATTTATGTTGTTTTAACCTATGCTTTATTAAATTGTATGTATGTTGTTTTATCCTATACTTTATTAAATTGTATTTATGTTGTTTTATCCTATGCTTTATTAAATTGTATTTATGTTGTTTTATCCTATGCTTTATTAAATTGTATTTATGTTGTTTTATCCTATGCTTTATTAAATTGTGTTTATGTTGTTTTATCCTATACTTTATTAAATTGTATTTATGTTGTTTTAAACTATGCTTTATTAAATTGTATTTATGTTGTTTTATCCTATGCTTTATTAAATTGTATTTAAGTTGTTTTTTCCTATGCTTTATTAAATTGTATTCATGTTGTTTTAACCCATGCTTTATTAAATTGTATTTATGTTGTTTTATCCTATGCTTTATTAAAATGTGTTTATGTTGTTTTATCCTATGCTTTTTTAAATTGTATTTATGTTGTTTTATCCTATGCTTTATTAAATTGTATTTATGTTGTTTTATTCTATGCTTTATTAAATTGTATTTATGTTTTTTTATCCTATGCTTTATTAAATTTTATTTATGTTGTTTTATCCTTTGCTTTATTAAATTGTATTTATGTTTTTTATTGTATGCTTTATTAAACTGCATTTATGTTGTTTTATCCTATGCTTTATTAAATTGTATTTATGTTGTTTTATCCTATGCTTTATTAAATTGTGTTTATGTTGTTTTATCCTATGCTTTATTAAATTGTATTTATGTTGTTTTATCCTATGCTTTATTAAATTGTATTTATGTTGTTTTATCCTATGCTTTATTAAATTGTATTTATGTTGTTTTATCCTATGCTTTATTAAATTGTATTCATGTTGTTTTATCCTATGCTTTATTAAATTGTATTTATGTTGTTTTATCCTATGCTTTATTAAATTGTGTTTATGTTGTTTTATCCTATGCTTTATTAAATTGTATTTATGTTGTTTTATCCTATGCTTTATTAAATTGTATTTATGTTGTTTTATCCTATGCTTTATTAAATTGTATTTATGTTGTTTTAACCTATGCTTTATTAAATTGTATTCATGTTGTTTTATCCTATGCTTTATTAAATTGTATTTATGTTGTTTTATCCTATGCTTTATTAAATTGTGTTTATGTTGTTTTATCCTATGCTTTATTAAATTGTATTTATGTTGTTTTATCCTATGCTTTATTAAATTGTATTTATGTTGTTTTATCCTATGCTTGATTAAATTGTGTTTATGTTGTTTTATCCTATACTTTATTAAATTGTATTTATGTTGTTTTAATCTATGCTTTATTAAATTGTATTTATGTTGTTTTATCCTATGCTTTACTAAACTGTATTTATGTTGTTTTATCCTATGCTTTATTAAATTGTGCTTATGTTGTTTTATCCTATGCTTTATTAAATTGTATTTATGTTGTTTTATCCTATGCTTTATTAAATTGTATTTATGTTGTTTTATCCTATGCTTTATTAAATTGTATTTATGTTGTTTTATCCTATGCTTTATTAAACTGTATTTATGTTGTTTTAACCTATGCTTTATTACATCGTGTTTATGTTGTTTTATCCTATGCTTTATTAAATTGTATTTATGTTGCTTTAACCTATGCTTTATTAAATTGTATTTATGTTGTTTTATCCAATGCTTTATTAAATGGTATTTATGTTGTTTTATCCTATGCTTTATTAAATGGTATTTATGTTGTTTTATCCTATGCTTTATTAAATTGTATTTATGTTGTTTTATCCTATGCTTTATTAAATTGTGTTTATGTTGTTTTATCCTATGCTTTATTAAATTGTATTTATGTTGTTTTATCCTATGCTTCATTAAATTGTATTTATGTTGTTTTAACCTATGCTTTATTAAATTGTATTTATGTTGTTTTAACCTATGCTTTATTAAATTGTATTTATGTTGTTTTATCCAATGCTTTATTAAATGGTATTTATGTTGTTTTATCCTATGCTTTATTAAATGGTATTTATGTTGTTTTATCCTATGCTTTATTAAATTGTATTTATGTTGTTTTATCCTATGCTTTATTAAATTGTGTTTATGTTGTTTTATCCTATGCTTTATTAAATTGTATTTATGTTGTTTTATCCTATGCTTTATTAAATTGTATTTATGTTTTTTTATTCTATGCTTTATTAAATTGTATTTATGTTGTTTTATCCTATGCTTTATTAAATTGTGTTTATGTTGTTTTATCCTATGCTTTATTAAATTGTATTTATGTTGTTTTATCCTATGCTTTATTAAATTGTATTTATGTTGTTTTATCCTATGCTTGATTAAATTGTGTTTATGTTGTTTTATCCTATACTTTATTAAATTGTATTTATGTTGTTTTAATCTATGCTTTATTAAATTGTATTTATGTTGTTTTATCCTATGCTTTACTAAACTGTATTTATGTTGTTTTATCCTATGCTTTATTAAATTGTGCTTATGTTGTTTTATCCTATGCTTTATTAAATTGTATTTATGTTGTTTTATCCTATGCTTTATTAAATTGTATTTATGTTGTTTTATCCTATGCTTTATTAAATTGTATTTATGTTGTTTTATCCTATGCTTTATTAAATTGTATTTATGTTGTTTTATCCTATGCTTGATTAAATTGTGTTTATGTTGTTTTATCCTATACTTTATTAAATTGTATTTATGTTGTTTTAATCTATGCTTTATTAAATTGTATTTATGTTGTTTTATCCTATGCTTTACTAAACTGTATTTATGTTGTTTTATCCTATGCTTTATTAAATTGTGCTTATGTTGTTTTATCCTATGCTTTATTAAATTGTATTTATGTTGTTTTATCCTATGCTTTATTAAATTGTATTTATGTTGTTTTATCCTATGCTTTATTAAATTGTATTTATGTTGTTTTATCCTATGCTTTATTAAACTGTATTTATGTTGTTTTAACCTATGCTTTATTACATCGTGTTTATGTTGTTTTATCCTATGCTTTATTAAATTGTATTTATGTTGCTTTAACCTATGCTTTATTAAATTGTATTTATGTTGTTTTATCCAATGCTTTATTAAATGGTATTTATGTTGTTTTATCCTATGCTTTATTAAATGGTATTTATGTTGTTTTATCCTATGCTTTATTAAATTGTATTTATGTTGTTTTATCCTATGCTTTATTAAATTGTGTTTATGTTGTTTTATCCTATGCTTTATTAAATTGTATTTATGTTGTTTTATCCTATGCTTCATTAAATTGTATTTATGTTGTTTTAACCTATGCTTTATTAAATTGTATTTATGTTGTTTTAACCTATGCTTTATTAAATTGTATTTATGTTGTTTTATCCTATGCTTTATTAAATTGTGTTTATGTTGTTTTATCCTATGCTTTATTAAATTGTATTTATGTTGTTTTATCCTATGCTTTATTAAATTGTATTTATGTTTTTTTATTCTATGCTTTATTAAATTGTATTTATGTTTTTTTATCCTATGCTTTATTAAATTTTATTTATGTTGTTTTATCCTTTGCTTTATTAAACTGCATTTATGTTGTTTTATCCTATGCTTTATTAAATTGTATTTATGTTGTTTTTTTCTATGCTTTATTAAATTGTATTTATGTTGTTTTATCCTATGCTTTATTAAATTGTATTTATGTTGTTTTATCCTATGCTTTATTAAATTGTATTTATGTTTTTTTATCCTATGCTTTATTAAATTTTATTTATGTTGTTTTATCCTTTGCTTTATTAAACTGCATTTATGTTGTTTTATCCTATGCTTTATTAAATTGTATTTATGTTGTTTTTTTCTATGCTTTATTAAATTGTATTTATGTTGTTTTATCCTATGCTTTATTAAATTGTATTTATGTTGTTTTATTCTATGCTTTATTAAACTGCATTTATGTTGTTTTATCCTATGCTTTATTAAATTGTATTTATGTTGTTTTTTTCTATGCTTTATTAAATTGTATTTATGTTGTTTTATCCTATGCTTTATTAAATTGTATTTATGTTGTTTTATCCTATGCTTTATTAAATTGTATTTATGTTGTTTTATCCTATGCTTTATTAAATTGTATTTATGTTGTTTTATCCTATACTTTATTAAATTGTATTTATGCTGTTTTAACCTATGCTTTATTAAATTGTATTTATGTTGTTTTATCCTATGCTTTATTAAATTGTGTTTATGTTGTTTTATCCTATGCTTTATTAAATTGTATTAATGTTGTTTTATCCTATGCTTTATTAAATTGTATTTATGTTGTTTTATCCTATGCTTTATTAAATTGTATTTATGTTGTTTTATCCTATGCTTTATTAAATTGTATTTATGTTGTTTTATCCTATACTTTATTAAATTGTATTTATGTTGTTTTAACCTATGCTTTATTAAATTGTATTTATGTTGTTTTATCCTATGCTTTATTAAATTGTATTTATGTTGTTTTATCCTATGCTTTATTAAATTGTATTTATGTTGTTTTATCCTATGCTTTATTAAATTGTATTTATGTTGTTTTAACCTATGCTTTATTAAATTGTATGTATGTTGTTTTATCCTATACTTTATTAAATTGTATTTATGTTGTTTTATCCTATGCTTTATTAAATTGTATTTATGTTGTTTTATCCTATGCTTTATTAAATTGTATTTATGTTGTTTTATCCTATGCTTTATTAAATTGTGTTTATGTTGTTTTATCCTATACTTTATTAAATTGTATTTATGTTGTTTTATCCTATGCTTTATTAAATTGTATTTATGTTGTTTTATTCTATGCTTTATTAAACTGCATTTATGTTGTTTTATCCTATGCTTTATTAAATTGTATTTATGTTGTTTTTTTCTATGCTTTATTAAATTGTATTTATGTTGTTTTATCCTATGCTTTATTAAATTGTATTTATGTTGTTTTATCCTATGCTTTATTAAATTGTATTTATGTTGTTTTATCCTATGCTTTATTAAATTGTATTTATGTTGTTTTATCCTATGCTTTATTAAATTGTGTTTATGTTGTTTTATCCTATGCTTTATTAAATTGTATTTATGTTGTTTTATTCTATGCTTTATTAAATTGTATTTATTTTGTTTTAACCTATGCTTTATTAAATTGTATTTATGTTGTTTTATCCTATGCTTTATTAAATTGTATTTATGTTGTTTTATCCTATGCTTTATTAAATTGTGTTTATGTTGTTTTATCCTATACTTTATTAAATTGTATTTATGATGTTTTAAACTATGCTTTATTAAATTGTATTTATGTTGTTTTATCCTATGCTTTATTAAATTGTATTTATGTTGTTTTATCCTATGCTTTATTAAATTGTGTTTATCTTGTTTTAACCTATGCTTTATTAAATTGTATTTATGTTGTTTTAACCCATTCTTTATTAAATTGCATTTATGTTGTTGTAACCCATGCATTATTAAATTGTATTTATGTTGTTTTATCCTATGCTTTATTAAATTGTGCTTATGTTGTTTTATCCTATGCTTTATTAAATTGTATTTATGTTGTTTTATCCTATGCTTTATTAAATTGTATTTATGTTGTTTTAACCCATGCTTTATTAAAATGTATTTATGTTGTTTTATCCTATGCTTTATTAAATTGTGTTTATGTTGTTTTATCCTATGCTTTTTTAAATTGTATTTATGTTGTTTTATCCTATGCTTTATTAAATTGTATTTATGTTGTTTTATTCTATGCTTTATTAAACTGCATTTATGTTGTTTTATCCTATGCTTTATTAAATTGTATTTATGTTGTTTTTTTCTATGCTTTATTAAATTGTATTTATGTTGTTTTATCCTATGCTTTATTAAATTGTATTTATGTTGTTTTATCCTATGCTTTATTAAATTGTATTTATGTTGTTTTATCCTGTTTTATTAAATTGTATTTATGTTGTTTTATCCTATACTTTATTAAATTGTATTTATGCTGTTTTAACCTATGCTTTATTAAATTGTATTTATGTTGTTTTATCCTATGCTTTATTAAATTGTGTTTATGTTGTTTTATCCTATGCTTTATTAAATTGTATTTATGTTGTTTTAACCTATGCTTTATTAAATTGTATGTATGTTGTTTTATCCTATACTTTATTAAATTGTATTTATGTTGTTTTATCCTATGCTTTATTAAATTGTATTTATGTTGTTTTATCCTATGCTTTATTAAATTGTATTTATGTTGTTTTATCCTATGCTTTATTAAATTGTGTTTATGTTGTTTTATCCTATACTTTATTAAATTGTATTTATGTTGTTTTATCCTATGCTTTATTAAATTGTATTTATGTTGTTTTATTCTATGCTTTATTAAACTGCATTTATGTTGTTTTATCCTATGCTTTATTAAATTGTATTTATGTTGTTTTTTTCTATGCTTTATTAAATTGTATTTGTGTTGTTTTATCCTATGCTTTATTAAATTGTATTTATGTTGTTTTATCCTATGCTTTATTAAATTGTATTTATGTTGTTTTATCCTATGCTTTATTAAATTGTATTTATGTTGTTTTATCCTATGCTTTATTAAATTGTGTTTATGTTGTTTTATCCTATGCTTTATTAAATTGTATTTATGTTGTTTTATTCTATGCTTTATTAAATTGTATTTATTTTGTTTTAACCTATGCTTTATTAAATTGTATTTATGTTGTTTTATCCTATGCTTTATTAAATTGTATTTATGTTGTTTTATCCTATGCTTTATTAAATTGTGTTTATGTTGTTTTATCCTATACTTTATTAAATTGTATTTATGATGTTTTAAACTATGCTTTATTAAATTGTATTTATGTTGTTTTATCCTATGCTTTATTAAATTGTATTTATGTTGTTTTATCCTATGCTTTATTAAATTGTGTTTATCTTGTTTTAACCTATGCTTTATTAAATTGTATTTATGTTGTTTTAACCCATTCTTTATTAAATTGCATTTATGTTGTTGTAACCCATGCTTTATTAAATTGTATTTATGTTGTTTTATCCTATGCTTTATTAAATTGTGCTTATGTTGTTTTATCCTATGCTTTATTAAATTGTATTTATGTTGTTTTATCCTATGCTTTATTAAATTGTATTTATGTTGTTTTAACCCATGCTTTATTAAATTGTATTTATGTTGTTTTATCCTATGCTTTATTAAATTGTGTTTATGTTGTTTTATCCTATGCTTTTTTAAATTGTATTTATGTTGTTTTATCCTATGCTTTATTAAATTGTATTTATGTTGTTTTATTCTATGCTTTATTAAACTGCATTTATGTTGTTTTATCCTATGCTTTATTAAATTGTATTTATGTTGTTTTTTTCTATGCTTTATTAAATTGTATTTATGTTGTTTTATCCTATGCTTTATTAAATTGTATTTATGTTGTTTTATCCTATGCTTTATTAAATTGTATTTATGTTGTTTTATCCTGTTTTATTAAATTGTATTTATGTTGTTTTATCCTATACTTTATTAAATTGTATTTATGCTGTTTTAACCTATGCTTTATTAAATTGTATTTATGTTGTTTTATCCTATGCTTTATTAAATTGTGTTTATGTTGTTTTATCCTATGCTTTATTAAATTGTATTAATGTTGTTTTATCCTATGCTTTATTAAATTGTATTTATGTTGTTTTATCCTATGCTTTATTAAATTGTATTTATGTTGTTTTATCCTATGCTTTATTAAATTGTATTTATGTTGTTTTATCCTATACTTTATTAAATTGTATTTATGTTGTTTTAACCTATGCTTTATTAAATTGTATTTATGTTGTTTTATCCTATGCTTTATTAAATTGTATTTATGTTGTTTTATCCTATGCTTTATTAAATTGTATTTATGTTGTTTTATCCTATGCTTTATTAAATTGTATTTATGTTGTTTTAACCTATGCTTTATTAAATTGTTTGTATGTTGTTTTATCCTATACTTTATTAAATTGTATTTATGTTGTTTTATCCTATGCTTTATTAAATTGTATTTATGTTGTTTTATCCAATGCTTTATTAAATTGTATTTATGTTGTTTTATCCTATGCTTTATTAAATTGTGTTTATGTTGTTTTATCCTATACTTTATTAAATTGTATTTATGTTGTTTTATCCTATGCTTTATTAAATTGTATTTATGTTGTTTTATTCTATGCTTTATTAAACTGCATTTATGTTGTTTTATCCTATGCTTTATTAAATTGTATTTATGTTGTTTTTTTCTATGCTTTATTAAATTGTATTTATGTTGTTTTATCCTATGCTTTATTAAATTGTATTTATGTTGTATTATCCTATGCTTTATTAAATTGTATTTATGTTGTTTTATCCTATGCTTTATTAAATTGTATTTATGTTGTTTTATCCTATACTTTATTAAATTGTATTTATGCTGTTTTAACCTATGCTTTATTAAATTGTATTTATGTTGTTTTATCCTATGCTTTATTAAATTGTGTTTATGTTGTTTTATCCTATGCTTTATTAAATTGTATTAATGTTGTTTTATCCTATGCTTTATTAAATTGTATTTATGTTGTTTTATCCTATGCTTTATTAAATTGTATTTATGTTGTTTTATCCTATGCTTTATTAAATTGTTTTTATGTTGTTTTATCCTATACTTTATTAAATTGTATTTATGTTGTTTTAACCTATGCTTTATTAAATTGTATTTATGTTGTTTTATCCTATGCTTTATTAAATTGTATTTATGTTGTTTTATCCTATGCTTTATTAAATTGTATTTATGTTGTTTTATCCTATGCTTTATTAAATTGCATTTATGTTGTTTTAACCTATGCTTTATTAAATTGTATGTATGTTGTTTTATCCTATACTTTATTAAATTGTATTTATGTTGTTTTATCCTATGCTTTATTAAATTGTATTTATGTTGTTTTATCCTATGCTTTATTAAATTGTATTTATGTTGTTTTATCCTATGTTTTATTAAATTGTGTTTATGTTGTTTTATCCTATACTTTATTAAATTGTATTTATGTTGTTTTAAACTATGCTTTATTAAATTGTATTTATGTTGTTTTATCCTATGCTTTATTAAATTGTATTTAAGTTGTTTTTTCCTATGCTTTATTAAATTGTATTCATGTTGTTTTAACCCATGCTTTATTAAATTGTATTTATGTTGTTTTATCCTATGCTTTATTAAAATGTGTTTATGTTGTTTTATCCTATGCTTTTTTAAATTGTATTTATGTTGTTTTATCCTATGCTTTATTAAATTGTATTTATGTTGTTTTATTCTATGCTTTATTAAATTGTATTTATGTTTTTTTATCCTATGCTTTATTAAATTTTATTTATGTTGTTTTATCCTTTGCTTTATTAAATTGTATTTATGTTTTTTATTGTATGCTTTATTAAACTGCATTTATGTTGTTTTATCCTATGCTTTATTAAATTGTATTTATGTTGTTTTATCCTATGCTTTATTAAATTGTGTTTATGTTGTTTTATCCTATGCTTTATTAAATTGTATTTATGTTGTTTTATCCTATGCTTTATTAAATTGTATTTATGTTGTTTTATCCTATGCTTTATTAAATTGTATTTATGTTGTTTTATCCTATGCTTTATTAAATTGTATTCATGTTGTTTTATCCTATGCTTTATTAAATCGTATTTATGTTGTTTTATCCTATGCTTTATTAAATTGTGTTTATGTTGTTTTATCCTATGCTTTATTAAATTGTATTTATGTTGTTTTATCCTATGCTTTATTAAATTGTATTTATGTTGTTTTATCCTATGCTTGATTAAATTGTGTTTATGTTGTTTTATCCTATACTTTATTAAATTGTATTTATGTTGTTTTAATCTATGCTTTATTAAATTGTATTTATGTTGTTTTATCCTATGCTTTACTAAACTGTATTTATGTTGTTTTATCCTATGCTTTATTAAATTGTGCTTATGTTGTTTTATCCTATGGTTTATTAAATTGTATTTATGTTGTTTTATCCTATGCTTTATTAAATTGTATTTATGTTGTTTTATCCTATGCTTTATTAAATTGTATTTATGTTGTTTTATCCTATGCTTTATTAAACTGTATTTATGTTGTTTTAACCTATGCTTTATTACATCGTGTTTATGTTGTTTTATCCTATGCTTTATTAAATTGTATTTATGTTGCTTTAACCTATGCTTTATTAAATTGTATTTATGTTGTTTTATCCAATGCTTTATTAAATGGTATTTATGTTGTTTTATCCTATGCTTTATTAAATGGTATTTATGTTGTTTTATCCTATGCTTTATTAAATTGTATTTATGTTGTTTTATCCTATGCTTTATTAAATTGTGTTTATGTTGTTTTATCCTATGCTTTATTAAATTGTATTTATGTTGTTTTATCCTATGCTTCATTAAATTGTATTTATGTTGTTTTAACCTATGCTTTATTAAATTGTATTTATGTTGTTTTAACCTATGCTTTATTAAATTGTATTTATGTTGTTTTATCCAATGCTTTATTAAATGGTATTTATGTTGTTTTATCCTATGCTTTATTAAATGGTATTTATGTTGTTTTATCCTATGCTTTATTAAATTGTATTTATGTTGTTTTATCCTATGCTTTATTAAATTGTGTTTATGTTGTTTTATCCTATGCTTTATTAAATTGTATTTATGTTGTTTTATCCTATGCTTTATTAAATTGTATTTATGTTGTTTTAACCTATGCTTTATTAAATTGTATTTATGTTGTTTTAACCTATGCTTTATTAAATTGTATTTATGTTGTTTTATCCTATGCTTTATTAAATTGTGTTTATGTTGTTTTATCCTATGCTTTATTAAATTGTATTTATGTTGTTTTATCCTATGCTTTATTAAATTGTATTTATGTTGTTTTATCCTATGCTTTATTAAATTGTATTTATGTTGTTTTAACCTATGCTTTATTAAATTGTATTTATGTTGTTTTATCCTATACTTTATTAAATTGTATTTATGTTGTTTTAACCTATGCTTTATTAAATTGCATTTACGTTTTTTTATCCTATGCTTTATTAAATTGTATTTATGTTGTTTTATCCTATACTTTATTAAATTGTATTTATGTTGTTTTAACCTATGCTTTATTAAATTGTTTTTATGTTGTTTTATCCTATGCTTTATTAAATTGTATTTATGTTGTTTTATCCTATGTTTATTAAATTGTATTTATGTTGTTTTATCCTATGCTTTATTAAATTGTGTTTATGTTGTTTTATCCTATGCTTTTTTAAATTGTATTTATGTTGTTTTATCCTATGCTTTATTAAATTGTATTTATGTTGTTTTATTCTATGCTTTATTAAACTGCATTTATGTTGTTTTATCCTATGCTTTATTAAATTGTATTTATGTTGTTTTTTTCTATGCTTTATTAAATTGTATTTATGTTGTTTTATCCTATGCTTTATTAAATTGTATTTATGTTGTTTTATCCTATGCTTTATTAAATTGTATTTATGTTGTTTTATCCTATGCTTTATTATATTGTATTTATGTTGTTTTATCCTATACTTTATTAAATTGTATTTATGCTGTTTTAACCTATGCTTTATTAAATTGTATTTATGTTGTTTTATCCTATGCTTTATTAAATTGTGTTTATGTTGTTTTATCCTATGCTTTATTAAATTGTATTAATGTTGTTTTATCCTATGCTTTATTAAAATGTATTTATGTTGTTTTATCCTATGCTTTATTAAATTGTATTTATGTTGTTTTATCCTATGCTTTATTAAATTGTATTTATGTTGTTTTATCCTATACTTTATTAAATTGTATTTATGTTGTTTTAACCTATGCTTTATTAAATTGTATTTATGTTGTTTTATCCTATGCTTTATTAAATTGTATTTATGTTGTTTTATCCTATGCTTTATTAAATTGTATTTATGTTGTTTTATCCTATGCTTTATTAAATTGTATTTATGTTGTTTTAACCTATGCTTTATTAAATTGTATGTATGTTGTTTTATCCTATACTTTATTAAATTGTATTTATGTTGTTTTATCCTATGCTTTATTAAATTGTATTTATGTTGTTTTATCCTATGCTTTATTAAATTGTATTTATGTTGTTTTATCCTATGCTTTATTAAATTGTGTTTATGTTGTTTTATCCTATACTTTATTAAATTGTATTTATGTTGTTTTATCCTATGCTTTATTAAATTGTATTTATGTTGTTTTATTCTATGCTTTATTAAACTGCATTTATGTTGTTTTATCCTATGCTTTATTAAATTGTATTTATGTTGTTTTTTTCTATGCTTTATTAAATTGTATTTATGTTGTTTTATCCTATGCTTTATTAAATTGTATTTATGTTGTTTTATCCTATGCTTTATTAAATTGTATTTATGTTGTTTTATCCTATGCTTTATTAAATTGTATTTATGTTGTTTTATCCTATACTTTATTAAATTGTATTTATGCTGTTTTAACCTATGCTTTATTAAATTGTATTTATGTTGTTTTATCCTATGCTTTATTAAATTGTGTTTATGTTGTTTTATCCTATGCTTTATTAAATTGTATTAATGTTGTTTTATCCTATGCTTTATTAAATTGTATTTATGTTGTTTTATCCTATGCTTTATTAAATTGTATTTATGTTGTTTTATCCTATGCTTTATTAAATTGTTTTTATGTTGTTTTATCCTATACTTTATTAAATTGTATTTATGTTGTTTTAACCTATGCTTTATTAAATTGTATTTATGTTGTTTTATCCTATGCTTTATTAAATTGTATTTATGTTGTTTTATCCTATGCTTTATTAAATTGTATTTATGTTGTTTTATCCTATGCTTATTAAATTGTATTTATGTTGTTTTAACCTATGCTTTATTAAATTGTATGTATGTTGTTTTATCCTATACTTTATTAAATTGTATTTATGTTGTTTTATCCTATGCTTTATTAAATTGTATTTATGTTGTTTTATCCTATGCTTTATTAAATTGTATTTATGTTGTTTTATCCTATGCTTTATTAAATTGTGTTTATGTTGTTTTATCCTATACTTTATTAAATTGTATTTATGTTGTTTTAAACTATGCTTTATTAAATTGTATTTATGTTGTTTTATCCTATGCTTTATTAAATTGTATTTAAGTTGTTTTTTCCTACGCTTTATTAAATTGTATTCATGTTGTTTTAACCCATGCTTTATTAAATTGTATTTATGTTGTTTTATCCTATGCTTTATTAAAATGTGTTTATGTTGTTTTATCCTATGCTTTTTTAAATTGTATTTATGTTGTTTTATCCTATGCTTTATTAAATTGTATTTATGTTTTTTTATTCTATGCTTTATTAAATTGTATTTATGTTTTTTTATCCTATGCTTTATTAAATTTTATTTATGTTGTTTTATCCTTTGCTTTATTAAACTGCATTTATGTTGTTTTATCCTATGCTTTATTAAATTGTATTTATGTTGTTTTTTTCTATGCTTTATTAAATTGTATTTATGTTGTTTTATCCTATGCTTTATTAAATTGTATTTATGTTGTTTTATCCTATGCTTTATTAAATTGTATTTATGTTTTTTTATCCTATGCTTTATTAAATTTTATTTATGTTGTTTTATCCTTTGCTTTATTAAACTGCATTTATGTTGTTTTATCCTATGCTTTATTAAATTGTATTTATGTTGTTTTTTTCTATGCTTTATTAAATTGTATTTATGTTGTTTTATCCTATGCTTTATTAAATTGCATTTATGTTGTTTTATTCTATGCTTTATTAAACTGCATTTATGTTGTTTTATCCTATGCTTTATTAAATTGTATTTATGTTGTTTTTTTCTATGCTTTATTAAATTGTATTTATGTTGTTTTATCCTATGCTTTATTAAATTGTATTTATGTTGTTTTATCCTATGCTTTATTAAATTGTATTTATGTTGTTTTATCCTATGCTTTATTAAATTGTATTTATGTTGTTTTATCCTATACTTTATTAAATTGTATTTATGCTGTTTTAACCTATGCTTTATTAAATTGTATTTATGTTGTTTTATCCTATGCTTTATTAAATTGTGTTTATGTTGTTTTATCCTATGCTTTATTAAATTGTATTAATGTTGTTTTATCCTATGCTTTATTAAATTGTATTTATGTTGTTTTATCCTATGCTTTATTAAATTGTATTTATGTTGTTTTATCCTATGCTTTATTAAATTGTATTTATGTTGTTTTATCCTATACTTTATTAAATTGTATTTATGTTGTTTTAACCTATGCTTTATTAAATTGTATTTATGTTGTTTTATCCTATGCTTTATTAAATTGTATTTATGTTGTTTTAACCTATGCTTTATTAAATTGTATGTATGTTGTTTTATCCTATACTTTATTAAATTGTATTTATGTTGTTTTATCCTATGCTTTATTAAATTGTATTTATGTTGTTTTATCCTATGCTTTATTAAATTGTATTTATGTTGTTTTATCCTATGCTTTATTAAATTGTGTTTATGTTGTTTTATCCTATACTTTATTAAATTGTATTTATGTTGTTTTATCCTATGCTTTATTAAATTGTATTTATGTTGTTTTATCCAATGCTTTATTAAATTGTATTTATGTTGTTTTATCCTATGCTTTATTAAATTGTGTTTATGTTGTTTTATCCTATACTTTATTAAATTGTATTTATGTTGTTTTATCCTATGCTTTATTAAATTGTATTTATGTTGTTTTATTCTATGCTTTATTAAACTGCATTTATGTTGTTTTATCCTATGCTTTATTAAATTGTATTTATGTTGTTTTTTTCTATGCTTTATTAAATTGTATTTATGTTGTTTTATCCTATGCTTTATTAAATTGTATTTATGTTGTTTTATCCTATGCTTTATTAAATTGTATTTATGTTGTTTTATCCTATGCTTTATTAAATTGTATTTATGTTGTTTTATCCTATACTTTATTAAATTGTATTTATGCTGTTTTAACCTATGCTTTATTAAATTGTATTTATGTTGTTTTATCCTATGCTTTATTAAATTGTGTTTATGTTGTTTTATCCTATGCTTTATTAAATTGTATTAATGTTGTTTTATCCTATGCTTTATTAAATTGTATTTATGTTGTTTTATCCTATGCTTTATTAAATTGTATTTATGTTGTTTTATCCTATGCTTTATTAAATTGTTTTTATGTTGTTTTATCCTATACTTTATTAAATTGTATTTATGTTGTTTTAACCTATGCTTTATTAAATTGTATTTATGTTGTTTTATCCTATGCTTTATTAAATTGTATTTATGTTGTTTTATCCTATGCTTTATTAAATTGTATTTATGTTGTTTTATCCTATGCTTTATTAAATTGCATTTATGTTGTTTTAACCTATGCTTTATTAAATTGTATGTATGTTGTTTTATCCTATACTTTATTAAATTGTATTTATGTTGTTTTATCCTATGCTTTATTAAATTGTATTTATGTTGTTTTATCCTATGCTTTATTAAATTGTATTTATGTTGTTTTATCCTATGCTTTATTAAATTGTGTTTATGTTGTTTTATCCTATACTTTATTAAATTGTATTTATGTTGTTTTAAACTATGCTTTATTAAATTGTATTTATGTTGTTTTATCCTATGCTTTATTAAATTGTATTTAAGTTGTTTTTTCCTATGCTTTATTAAATTGTATTCATGTTGTTTTAACCCATGCTTTATTAAATTGTATTTATGTTGTTTTATCCTATGCTTTATTAAAATGTGTTTATGTTGTTTTATCCTATGCTTTTTTAAATTGTATTTATGTTGTTTTATCCTATGCTTTATTAAATTGTATTTATGTTGTTTTATTCTATGCTTTATTAAATTGTATTTATGTTTTTTTATCCTATGCTTTATTAAATTTTATTTATGTTGTTTTATCCTTTGCTTTATTAAATTGTATTTATGTTTTTTATTGTATGCTTTATTAAACTGCATTTATGTTGTTTTATCCTATGCTTTATTAAATTGTATTTATGTTGTTTTATCCTATGCTTTATTAAATTGTGTTTATGTTGTTTTATCCTATGCTTTATTAAATTGTATTTATGTTGTTTTATCCTATGCTTTATTAAATTGTATTTATGTTGTTTTATCCTATGCTTTATTAAATTGTATTTATGTTGTTTTATCCTATGCTTTATTAAATTGTATTCATGTTGTTTTATCCTATGCTTTATTAAATTGTATTTATGTTGTTTTATCCTATGCTTTATTAAATTGTGTTTATGTTGTTTTATCCTATGCTTTATTAAATTGTATTTATGTTGTTTTATCCTATGCTTTATTAAATTGTATTTATGTTGTTTTATCCTATGCTTGATTAAATTGTGTTTATGTTGTTTTATCCTATACTTTATTAAATTGTATTTATGTTGTTTTAATCTATGCTTTATTAAATTGTATTTATGTTGTTTTATCCTATGCTTTACTAAACTGTATTTATGTTGTTTTATCCTATGCTTTATTAAATTGTGCTTATGTTGTTTTATCCTATGGTTTATTAAATTGTATTTATGTTGTTTTATCCTATGCTTTATTAAATTGTATTTATGTTGTTTTATCCTATGCTTTATTAAATTGTATTTATGTTGTTTTATCCTATGCTTTATTAAACTGTATTTATGTTGTTTTAACCTATGCTTTATTACATCGTGTTTATGTTGTTTTATCCTATGCTTTATTAAATTGTATTTATGTTGCTTTAACCTATGCTTTATTAAATTGTATTTATGTTGTTTTATCCAATGCTTTATTAAATGGTATTTATGTTGTTTTATCCTATGCTTTATTAAATGGTATTTATGTTGTTTTATCCTATGCTTTATTAAATTGTATTTATGTTGTTTTATCCTATGCTTTATTAAATTGTGTTTATGTTGTTTTATCCTATGCTTTATTAAATTGTATTTATGTTGTTTTATCCTATGCTTCATTAAATTGTATTTATGTTGTTTTAACCTATGCTTTATTAAATTGTATTTATGTTGTTTTAACCTATGCTTTATTAAATTGTATTTATGTTGTTTTATCCAATGCTTTATTAAATGGTATTTATGTTGTTTTATCCTATGCTTTATTAAATGGTATTTATGTTGTTTTATCCTATGCTTTATTAAATTGTATTTATGTTGTTTTATCCTATGCTTTATTAAATTGTGTTTATGTTGTTTTATCCTATGCTTTATTAAATTGTATTTATGTTGTTTTATCCTATGCTTTATTAAATTGTATTTATGTTGTTTTAACCTATGCTTTATTAAATTGTATTTATGTTGTTTTAACCTATGCTTTATTAAATTGTATTTATGTTGTTTTATCCTATGCTTTATTAAATTGTGTTTATGTTGTTTTATCCTATGCTTTATTAAATTGTATTTATGTTGTTTTATCCTATGCTTTATTAAATTGTATTTATGTTGTTTTATCCTATGCTTTATTAAATTGTATTTATGTTGTTTTAACCTATGCTTTATTAAATTGTATTTATGTTGTTTTATCCTATACTTTATTAAATTGTATTTATGTTGTTTTAACCTATGCTTTATTAAATTGCATTTACGTTTTTTTATCCTATGCTTTATTAAATTGTATTTATGTTGTTTTATCCTATACTTTATTAAATTGTATTTATGTTGTTTTAACCTATGCTTTATTAAATTGTTTTTATGTTGTTTTATCCTATGCTTTATTAAATTGTATTTATGTTGTTTTATCCTATGTTTATTAAATTGTATTTATGTTGTTTTATCCTATGCTTTATTAAATTGTGTTTATGTTGTTTTATCCTATGCTTTTTTAAATTGTATTTATGTTGTTTTATCCTATGCTTTATTAAATTGTATTTATGTTGTTTTATTCTATGCTTTATTAAACTTCATTTATGTTGTTTTATCCTATGCTTTATTAAATTGTATTTATGTTGTTTTTTTCTATGCTTTATTAAATTGTATTTATGTTGTTTTATCCTATGCTTTATTAAATTGTATTTATGTTGTTTTATCCTATGCTTTATTAAATTGTATTTATGTTGTTTTATCCTATGCTTTATTATATTGTATTTATGTTGTTTTATCCTATACTTTATTAAATTGTATTTATGCTGTTTTAACCTATGCTTTATTAAATTGTATTTATGTTGTTTTATCCTATGCTTTATTAAATTGTGTTTATGTTGTTTTATCCTATGCTTTATTAAATTGTATTAATGTTGTTTTATCCTATGCTTTATTAAATTGTATTTATGTTGTTTTATCCTATGCTTTATTAAATTGTATTTATGTTGTTTTATCCTATGCTTTATTAAATTGTATTTATGTTGTTTTATCCTATACTTTATTAAATTGTATTTATGTTGTTTTAACCTATGCTTTATTAAATTGTATTTATGTTGTTTTATCCTATGCTTTATTAAATTGTATTTATGTTGTTTTATCCTATGCTTTATTAAATTGTATTTATGTTGTTTTATCCTATGCTTTATTAAATTGTATTTATGTTGTTTTAACCTATGCTTTATTAAATTGTATGTATGTTGTTTTATCCTATACTTTATTAAATTGTATTTATGTTGTTTTATCCTATGCTTTATTAAATTGTATTTATGTTGTTTTATCCTATGCTTTATTAAATTGTATTTATGTTGTTTTATCCTATGCTTTATTAAATTGTGTTTATGTTGTTTTATCCTATACTTTATTAAATTGTATTTATGTTGTTTTATCCTATGCTTTATTAAATTGTATTTATGTTGTTTTATTCTATGCTTTATTAAACTGCATTTATGTTGTTTTATCCTATGCTTTATTAAATTGTATTTATGTTGTTTTTTTCTATGCTTTATTAAATTGTATTTATGTTGTTTTATCCTATGCTTTATTAAATTGTATTTATGTTGTTTTATCCTATGCTTTATTAAATTGTATTTATGTTGTTTTATCCTATGCTTTATTAAATTGTATTTATGTTGTTTTATCCTATACTTTATTAAATTGTATTTATGCTGTTTTAACCTATGCTTTATTAAATTGTATTTATGTTGTTTTATCCTATGCTTTATTAAATTGTGTTTATGTTGTTTTATCCTATGCTTTATTAAATTGTATTAATGTTGTTTTATCCTATGCTTTATTAAATTGTATTTATGTTGTTTTATCCTATGCTTTATTAAATTGTATTTATGTTGTTTTATCCTATGCTTTATTAAATTGTTTTTATGTTGTTTTATCCTATACTTTATTAAATTGTATTTATGTTGTTTTAACCTATGCTTTATTAAATTGTATTTATGTTGTTTTATCCTATGCTTTATTAAATTGTATTTATGTTGTTTTATCCTATGCTTTATTAAATTGTATTTATGTTGTTTTATCCTATGCTTATTAAATTGTATTTATGTTGTTTTAACCTATGCTTTATTAAATTGTATGTATGTTGTTTTATCCTATACTTTATTAAATTGTATTTATGTTGTTTTATCCTATGCTTTATTAAATTGTATTTATGTTGTTTTATCCTATGCTTTATTAAATTGTATTTATGTTGTTTTATCCTATGCTTTATTAAATTGTGTTTATGTTGTTTTATCCTATACTTTATTAAATTGTATTTATGTTGTTTTAAACTATGCTTTATTAAATTGTATTTATGTTGTTTTATCCTATGCTTTATTAAATTGTATTTAAGTTGTTTTTTCCTACGCTTTATTAAATTGTATTCATGTTGTTTTAACCCATGCTTTATTAAATTGTATTTATGTTGTTTTATCCTATGCTTTATTAAAATGTGTTTATGTTGTTTTATCCTATGCTTTTTTAAATTGTATTTATGTTGTTTTATCCTATGCTTTATTAAATTGTATTTATGTTTTTTTATTCTATGCTTTATTAAATTGTATTTATGTTTTTTTATCCTATGCTTTATTAAATTTTATTTATGTTGTTTTATCCTTTGCTTTATTAAACTGCATTTATGTTGTTTTATCCTATGCTTTATTAAATTGTATTTATGTTGTTTTTTTCTATGCTTTATTAAATTGTATTTATGTTGTTTTATCCTATGCTTTATTAAATTGTATTTATGTTGTTTTATCCTATGCTTTATTAAATTGTATTTATGTTTTTTTATCCTATGCTTTATTAAATTTTATTTATGTTGTTTTATCCTTTGCTTTATTAAACTGCATTTATGTTGTTTTATCCTATGCTTTATTAAATTGTATTTATGTTGTTTTTTTCTATGCTTTATTAAATTGTATTTATGTTGTTTTATCCTATGCTTTATTAAATTGTATTTATGTTGTTTTATTCTATGCTTTATTAAACTGCATTTATGTTGTTTTATCCTATGCTTTATTAAATTGTATTTATGTTGTTTTTTTCTATGCTTTATTAAATTGTATTTATGTTGTTTTATCCTATGCTTTATTAAATTGTATTTATGTTGTTTTATCCTATGCTTTATTAAATTGTATTTATGTTGTTTTATCCTATGCTTTATTAAATTGTATTTATGTTGTTTTATCCTATACTTTATTAAATTGTATTTATGCTGTTTTAACCTATGCTTTATTAAATTGTATTTATGTTGTTTTATCCTATGCTTTATTAAATTGTGTTTATGTTGTTTTATCCTATGCTTTATTAAATTGTATTAATGTTGTTTTATCCTATGCTTTATTAAATTGTATTTATGTTGTTTTATCCTATGCTTTATTAAATTGTATTTATGTTGTTTTATCCTATGCTTTATTAAATTGTATTTATGTTGTTTTATCCTATACTTTATTAAATTGTATTTATGTTGTTTTAACCTATGCTTTATTAAATTGTATTTATGTTGTTTTATCCTATGCTTTATTAAATTGTATTTATGTTGTTTTAACCTATGCTTTATTAAATTGTATGTATGTTGTTTTATCCTATACTTTATTAAATTGTATTTATGTTGTTTTATCCTATGCTTTATTAAATTGTATTTATGTTGTTTTATCCTATGCTTTATTAAATTGTATTTATGTTGTTTTATCCTATGCTTTATTAAATTGTGTTTATGTTGTTTTATCCTATACTTTATTAAATTGTATTTATGTTGTTTTATCCTATGCTTTATTAAATTGTATTTATGTTGTTTTATCCAATGCTTTATTAAATTGTATTTATGTTGTTTTATCCTATGCTTTATTAAATTGTGTTTATGTTGTTTTATCCTATACTTTATTAAATTGTATTTATGTTGTTTTATCCTATGCTTTATTAAATTGTATTTATGTTGTTTTATTCTATGCTTTATTAAACTGCATTTATGTTGTTTTATCCTATGCTTTATTAAATTGTATTTATGTTGTTTTTTTCTATGCTTTATTAAATTGTATTTATGTTGTTTTATCCTATGCTTTATTAAATTGTATTTATGTTGTTTTATCCTATGCTTTATTAAATTGTATTTATGTTGTTTTATCCTATGCTTTATTAAATTGTATTTATGTTGTTTTATCCTATACTTTATTAAATTGTATTTATGCTGTTTTAACCTATGCTTTATTAAATTGTATTTATGTTGTTTTATCCTATGCTTTATTAAATTGTGTTTATGTTGTTTTATCCTATGCTTTATTAAATTGTATTAATGTTGTTTTATCCTATGCTTTATTAAATTGTATTTATGTTGTTTTATCCTATGCTTTATTAAATTGTATTTATGTTGTTTTATCCTATGCTTTATTAAATTGTTTTTATGTTGTTTTATCCTATACTTTATTAAATTGTATTTATGTTGTTTTAACCTATGCTTTATTAAATTGTATTTATGTTGTTTTATCCTATGCTTTATTAAATTGTATTTATGTTGTTTTATCCTATGCTTTATTAAATTGTATTTATGTTGTTTTATCCTATGCTTTATTAAATTGCATTTATGTTGTTTTAACCTATGCTTTATTAAATTGTATGTATGTTGTTTTATCCTATACTTTATTAAATTGTATTTATGTTGTTTTATCCTATGCTTTATTAAATTGTATTTATGTTGTTTTATCCTATGCTTTATTAAATTGTATTTATGTTGTTTTATCCTATGCTTTATTAAATTGTGTTTATGTTGTTTTATCCTATACTTTATTAAATTGTATTTATGTTGTTTTAAACTATGCTTTATTAAATTGTATTTATGTTGTTTTATCCTATGCTTTATTAAATTGTATTTAAGTTGTTTTTTCCTATGCTTTATTAAATTGTATTCATGTTGTTTTAACCCATGCTTTATTAAATTGTATTTATGTTGTTTTATCCTATGCTTTATTAAAATGTGTTTATGTTGTTTTATCCTATGCTTTTTTAAATTGTATTTATGTTGTTTTATCCTATGCTTTATTAAATTGTATTTATGTTGTTTTATTCTATGCTTTATTAAATTGTATTTATGTTTTTTTATCCTATGCTTTATTAAATTTTATTTATGTTGTTTTATCCTTTGCTTTATTAAATTGTATTTATGTTTTTTATTGTATGCTTTATTAAACTGCATTTATGTTGTTTTATCCTATGCTTTATTAAATTGTATTTATGTTGTTTTATCCTATGCTTTATTAAATTGTGTTTATGTTGTTTTATCCTATGCTTTATTAAATTGTATTTATGTTGTTTTATCCTATGCTTTATTAAATTGTATTTATGTTGTTTTATCCTATGCTTTATTAAATTGTATTTATGTTGTTTTATCCTATGCTTTATTAAATTGTATTCATGTTGTTTTATCCTATGCTTTATTAAATTGTATTTATGTTGTTTTATCCTATGCTTTATTAAATTGTGTTTATGTTGTTTTATCCTATGCTTTATTAAATTGTATTTATGTTGTTTTATCCTATGCTTTATTAAATTGTATTTATGTTGTTTTATCCTATGCTTGATTAAATTGTGTTTATGTTGTTTTATCCTATACTTTATTAAATTGTATTTATGTTGTTTTAATCTATGCTTTATTAAATTGTATTTATGTTGTTTTATCCTATGCTTTACTAAACTGTATTTATGTTGTTTTATCCTATGCTTTATTAAATTGTGCTTATGTTGTTTTATCCTATGGTTTATTAAATTGTATTTATGTTGTTTTATCCTATGCTTTATTAAATTGTATTTATGTTGTTTTATCCTATGCTTTATTAAATTGTATTTATGTTGTTTTATCCTATGCTTTATTAAACTGTATTTATGTTGTTTTAACCTATGCTTTATTACATCGTGTTTATGTTGTTTTATCCTATGCTTTATTAAATTGTATTTATGTTGCTTTAACCTATGCTTTATTAAATTGTATTTATGTTGTTTTATCCAATGCTTTATTAAATGGTATTTATGTTGTTTTATCCTATGCTTTATTAAATGGTATTTATGTTGTTTTATCCTATGCTTTATTAAATTGTATTTATGTTGTTTTATCCTATGCTTTATTAAATTGTGTTTATGTTGTTTTATCCTATGCTTTATTAAATTGTATTTATGTTGTTTTATCCTATGCTTCATTAAATTGTATTTATGTTGTTTTAACCTATGCTTTATTAAATTGTATTTATGTTGTTTTAACCTATGCTTTATTAAATTGTATTTATGTTGTTTTATCCAATGCTTTATTAAATGGTATTTATGTTGTTTTATCCTATGCTTTATTAAATGGTATTTATGTTGTTTTATCCTATGCTTTATTAAATTGTATTTATGTTGTTTTATCCTATGCTTTATTAAATTGTGTTTATGTTGTTTTATCCTATGCTTTATTAAATTGTATTTATGTTGTTTTATCCTATGCTTTATTAAATTGTATTTATGTTGTTTTAACCTATGCTTTATTAAATTGTATTTATGTTGTTTTAACCTATGCTTTATTAAATTGTATTTATGTTGTTTTATCCTATGCTTTATTAAATTGTGTTTATGTTGTTTTATCCTATGCTTTATTAAATTGTATTTATGTTGTTTTATCCTATGCTTTATTAAATTGTATTTATGTTGTTTTATCCTATGCTTTATTAAATTGTATTTATGTTGTTTTAACCTATGCTTTATTAAATTGTATTTATGTTGTTTTATCCTATACTTTATTAAATTGTATTTATGTTGTTTTAACCTATGCTTTATTAAATTGCATTTACGTTTTTTTATCCTATGCTTTATTAAATTGTATTTATGTTGTTTTATCCTATACTTTATTAAATTGTATTTATGTTGTTTTAACCTATGCTTTATTAAATTGTTTTTATGTTGTTTTATCCTATGCTTTATTAAATTGTATTTATGTTGTTTTATCCTATGTTTATTAAATTGTATTTATGTTGTTTTATCCTATGCTTTATTAAATTGTGTTTATGTTGTTTTATCCTATGCTTTTTTAAATTGTATTTATGTTGTTTTATCCTATGCTTTATTAAATTGTATTTATGTTGTTTTATTCTATGCTTTATTAAACTGCATTTATGTTGTTTTATCCTATGCTTTATTAAATTGTATTTATGTTGTTTTTTTCTATGCTTTATTAAATTGTATTTATGTTGTTTTATCCTATGCTTTATTAAATTGTATTTATGTTGTTTTATCCTATGCTTTATTAAATTGTATTTATGTTGTTTTATCCTATGCTTTATTATATTGTATTTATGTTGTTTTATCCTATACTTTATTAAATTGTATTTATGCTGTTTTAACCTATGCTTTATTAAATTGTATTTATGTTGTTTTATCCTATGCTTTATTAAATTGTGTTTATGTTGTTTTATCCTATGCTTTATTAAATTGTATTAATGTTGTTTTATCCTATGCTTTATTAAATTGTATTTATGTTGTTTTATCCTATGCTTTATTAAATTGTATTTATGTTGTTTTATCCTATGCTTTATTAAATTGTATTTATGTTGTTTTATCCTATACTTTATTAAATTGTATTTATGTTGTTTTAACCTATGCTTTATTAAATTGTATTTATGTTGTTTTATCCTATGCTTTATTAAATTGTATTTATGTTGTTTTATCCTATGCTTTATTAAATTGTATTTATGTTGTTTTATCCTATGCTTTATTAAATTGTATTTATGTTGTTTTAACCTATGCTTTATTAAATTGTATGTATGTTGTTTTATCCTATACTTTATTAAATTGTATTTATGTTGTTTTATCCTATGCTTTATTAAATTGTATTTATGTTGTTTTATCCTATGCTTTATTAAATTGTATTTATGTTGTTTTATCCTATGCTTTATTAAATTGTGTTTATGTTGTTTTATCCTATACTTTATTAAATTGTATTTATGTTGTTTTATCCTATGCTTTATTAAATTGTATTTATGTTGTTTTATTCTATGCTTTATTAAACTGCATTTATGTTGTTTTATCCTATGCTTTATTAAATTGTATTTATGTTGTTTTTTTCTATGCTTTATTAAATTGTATTTATGTTGTTTTATCCTATGCTTTATTAAATTGTATTTATGTTGTTTTATCCTATGCTTTATTAAATTGTATTTATGTTGTTTTATCCTATGCTTTATTAAATTGTATTTATGTTGTTTTATCCTATACTTTATTAAATTGTATTTATGCTGTTTTAACCTATGCTTTATTAAATTGTATTTATGTTGTTTTATCCTATGCTTTATTAAATTGTGTTTATGTTGTTTTATCCTATGCTTTATTAAATTGTATTAATGTTGTTTTATCCTATGCTTTATTAAATTGTATTTATGTTGTTTTATCCTATGCTTTATTAAATTGTATTTATGTTGTTTTATCCTATGCTTTATTAAATTGTTTTTATGTTGTTTTATCCTATACTTTATTAAATTGTATAAATGTTGTTTTAACCTATGCTTTATTAAATTGTATTTATGTTGTTTTATCCTATGCTTTATTAAATTGTATTTATGTTGTTTTATCCTATGCTTTATTAAATTGTATTTATGTTGTTTTATCCTATGCTTATTAAATTGTATTTATGTTGTTTTAACCTATGCTTTATTAAATTGTATGTATGTTGTTTTATCCTATACTTTATTAAATTGTATTTATGTTGTTTTATCCTATGCTTTATTAAATTGTATTTATGTTGTTTTATCCTATGCTTTATTAAATTGTATTTATGTTGTTTTATCCTATGCTTTATTAAATTGTGTTTATGTTGTTTTATCCTATACTTTATTAAATTGTATTTATGTTGTTTTAAACTATGCTTTATTAAATTGTATTTATGTTGTTTTATCCTATGCTTTATTAAATTGTATTTAAGTTGTTTTTTCCTACGCTTTATTAAATTGTATTCATGTTGTTTTAACCCATGCTTTATTAAATTGTATTTATGTTGTTTTATCCTATGCTTTATTAAAATGTGTTTATGTTGTTTTATCCTATGCTTTTTTAAATTGTATTTATGTTGTTTTATCCTATGCTTTATTAAATTGTATTTATGTTTTTTTATTCTATGCTTTATTAAATTGTATTTATGTTTTTTTATCCTATGCTTTATTAAATTTTATTTATGTTGTTTTATCCCCTGCTTTATTAAACTGCATTTATGTTGTTTTATCCTATGCTTTATTAAATTGTATTTATGTTGTTTTTTTCTATGCTTTATTAAATTGTATTTATGTTGTTTTATCCTATGCTTTATTAAATTGTATTTATGTTGTTTTATCCTATGCTTTATTAAATTGTATTTATGTTTTTTTATCCTATGCTTTATTAAATTTTATTTATGTTGTTTTATCCTTTGCTTTATTAAACTGCATTTATGTTGTTTTATCCTATGCTTTATTAAATTGTATTTATGTTGTTTTTTTCTATGCTTTATTAAATTGTATTTATGTTGTTTTATCCTATGCTTTATTAAATTGTATTTATGTTGTTTTATTCTATGCTTTATTAAACTGCATTTATGTTGTTTTATCCTATGCTTTATTAAATTGTATTTATGTTGTTTTTTTCTATGCTTTATTAAATTGTATTTATGTTGTTTTATCCTATGCTTTATTAAATTGTATTTATGTTGTTTTATCCTATGCTTTATTAAATTGTATTTATGTTGTTTTATCCTATGCTTTATTAAATTGTATTTATGTTGTTTTATCCTATACTTTATTAAATTGTATTTATGCTGTTTTAACCTATGCTTTATTAAATTGTATTTATGTTGTTTTATCCTATGCTTTATTAAATTGTGTTTATGTTGTTTTATCCTATGCTTTATTAAATTGTATTAATGTTGTTTTATCCTATGCTTTATTAAATTGTATTTATGTTGTTTTATCCTATGCTTTATTAAATTGTATTTATGTTGTTTTATCCTATGCTTTATTAAATTGTATTTATGTTGTTTTATCCTATACTTTATTAAATTGTATTTATGTTGTTTTAACCTATGCTTTATTAAATTGTATTTATGTTGTTTTATCCTATGCTTTATTAAATTGTATTTATGTTGTTTTAACCTATGCTTTATTAAATTGTATGTATGTTGTTTTATCCTATACTTTATTAAATTGTATTTATGTTGTTTTATCCTATGCTTTATTAAATTGTATTTATGTTGTTTTATCCTATGCTTTATTAAATTGTATTTATGTTGTTTTATCCTATGCTTTATTAAATTGTGTTTATGTTGTTTTATCCTATACTTTATTAAATTGTATTTATGTTGTTTTATCCTATGCTTTATTAAATTGTATTTATGTTGTTTTATTCTATGCTTTATTAAACTGCATTTATGTTGTTTTATCCTATGCTTTATTAAATTGTATTTATGTTGTTTTTTTCTATGCTTTATTAAATTGTATTTATGTTGTTTTATCCTATGCTTTATTAAATTGTATTTATGTTGTTTTATCCTATGCTTTATTAAATTGTATTTATGTTGTTTTATCCTATGCTTTATTAAATTGTATTTATGTTGTTTTATCCTATGCTTTATTAAATTGTGTTTATGTTGTTTTATCCTATGCTTTATTAAATTGTATTTATGTTGTTTTATTCTATGCTTTATTAAATTGTATTTATTTTGTTTTAACCTATGCTTTATTAAATTGTATTTATGTTGTTTTATCCTATGCTTTATTAAATTGTATTTATGTTGTTTTATCCTATGCTTTATTAAATTGTGTTTATGTTGTTTTATCCTATACTTTATTAAATTGTATTTATGATGTTTTAAACTATGCTTTATTAAATTGTATTTATGTTGTTTTATCCTATGCTTTATTAAATTGTATTTATGTTGTTTTATCCTATGCTTTATTAAATTGTGTTTATCTTGTTTTAACCTATGCTTTATTAAATTGTATTTATGTTGTTTTAACCCATTCTTTATTAAATTGCATTTATGTTGTTGTAACCCATGCATTATTAAATTGTATTTATGTTGTTTTATCCTATGCTTTATTAAATTGTGCTTATGTTGTTTTATCCTATGCTTTATTAAATTGTATTTATGTTGTTTTATCCTATGCTTTATTAAATTGTATTTATGTTGTTTTAACCCATGCTTTATTAAAATGTATTTATGTTGTTTTATCCTATGCTTTATTAAATTGTGTTTATGTTGTTTTATCCTATGCTTTTTTAAATTGTATTTATGTTGTTTTATCCTATGCTTTATTAAATTGTATTTATGTTGTTTTATTCTATGCTTTATTAAACTGCATTTATGTTGTTTTATCCTATGCTTTATTAAATTGTATTTATGTTGTTTTTTTCTATGCTTTATTAAATTGTATTTATGTTGTTTTATCCTATGCTTTATTAAATTGTATTTATGTTGTTTTATCCTATGCTTTATTAAATTGTATTTATGTTGTTTTATCCTATGCTTTATTAAATTGTATTTATGTTGTTTTATCCTATACTTTATTAAATTGTATTTATGCTGTTTTAACCTATGCTTTATTAAATTGTATTTATGTTGTTTTATCCTATGCTTTATTAAATTGTGTTTATGTTGTTTTATCCTATGCTTTATTAAATTGTATTAATGTTGTTTTATCCTATGCTTTATTAAATTGTATTTATGTTGTTTTATCCTATGCTTTATTAAATTGTATTTATGTTGTTTTATCCTATGCTTTATTAAATTGTTTTTATGTTGTTTTATCCTATACTTTATTAAATTGTATTTATGTTGTTTTAACCTATGCTTTATTAAATTGTATTTATGTTGTTTTATCCTATGCTTTATTAAATTGTATTTATGTTGTTTTATCCTATGCTTATTAAATTGTATTTATGTTGTTTTAACCTATGCTTTATTAAATTGTATGTATGTTGTTTTATCCTATACTTTATTAAATTGTATTTATGTTGTTTTATCCTATGCTTTATTAAATTGTATTTATGTTGTTTTATCCTATGCTTTATTAAATTGTATTTATGTTGTTTTATCCTATGCTTTATTAAATTGTGTTTATGTTGTTTTATCCTATACTTTATTAAATTGTATTTATGTTGTTTTAAACTATGCTTTATTAAATTGTATTTATGTTGTTTTATCCTATGCTTTATTAAATTGTATTTAAGTTGTTTTTTCCTACGCTTTATTAAATTGTATTCATGTTGTTTTAACCCATGCTTTATTAAATTGTATTTATGTTGTTTTATCCTATGCTTTATTAAAATGTGTTTATGTTGTTTTATCCTATGCTTTTTTAAATTGTATTTATGTTGTTTTATCCTATGCTTTATTAAATTGTATTTATGTTTTTTTATTCTATGCTTTATTAAATTGTATTTATGTTTTTTTATCCTATGCTTTATTAAATTTTATTTATGTTGTTTTATCCTTTGCTTTATTAAACTGCATTTATGTTGTTTTATCCTATGCTTTATTAAATTGTATTTATGTTGTTTTTTTCTATGCTTTATTAAATTGTATTTATGTTGTTTTATCCTATGCTTTATTAAATTGTATTTATGTTGTTTTATCCTATGCTTTATTAAATTGTATTTATGTTTTTTTATCCTATGCTTTATTAAATTTTATTTATGTTGTTTTATCCTTTGCTTTATTAAACTGCATTTATGTTGTTTTATCCTATGCTTTATTAAATTGTATTTATGTTGTTTTTTTCTATGCTTTATTAAATTGTATTTATGTTGTTTTATCCTATGCTTTATTAAATTGTATTTATGTTGTTTTATTCTATGCTTTATTAAACTGCATTTATGTTGTTTTATCCTATGCTTTATTAAATTGTATTTATGTTGTTTTTTTCTATGCTTTATTAAATTGTATTTATGTTGTTTTATCCTATGCTTTATTAAATTGTATTTATGTTGTTTTATCCTATGCTTTATTAAATTGTATTTATGTTGTTTTATCCTATGCTTTATTAAATTGTATTTATGTTGTTTTATCCTATACTTTATTAAATTGTATTTATGCTGTTTTAACCTATGCTTTATTAAATTGTATTTATGTTGTTTTATCCTATGCTTTATTAAATTGTGTTTATGTTGTTTTATCCTATGCTTTATTAAATTGTATTAATGTTGTTTTATCCTATGCTTTATTAAATTGTATTTATGTTGTTTTATCCTATGCTTTATTAAATTGTATTTATGTTGTTTTATCCTATGCTTTATTAAATTGTATTTATGTTGTTTTATCCTATACTTTATTAAATTGTATTTATGTTGTTTTAACCTATGCTTTATTAAATTGTATTTATGTTGTTTTATCCTATGCTTTATTAAATTGTATTTATGTTGTTTTAACCTATGCTTTATTAAATTGTATGTATGTTGTTTTATCCTATACTTTATTAAATTGTATTTATGTTGTTTTATCCTATGCTTTATTAAATTGTATTTATGTTGTTTTATCCTATGCTTTATTAAATTGTATTTATGTTGTTTTATCCTATGCTTTATTAAATTGTGTTTATGTTGTTTTATCCTATACTTTATTAAATTGTATTTATGTTGTTTTATCCTATGCTTTATTAAATTGTATTTATGTTGTTTTATTCTATGCTTTATTAAACTGCATTTATGTTGTTTTATCCTATGCTTTATTAAATTGTATTTATGTTGTTTTTTTCTATGCTTTATTAAATTGTATTTATGTTGTTTTATCCTATGCTTTATTAAATTGTATTTATGTTGTTTTATCCTATGCTTTATTAAATTGTATTTATGTTGTTTTATCCTATGCTTTATTAAATTGTATTTATGTTGTTTTATCCTATGCTTTATTAAATTGTGTTTATGTTGTTTTATCCTATGCTTTATTAAATTGTATTTATGTTGTTTTATTCTATGCTTTATTAAATTGTATTTATTTTGTTTTAACCTATGCTTTATTAAATTGTATTTATGTTGTTTTATCCTATGCTTTATTAAATTGTATTTATGTTGTTTTATCCTATGCTTTATTAAATTGTGTTTATGTTGTTTTATCCTATACTTTATTAAATTGTATTTATGATGTTTTAAACTATGCTTTATTAAATTGTATTTATGTTGTTTTATCCTATGCTTTATTAAATTGTATTTATGTTGTTTTATCCTATGCTTTATTAAATTGTGTTTATCTTGTTTTAACCTATGCTTTATTAAATTGTATTTATGTTGTTTTAACCCATTCTTTATTAAATTGCATTTATGTTGTTGTAACCCATGCATTATTAAATTGTATTTATGTTGTTTTATCCTATGCTTTATTAAATTGTGCTTATGTTGTTTTATCCTATGCTTTATTAAATTGTATTTATGTTGTTTTATCCTATGCTTTATTAAATTGTATTTATGTTGTTTTAACCCATGCTTTATTAAAATGTATTTATGTTGTTTTATCCTATGCTTTATTAAATTGTGTTTATGTTGTTTTATCCTATGCTTTTTTAAATTGTATTTATGTTGTTTTATCCTATGCTTTATTAAATTGTATTTATGTTGTTTTATTCTATGCTTTATTAAACTGCATTTATGTTGTTTTATCCTATGCTTTATTAAATTGTATTTATGTTGTTTTTTTCTATGCTTTATTAAATTGTATTTATGTTGTTTTATCCTATGCTTTATTAAATTGTATTTATGTTGTTTTATCCTATGCTTTATTAAATTGTATTTATGTTGTTTTATCCTGTTTTATTAAATTGTATTTATGTTGTTTTATCCTATACTTTATTAAATTGTATTTATGCTGTTTTAACCTATGCTTTATTAAATTGTATTTATGTTGTTTTATCCTATGCTTTATTAAATTGTGTTTATGTTGTTTTATCCTATGCTTTATTAAATTGTATTTATGTTGTTTTAACCTATGCTTTATTAAATTGTATGTATGTTGTTTTATCCTATACTTTATTAAATTGTATTTATGTTGTTTTATCCTATGCTTTATTAAATTGTATTTATGTTGTTTTATCCTATGCTTTATTAAATTGTATTTATGTTGTTTTATCCTATGCTTTATTAAATTGTGTTTATGTTGTTTTATCCTATACTTTATTAAATTGTATTTATGTTGTTTTATCCTATGCTTTATTAAATTGTATTTATGTTGTTTTATTCTATGCTTTATTAAACTGCATTTATGTTGTTTTATCCTATGCTTTATTAAATTGTATTTATGTTGTTTTTTTCTATGCTTTATTAAATTGTATTTATGTTGTTTTATCCTATGCTTTATTAAATTGTATTTATGTTGTTTTATCCTATGCTTTATTAAATTGTATTTATGTTGTTTTATCCTATGCTTTATTAAATTGTATTTATGTTGTTTTATCCTATGCTTTATTAAATTGTGTTTATGTTGTTTTATCCTATGCTTTATTAAATTGTATTTATGTTGTTTTATTCTATGCTTTATTAAATTGTATTTATTTTGTTTTAACCTATGCTTTATTAAATTGTATTTATGTTGTTTTATCCTATGCTTTATTAAATTGTATTTATGTTGTTTTATCCTATGCTTTATTAAATTGTGTTTATGTTGTTTTATCCTATACTTTATTAAATTGTATTTATGATGTTTTAAACTATGCTTTATTAAATTGTATTTATGTTGTTTTATCCTATGCTTTATTAAATTGTATTTATGTTGTTTTATCCTATGCTTTATTAAATTGTGTTTATCTTGTTTTAACCTATGCTTTATTAAATTGTATTTATGTTGTTTTAACCCATTCTTTATTAAATTGCATTTATGTTGTTGTAACCCATGCTTTATTAAATTGTATTTATGTTGTTTTATCCTATGCTTTATTAAATTGTGCTTATGTTGTTTTATCCTATGCTTTATTAAATTGTATTTATGTTGTTTTATCCTATGCTTTATTAAATTGTATTTATGTTGTTTTAACCCATGCTTTATTAAATTGTATTTATGTTGTTTTATCCTATGCTTTATTAAATTGTGTTTATGTTGTTTTATCCTATGCTTTTTTAAATTGTATTTATGTTGTTTTATCCTATGCTTTATTAAATTGTATTTATGTTGTTTTATTCTATGCTTTATTAAACTGCATTTATGTTGTTTTATCCTATGCTTTATTAAATTGTATTTATGTTGTTTTTTTCTATGCTTTATTAAATTGTATTTATGTTGTTTTATCCTATGCTTTATTAAATTGTATTTATGTTGTTTTATCCTATGCTTTATTAAATTGTATTTATGTTGTTTTATCCTGTTTTATTAAATTGTATTTATGTTGTTTTATCCTATACTTTATTAAATTGCATTTATGCTGTTTTAACCTATGCTTTATTAAATTGTATTTATGTTGTTTTATCCTATGCTTTATTAAATTGTGTTTATGTTGTTTTATCCTATGCTTTATTAAATTGTATTAATGTTGTTTTATCCTATGCTTTATTAAATTGTATTTATGTTGTTTTATCCTATGCTTTATTAAATTGTATTTATGTTGTTTTATCCTATGCTTTATTAAATTGTATTTATGTTGTTTTATCCTATACTTTATTAAATTGTATTTATGTTGTTTTAACCTATGCTTTATTAAATTGTATTTATGTTGTTTTATCCTATGCTTTATTAAATTGTATTTATGTTGTTTTATCCTATGCTTTATTAAATTGTATTTATGTTGTTTTATCCTATGCTTTATTAAATTGTATTTATGTTGTTTTAACCTATGCTTTATTAAATTGTTTGTATGATGTTTTATCCTATACTTTATTAAATTGTATTTATGTTGTTTTATCCTATGCTTTATTAAATTGTATTTATGTTGTTTTATCCAATGCTTTATTAAATTGTATTTATGTTGTTTTATCCTATGCTTTATTAAATTGTGTTTATGTTGTTTTATCCTATACTTTATTAAATTGTATTTATGTTGTTTTATCCTATGCTTTATTAAATTGTATTTATGTTGTTTTATTCTATGCTTTATTAAACTGCATTTATGTTGTTTTATCCTATGCTTTATTAAATTGTATTTATGTTGTTTTTTTCTATGCTTTATTAAATTGTATTTATGTTGTTTTATCCTATGCTTTATTAAATTGTATTTATGTTGTTTTATCCTATGCTTTATTAAATTGTATTTATGTTGTTTTATCCTATGCTTTATTAAATTGTATTTATGTTGTTTTATCCTATACTTTATTAAATTGTATTTATGCTGTTTTAACCTATGCTTTATTAAATTGTATTTATGTTGTTTTATCCTATGCTTTATTAAATTGTGTTTATGTTGTTTTATCCTATGCTTTATTAAATTGTATTAATGTTGTTTTATCCTATGCTTTATTAAATTGTATTTATGTTGTTTTATCCTATGCTTTATTAAATTGTATTTATGTTGTTTTATCCTATGCTTTATTAAATTGTTTTTATGTTGTTTTATCCTATACTTTATTAAATTGTATTTATGTTGTTTTAACCTATGCTTTATTAAATTGTATTTATGTTGTTTTATCCTATGCTTTATTAAATTGTATTTATGTTGTTTTATCCTATGCTTTATTAAATTGTATTTATGTTGTTTTATCCTATGCTTTATTAAATTGCATTTATGTTGTTTTAACCTATGCTTTATTAAATTGTATGTATGTTGTTTTATCCTATACTTTATTAAATTGTATTTATGTTGTTTTATCCTATGCTTTATTAAATTGTATTTATGTTGTTTTATCCTATGCTTTATTAAATTGTATTTATGTTGTTTTATCCTATGCTTTATTAAATTGTGTTTATGTTGTTTTATCCTATACTTTATTAAATTGTATTTATGTTGTTTTAAACTATGCTTTATTAAATTGTATTTATGTTGTTTTATCCTATGCTTTATTAAATTGTATTTAAGTTGTTTTTTCCTATGCTTTATTAAATTGTATTCATGTTGTTTTAACCCATGCTTTATTAAATTGTATTTATGTTGTTTTATCCTATGCTTTATTAAAATGTGTTTATGTTGTTTTATCCTATGCTTTTTTAAATTGTATTTATGTTGTTTTATCCTATGCTTTATTAAATTGTATTTATGTTGTTTTATTCTATGCTTTATTAAATTGTATTTATGTTTTTTTATCCTATGCTTTATTAAATTTTATTTATGTTGTTTTATCCTTTGCTTTATTAAATTGTATTTATGTTTTTTATTGTATGCTTTATTAAACTGCATTTATGTTGTTTTATCCTATGCTTTATTAAATTGTATTTATGTTGTTTTATCCTATGCTTTATTAAATTGTGTTTATGTTGTTTTATCCTATGCTTTATTAAATTGTATTTATGTTGTTTTATCCTATGCTTTATTAAATTGTATTTATGTTGTTTTATCCTATGCTTTATTAAATTGTATTTATGTTGTTTTATCCTATGCTTTATTAAATTGTATTCATGTTGTTTTATCCTATGCTTTATTAAATTGTATTTATGTTGTTTTATCCTATGCTTTATTAAATTGTGTTTATGTTGTTTTATCCTATGCTTTATTAAATTGTGTTTATGTTGTTTTATCCTATGCTTTATTAAATTGTATTTATGTTGTTTTATCCTATGCTTTATTAAATTGTATTTATGTTGTTTTATCCTATGCTTGATTAAATTGTGTTTATGTTGTTTTATCCTATACTTTATTAAATTGTATTTATGTTGTTTTAATCTATGCTTTATTAAATTGTATTTATGTTGTTTTATCCTATGCTTTACTAAACTGTATTTATGTTGTTTTATCCTATGCTTTATTAAATTGTGCTTATGTTGTTTTATCCTATGGTTTATTAAATTGTATTTATGTTGTTTTATCCTATGCTTTATTAAATTGTATTTATGTTGTTTTATCCTATGCTTTATTAAATTGTATTTATGTTGTTTTATCCTATGCTTTATTAAACTGTATTTATGTTGTTTTAACCTATGCTTTATTACATCGTGTTTATGTTGTTTTATCCTATGCTTTATTAAATTGTATTTATGTTGCTTTAACCTATGCTTTATTAAATTGTATTTATGTTGTTTTATCCAATGCTTTATTAAATGGTATTTATGTTGTTTTATCCTATGCTTTATTAAATGGTATTTATGTTGTTTTATCCTATGCTTTATTAAATTGTATTTATGTTGTTTTATCCTATGCTTTATTAAATTGTGTTTATGTTGTTTTATCCTATGCTTTATTAAATTGTATTTATGTTGTTTTATCCTATGCTTCATTAAATTGTATTTATGTTGTTTTAACCTATGCTTTATTAAATTGTATTTATGTTGTTTTAACCTATGCTTTATTAAATTGTATTTATGTTGTTTTATCCAATGCTTTATTAAATGGTATTTATGTTGTTTTATCCTATGCTTTATTAAATGGTATTTATGTTGTTTTATCCTATGCTTTATTAAATTGTATTTATGTTGTTTTATCCTATGCTTTATTAAATTGTGTTTATGTTGTTTTATCCTATGCTTTATTAAATTGTATTTATGTTGTTTTATCCTATGCTTTATTAAATTGTATTTATGTTGTTTTAACCTATGCTTTATTAAATTGTATTTATGTTGTTTTAACCTATGCTTTATTAAATTGTATTTATGTTGTTTTATCCTATGCTTTATTAAATTGTGTTTATGTTGTTTTATCCTATGCTTTATTAAATTGTATTTATGTTGTTTTATCCTATGCTTTATTAAATTGTATTTATGTTGTTTTAACCTATGCTTTATTAAATTGTATTTATGTTGTTTTATCCTATGCTTTATTAAATTGTATTTATGTTGTTTTATCCTATGCTTTATTAAATTGTATTTATGTTGTTTTAACCTATGCTTTATTAAATTGTATTTATGTTGTTTTATCCTATACTTTATTAAATTGTATTTATGTTGTTTTAACCTATGCTTTATTAAATTGTATTTATGTTGTTTTATCCTATGCTTTATTAAATTGTATTTATGTTGTTTTATCCTATGCTTTATTAAATTGTATTTATGTTGTTTTATCCTATGCTTTATTAAATTGTATTTATGTTGTTTTAACCTATGCTTTATTAAATTGTATTTATGTTGTTTTATCCTATACTTTATTAAATTGTATTTATGTTGTTTTAACCTATGCTTTATTAAATTGTATTTACGTTTTTTTATCCTATGCTTTATTAAATTGTATTTATGTTGTTTTATCCTATACTTTATTAAATTGTATTTATGTTGTTTTAACCTATGCTTTATTAAATTGTTTTTATGTTGTTTTATCCTATGCTTTATTAAATTGTATTTATGTTGTTTTATCCTATGTTTATTAAATTGTATTTATGTTGTTTTATCCTATGCTTTATTAAATTGTATTTATGTTGTTTTAACCTATGCTTTATTAAATTGTATTTATGTTGTTTTATCCTATGCTTTATTAAATTGTGTTTATGTTGTTTTATCCTATGCTTTATTAAATTGTATTTATGTTGTTTTATCCTATGCTTTATTAAATTGTATTTATGTTGTTTTAACCTATGCTTTATTAAATTGTATTCATGTTGTTTTATCCTATGCTTTATTAAATTGTATTTATGTTGTTTTATCCTATGCTTTATTAAATTGTGTTTATGTTGTTTTATCCTATGCTTTATTAAATTGTATTTATGTTGTTTTATCCTATGCTTTATTAAATTGTATTTATGTTGTTTTATCCTATGCTTTATTAAATTGTGTTTATGTTGTTTTATCCTATACTTTATTAAATTGTATTTATGTTGTTTTAATCTATGCTTTATTAAATTGTATTTATGTTGTTTTATCCTATGCTTTACTAAACTGTATTTATGTTGTTTTATCCTATGCTTTATTAAATTGTGCTTATGTTGTTTTATCCTATGGTTTATTAAATTGTATTTATGTTGTTTTATACTATGCTTTATTAAATTGTATTTATGTTGTTTTATCCTATGCTTTATTAAATTGTATTTATGTTGTTTTATCCTATGCTTTATTAAACTGTATTTATGTTGTTTTAACCTATGCTTTATTACATCGTGTTTATGTTGTTTTATCCTATGCTTTATTAAATTGTATTTATGTTGCTTTAACCTATGCTTTATTAAATTGTATTTATGTTGTTTTATCCAATGCTTTATTAAATGGTATTTATGTTGTTTTATCCTATGCTTTATTAAATGGTATTTATGTTGTTTTATCCTATGCTTTATTAAATTGTATTTATGTTGTTTTATCCTATGCTTTATTAAATTGTGTTTATGTTGTTTTATCCTATGCTTTATTAAATTGTATTTATGTTGTTTTATCCTATGCTTCATTAAATTGTATTTATGTTGTTTTAACCTATGCTTTATTAAATTGTATTTATGTTGTTTTAACCTATGCTTTATTAAATTGTATTTATGTTGTTTTATCCAATGCTTTATTAAATGGTATTTATGTTGTTTTATCCTATGCTTTATTAAATGGTATTTATGTTGTTTTATCCTATGCTTTATTAAATTGTGTTTGTTGTTTTATCCTATACTTTATTAAATTGTATTTATGTTGTTTTATCCTATGCTTTATTAAATTGTATTTATGTTGTTTTATCCTATGCTTTATTAAATTGTATTTATGTTGTTTTAACCTATGATTTATTAAATTGTATTTATGTTGTTTTATCCTATACTTTATTAAATTGTATTTATGTTGTTTTAACCTATGCTTTATTAAATTGTATTTATGTTGTTTTATCCTATGCTTTATTAAATTGTATTTATGTTGTTTTATCCTATGCTTTATTAAATTGTATTTATGTTGTTTTATCCTATGCTTTATTAAATTGTATTTATGTTGTTTTAACCTATGCTTTACTAAATTGTATTTATGTTGTTTTATCCTATACTTTATTAAATTGTATTTATGTTGTTTTAACCTATGCTTTATTAAATTGTATTTACGTTTTTTTATCCTATGCTTTATTAAATTGTATTTATGTTGTTTTATCCTATGCTTTATTAAATTTTGTTTATGTTGTTTTATCCTATGCTTTATTAAATTGTATTTATGTTGTTTTATCCTATGCTTTATTAAATTGTATTTATGTTGTTTTAACCTATGCTTTATTAAATTGTATTTATGTTGTTTTATCCTATGCTTTATTAAATTGTATTTATGTTGTTTTATCCTATTCTTTATTAAATTGTGTTTATGTTGTTTTGTCCTATACTTTATTAAATTGTATTTATGTTGTTTTAACCTATGCTTTATTAAATTGTATTTATGTTGTTTTATCCTATGCTTTATGAAATTGTATTTATGTTGTTTTATCCTATGCTTTATTAAATTTTGTTTATGTTGTTTTATCCTATGCTTTATTAAATTGTATTTATGTTGTTTTATCCTATGCTTTATTAAATTGTATTTATGTTGTTTTAACCTATGCTTTATTAAATTGTATTTATGTTGTTTTATCCTATGCTTTATTAAATTGTATTTATGTTGTTTTATCCTATTCTTTATTAAATTGTGTTTATGTTGTTTTATCCTATACTTTATTAAATTGTATTTATTTTGTTTTAACCTATGCTTTATTAAATTGTATTTACGTTTTTTTATCCTATGCTTTATTAAATTGTATTTATGTTGTTTTATCCTATGCTTTATTAAATTTTGTTTATGTTGTATTATCCTATGCTTTATTAAATTGTATTTATGTTGTTTTATCCTATGCTTTATTAAATTGTATTTATGTTGTTTTAACGTATGCTTCATTAAATTGTATTTATGTTGTTTTATCCTATGCTTTATTAAATTGTATTTATGTTGTTTTATCCTATACTTTATTAAATTGTGTTTATGTTGTTTTGTCCTATACTTTATTAAATTGTATTTATGTTGTTTTAACCTATGCTTTATTAAATTGTATTTATGTTGTTTTATCCTATGCTTTATTAAATTGTATTTATGTTGTTTTATCCTATGCTTTATTAAATTGTGTTTATGTTGTTTTATCCTATGCTTTATTAAATTGTATTTATGTTGTTTTATCCTATGATTTATTAAATTGTATTTATGTTGTTTTAACCCATGCTTTATTAAATTGTATTCATGTTGTTTTAACCCATGCTTTATTAAATTGTATTTATGTTGTTTTATCCTTTGCTTTATTAAATTGTGTTTATGTTGTTTTATCCTATGCTTTATTAAATTGCATTTATGTTGTTTTATCCTATGCTTTATTAAATTGTGTTTATCTTGTTTTAACCTATGCTTTATTAAATTGTATTTATGTTGTTTTAACCCATGCTTTATTAAATTGCATTTATATTGTTTTAACCCATGCTTTATTAAATTGTATTTATGTTGTTTTATCATATGCTTTATTAAATTGTGCTTATGTTGTTTTATCCTATGCTTTATTAAATTGTATTTATGTTGTTTTATCCTATGCTTTAATAAATTGTATTTATGCTGTTTTAACCCATGCTTTATTAAATTGTATTTATGTTGTTTTATCCTATGCTTTATTAAATTGTGTTTATGTTGTTTTATCCTATGCTTTTTTAAATTGTATTTATGTTGTTTTATCCTATGCTTTATTAAATTGTATTTATGTTGTTTTATTCTATGCTTTATTAAACTGCATTTATGTTGTTTTATCCTATGCTTTATTAAATTGTATTTATGTTGTTTTTTTCTATGCTTTATAAAATTGTATTTATGTTGTTTTATCCTATGCTTTCTTAAATTGTATTTATGTTGTTTTATCCTATGCTTTATTAAATTGTATTTATGTTGTTTTATCCTATACTTTATTAAATTGTATTTATGTTGTTTTAACCTATGCTTTATTAAATTGTATTTATGTTGTTTTATCCTATGCTTTATTAAATTGTGTTTATGTTGTTTTATCCTATGCTTTATTAAATTGTATTAATGTTGTTTTATCCTATGCTTTATTAAATTGTATTTATGTTGTTTTATCCTATGCTTTATTAAATTGTATTTATGTTGTTTTATCCTATGCTTTATTAAATTGTATTTATGTTGTTTTATCCTATACTTTATTAAATTGTATTTATGTTGTTTTAACCTATGCTTTATTAAATTGTATTTATGTTGTTTTATCCTATGCTTTATTAAATTGTATTTATGTTGTTTTATCCTATGCTTTATTAAATTGTATTTATGTTGTTTTAACCTATGCTTTATTAAATTGTATGTATGTTGTTTTATCCTATACTTTATTAAATTGTATTTCTGTTGTTTTAACCTATGCTTTATTAAATTGTATTTATGTTGTTTTATCCTATGCTTTATTAAATTGTATTTATGTTGTTTTATCCTATGCTTTATTAAATTGTATTTATGTTGTTTTATCCTATGCTTTATTAAATTGTATTTATGTTGTTTTATCCTATGCTTTATTAAATTGTATTTATGTTGTTTTATCCTATGCTTTATTAAATTGTATTTATTTTGTTTTAACCTATGCTTTATTAAATTGTATTTATGTTGTTTTATCCTATGCTTTATTAAATTGTATTTATGTTGTTTTATCCTATGCTTTATTAAATTGTATTTATGTTGTTTTATCCTATACTTTATTAAATTGTATTTATGTTGTTTTAACCTATGCTTTATTAAATTGTATTTATGTTGTTTTATCCTATGCTTTATTAAATTGTGTTTATGTTGTTTTATCCTATGCTTTATTAAATTGTATTAATGTTGTTTTATCCTATGCTTTATTAAATTGTATTTATGTTGTTTTATCCTATGCTTTATTAAATTGTATTTATGTTGTTTTATCCTATGCTTTATTAAATTGTATTTATGTTGTTTTATCCTATACTTTATTAAATTGTATTTATGTTGTTTTAACCTATGCTTTATTAAATTGTATTTATGTTGTTTTATCCTTTGCTTTATTAAATTGTATTTATGTTGTTTTATCCTATGCTTTATTAAATTGTATTTATGTTGTTTTAACCAATGCTTTATTAAATTGTATGTATGTTGTTTTATCCTATACTTTATTAAATTGTATTTCTGTTGTTTTAACCTATGCTTTATTAAATTGTATTTATGTTGTTTTATCCTATGCTTTATTAAATTGTATTTATGTTGTTTTATCCTATGCTTTATTAAATTGTGTTTATGTTGTTTTATCCTATGCTTTATTAAATTGTATTTATGTTGTTTTATCCTATGCTTTATTAAATTGCATTTATGTTGTTTTATCCTATGCTTTATTAAATTGTATTTATTTTGTTTTAACCTATGCTTTATTAAATTGTATTTATGTTGTTTTATCCTATGCTTTATTAAATTGTATTTATGTTGTTTTATCCTATGCTTTATTAAATTGTGTTTATGTTGTTTTATCCTATACTTTATTAAATTGTATTTATGTTGTTTTAAACTATGCTTTATTAAATTGTATTTATGTTGTTTTATCCTATGCTTTATTAAATTGTATTTATGTTGTTTTATCCTATGCTTTATTAAATTGTGTTTATCTTGTTTTATCCTATGCTTTATTAAATTGTATTTATGTTGTTTTAACCCATGCTCTATTAAATTGTATTTATGTTGTTTTAACCCATGCTTTATTAAATTGTATTTATGTTGTTTTAACCCATGCTCTATTAAATTGTATTTATGTTGTTTTAACCCATGCTTTATTAAATTGTATTTATGTTGTTTTATCCTATGCTTTATTAAATTGTGTTTATGTTTTTTTATCCTATGCTTTTTTAAATTGTATTTATGTTGTTTTATCCTATGCTTTATTAAATTGTATTTATGTTGTTTTTTTCTATGCTTTATTAAACTGCATTTATGTTGTTTTATCCTATGCTTTATTAAATTGTATTTATGTTGTTTTATTCTATGCTTTATTAAATTGTATTTATGTTGTTTTATCCTATGCTTTATTAAATTGTATTTATGTTGTTTTATCATTTGCTTTATTAAATTGTATTTATGTTTTTTATTGTATGCTTTATTAAACTGCATTTATGTTGTTTAATCCTATGCTTTATTAAATTGTATTTATGTTGTTTTATCCTATGCTTTATTAAATTGTGTTTATGTTGTTTTATCCTATGCTTTATTAAATTGTATTTATGTTGTTTTATCCTATGCTTTATTAAATTGTATTTATGTTGTTTTATCCTATGTTTTATTAAATTCTATTTCTGTTGTTTTATACTATGCTTTATTAAATTGTATTTATGTTGTTTTATCGTATGCTTTATTAAATTGTATTTATGTTGTTTTATCCTATGCTTTATTAAATTGTGTTTATGTTGTTTTATTCTATGCTTTATTAAATTGTATTTATGTTGTTTTATCCTATGCTTTATTAAATTGTGTTTATGTTGTTTTATCCTATACTTTATTAAATTGTATTTATGTTGTTTTAATCTATGCTTTATTAAATTGTATTTATGTTGTTTTATCCTATGCTTTATTAAATTGTATTTATGTTGTTTTATCCAATGCTTTATTAAATTGTGCTTATGTTGTTTTATCCTATGGTTTATTAAATTGTATTTATGTTGTTTTATCCTATGCTTTATTAAATTGTATTTATGTTGTTTTATCCTATGCTTTATTAAATTGTATTTATGTTGCTTTAACCTATGCTTTATTAAATTGTATTCATGTTGTTTTATCCTATGCTTTATTAAATGGTATTTATGTTGTTTTATCCTATGCTTTATTAAATTGTATTTATGTTGTTTTAACCTATGCTTTATTAAACTGTATTTATGTTGTTTTATCCTATGCTTTATTAAATTGTATTTATGTTGTTTTATCCTATGCTTTATTAAATTGTATTTATGTTGTTTTATCCTATGCTTTATTAAATTTTATTGATGTTGTTTTATCCCATGCTTTATTAAATTGTATTTATGTTGTTTTAACCTGTGCTTTATTAAATTGTATTTATGTTGTTTTATCCTATACTTTATTAAATTGTATTTATGTTGTTTTAACCTATGCTTTATTAAATAGTTTTTATGTTGTTTTATCCTATGCTTTATTAAATTGTATTTATGTTGTTTTATCCTATGCTTTATTAAATTGTGTTTATGTTGTTTTATCCTATGCTTTATTAAATTGTATTTATGTTGTTTTATCCTATGCTTTATTAAATTGTATTTATGTTGTTTTAACCTATGCTTTATTAAATTGTATTCATGTTGTTTTATCCTATGCTTTATTAAATTGTATTTATGTTGTTTTATCCTATGCTTTATTAAATTGTGTTTATGTTGTTTTATCCTATGCTTTATTAAATTGTATTTATGTTGTTTTATCCTATGCTTTATTAAATTGTGTTTATGTTGTTTTATCCTATACTTTATTAAATTGTATTTATGTTGTTTTAATCTATGCTTTATTAAATTGTATTTATGTTGTTTTATCCTATGCTTTATTAAATTGTATTTATGTTGTTTTATCCAATGCTTTATTAAATTGTGCTTATGTTGTTTTATCCTATGGTTTATTAAATTGTATTTATGTTGTTTTATCCTATGCTTTATTAAATTGTATTTATGTTGTTTTATCCTATGCTTTATTAAATTGTATTTATGTTGCTTTAACCTATGCTTTATTAAATTGTATTTATGTTGTTTTATCCTATGCTTTATTAAATGGTATTTATGTTGTTTTATCCTATGCTTTATTAAATTGTATTTATGTTGTTTTAACCTATGCTTTATTAAACTGTATTTATGTTGTTTTATCCTATGCTTTATTAAATTGTATTTATGTTGTTTTATCCTATGCTTTATTAAATTGTATTTATGTTGTTTTAACCTATGCTTTATTAAATGGTATTTATGTTGTTTTAACCTATGCTTTATTAAATTGTATTTATGTTGTTTTATCCTATGCTTTATTAAATTGTATTTATGTTGTTTTATCCTATGCTTTATTATATTGTATTTATGTTGTTTTAACCTATGCTTTATTAAATTGTATTTATGTTGTTTTAACCCATGCTCTATTAAATTGTATTTATGTTGTTTTAACCCATGCTTTATTAAATTGTATTTATGTTGTTTTAACCCATGCTCTATTAAATTGTATTTATGTTGTTTTAACCCATGCTTTATTAAATTGTATTTATGTTGTTTTATCCTATGCTTTATTAAATTGTGTTTATGTTTTTTTATCCTATGCTTTTTTAAATTGTATTTATGTTGTTTTATCCTATGCTTTATTAAATTGTATTTATGTTGTTTTTTTCTATGCTTTATTAAACTGCATTTATGTTGTTTTATCCTATGCTTTATTAAATTGTATTTATGTTGTTTTATTCTATGCTTTATTAAATTGTATTTATGTTGTTTTATCCTATGCTTTATTAAATTGTATTTATGTTGTTTTATCATTTGCTTTATTAAATTGTATTTATGTTTTTTATTGTATGCTTTATTAAACTGCATTTATGTTGTTTAATCCTATGCTTTATTAAATTGTATTTATGTTGTTTTATCCTATGCTTTATTAAATTGTGTTTATGTTGTTTTATCCTATGCTTTATTAAATTGTATTTATGTTGTTTTATCCTATGCTTTATTAAATTGTGTTTATGTTGTTTTATTCTATGCTTTATTAAATTGTATTTATGTTGTTTTATCCTATGCTTTATTAAATTGTGTTTATGTTGTTTTATCCTATACTTTATTAAATTGTATTTATGTTGTTTTAATCTATGCTTTATTAAATTGTATTTATGTTGTTTTATCCTATGCTTTATTAAATTGTATTTATGTTGTTTTATCCAATGCTTTATTAAATTGTGCTTATGTTGTTTTATCCTATGGTTTATTAAATTGTATTTATGTTGTTTTATCCTATGCTTTATTAAATTGTATTTATGTTGTTTTATCCTATGCTTTATTAAATTGTATTTATGTTGCTTTAACCTATGCTTTATTAAATTGTATTCATGTTGTTTTATCCTATGCTTTATTAAATGGTATTTATGTTGTTTTATCCTATGCTTTATTAAATTGTATTTATGTTGTTTTAACCTATGCTTTATTAAACTGTATTTATGTTGTTTTATCCTATGCTTTATTAAATTGTATTTATGTTGTTTTATCCTATGCTTTATTAAATTGTATTTATGTTGTTTTATCCTATGCTTTATTAAATTTTATTGATGTTGTTTTATCCCATGCTTTATTAAATTGTATTTATGTTGTTTTAACCTGTGCTTTATTAAATTGTATTTATGTTGTTTTATCCTATACTTTATTAAATTGTATTTATGTTGTTTTAACCTATGCTTTATTAAATAGTTTTTATGTTGTTTTATCCTATGCTTTATTAAATTGTATTTATGTTGTTTTATCCTATGCTTTATTAAATTGTGTTTATGTTGTTTTATCCTATGCTTTATTAAATTGTATTTATGTTGTTTTATCCTATTCTTTATTAAATTGTATTTATGTTGTTTTAACCTATGCTTTATTAAATTGTATTCATGTTGTTTTATCCTATGCTTTATTAAATTGTATTTATGTTGTTTTATCCTATGCTTTATTAAATTGTGTTTATGTTGTTTTATCCTATGCTTTATTAAATTGTATTTATGTTGTTTTATCCTATGCTTTATTAAATTGTGTTTATGTTGTTTTATCCTATACTTTATTAAATTGTATTTATGTTGTTTTAATCTATGCTTTATTAAATTGTATTTATGTTGTTTTATCCTATGCTTTATTAAATTGTATTTATGTTGTTTTATCCAATGCTTTATTAAATTGTGCTTATGTTGTTTTATCCTATGGTTTATTAAATTGTATTTATGTTGTTTTATCCTATGCTTTATTAAATTGTATTCATGTTGTTTTATCCTATGCTTTATTAAATTGTATTTATGTTGCTTTAACCTATGCTTTATTAAATTGTATTTATGTTGTTTTATCCTATGCTTTATTAAATGGTATTTATGTTGTTTTATCCTATGCTTTATTAAATTGTATTTATGTTGTTTTAACCTATGCTTTATTAAACTGTATTTATGTTGTTTTATCCTATGCTTTATTAAATTGTATTTATGTTGTTTTATCCTATGCTTTATTAAATTGTATTTATGTTGTTTTAACCTATGCTTTATTAAATGGTATTTATGTTGTTTTAACCTATGCTTTATTAAATTGTATTTATGTTGTTTTATCCTATGCTTTATTAAATTGTATTTATGTTGTTTTATCCTATGCTTTATTATATTGTATTTATGTTGTTTTAACCTATGCTTTATTAAATTGTATTTATGTTGTTTTAACCCATGCTCTATTAAATTGTATTTATGTTGTTTTAACCCATGCTTTATTAAATTGTATTTATGTTGTTTTAACCCATGCTCTATTAAATTGTATTTATGTTGTTTTAACCCATGCTTTATTAAATTGTATTTATGTTGTTTTATCCTATGCTTTATTAAATTGTGTTTATGTTTTTTTATCCTATGCTTTTTTAAATTGTATTTATGTTGTTTTATCCTATGCTTTATTAAATTGTATTTATGTTGTTTTTTTCTATGCTTTATTAAACTGCATTTATGTTGTTTTATCCTATGCTTTATTAAATTGTATTTATGTTGTTTTATTCTATGCTTTATTAAATTGTATTTATGTTGTTTTATCCTATGCTTTATTAAATTGTATTTATGTTGTTTTATCATTTGCTTTATTAAATTGTATTTATGTTTTTTATTGTATGCTTTATTAAACTGCATTTATGTTGTTTAATCCTATGCTTTATTAAATTGTATTTATGTTGTTTTATCCTATGCTTTATTAAATTGTGTTTATGTTGTTTTATCCTATGCTTTATTAAATTGTATTTATGTTGTTTTATCCTATGCTTTATTAAATTGTATTTATGTTGTTTTATCCTATGTTTTATTAAATTCTATTTCTGTTGTTTTATACTATGCTTTATTAAATTGTATTTATGTTGTTTTATCGTATGCTTTATTAAATTGTATTTATGTTGTTTTATCCTATGCTTTATTAAATTGTGTTTATGTTGTTTTATTCTATGCTTTATTAAATTGTATTTATGTTGTTTTATCCTATGCTTTATTAAATTGTGTTTATGTTGTTTTATCCTATACTTTATTAAATTGTATTTATGTTGTTTTAATCTATGCTTTATTAAATTGTATTTATGTTGTTTTATCCTATGCTTTATTAAATTGTATTTATGTTGTTTTATCCAATGCTTTATTAAATTGTGCTTATGTTGTTTTATCCTATGGTTTATTAAATTGTATTTATGTTGTTTTATCCTATGCTTTATTAAATTGTATTTATGTTGTTTTATCCTATGCTTTATTAAATTGTATTTATGTTGCTTTAACCTATGCTTTATTAAATTGTATTCATGTTGTTTTATCCTATGCTTTATTAAATGGTATTTATGTTGTTTTATCCTATGCTTTATTAAATTGTATTTATGTTGTTTTAACCTATGCTTTATTAAACTGTATTTATGTTGTTTTATCCTATGCTTTATTAAATTGTATTTATGTTGTTTTATCCTATGCTTTATTAAATTGTATTTATGTTGTTTTATCCTATGCTTTATTAAATTTTATTGATGTTGTTTTATCCCATGCTTTATTAAATTGTATTTATGTTGTTTTAACCTGTGCTTTATTAAATTGTATTTATGTTGTTTTATCCTATACTTTATTAAATTGTATTTATGTTGTTTTAACCTATGCTTTATTAAATAGTTTTTATGTTGTTTTATCCTATGCTTTATTAAATTGTATTTATGTTGTTTTATCCTATGCTTTATTAAATTGTGTTTATGTTGTTTTATCCTATGCTTTATTAAATTGTATTTATGTTGTTTTATCCTATGCTTTATTAAATTGTATTTATGTTGTTTTAACCTATGCTTTATTAAATTGTATTCATGTTGTTTTATCCTATGCTTTATTAAATTGTATTTATGTTGTTTTATCCTATGCTTTATTAAATTGTGTTTATGTTGTTTTATCCTATGCTTTATTAAATTGTATTTATGTTGTTTTATCCTATGCTTTATTAAATTGTGTTTATGTTGTTTTATCCTATACTTTATTAAATTGTATTTATGTTGTTTTAATCTATGCTTTATTAAATTGTATTTATGTTGTTTTATCCTATGCTTTATTAAATTGTATTTATGTTGTTTTATCCAATGCTTTATTAAATTGTGCTTATGTTGTTTTATCCTATGGTTTATTAAATTGTATTTATGTTGTTTTATCCTATGCTTTATTAAATTGTATTTATGTTGTTTTATCCTATGCTTTATTAAATTGTATTTATGTTGCTTTAACCTATGCTTTATTAAATTGTATTTATGTTGTTTTATCCTATGCTTTATTAAATGGTATTTATGTTGTTTTATCCTATGCTTTATTAAATTGTATTTATGTTGTTTTAACCTATGCTTTATTAAACTGTATTTATGTTGTTTTATCCTATGCTTTATTAAATTGTATTTATGTTGTTTTATCCTATGCTTTATTAAATTGTATTTATGTTGTTTTAACCTATGCTTTATTAAATGGTATTTATGTTGTTTTAACCTATGCTTTATTAAATTGTATTTATGTTGTTTTATCCTATGCTTTATTAAATTGTATTTATGTTGTTTTATCCTATGCTTTATTATATTGTATTTATGTTGTTTTAACCTATGCTTTATTAAATTGTATTTATGTTGTTTTATCCTATGCTTTATTAAATTGTATTTATGTTGTTTTATCCTATGCTTTATTAAATTGTGTTTGTTGTTTTATCCTATACTTTATTAAATTGTATTTATGTTGTTTTATCCTATGCTTTATTAAATTGTATTTATGTTGTTTTATCCTATGCTTTATTAAATTGTATTTATGTTGTTTTAACCTATGCTTTATTAAATTGTATTTATGTTGTTTTATCCTATACTTTATTAAATTGTATTTATGTTGTTTTAACCTATGCTTTATTAAATTGCATTTATGTTGTTTTATCCTATGCTTTATTAAATTGTATTTATGTTGTTTTATCCTATGCTTTATTAAATTGTATTTATGTTGTTTTATCCTATGCTTTATTAAATTGTATTTATGTTGTTTTAACCTATGCTTTATTAAATTGTATTTATGTTGTTTTATCCTATACTTTATTAAATTGTATTTATGTTGTTTTAACCTATGCTTTAATAAATTGTATTTACGTTTTTTTATCCTATGCTTTATTAAATTGTATTTCTGTTGTTTTATCCTATGCTTTATTAAATTTTGTTTATGTTGTTTTATCCTATGCTTTATTAAATTGTATTTATGTTGTTTTATCCTATGCTTTATTAAATTGTATTTATGTTGTTTTAACCTATGCTTTATTAAATTGTATTTATGTTGTTTTATCCTATGCTTTATTAAATTGTATTTATGTTGTTTTATCCTATTCTTTATTAAATTGTGTTTATGTTGTTTTGTCCTATACTTTATTAAATTGTATTTATGTTGTTTTAACCTATGCTTTATTAAATTGTATTTATGTTGTTTTATCCTATGCTTTATTAAATTGTATTTATGTTGTTTTATCCTATGCTTTATTAAATTTTGTTTATGTTGTTTTATCCTATGCTTTATTAAATTGTATTTATGTTGTTTTATCCTATGCTTTATTAAATTTTGTTTATGTTGTTTTATCCTATACTTTATTAAATTGTATTTATGTTGTTTTAACCTATGCTTTATTAAATTGTATTTACGTTTTTTTATCCTATGCTTTATTAAATTGTATTTATGTTGTTTTATCCTATGCTTTATTAAATTTTGTTTATGTTGTTTTATCCTATGCTTTATTAAATTGTATTTATGTTGTTTTATCCTACGCTTTATTAAATTGTATTTATGTTGTTTTAACCTATGCTTTATTAAATTGTATTTATGTTGTTTTATCCTATGCTTTATTAAATTGTGTTTATGTTGTTTTAACCTATGCTTTATTAAATTGTATTTATGTTGTTTTATCCTATGCTTTATTAAATTGCATTTATGCTGATTTATTGTATGCTTTATTAAACTGCATTTATGTTGTTTTATCCTATGCTTTATTAAATTGTATTTATGTTGTTTTATCGTATGTTTTATTAAATTCTATTTCTGTTGTTTTATACTATGCTTTATTAAATTGTATTTATGTTGTTTTATCGTATGCTTTATTAAATTGTATTTGTGTTGTTTTATCCTATGCTTTATTAAATTGTGTTTATGTTGTTTTATCCTATGCTTTATTAAATTGTATTTATGTTGTTTTATCCTATGCTTTTTTAAATTTTATTGATGTTGTTTTATCCCATGCTTTATTAAATTGTATTTATGTTGTTTTAACCTATGCTTTATTAAATTGTATTTATGTTGTTTTATCCTATACTTTATTAAATTGTATTTATGTTGTTTTAACCTATGCTTTATTAAATAGTTTTTATGTTGTTTTATCCTATGCTTTATTAAATTGTATTTATGTTGTTTTATCCTATGCTTTATTAAATTGTATTTATATTGTTTTATCCTATGCTTTATTAAATTGTATTTATGTTGTTTTAACCTATGCTTTATTAAATTGTATTTATGTTGTTTTATCCTATGCTTTATTAAATTGTGTTTATGTTGTTTTATCCTATGCTTTATTAAATTGTATTTATTTTGTTTTATCCTATGCTTTATTAAATTGTATTTATGTTGTTTTAACCTATGCTTTATTAAATTGTATTCATGTTGTTTTATCCTATGCTTTATTAAATTGTATTTATGTTGTTTTATCCTATGCTTTATTAAATTGTGTTTATGTTGTTTTATCCTATGCTTTATTAAATTGTATTTATGTTGTTTTATCCTATGCTTTATTAAATTGTGTTTATGTTGTTTTATCCTATACTTTATTAAATTGTATTTATGTTGTTTTATCCTATGCTTTATTAAATTGTATTTATGTTGTTTTATCCAATGCTTTATTAAATTGTGCTTATGTTGTTTTATCCTATGGTTTATTAAATTGTATTTATGTTGTTTTATCCTATGCTTTATTAAATTGTATTTATGTTGTTTTATCCTATGCTTTATTAAATTGTATTTGTGTTGCTTTAACCTATGCTTTATTAAATTGTATTTATGTTGTTTTATCCTATGCTTTATTAAATGGTATTTATGTTGTTTTATCCTATGCTTTATTAAATTGTATTTATGTTGTTTTAACCTATGCTTTATTAAACTGTATTTATGTTGTTTTATCCTATGCTTTATTAAATTGTATTTATGTTGTTTTATCCTATGCTTTATTAAATTGTATTTATGTTGTTTTAACCTATGCTTTATTAAATGGTATTTATGTTGTTTTAACCTATGCTTTATTAAATTGTATTTATGTTGTTTTATCCTATGCTTTATTAAATTGTATTTATGTTGTTTTATCCTATGCTTTATAAAATTTTGTTTATGTTGTTTTATCCTATGCTTTATTAAATTGTATTTATGTTGTTTTATCCTATGCTTTATTAAATTGTATTTATGTTGTTTTAACCTATGCTTTATTAAATTGTATTTATGTTGTTTTATCCTATGCTTTATTAAATTGTATTTATGTTGTTTTATCCTATTCTTTATTAAATTGTGTTTATGTTGTTTTATCCTATACTTTATTAAATTGTATTTATGTTGTTTTATCCTATGCTTTATTAAATTGTATTTACGTTTTTTTATCCTATGCTTTATTAAATTGTATTTATGTTGTTTTATCCTATGCTTTATTAAATTTTGTTTATGTTGTTTTATCCTATGCTTTATTAAATTGTATTTATGTTGTTTTATCCTATGCTTTTTTAAATTGTATTTATGTTGTTTTAACCTATGCTTTATTAAATTGTATTTATGTTGTTTTATCCTATACTTTATTAAATTGTATTTATGTTGTTTTAACCTATGCTTTATTAAATTGTATTTATGTTGTTTTATCATATGCTTTATTAAATTGTATTTATGTTGTTTTAACCTATGCTTTATTAAATTGTATGTATGTTGTTTTATCCTATACTTTATTAAATTGTATTTCTGTTGTTTTAACCTATGCTTTATTAAATTGTATTTATGTTGTTTTATCCTATGCTTTATTAAATTGTATTTATGTTGTTTTAAACTATGCTTTATTAAATTGTATTTATGTTGTTTTATCCTATGCTTTATTAAATTGTATTTATGTTGTTTTATCCTATGCTTTATTAAATTGTGTTTATCTTGTTTTATCCTATGCTTTATTAAATTGTATTTATGTTGTTTTAACCCATGCTTTATTAAATTGTATTTATGTTGTTTTAACCCATGCTTTATTAAATTGTATTTATGTTGTTTTATCCTATGCTTTATTAAATTGTGCTTATGCTGTTTTATCCTATGCTTTATTAAATTGTATTTATGTTGTTTTTTCCTATGCTTTATTAAATTGTATTTATGTTGTTTTAACCCATGCTTTATTAAATTGTATTTATGTTGTTTTATCCTATGCTTTGTTAAATTGTGTTTATGTTTTTTTATCCTATGCTTTATTAAATTGTATTTATATTGTTTTATCCTATGCTTTATTAAATTGTATTTATGTTGTTTTAACCTATGCTTTATTAAATTGTATTTATGTTGTTTTATCCTATGCTTTATTAAATTGTGTTTATGTTGTTTTATCCTATGCTTTATTAAATTGTATTTATGTTGTTTTATCCTATGCTTTATTAAATTGTATTTATGTTGTTTTAACCTATGCTTTATTAAATTGTATTCATGTTGTTTTATCCTATGCTTTATTAAATTGTATTTATGTTGTTTTATCCTATGCTTTATTAAATTGTGTTTATGTTGTTTTATCCTATGCTTTATTAAATTGTATTTATGTTGTTTTATCCTATGCTTTATTAAATTGTGTTTATGTTGTTTTATCCTATACTTTATTAAATTTTATTTATGTTGTTTTAATCTATGCTTTATTAAATTGTATTTATGTTGTTTTATCCTATGCTTTATTAAATTGTATTTATGTTGTTTTATCCAATGCTTTATTAAATTGTGCTTATGTTGTTTTATCCTATGGTTTATTAAATTGTATTTATGTTGTTTTATCCTATGCTTTATTAAATTGTATTTATGTTGTTTTATCCTATGCTTTATTAAATTGTATTTATGTTGCTTTAACCTATGCTTTATTAAATTGTATTTATGTTGTTTTATCCTATGCTTTATTAAATGGTATTTATGTTGTTTTATCCTATGCTTTATTAAATTGTATTTATGTTGTTTTAACCTATGCTTTATTAAACTGTATTTATGTTGTTTTATCCTATGCTTTATTAAATTGTATTTATGTTGTTTTATCCTATGCTTTATTAAATTGTATTTATGTTGTTTTAACCTATGCTTTATTAAATGGTATTTATGTTGTTTTAACCTATGCTTTATTAAATTGTATTTATGTTGTTTTATCCTATGCTTTATTAAATTGTATTTATGTTGTTTTATCCTATGCTTTATAAAATTTTGTTTATGTTGTTTTATCCTATGCTTTATTAAATTGTATTTATGTTGTTTTATCCTATGCTTTATTAAATTGTATTTATGTTGTTTTAACCTATGCTTTATTAAATTGTATTTATGTTGTTTTATCCTATGCTTTATTAAATTGTATTTATGTTGTTTTATCCTATTCTTTATTAAATTGTGTTTATGTTGTTTTATCCTATACTTTATTAAATTGTATTTATGTTGTTTTATCCTATGCTTTATTAAATTGTATTTACGTTTTTTTATCCTATGCTTTATTAAATTGTATTTATGTTGTTTTATCCTATGCTTTATTAAATTTTGTTTATGTTGTTTTATCCTATGCTTTATTAAATTGTATTTATGTTGTTTTATCCTATGCTTTATTAAATTGTATTTATGTTGTTTTAACCTATGCTTTATTAAATTGTATTTATGTTGTTTTATCCTATACTTTATTAAATTGTATTTATGTTGTTTTAACCTATGCTTTATTAAATTGTATTTATGTTGTTTTATCATATGCTTTATTAAATTGTATTTATGTTGTTTTAACCTATGCTTTATTAAATTGTATGTATGTTGTTTTATCCTATACTTTATTAAATTGTATTTCTGTTGTTTTAACCTATGCTTTATTAAATTGTATTTATGTTGTTTTATCCTATGCTTTATTAAATTGTATTTATGTTGTTTTATCCTATGCTTTATTAAATTGTGTTTATGTTGTTTTATCCTATGCTTTATTAAATTGTATTTATGTTGTTTTATCCTATGCTTTATTAAATTGTATTTATGTTGTTTTATCCTATGCTTTATTAAATTGTATTTATTTTGTTTTAACCTATGCTTTATTAAATTGTATTTATGTTGTTTTATCCTATGCTTTATTAAATTGTATTTATGTTGTTTTATCCTATGCTTTATTAAATTGTGTTTATGTTGTTTTATCCTACACTTTATTAAATTGTATTTATGTTGTTTTAAACTATGCTTTATTAAATTGTATTTATGTTGTTTTATCCTATGCTTTATTAAATTGTATTTATGTTGTTTTATCCTATGCTTTATTAAATTGTGTTTATCTTGTTTTATCCTATGCTTTATTAAATTGTATTTATGTTGTTTTAACCCATGCTTTATTAAATTGTATTTATGTTGTTTTAACCCATGCTTTATTAAATTGTATTTATGTTGTTTTATCCTATGCTTTATTAAATTGTGCTTATGCTGTTTTATCCTATGCTTTATTAAATTGTATTTATGTTGTTTTTTCCTATGCTTTATTAAATTGTATTTATGTTGTTTTAACCCATGCTTTATTAAATTGTATTTATGTTGTTTTATCCTATGCTTTATTAAATTGTGTTTATGTTTTTTTATCCTATGCTTTTTTAAATTGTATTTATGTTGTTTTATCCTATGATTTATTAAATTGTATTTATGTTGTTTTATTCTATGCTTTATTAAACTGCATTTATGTTGTTTTATCCTATGCTTTATTAAATTGTATTTATGTTGTTTTATTCTATGCTTTATTAAATTGTATTTATGTTGTTTTATCCTATGCTTTATTAAATTGTATTTATGTTGTTTTATCCTTTGCTTTATTAAATTGTATTTATGTTTTTTATTGTATGCTTTATTAAACTGCATTTATGTTGTTTTATCCTATGCTTTATTAAATTGTATTTATGTTGTTTTATCCTATGCTTTATTAAATTGTGTTTATGTTGTTTTATCCTATGTTTTATTAAATTGTATTTATGTTGTTTTATACTATGCTTTATTAAATTGTATTTATGTTGTTTTATCGTATGCTTTATTAAATTGTATTTATGTTGTTTTATCCTATGCTTTATTAAATTGTGTTTATGTTGTTTTATCCTATGCTTTATTAAATTGTATTTATGTTGTTTTATCCTATGCTTTATTAAATTTTATTGATGTTGTTTTATCCCATGCTTTATTAAATTGTATTATGTTGTTTTAACCTATGCTTTATTAAATTGTATTTATGTTGTTTTATCCTATACTTTATTAAATTGTATTTATGTTGTTTTAACCTATGCTTTATTAAATAGTTTTTATGTTGTTTTATCCTATGCTTTATTAAATTGTGTTTATGTTGTTTTATCCTATGCTTTATTAAATTGTATTTATGTTGTTTTATCCTATGCTTTATTAAATTTTATTGATGTTGTTTTATCCCATGCTTTATTAAATTGTATTATGTTGTTTTAACCTATGCTTTATTAAATTGTATTTATGTTGTTTTATCCTATACTTTATTAAATTGTATTTATGTTGTTTTAACCTATGCTTTATTAAATAGTTTTTATGTTGTTTTATCCTATGCTTTATTAAATTGTATTTATGTTGTTTTATCCTATGCTTTATTAAATTGTATTTATATTGTTTTATCCTATGCTTTATTAAATTGTATTTATGTTGTTTTAACCTATGCTTTATTAAATTGTATTTATGTTGTTTTATCCTATGCTTTATTAAATTGTGTTTATGTTGTTTTATCCTATGCTTTATTAAATTGTATTTATGTTGTTTTATCCTATGCTTTATTAAATTGTATTTATGTTGTTTTAACCTATGCTTTATTAAATTGTATTCATGTTGTTTTATCCTATGCTTTATTAAATTGTATTTATGTTGTTTTATCCTATGCTTTATTAAATTGTGTTTATGTTGTTTTATCCTATGCTTTATTAAATTGTATTTATGTTGTTTTATCCTATGCTTTATTAAATTTTGTTTATGTTGTTTTATCCTATACTTTATTAAATTGTATTTATGTTGTTTTAATCTATGCTTTATTAAATTGTATTTATGTTGTTTTATCCTATGCTTTATTAAATTGTATTTATGTTGTTTTATCCTATGCTTTATTAAATTGTGTTTATGTTGTTTTATCCTATGCTTTATTAAATTGTATTTATGTTGTTTTATCCTATGCTTTATTAAATTTTATTGATGTTGTTTTATCCCATGCTTTATTAAATTGTATTATGTTGTTTTAACCTATGCTTTATTAAATTGTATTTATGTTGTTTTATCCTATACTTTATTAAATTGTATTTATGTTGTTTTAACCTATGCTTTATTAAATAGTTTTTATGTTGTTTTATCCTATGCTTTATTAAATTGTATTTATGTTGTTTTATCCTATGCTTTATTAAATTGTGTTTATGTTGTTTTATCCTATGCTTTATTAAATTGTATTTATGTTGTTTTATCCTATGCTTTATTAAATTGTATTTATGTTGTTTTAACCTATGCTTTATTAAATTGTATTCATGTTGTTTTATCCTATGCTTTATTAAATTGTATTTATGTTGTTTTATCCTATGCTTTATTAAATTGTATTTATGTTGTTTTAACCTATGCTTTATTAAATTGTATTTATGTTGTTTTATCCTATACTTTATTAAATTGTATTTATGTTGTTTTAACCTATGCTTTATTAAATTGTATTTATGTTGTTTTATCATATGCTTTATTAAATTGTATTTATGTTGTTTTAACCTATGCTTTATTAAATTGTATGTATGTTGTTTTATCCTATACTTTATTAAATTGTATTTCTGTTGTTTTAACCTATGCTTTATTAAATTGTATTTATGTTGTTTTATCCTATGCTTTATTAAATTGTATTTATGTTGTTTTATCCTATGCTTTATTAAATTGTGTTTATGTTGTTTTATCCTATGCTTTATTAAATTGTATTTATGTTGTTTTATCCTATGCTTTATTAAATTGTATTTATGTTGTTTTATCCTATGCTTTATTAAATTGTATTTATTTTGTTTTAACCTATGCTTTATTAAATTGTATTTATGTTGTTTTATCCTATGCTTTATTAAATTGTATTTATGTTGTTTTATCCTATGCTTTATTAAATTGTGTTTATGTTGTTTTATCCTACACTTTATTAAATTGTATTTATGTTGTTTTAAACTATGCTTTATTAAATTGTATTTATGTTGTTTTATCCTATGCTTTATTAAATTGTATTTATGTTGTTTTATCCTATGCTTTATTAAATTGTGTTTATCTTGTTTTATCCTATGCTTTATTAAATTGTATTTATGTTGTTTTAACCCATGCTTTATTAAATTGTATTTATGTTGTTTTAACCCATGCTTTATTAAATTGTATTTATGTTGTTTTATCCTATGCTTTATTAAATTGTGCTTATGCTGTTTTATCCTATGCTTTATTAAATTGTATTTATGTTGTTTTTTCCTATGCTTTATTAAATTGTATTTATGTTGTTTTAACCCATGCTTTATTAAATTGTATTTATGTTGTTTTATCCTATGCTTTATTAAATTGTGTTTATGTTTTTTTATCCTATGCTTTTTTAAATTGTATTTATGTTGTTTTATCCTATGATTTATTAAATTGTATTTATGTTGTTTTATTCTATGCTTTATTAAACTGCATTTATGTTGTTTTATCCTATGCTTTATTAAATTGTATTTATGTTGTTTTATTCTATGCTTTATTAAATTGTATTTATGTTGTTTTATCCTATGCTTTATTAAATTGTATTTATGTTGTTTTATCCTTTGCTTTATTAAATTGTATTTATGTTTTTTATTGTATGCTTTATTAAACTGCATTTATGTTGTTTTATCCTATGCTTTATTAAATTGTATTTATGTTGTTTTATCCTATGCTTTATTAAATTGTGTTTATGTTGTTTTATCCTATGTTTTATTAAATTGTATTTATGTTGTTTTATACTATGCTTTATTAAATTGTATTTATGTTGTTTTATCGTATGCTTTATTAAATTGTATTTATGTTGTTTTATCCTATGCTTTATTAAATTGTGTTTATGTTGTTTTATCCTATGCTTTATTAAATTGTATTTATGTTGTTTTATCCTATGCTTTATTAAATTTTATTGATGTTGTTTTATCCCATGCTTTATTAAATTGTATTATGTTGTTTTAACCTATGCTTTATTAAATTGTATTTATGTTGTTTTATCCTATACTTTATTAAATTGTATTTATGTTGTTTTAACCTATGCTTTATTAAATAGTTTTTATGTTGTTTTATCCTATGCTTTATTAAATTGTATTTATGTTGTTTTATCCTATGCTTTATTAAATTGTATTTATGTTGTTTTATCCTATGTTTTATTAAATTCTATTTCTGTTGTTTTATACTATGCTTTATTAAATTGTATTTATGTTGTTTTATCGTATGCTTTATTAAATTGTATTTATGTTGTTTTATCCTATGCTTTATTAAATTGTGTTTATGTTGTTTTATCCTATGCTTTATTAAATTGTATTTATGTTGTTTTATCCTATGCTTTATTAAATTTTATTGATGTTGTTTTATCCCATGCTTTATTAAATTGTATTATGTTGTTTTAACCTATGCTTTATTAAATTGTATTTATGTTGTTTTATCCTATACTTTATTAAATTGTATTTATGTTGTTTTAACCTATGCTTTATTAAATAGTTTTTATGTTGTTTTATCCTATGCTTTATTAAATTGTATTTATGTTGTTTTATCCTATGCTTTATTAAATTGTATTTATATTGTTTTATCCTATGCTTTATTAAATTGTATTTATGTTGTTTTAACCTATGCTTTATTAAATTGTATTTATGTTGTTTTATCCTATGCTTTATTAAATTGTGTTTATGTTGTTTTATCCTATGCTTTATTAAATTGTATTTATGTTGTTTTATCCTATGCTTTATTAAATTGTATTTATGTTGTTTTAACCTATGCTTTATTAAATTGTATTCATGTTGTTTTATCCTATGCTTTATTAAATTGTATTTATGTTGTTTTATCCTATGCTTTATTAAATTGTGTTTATGTTGTTTTATCCTATGCTTTATTAAATTGTATTTATGTTGTTTTATCCTATGCTTTATTAAATTGTGTTTATGTTGTTTTATCCTATACTTTATTAAATTGTATTTATGTTGTTTTAATCTATGCTTTATTAAATTGTATTTATGTTGTTTTATCCTATGCTTTATTAAATTGTATTTATGTTGTTTTATCCTATGCTTTATTAAATTGTGTTTATGTTGTTTTATCCTATGCTTTATTAAATTGTATTTATGTTGTTTTATCCTATGCTTTATTAAATTGTGTTTATGTTGTTTTATCCTATGCTTTATTAAATTGTATTTATGTTGTTTTATCCTATGCTTTATTAAATTGTATTTATGTTGTTTTAACCTATGCTTTATTAAATTGTATTCATGTTGTTTTATCCTATGCTTTATTAAATTGTATTTATGTTGTTTTATCCTATGCTTTATTAAATTGTGTTTATGTTGTTTTATCCTATGCTTTATTAAATTGTATTTATGTTGTTTTATCCTATGCTTTATTAAATTGTGTTTATGTTGTTTTATCCTATACTTTATTAAATTGTATTTATGTTGTTTTAATCTATGCTTTATTAAATTGTATTTATGTTGTTTTATCCTATGCTTTATTAAATTGTATTTATGTTGTTTTATCCTATGCTTTATTAAATTGTGTTCATGTTGTTTTATCCTATGCTTTATTAAATTGTATTTATGTTGTTTTATCCTATGCTTTATTAAATTTTATTGATGTTGTTTTATCCCATGCTTTATTAAATTGTATTATGTTGTTTTAACCTATGCTTTATTAAATTGTATTTATGTTGTTTTATCCTATACTTTATTAAATTGTATTTATGTTGTTTTAACCTATGCTTTATTAAATAGTTTTTATGTTGTTTTATCCTATGCTTTATTAAATTGTATTTATGTTGTTTTATCCTATGCTTTATTAAATTGTGTTTATGTTGTTTTATCCTATGCTTTATTAAATTGTATTTATGTTGTTTTATCCTATGCTTTATTAAATTGTATTTATGTTGTTTTAACCTATGCTTTATTAAATTGTATTCATGTTGTTTTATCCTATGCTTTATTAAATTGTATTTATGTTGTTTTATCCTATGCTTTATTAAATTGTGTTTATGTTGTTTTATCCTATGCTTTATTAAATTGTATTTATGTTGTTTTATCCTATGCTTTATTAAATTGTGTTTATGTTGTTTTATCCTATACTTTATTAAATTGTATTTATGTTGTTTTAATCTATGCTTTATTAAATTGTATTTATGTTGTTTTATCCTATGCTTTATTAAAATGTATTTATGTTGTTTTATCCAATGCTTTATTAAATTGTGCTTATGTTGTTTTATCCTATGGTTTATTAAATTGTATTTATGTTGTTTTATCCTATGCTTTATTAAATTGTATTTATGTTGTTTTATCCTATGCTTTATTAAATTGTATTTATGTTGCTTTAACCTATGCTTTATTAAATTGTATTTATGTTGTTTTATCCTATGCTTTATTAAATGGTATTTATGTTGTTTTATCCTATGCTTTATTAAATTGTATTTATGTTGTTTTAACCTATGCTTTATTAAACTGTATTTATGTTGTTTTATCCTATGCTTTATTAAATTGTATTTATGTTGTTTTATCCTATGCTTTATTAAATTGTATTTATGTTGTTTTAACCTATGCTTTATTAAATTGTATTCATGTTGTTTTATCCTATGCTTTATTAAATTGTATTTATGTTGTTTTATCCTATGCTTTATTAAATTGTATTTATGTTGTTTTAACCTATGCTTTATTAAATTGTATTTATGTTGTTTTATCCTATACTTTATTAAATTGTATTTATGTTGTTTTAACCTATGCTTTATTAAATTGTATTTATGTTGTTTTATCATATGCTTTATTAAATTGTATTTATGTTGTTTTAACCTATGCTTTATTAAATTGTATGTATGTTGTTTTATCCTATACTTTATTAAATTGTATTTCTGTTGTTTTAACCTATGCTTTATTAAATTGTATTTATGTTGTTTTATCCTATGCTTTATTAAATTGTATTTATGTTGTTTTATCCTATGCTTTATTAAATTGTGTTTATGTTGTTTTATCCTATGCTTTATTAAATTGTATTTATGTTGTTTTATCCTATGCTTTATTAAATTGTATTTATGTTGTTTTATCCTATGCTTTATTAAATTGTATTTATTTTGTTTTAACCTATGCTTTATTAAATTGTATTTATGTTGTTTTATCCTATGCTTTATTAAATTGTATTTATGTTGTTTTATCCTATGCTTTATTAAATTGTGTTTATGTTGTTTTATCCTACACTTTATTAAATTGTATTTATGTTGTTTTAAACTATGCTTTATTAAATTGTATTTATGTTGTTTTATCCTATGCTTTATTAAATTGTATTTATGTTGTTTTATCCTATGCTTTATTAAATTGTGTTTATCTTGTTTTATCCTATGCTTTATTAAATTGTATTTATGTTGTTTTAACCCATGCTTTATTAAATTGTATTTATGTTGTTTTAACCCATGCTTTATTAAATTGTATTTATGTTGTTTTATCCTATGCTTTATTAAATTGTGCTTATGCTGTTTTATCCTATGCTTTATTAAATTGTATTTATGTTGTTTTTTCCTATGCTTTATTAAATTGTATTTATGTTGTTTTAACCCATGCTTTATTAAATTGTATTTATGTTGTTTTATCCTATGCTTTATTAAATTGTGTTTATGTTTTTTTATCCTATGCTTTTTTAAATTGTATTTATGTTGTTTTATCCTATGATTTATTAAATTGTATTTATGTTGTTTTATTCTATGCTTTATTAAACTGCATTTATGTTGTTTTATCCTATGCTTTATTAAATTGTATTTATGTTGTTTTATTATATGCTTTATTAAATTGTATTTATGTTGTTTTATCCTATGCTTTATTAAATTGTATTTATGTTGTTTTATCCTTTGCTTTATTAAATTGTATTTATGTTTTTTATTGTATGCTTTATTAAACTGCATTTATGTTGTTTTATCCTATGCTTTATTAAATTGTATTTATGTTGTTTTATCCTATGCTTTATTAAATTGTGTTTATGTTGTTTTATCCTATGTTTTATTAAATTGTATTTATGTTGTTTTATACTATGCTTTATTAAATTGTATTTATGTTGTTTTATCGTATGCTTTATTAAATTGTATTTATGTTGTTTTATCCTATGCTTTATTAAATTGTGTTTATGTTGTTTTATCCTATGCTTTATTAAATTGTATTTATGTTGTTTTATCCTATGCTTTATTAAATTTTATTGATGTTGTTTTATCCCATGCTTTATTAAATTGTATTATGTTGTTTTAACCTATGCTTTATTAAATTGTATTTATGTTGTTTTATCCTATACTTTATTAAATTGTATTTATGTTGTTTTAACCTATGCTTTATTAAATAGTTTTTATGTTGTTTTATCCTATGCTTTATTAAATTGTATTTATGTTGTTTTATCCTATGCTTTATTAAATTGGATTTATGTTGTTTTATCCTATGTTTTATTAAATTCTATTTCTGTTGTTTTATACTATGCTTTATTAAATTGTATTTATGTTGTTTTATCGTATGCTTTATTAAATTGTATTTATGTTGTTTTATCCTATGCTTTATTAAATTGTGTTTATGTTGTTTTATCCTATGCTTTATTAAATTGTATTTATGTTGTTTTATCCTATGCTTTATTAAATTTTATTGATGTTGTTTTATCCCATGCTTTATTAAATTGTATTATGTTGTTTTAACCTATGCTTTATTAAATTGTATTTATGTTGTTTTATCCTATACTTTATTAAATTGTATTTATGTTGTTTTAACCTATGCTTTATTAAATAGTTTTTATGTTGTTTTATCCTATGCTTTATTAAATTGTATTTATGTTGTTTTATCCTATGCTTTATTAAATTGTATTTATATTGTTTTATCCTATGCTTTATTAAATTGTATTTATGTTGTTTTAACCTATGCTTTATTAAATTGTATTTATGTTGTTTTATCCTATGCTTTATTAAATTGTGTTTATGTTGTTTTATCCTATGCTTTATTAAATTGTATTTATGTTGTTTTATCCTATGCTTTATTAAATTGTATTTATGTTGTTTTAACCTATGCTTTATTAAATTGTATTCATGTTGTTTTATCCTATGCTTTATTAAATTGTATTTATGTTGTTTTATCCTATGCTTTATTAAATTGTGTTTATGTTGTTTTATCCTATGCTTTATTAAATTGTATTTATGTTGTTTTATCCTATGCTTTATTAAATTGTGTTTATGTTGTTTTATCCTATACTTTATTAAATTGTATTTATGTTGTTTTAATCTATGCTTTATTAAATTGTATTTATGTTGTTTTATCCTATGCTTTATTAAATTGTATTTATGTTGTTTTATCCTATGCTTTATTAAATTGTGTTTATGTTGTTTTATCCTATGCTTTATTAAATTGTATTTATGTTGTTTTATCCTATGCTTTATTAAATTGTGTTTATGTTGTTTTATCCTATGCTTTATTAAATTGTATTTATGTTGTTTTATCCTATGCTTTATTAAATTGTATTTATGTTGTTTTAACCTATGCTTTATTAAATTGTATTCATGTTGTTTTATCCTATGCTTTATTAAATTGTATTTATGTTGTTTTATCCTATGCTTTATAAATTGTGTTTATGTTGTTTTATCCTATGCTTTATTAAATTGTATTTATGTTGTTTTATCCTATGCTTTATTAAATTGTGTTTATGTTGTTTTATCCTATACTTTATTAAATTGTATTTATGTTGTTTTAATCTATGCTTTATTAAATTGTATTTATGTTGTTTTATCCTATGCTTTATTAAATTGTATTTATGTTGTTTTATCCTATGCTTTATTAAATTGTGTTTATGTTGTTTTATCCTATGCATTATTAAATTGTATTTATGTTGTTTTATCCTATGCTTTATTAAATTTTATTGATGTTGTTTTATCCCATGCTTTATTAAATTGTATTATGTTGTTTTAACCTATGCTTTATTAAATTGTATTTATGTTGTTTTATCCTATACTTTATTAAATTGTATTTATGTTGTTTTAACCTATGCTTTATTAAATAGTTTTTATGTTGTTTTATCCTATGCTTTATTAAATTGTATTTATGTTGTTTTATCCTATGCTTTATTAAATTGTGTTTATGTTGTTTTATCCTATGCTTTATTAAATTGTATTTATGTTGTTTTATCCTATGCTTTATTAAATTGTATTTATGTTGTTTTAACCTATGCTTTATTAAATTGTATTCATGTTGTTTTATCCTATGCTTTATTAAATTGTATTTATGTTGTTTTATCCTATGCTTTATTAAATTGTGTTTATGTTGTTTTATCCTATGCTTTATTAAATTGTATTTATGTTGTTTTATCCTATGCTTTATTAAATTGTGTTTATGTTGTTTTATCCTATACTTTATTAAATTGTATTTATGTTGTTTTAATCTATGCTTTATTAAATTGTATTTATGTTGTTTTATCCTATGCTTTATTAAAATGTATTTATGTTGTTTTATCCAATGCTTTATTAAATTGTGCTTATGTTGTTTTATCCTATGGTTTATTAAATTGTATTTATGTTGTTTTATCCTATGCTTTATTAAATTGTATTTATGTTGTTTTATCCTATGCTTTATTAAATTGTATTTATGTTGCTTTAACCTATGCTTTATTAAATTGTATTTATGTTGTTTTATCCTATGCTTTATTAAATGGTATTTATGTTGTTTTATCCTATGCTTTATTAAATTGTATTTATGTTGTTTTAACCTATGCTTTATTAAACTGTATTTATGTTGTTTTATCCTATGCTTTATTAAATTGTATTTATGTTGTTTTATCCTATGCTTTATTAAATTGTATTTATGTTGTTTTAACCTATGCTTTATTAAATGGTATTTATGTTGTTTTAACCTATGCTTTATTAAATTGTATTTATGTTGTTTTATCCTATGTTTTATTAAATTCTATTTCTGTTGTTTTATACTATGCTTTATTAAATTGTATTTATGTTGTTTTATCGTATGCTTTATTAAATTGTATTTATGTTGTTTTATCCTATGCTTTATTAAATTGTGTTTATGTTGTTTTATCCTATGCTTTATTAAATTGTATTTATGTTGTTTTATCCTATGCTTTATTAAATTTTATTGATGTTGTTTTATCCCATGCTTTATTAAATTGTATTATGTTGTTTTAACCTATGCTTTATTAAATTGTATTTATGTTGTTTTATCCTATGCTTTATTAAATTGTGTTTATGTTGTTTTATCCTATGCTTTATTAAATTGTATTTATGTTGTTTTATCCTATGCTTTATTAAATTGTATTTATGTTGTTTTAACCTATGCTTTATTAAATTGTATTCATGTTGTTTTATCCTATGCTTTATTAAATTGTATTTATGTTGTTTTATCCTATGCTTTATTAAATTGTGTTTATGTTGTTTTATCCTATGCTTTATTAAATTGTATTTATGTTGTTTTATCCTATGCTTTATTAAATTGTGTTTATGTTGTTTTATCCTATACTTTATTAAATTGTATTTATGTTGTTTTAATCTATGCTTTATTAAATTGTATTTATGTTGTTTTATCCTATGCTTTATTAAATTGTATTTATGTTGTTTTATCCTATGCTTTATTAAATTGTATTTATGTTGTTTTAACCTATGCTTTATTAAATGGTATTTATGTTGTTTTAACCTATGCTTTATTAAATTGTATTTATGTTGTTTTATCCTATGCTTTATTAAATTGTGTTTATGTTGTTTTATCCTATACTTTATTAAATTGTATTTATGTTGTTTTAATCTATGCTTTATTAAATTGTATTTATGTTGTTTTATCCTATGCTTTATTAAATTGTGTTTATGTTGTTTTATCCTATACTTTATTAAATTGTATTTATGTTGTTTTAATCTATGCTTTATTAAATTGTATTTATGTTGTTTTATCCTATGCTTTATTAAATTGTATTTATGTTGTTTTATCCTATGCTTTATTAAATTGTGTTTATGTTGTTTTATCCTATGCTTTATTAAATTGTATTTATGTTGTTTTATCCTATGCTTTATTAAATTTTATTGATGTTGTTTTATCCCATGCTTTATTAAATTGTATTATGTTGTTTTAACCTATGCTTTATTAAATTGTATTTATGTTGTTTTATCCTATACTTTATTAAATTGTATTTAAGTTGTTTTAACCTATGCTTTATTAAATAGTTTTTATGTTGTTTTATCCTATGCTTTATTAAATTGTATTTATGTTGTTTTATCCTATGCTTTATTAAATTGTGTTTATGTTGTTTTATCCTATGCTTTATTAAATTGTATTTATGTTGTTTTATCCTATGCTTTATTAAATTGTATTTATGTTGTTTTAACCTATGCTTTATTAAATTGTATTCATGTTGTTTTATCCTATGCTTTATTAAATTGTATTTATGTTGTTTTATCGTATGTTTTAATAAATTCTATTTCTGTTGTTTTATACTATGCTTTATTAAATTGTATTTATGTTGTTTTATCGTATGCTTTATTAAATTGTATTTGTGTTGTTTTATCCTATGCTTTATTAAATTGTGTTTATGTTGTTTTATCCTATGCTTTATTAAATTGTATTTATGTTGTTTTATCCTATGCTTTTTTAAATTTTATTGATGTTGTTTTATCCCATGCTTTATTAAATTGTATTTATGTTGTTTTAACCTATGCTTTATTAAATTGTATTTATGTTGTTTTATCCTATACTTTATTAAATTGTATTTATGTTGTTTTAACCTATGCTTTATTAAATAGTTTTTATGTTGTTTTATCCTATGCTTTATTAAATTGTATTTATGTTGTTTTAACCTATGCTTTATTAAATTGTATTTATGTTGTTTTATCCTATGCTTTATTAAATTGTGTTTATGTTGTTTTATCCTATGCTTTATTAAATTGTATTTATGTTGTTTTATCCTATGCTTTATTAAATTGTATTTATGTTGTTTTAACCTATGCTTTATTAAATTGTATTCATGTTGTTTTATCCTATGCTTTATTAAATTGTATTTATGTTGTTTTATCCTATGCTTTATTAAATTGTGTTTATGTTGTTTTATCCTATGCTTTATTAAATTGTATTTATGTTGTTTTATCCTATGCTTTATTAAATTGTGTTTATGTTGTTTTATCCTATACTTTATTAAATTGTATTTATGTTGTTTTAATCTATGCTTTATTAAATTGTATTTATGTTGTTTTATCCTATGCTTTATTAAAATGTATTTATGTTGTTTTATCCAATGCTTTATTAAATTGTGCTTATGTTGTTTTATCCTATGGTTTATTAAATTGTATTTATGTTGTTTTATCCTATGCTTTATTAAATTGTATTTATGTTGTTTTATCCTATGCTTTATTAAATTGTATTTATGTTGCTTTAACCTATGCTTTATTAAATTGTATTTATGTTGTTTTATCCTATGCTTTATTAAATGGTATTTATGTTGTTTTATCCTATGCTTTATTAAATTGTATTTATGTTGTTTTAACCTATGCTTTATTAAACTGTATTTATGTTGTTTTATCCTATGCTTTATTAAATTGTATTTATGTTGTTTTATCCTATGCTTTATTAAATTGTATTTATGTTGTTTTAACCTATGCTTTATTAAATTGTATTCATGTTGTTTTATCCTATGCTTTATTAAATTGTATTTATGTTGTTTTATCCTATGCTTTATTAAATTGTATTTATGTTGTTTTAACCTATGCTTTATTAAATTGTATTTATGTTGTTTTATCCTATACTTTATTAAATTGTATTTATGTTGTTTTAACCTATGCTTTATTAAATTGTATTTATGTTGTTTTATCATATGCTTTATTAAATTGTATTTATGTTGTTTTAACCTATGCTTTATTAAATTGTATGTATGTTGTTTTATCCTATACTTTATTAAATTGTATTTCTGTTGTTTTAACCTATGCTTTATTAAATTGTATTTATGTTGTTTTATCCTATGCTTTATTAAATTGTATTTATGTTGTTTTATCCTATGCTTTATTAAATTGTGTTTATGTTGTTTTATCCTATGCTTTATTAAATTGTATTTATGTTGTTTTATCCTATGCTTTATTAAATTGTATTTATGTTGTTTTATCCTATGCTTTATTAAATTGTATTTATTTTGTTTTAACCTATGCTTTATTAAATTGTATTTATGTTGTTTTATCCTATGCTTTATTAAATTGTATTTATGTTGTTTTATCCTATGCTTTATTAAATTGTGTTTATGTTGTTTTATCCTACACTTTATTAAATTGTATTTATGTTGTTTTAAACTATGCTTTATTAAATTGTATTTATGTTGTTTTATCCTATGCTTTATTAAATTGTATTTATGTTGTTTTATCCTATGCTTTATTAAATTGTGTTTATCTTGTTTTATCCTATGCTTTATTAAATTGTATTTATGTTGTTTTAACCCATGCTTTATTAAATTGTATTTATGTTGTTTTAACCCATGCTTTATTAAATTGTATTTATGTTGTTTTATCCTATGTTTTATTAAATTGTGCTTATGCTGTTTTATCCTATGCTTTATTAAATTGTATTTATGTTGTTTTTTCCTATGCTTTATTAAATTGTATTTATGTTGTTTTAACCCATGCTTTATTAAATTGTATTTATGTTGTTTTATCCTATGCTTTATTAAATTGTGTTTATGTTTTTTTATCCTATGCTTTTTTAAATTGTATTTATGTTGTTTTATCCTATGATTTATTAAATTGTATTTATGTTGTTTTATTCTATGCTTTATTAAACTGCATTTATGTTGTTTTATCCTATGCTTTATTAAATTGTATTTATGTTGTTTTATTATATGCTTTATTAAATTGTATTTATGTTGTTTTATCCTATGCTTTATTAAATTGTATTTATGTTGTTTTATCCTTTGCTTTATTAAATTGTATTTATGTTTTTTATTGTATGCTTTATTAAACTGCATTTATGTTGTTTTATCCTATGCTTTATTAAATTGTATTTATGTTGTTTTATCCTATGCTTTATTAAATTGTGTTTATGTTGTTTTATCCTATGTTTTATTAAATTGTATTTATGTTGTTTTATACTATGCTTTATTAAATTGTATTTATGTTGTTTTATCGTATGCTTTATTAAATTGTATTTATGTTGTTTTATCCTATGCTTTATTAAATTGTGTTTATGTTGTTTTATCCTATGCTTTATTAAATTGTATTTATGTTGTTTTATCCTATGCTTTATTAAATTTTATTGATGTTGTTTTATCCCATGCTTTATTAAATTGTATTATGTTGTTTTAACCTATGCTTTATTAAATTGTATTTATGTTGTTTTATCCTATACTTTATTAAATTGTATTTATGTTGTTTTAACCTATGCTTTATTAAATAGTTTTTATGTTGTTTTATCCTATGCTTTATTAAATTGTATTTATGTTGTTTTATCCTATGCTTTATTAAATTGGATTTATGTTGTTTTATCCTATGTTTTATTAAATTCTATTTCTGTTGTTTTATACTATGCTTTATTAAATTGTATTTATGTTGTTTTATCGTATGCTTTATTAAATTGTATTTATGTTGTTTTATCCTATGCTTTATTAAATTGTGTTTATGTTGTTTTATCCTATGCTTTATTAAATTGTATTTATGTTGTTTTATCCTATGCTTTATTAAATTTTATTGATGTTGTTTTATCCCATGCTTTATTAAATTGTATTATGTTGTTTTAACCTATGCTTTATTAAATTGTATTTATGTTGTTTTATCCTATACTTTATTAAATTGTATTTATGTTGTTTTAACCTATGCTTTATTAAATAGTTTTTATGTTGTTTTATCCTATGCTTTATTAAATTGTATTTATGTTGTTTTATCCTATGCTTTATTAAATTGTATTTATATTGTTTTATCCTATGCTTTATTAAATTGTATTTATGTTGTTTTAACCTATGCTTTATTAAATTGTATTTATGTTGTTTTATCCTATGCTTTATTAAATTGTGTTTATGTTGTTTTATCCTATGCTTTATTAAATTGTATTTATGTTGTTTTATCCTATGCTTTATTAAATTGTATTTATGTTGTTTTAACCTATGCTTTATTAAATTGTATTCATGTTGTTTTATCCTATGCTTTATTAAATTGTATTTATGTTGTTTTATCCTATGCTTTATTAAATTGTGTTTATGTTGTTTTATCCTATGCTTTATTAAATTGTATTTATGTTGTTTTATCCTATGCTTTATTAAATTGTGTTTATGTTGTTTTATCCTATACTTTATTAAATTGTATTTATGTTGTTTTAATCTATGCTTTATTAAATTGTATTTATGTTGTTTTATCCTATGCTTTATTAAATTGTATTTATGTTGTTTTATCCTATGCTTTATTAAATTGTGTTTATGTTGTTTTATCCTATGCTTTATTAAATTGTATTTATGTTGTTTTATCCTATGCTTTATTAAATTGTGTTTATGTTGTTTTATCCTATGCTTTATTAAATTGTATTTATGTTGTTTTATCCTATGCTTTATTAAATTGTATTTATGTTGTTTTAACCTATGCTTTATTAAATTGTATTCATGTTGTTTTATCCTATGCTTTATTAAATTGTATTTATGTTGTTTTATCCTATGCTTTATAAATTGTGTTTATGTTGTTTTATCCTATGCTTTATTAAATTGTATTTATGTTGTTTTATCCTATGCTTTATTAAATTGTGTTTATGTTGTTTTATCCTATACTTTATTAAATTGTATTTATGTTGTTTTAATCTATGCTTTATTAAATTGTATTTATGTTGTTTTATCCTATGCTTTATTAAATTGTATTTATGTTGTTTTATCCTATGCTTTATTAAATTGTGTTTATGTTGTTTTATCCTATGCTTTATTAAATTGTATTTATGTTGTTTTATCCTATGCTTTATTAAATTTTATTGATGTTGTTTTATCCCATGCTTTATTAAATTGTATTATGTTGTTTTAACCTATGCTTTATTAAATTGTATTTATGTTGTTTTATCCTATACTTTATTAAATTGTATTTATGTTGTTTTAACCTATGCTTTATTAAATAGTTTTTATGTTGTTTTATCCTATGCTTTATTAAATTGTATTTATGTTGTTTTATCCTATGCTTTATTAAATTGTGTTTATGTTGTTTTATCCTATGCTTTATTAAATTGTATTTATGTTGTTTTATCCTATGCTTTATTAAATTGTATTTATGTTGTTTTAACCTATGCTTTATTAAATTGTATTCATGTTGTTTTATCCTATGCTTTATTAAATTGTATTTATGTTGTTTTATCCTATGCTTTATTAAATTGTGTTTATGTTGTTTTATCCTATGCTTTATTAAATTGTATTTATGTTGTTTTATCCTATGCTTTATTAAATTGTGTTTATGTTGTTTTATCCTATACTTTATTAAATTGTATTTATGTTGTTTTAATCTATGCTTTATTAAATTGTATTTATGTTGTTTTATCCTATGCTTTATTAAAATGTATTTATGTTGTTTTATCCAATGCTTTATTAAATTGTGCTTATGTTGTTTTATCCTATGGTTTATTAAATTGTATTTATGTTGTTTTATCCTATGCTTTATTAAATTGTATTTATGTTGTTTTATCCTATGCTTTATTAAATTGTATTTATGTTGCTTTAACCTATGCTTTATTAAATTGTATTTATGTTGTTTTATCCTATGCTTTATTAAATGGTATTTATGTTGTTTTATCCTATGCTTTATTAAATTGTATTTATGTTGTTTTAACCTATGCTTTATTAAACTGTATTTATGTTGTTTTATCCTATGCTTTATTAAATTGTATTTATGTTGTTTTATCCTATGCTTTATTAAATTGTATTTATGTTGTTTTAACCTATGCTTTATTAAATGGTATTTATGTTGTTTTAACCTATGCTTTATTAAATTGTATTTATGTTGTTTTATCCTATGTTTTATTAAATTCTATTTCTGTTGTTTTATACTATGCTTTATTAAATTGTATTTATGTTGTTTTATCGTATGCTTTATTAAATTGTATTTATGTTGTTTTATCCTATGCTTTATTAAATTGTGTTTATGTTGTTTTATCCTATGCTTTATTAAATTGTATTTATGTTGTTTTATCCTATGCTTTATTAAATTTTATTGATGTTGTTTTATCCCATGCTTTATTAAATTGTATTATGTTGTTTTAACCTATGCTTTATTAAATTGTATTTATGTTGTTTTATCCTATGCTTTATTAAATTGTGTTTATGTTGTTTTATCCTATGCTTTATTAAATTGTATTTATGTTGTTTTATCCTATGCTTTATTAAATTGTATTTATGTTGTTTTAACCTATGCTTTATTAAATTGTATTCATGTTGTTTTATCCTATGCTTTATTAAATTGTATTTATGTTGTTTTATCCTATGCTTTATTAAATTGTGTTTATGTTGTTTTATCCTATGCTTTATTAAATTGTATTTATGTTGTTTTATCCTATGCTTTATTAAATTGTGTTTATGTTGTTTTATCCTATACTTTATTAAATTGTATTTATGTTGTTTTAATCTATGCTTTATTAAATTGTATTTATGTTGTTTTATCCTATGCTTTATTAAATTGTATTTATGTTGTTTTATCCTATGCTTTATTAAATTGTATTTATGTTGTTTTAACCTATGCTTTATTAAATGGTATTTATGTTGTTTTAACCTATGCTTTATTAAATTGTATTTATGTTGTTTTATCCTATGCTTTATTAAATTGTGTTTATGTTGTTTTATCCTATACTTTATTAAATTGTATTTATGTTGTTTTAATCTATGCTTTATTAAATTGTATTTATGTTGTTTTATCCTATGCTTTATTAAATTGTGTTTATGTTGTTTTATCCTATACTTTATTAAATTGTATTTATGTTGTTTTAATCTATGCTTTATTAAATTGTATTTATGTTGTTTTATCCTATGCTTTATTAAATTGTATTTATGTTGTTTTATCCTATGCTTTATTAAATTGTGTTTATGTTGTTTTATCCTATGCTTTATTAAATTGTATTTATGTTGTTTTATCCTATGCTTTATTAAATTTTATTGATGTTGTTTTATCCCATGCTTTATTAAATTGTATTATGTTGTTTTAACCTATGCTTTATTAAATTGTATTTATGTTGTTTTATCCTATACTTTATTAAATTGTATTTAAGTTGTTTTAACCTATGCTTTATTAAATAGTTTTTATGTTGTTTTATCCTATGCTTTATTAAATTGTATTTATGTTGTTTTATCCTATGCTTTATTAAATTGTGTTTATGTTGTTTTATCCTATGCTTTATTAAATTGTATTTATGTTGTTTTATTATATGCTTTATTAAATTGTATTTATGTTGTTTTATCCTATGCTTTATTAAATTGTATTTATGTTGTTTTATCCTTTGCTTTATTAAATTGTATTTATGTTTTTTATTGTATGCTTTATTAAACTGCATTTATGTTGTTTTATCCTATGCTTTATTAAATTGTATTTATGTTGTTTTATCCTATGCTTTATTAAATTGTGTTTATGTTGTTTTATCCTATGTTTTATTAAATTGTATTTATGTTGTTTTATACTATGCTTTATTAAATTGTATTTATGTTGTTTTATCGTATGCTTTATTAAATTGTATTTATGTTGTTTTATCCTATGCTTTATTAAATTGTGTTTATGTTGTTTTATCCTATGCTTTATTAAATTGTATTTATGTTGTTTTATCCTATGCTTTATTAAATTTTATTGATGTTGTTTTATCCCATGCTTTATTAAATTGTATTATGTTGTTTTAACCTATGCTTTATTAAATTGTATTTATGTTGTTTTATCCTATACTTTATTAAATTGTATTTATGTTGTTTTAACCTATGCTTTATTAAATAGTTTTTATGTTGTTTTATCCTATGCTTTATTAAATTGTATTTATGTTGTTTTATCCTATGCTTTATTAAATTGGATTTATGTTGTTTTATCCTATGTTTTATTAAATTCTATTTCTGTTGTTTTATACTATGCTTTATTAAATTGTATTTATGTTGTTTTATCGTATGCTTTATTAAATTGTATTTATGTTGTTTTATCCTATGCTTTATTAAATTGTGTTTATGTTGTTTTATCCTATGCTTTATTAAATTGTATTTATGTTGTTTTATCCTATGCTTTATTAAATTTTATTGATGTTGTTTTATCCCATGCTTTATTAAATTGTATTATGTTGTTTTAACCTATGCTTTATTAAATTGTATTTATGTTGTTTTATCCTATACTTTATTAAATTGTATTTATGTTGTTTTAACCTATGCTTTATTAAATAGTTTTTATGTTGTTTTATCCTATGCTTTATTAAATTGTATTTATGTTGTTTTATCCTATGCTTTATTAAATTGTATTTATATTGTTTTATCCTATGCTTTATTAAATTGTATTTATGTTGTTTTAACCTATGCTTTATTAAATTGTATTTATGTTGTTTTATCCTATGCTTTATTAAATTGTGTTTATGTTGTTTTATCCTATGCTTTATTAAATTGTATTTATGTTGTTTTATCCTATGCTTTATTAAATTGTATTTATGTTGTTTTAACCTATGCTTTATTAAATTGTATTCATGTTGTTTTATCCTATGCTTTATTAAATTGTATTTATGTTGTTTTATCCTATGCTTTATTAAATTGTGTTTATGTTGTTTTATCCTATGCTTTATTAAATTGTATTTATGTTGTTTTATCCTATGCTTTATTAAATTGTGTTTATGTTGTTTTATCCTATGTTTTATTAAATTGTATTTATGTTGTTTTATACTATGCTTTATTAAATTGTATTTATGTTGTTTTATCGTATGCTTTATTAAATTGTATTTATGTTGTTTTATCCTATGCTTTATTAAATTGTGTTTATGTTGTTTTATCCTATGCTTTATTAAATTGTATTTATGTTGTTTTATCCTATGCTTTATTAAATTTTATTGATGTTGTTTTATCCCATGCTTTATTAAATTGTATTATGTTGTTTTAACCTATGCTTTATTAAATTGTATTTATGTTGTTTTATCCTATACTTTATTAAATTGTATTTAAGTTGTTTTAACCTATGCTTTATTAAATAGTTTTTATGTTGTTTTATCCTATGCTTTATTAAATTGTATTTATGTTGTTTTATCCTATGCTTTATTAAATTGTGTTTATGTTGTTTTATCCTATGCTTTATTAAATTGTATTTATGTTGTTTTATTATATGCTTTATTAAATTGTATTTATGTTGTTTTATCCTATGCTTTATTAAATTGTATTTATGTTGTTTTATCCTTTGCTTTATTAAATTGTATTTATGTTTTTTATTGTATGCTTTATTAAACTGCATTTATGTTGTTTTATCCTATGCTTTATTAAATTGTATTTATGTTGTTTTATCCTATGCTTTATTAAATTGTGTTTATGTTGTTTTATCCTATGTTTTATTAAATTGTATTTATGTTGTTTTATACTATGCTTTATTAAATTGTATTTATGTTGTTTTATCGTATGCTTTATTAAATTGTATTTATGTTGTTTTATCCTATGCTTTATTAAATTGTGTTTATGTTGTTTTATCCTATGCTTTATTAAATTGTATTTATGTTGTTTTATCCTATGCTTTATTAAATTTTATTGATGTTGTTTTATCCCATGCTTTATTAAATTGTATTATGTTGTTTTAACCTATGCTTTATTAAATTGTATTTATGTTGTTTTATCCTATACTTTATTAAATTGTATTTATGTTGTTTTAACCTATGCTTTATTAAATAGTTTTTATGTTGTTTTATCCTATGCTTTATTAAATTGTATTTATGTTGTTTTATCCTATGCTTTATTAAATTGGATTTATGTTGTTTTATCCTATGTTTTATTAAATTCTATTTCTGTTGTTTTATACTATGCTTTATTAAATTGTATTTATGTTGTTTTATCGTATGCTTTATTAAATTGTATTTATGTTGTTTTATCCTATGCTTTATTAAATTGTGTTTATGTTGTTTTATCCTATGCTTTATTAAATTGTATTTATGTTGTTTTATCCTATGCTTTATTAAATTTTATTGATGTTGTTTTATCCCATGCTTTATTAAATTGTATTATGTTGTTTTAACCTATGCTTTATTAAATTGTATTTATGTTGTTTTATCCTATACTTTATTAAATTGTATTTATGTTGTTTTAACCTATGCTTTATTAAATAGTTTTTATGTTGTTTTATCCTATGCTTTATTAAATTGTATTTATGTTGTTTTATCCTATGCTTTATTAAATTGTATTTATATTGTTTTATCCTATGCTTTATTAAATTGTATTTATGTTGTTTTAACCTATGCTTTATTAAATTGTATTTATGTTGTTTTATCCTATGCTTTATTAAATTGTGTTTATGTTGTTTTATCCTATGCTTTATTAAATTGTATTTATGTTGTTTTATCCTATGCTTTATTAAATTGTATTTATGTTGTTTTAACCTATGCTTTATTAAATTGTATTCATGTTGTTTTATCCTATGCTTTATTAAATTGTATTTATGTTGTTTTATCCTATGCTTTATTAAATTGTGTTTATGTTGTTTTATCCTATGCTTTATTAAATTGTATTTATGTTGTTTTATCCTATGCTTTATTAAATTGTGTTTATGTTGTTTTATCCTATGTTTTATTAAATTGTATTTATGTTGTTTTATACTATGCTTTATTAAATTGTATTTATGTTGTTTTATCGTATGCTTTATTAAATTGTATTTATGTTGTTTTATCCTATGCTTTATTAAATTGTGTTTATGTTGTTTTATCCTATGCTTTATTAAATTGTATTTATGTTGTTTTATCCTATGCTTTATTAAATTTTATTGATGTTGTTTTATCCCATGCTTTATTAAATTGTATTATGTTGTTTTAACCTATGCTTTATTAAATTGTATTTATGTTGTTTTATCCTATACTTTATTAAATTGTATTTATGTTGTTTTAACCTATGCTTTATTAAATAGTTTTTATGTTGTTTTATCCTATGCTTTATTAAATTGTATTTATGTTGTTTTATCCTATGCTTTATTAAATTGGATTTATGTTGTTTTATCCTATGTTTTATTAAATTCTATTTCTGTTGTTTTATACTATGCTTTATTAAATTGTATTTATGTTGTTTTATCGTATGCTTTATTAAATTGTATTTATGTTGTTTTATCCTATGCTTTATTAAATTGTGTTTATGTTGTTTTATCCTATGCTTTATTAAATTGTATTTATGTTGTTTTATCCTATGCTTTATTAAATTTTATTGATGTTGTTTTATCCCATGCTTTATTAAATTGTATTATGTTGTTTTAACCTATGCTTTATTAAATTGTATTTATGTTGTTTTATCCTATACTTTATTAAATTGTATTTATGTTGTTTTAACCTATGCTTTATTAAATAGTTTTTATGTTGTTTTATCCTATGCTTTATTAAATTGTATTTATGTTGTTTTATCCTATGCTTTATTAAATTGTATTTATATTGTTTTATCCTATGCTTTATTAAATTGTATTTATGTTGTTTTAACCTATGCTTTATTAAATTGTATTTATGTTGTTTTATCCTATGCTTTATTAAATTGTGTTTATGTTGTTTTATCCTATGCTTTATTAAATTGTATTTATGTTGTTTTATCCTATGCTTTATTAAATTGTATTTATGTTGTTTTAACCTATGCTTTATTAAATTGTATTCATGTTGTTTTATCCTATGCTTTATTAAATTGTATTTATGTTGTTTTATCCTATGCTTTATTAAATTGTGTTTATGTTGTTTTATCCTATGCTTTATTAAATTGTATTTATGTTGTTTTATCCTATGCTTTATTAAATTGTGTTTATGTTGTTTTATCCTATACTTTATTAAATTGTATTTATGTTGTTTTAATCTATGCTTTATTAAATTGTATTTATGTTGTTTTATCCTATGCTTTATTAAATTGTATTTATGTTGTTTTATCCTATGCTTTATTAAATTGTGTTTATGTTGTTTTATCCTATGCTTTATTAAATTGTATTTATGTTGTTTTATCCTATGCTTTATTAAATTGTGTTTATGTTGTTTTATCCTATGCTTTATTAAATTGTATTTATGTTGTTTTATCCTATGCTTTATTAAATTGTATTTATGTTGTTTTAACCTATGCTTTATTAAATTGTATTCATGTTGTTTTATCCTATGCTTTATTAAATTGTATTTATGTTGTTTTATCCTATGCTTTATAAATTGTGTTTATGTTGTTTTATCCTATGCTTTATTAAATTGTATTTATGTTGTTTTATCCTATGCTTTATTAAATTGTGTTTATGTTGTTTTATCCTATACTTTATTAAATTGTATTTATGTTGTTTTAATCTATGCTTTATTAAATTGTATTTATGTTGTTTTATCCTATGCTTTATTAAATTGTATTTATGTTGTTTTATCCTATGCTTTATTAAATTGTGTTTATGTTGTTTTATCCTATGCTTTATTAAATTGTATTTATGTTGTTTTATCCTATGCTTTATTAAATTTTATTGATGTTGTTTTATCCCATGCTTTATTAAATTGTATTATGTTGTTTTAACCTATGCTTTATTAAATTGTATTTATGTTGTTTTATCCTATACTTTATTAAATTGTATTTATGTTGTTTTAACCTATGCTTTATTAAATAGTTTTTATGTTGTTTTATCCTATGCTTTATTAAATTGTATTTATGTTGTTTTATCCTATGCTTTATTAAATTGTGTTTATGTTGTTTTATCCTATGCTTTATTAAATTGTATTTATGTTGTTTTATCCTATGCTTTATTAAATTGTATTTATGTTGTTTTAACCTATGCTTTATTAAATTGTATTCATGTTGTTTTATCCTATGCTTTATTAAATTGTATTTATGTTGTTTTATCCTATGCTTTATTAAATTGTGTTTATGTTGTTTTATCCTATGCTTTATTAAATTGTATTTATGTTGTTTTATCCTATGCTTTATTAAATTGTGTTTATGTTGTTTTATCCTATACTTTATTAAATTGTATTTATGTTGTTTTAATCTATGCTTTATTAAATTGTATTTATGTTGTTTTATCCTATGCTTTATTAAAATGTATTTATGTTGTTTTATCCAATGCTTTATTAAATTGTGCTTATGTTGTTTTATCCTATGGTTTATTAAATTGTATTTATGTTGTTTTATCCTATGCTTTATTAAATTGTATTTATGTTGTTTTATCCTATGCTTTATTAAATTGTATTTATGTTGCTTTAACCTATGCTTTATTAAATTGTATTTATGTTGTTTTATCCTATGCTTTATTAAATGGTATTTATGTTGTTTTATCCTATGCTTTATTAAATTGTATTTATGTTGTTTTAACCTATGCTTTATTAAACTGTATTTATGTTGTTTTATCCTATGCTTTATTAAATTGTATTTATGTTGTTTTATCCTATGCTTTATTAAATTGTATTTATGTTGTTTTAACCTATGCTTTATTAAATGGTATTTATGTTGTTTTAACCTATGCTTTATTAAATTGTATTTATGTTGTTTTATCCTATGTTTTATTAAATTCTATTTCTGTTGTTTTATACTATGCTTTATTAAATTGTATTTATGTTGTTTTATCGTATGCTTTATTAAATTGTATTTATGTTGTTTTATCCTATGCTTTATTAAATTGTGTTTATGTTGTTTTATCCTATGCTTTATTAAATTGTATTTATGTTGTTTTATCCTATGCTTTATTAAATTTTATTGATGTTGTTTTATCCCATGCTTTATTAAATTGTATTATGTTGTTTTAACCTATGCTTTATTAAATTGTATTTATGTTGTTTTATCCTATGCTTTATTAAATTGTGTTTATGTTGTTTTATCCTATGCTTTATTAAATTGTATTTATGTTGTTTTATCCTATGCTTTATTAAATTGTATTTATGTTGTTTTAACCTATGCTTTATTAAATTGTATTCATGTTGTTTTATCCTATGCTTTATTAAATTGTATTTATGTTGTTTTATCCTATGCTTTATTAAATTGTGTTTATGTTGTTTTATCCTATGCTTTATTAAATTGTATTTATGTTGTTTTATCCTATGCTTTATTAAATTGTGTTTATGTTGTTTTATCCTATACTTTATTAAATTGTATTTATGTTGTTTTAATCTATGCTTTATTAAATTGTATTTATGTTGTTTTATCCTATGCTTTATTAAATTGTATTTATGTTGTTTTATCCTATGCTTTATTAAATTGTATTTATGTTGTTTTAACCTATGCTTTATTAAATGGTATTTATGTTGTTTTAACCTATGCTTTATTAAATTGTATTTATGTTGTTTTATCCTATGCTTTATTAAATTGTGTTTATGTTGTTTTATCCTATACTTTATTAAATTGTATTTATGTTGTTTTAATCTATGCTTTATTAAATTGTATTTATGTTGTTTTATCCTATGCTTTATTAAATTGTGTTTATGTTGTTTTATCCTATACTTTATTAAATTGTATTTATGTTGTTTTAATCTATGCTTTATTAAATTGTATTTATGTTGTTTTATCCTATGCTTTATTAAATTGTATTTATGTTGTTTTATCCTATGCTTTATTAAATTGTGTTTATGTTGTTTTATCCTATGCTTTATTAAATTGTATTTATGTTGTTTTATCCTATGCTTTATTAAATTTTATTGATGTTGTTTTATCCCATGCTTTATTAAATTGTATTATGTTGTTTTAACCTATGCTTTATTAAATTGTATTTATGTTGTTTTATCCTATACTTTATTAAATTGTATTTAAGTTGTTTTAACCTATGCTTTATTAAATAGTTTTTATGTTGTTTTATCCTATGCTTTATTAAATTGTATTTATGTTGTTTTATCCTATGCTTTATTAAATTGTGTTTATGTTGTTTTATCCTATGCTTTATTAAATTGTATTTATGTTGTTTTATCCTATGCTTTATTAAATTGTATTTATGTTGTTTTAACCTATGCTTTATTAAATTGTATTCATGTTGTTTTATCCTATGCTTTATTAAATTGTATTTATGTTGTTTTATCGTATGTTTTAATAAATTCTATTTCTGTTGTTTTATACTATGCTTTATTAAATTGTATTTATGTTGTTTTATCGTATGCTTTATTAAATTGTATTTGTGTTGTTTTATCCTATGCTTTATTAAATTGTGTTTATGTTGTTTTATCCTATGCTTTATTAAATTGTATTTATGTTGTTTTATCCTATGCTTTTTTAAATTTTATTGATGTTGTTTTATCCCATGCTTTATTAAATTGTATTTATGTTGTTTTAACCTATGCTTTATTAAATTGTATTTATGTTGTTTTATCCTATACTTTATTAAATTGTATTTATGTTGTTTTAACCTATGCTTTATTAAATAGTTTTTATGTTGTTTTATCCTATGCTTTATTAAATTGTATTTATGTTGTTTTAACCTATGCTTTATTAAATTGTATTTATGTTGTTTTATCCTATGCTTTATTAAATTGTGTTTATGTTGTTTTATCCTATGCTTTATTAAATTGTATTTATGTTGTTTTATCCTATGCTTTATTAAATTGTATTTATGTTGTTTTAACCTATGCTTTATTAAATTGTATTCATGTTGTTTTATCCTATGCTTTATTAAATTGTATTTATGTTGTTTTATCCTATGCTTTATTAAATTGTGTTTATGTTGTTTTATCCTATGCTTTATTAAATTGTATTTATGTTGTTTTATCCTATGCTTTATTAAATTGTGTTTATGTTGTTTTATCCTATACTTTATTAAATTGTATTTATGTTGTTTTAATCTATGCTTTATTAAATTGTATTTATGTTGTTTTATCCTATGCTTTATTAAATTGTATTTATGTTGTTTTATCCAATGCTTTATTAAATTGTGCTTATGTTGTTTTATCCTATGGTTTATTAAATTGTATTTATGTTGTTTTATCCTATGCTTTATTAAATTGTGTTTATGTTGTTTTATCCTATGCTTTATTAAATTGTATTTATGTTGTTTTATCCTATGCTTTATTAAATTTTATTGATGTTGTTTTATCCCATGCTTTATTAAATTGTATTATGTTGTTTTAACCTATGCTTTATTAAATTGTATTTATGTTGTTTTATCCTATGCTTTATTAAATTGTGTTTATGTTGTTTTATCCTATGCTTTATTAAATTGTATTTATGTTGTTTTATCCTATGCTTTATTAAATTGTATTTATGTTGTTTTAACCTATGCTTTATTAAATTGTATTCATGTTGTTTTATCCTATGCTTTATTAAATTGTATTTATGTTGTTTTATCCTATGCTTTATTAAATTGTGTTTATGTTGTTTTATCCTATGCTTTATTAAATTGTATTTATGTTGTTTTATCCTATGCTTTATTAAATTGTGTTTATGTTGTTTTATCCTATACTTTATTAAATTGTATTTATGTTGTTTTAATCTATGCTTTATTAAATTGTATTTATGTTGTTTTATCCTATGCTTTATTAAATTGTATTTATGTTGTTTTATCCTATGCTTTATTAAATTGTATTTATGTTGTTTTAACCTATGCTTTATTAAATGGTATTTATGTTGTTTTAACCTATGCTTTATTAAATTGTATTTATGTTGTTTTATCCTATGCTTTATTAAATTGTGTTTATGTTGTTTTATCCTATACTTTATTAAATTGTATTTATGTTGTTTTAATCTATGCTTTATTAAATTGTATTTATGTTGTTTTATCCTATGCTTTATTAAATTGTGTTTATGTTGTTTTATCCTATACTTTATTAAATTGTATTTATGTTGTTTTAATCTATGCTTTATTAAATTGTATTTATGTTGTTTTATCCTATGCTTTATTAAATTGTATTTATGTTGTTTTATCCTATGCTTTATTAAATTGTGTTTATGTTGTTTTATCCTATGCTTTATTAAATTGTATTTATGTTGTTTTATCCTATGCTTTATTAAATTTTATTGATGTTGTTTTATCCCATGCTTTATTAAATTGTATTATGTTGTTTTAACCTATGCTTTATTAAATTGTATTTATGTTGTTTTATCCTATACTTTATTAAATTGTATTTAAGTTGTTTTAACCTATGCTTTATTAAATAGTTTTTATGTTGTTTTATCCTATGCTTTATTAAATTGTATTTATGTTGTTTTATCCTATGCTTTATTAAATTGTGTTTATGTTGTTTTATCCTATGCTTTATTAAATTGTATTTATGTTGTTTTATCCTATGCTTTATTAAATTGTATTTATGTTGTTTTAACCTATGCTTTATTAAATTGTATTCATGTTGTTTTATCCTATGCTTTATTAAATTGTATTTATGTTGTTTTATCGTATGTTTTAATAAATTCTATTTCTGTTGTTTTATACTATGCTTTATTAAATTGTATTTATGTTGTTTTATCGTATGCTTTATTAAATTGTATTTGTGTTGTTTTATCCTATGCTTTATTAAATTGTGTTTATGTTGTTTTATCCTATGCTTTATTAAATTGTATTTATGTTGTTTTATCCTATGCTTTTTTAAATTTTATTGATGTTGTTTTATCCCATGCTTTATTAAATTGTATTTATGTTGTTTTAACCTATGCTTTATTAAATTGTATTTATGTTGTTTTATCCTATACTTTATTAAATTGTATTTATGTTGTTTTAACCTATGCTTTATTAAATAGTTTTTATGTTGTTTTATCCTATGCTTTATTAAATTGTATTTATGTTGTTTTAACCTATGCTTTATTAAATTGTATTTATGTTGTTTTATCCTATGCTTTATTAAATTGTGTTTATGTTGTTTTATCCTATGCTTTATTAAATTGTATTTATGTTGTTTTATCCTATGCTTTATTAAATTGTATTTATGTTGTTTTAACCTATGCTTTATTAAATTGTATTCATGTTGTTTTATCCTATGCTTTATTAAATTGTATTTATGTTGTTTTATCCTATGCTTTATTAAATTGTGTTTATGTTGTTTTATCCTATGCTTTATTAAATTGTATTTATGTTGTTTTATCCTATGCTTTATTAAATTGTGTTTATGTTGTTTTATCCTATACTTTATTAAATTGTATTTATGTTGTTTTAATCTATGCTTTATTAAATTGTATTTATGTTGTTTTATCCTATGCTTTATTAAATTGTATTTATGTTGTTTTATCCAATGCTTTATTAAATTGTGCTTATGTTGTTTTATCCTATGGTTTATTAAATTGTATTTATGTTGTTTTATCCTATGCTTTATTAAATTGTATTTATGTTGTTTTATCCTATGCTTTATTAAATTGTATTTGTGTTGCTTTAACCTATGCTTTATTAAATTGTATTTATGTTGTTTTATCCTATGCTTTATTAAATGGTATTTATGTTGTTTTATCCTATGCTTTATTAAATTGTATTTATGTTGTTTTAACCTATGCTTTATTAAACTGTATTTATGTTGTTTTATCCTATGCTTTATTAAATTGTATTTATGTTGTTTTATCCTATGCTTTATTAAATTGTATTTATGTTGTTTTAACCTATGCTTTATTAAATGGTATTTATGTTGTTTTAACCTATGCTTTATTAAATTGTATTTATGTTGTTTTATCCTATGCTTTATTAAATTGTATTTATGTTGTTTTATCCTATGCTTTATAAAATTTTGTTTATGTTGTTTTATCCTATGCTTTATTAAATTGTATTTATGTTGTTTTATCCTATGCTTTATTAAATTGTATTTATGTTGTTTTAACCTATGCTTTATTAAATTGTATTTATGTTGTTTTATCCTATGCTTTATTAAATTGTATTTATGTTGTTTTATCCTATTCTTTATTAAATTGTGTTTATGTTGTTTTATCCTATACTTTATTAAATTGTATTTATGTTGTTTTATCCTATGCTTTATTAAATTGTATTTACGTTTTTTTATCCTATGCTTTATTAAATTGTATTTATGTTGTTTTATCCTATGCTTTATTAAATTTTGTTTATGTTGTTTTATCCTATGCTTTATTAAATTGTATTTATGTTGTTTTATCCTATGCTTTATTAAATTGTATTTATGTTGTTTTAACCTATGCTTTATTAAATTGTATTTATGTTGTTTTATCCTATGCTTTATTAAATTGTGTTTATGTTGTTTTATCCTATGCTTTATTAAATTGTATTTATGTTGTTTTATCCTATGCTTTATTAAATTGTATTTATGTTGTTTTAACCTATGCTTTATTAAATTGTATTCATGTTGTTTTATCCTATGCTTTATTAAATTGTATTTATGTTGTTTTATCCTATGCTTTATTAAATTGTATTTATGTTGTTTTATCCTATGCTTTATTAAATTGTGTTTATGTTGTTTTATCCTATACTTTATTAAATTGTATTTATGTTGTTTTAATCTATGCTTTATTAAATTGTATTTATGTTGTTTTATCCTATGCTTTATTAAATTGTATTTATGTTGTTTTATCCAATGCTTTATTAAATTGTGCTTATGTTGTTTTATCTTATGGTTTATTAAATTGTATTTATGTTGTTTTATCCTATGCTTTATTAAATTGTATTTATGTTGTTTTATCCTATGCTTTATTAAATTGTATTTATGTTGCTTTAACCTATGCTTTATTAAATTGTATTTATGTTGTTTTATCCTATGCTTTATTAAATGGTATTTATGTTGTTTTATCCTATGCTTTATTAAATTGTATTTATGTTGTTTTAACCTATGCTTTATTAAACTGTATTTATGTTGTTTTATCCTATGCTTTATTAAATTGTATTTATGTTGTTTTATCCTATGCTTTATTAAACTGTATTTATGTTGTTTTAACCTATGCTTTATTAAATGGTATTTATGTTGTTTTAACCTATGCTTTATTAAATTGTATTTATGTTGTTTTATCCTATGCTTTATTAAATTGTATTTATGTTGTTTTATCCTATGCTTTATAAAATTTTGTTTATGTTGTTTTATCCTATGCTTTATTAAATTGTATTTATGTTGTTTTATCCTATGCTTTATTAAATTGTATTTATGTTGTTTTAACCTATGCTTTATTAAATTGTATTTATGTTGTTTTATCCTATGCTTTATTAAATTGTATTTATGTTGTTTTATCCTATTCTTTATTAAATTGTGTTTATGTTGTTTTATCCTATACTTTATTAAATTGTATTTATGTTGTTTTATCCTATGCTTTATTAAATTGTATTTACGTTTTTTTATCCTATGCTTTATTAAATTGTATTTATGTTGTTTTATCCTATGCTTTATTAAATTTTGTTTATGTTGTTTTATCCTATGCTTTATTAAATTGTATTTATGTTGTTTTATCCTATGCTTTATTAAATTGTATTTATGTTGTTTTAACCTATGCTTTATTAAATTGTATTTATGTTGTTTTATCCTATACTTTATTAAATTGTATTTATGTTGTTTTAACCTATGCTTTATTAAATTGTATTTATGTTGTTTTATCATATGCTTTATTAAATTGTATTTATGTTGTTTTAACCTATGCTTTATTAAATTGTATGTATGTTGTTTTATCCTATACTTTATTAAATTGTATGTATGTTGTTTTAACCTATGCTTTATTAAATTGTATTTATGTTGTTTTATCCTATGCTTTATTAAATTGTATTTATGTTGTTTTATCCTATGCTTTATTAAATTGTATTTATGTTGTTTTATCCTTTGCTTTATTAAATTGTATTTATGTTTTTTATTGTATGCTTTATTAAACTGCATTTATGTTGTTTTATCCTATGCTTTATTAAATTGTATTTATGTTGTTTTATCCTATGCTTTATTAAATTGTATTTATGTTGTTTTATCCTATGTTTTATTAAATTCTATTTCTGTTGTTTTATACTATGCTTTATTAAATTGTATTTATGTTGTTTTATCGTATGCTTTATTAAATTGTATTTATGTTGTTTTATCCTATGCTTTATTAAATTGTGTTTATGTTGTTTTATCCTATGCTTTATTAAATTGTATTTATGTTGTTTTATCCTATGCTTTATTAAATTTTATTGATGTTGTTTTATCCCATGCTTTATTAAATTGTATTATGTTGTTTTAACCTATGCTTTATTAAATTGTATTTATGTTGTTTTATCCTATACTTTATTAAATTGTATTTATGTTGTTTTAACCTATGCTTTATTAAATAGTTTTTATGTTGTTTTATCCTATGCTTTATTAAATTGTATTTATGTTGTTTTATCCTATGCTTTATTAAATTGTATTTATATTGTTTTATCCTATGCTTTATTAAATTGTATTTATGTTGTTTTAACCTATGCTTTATTAAATTGTATTTATGTTGTTTTATCCTATGCTTTATTAAATTGTGTTTATGTTGTTTTATCCTATGCTTTATTAAATTGTATTTATGTTGTTTTATCCCATGCTTTATTAAATTGTATTTATGTTGTTTTAACCTATGCTTTATTAAATTGTATTCATGTTGTTTTATCCTATGCTTTATTAAATTGTATTTATGTTGTTTTATCCTATGCTTTATTAAATTGTGTTTATGTTGTTTTATCCTATGCTTTATTAAATTGTATTTATGTTGTTTTATCCTATGCTTTATTAAATTGTGTTTATGTTGTTTTATCCTATACTTTATTAAATTGTATTTATGTTGTTTTAATCTATGCTTTATTAAATTGTATTTATGTTGTTTTATCCTATGCTTTATTAAATTGTATTTATGTTGTTTTATCCTATGCTTTATTAAATTGTGTTTATGTTGTTTTATCCTATGCTTTATTAAATTGTATTTATGTTGTTTTATCCTATGCTTTATTAAATTGTATTTATGTTGTTTTAACCTATGCTTTATTAAATTGTATTCATGTTGTTTTATCCTATGCTTTATTAAATTGTATTTATGTTGTTTTATCCTATGCTTTATTAAATTGTGTTTATGTTGTTTTATCCTATGCTTTATTAAATTGTATTTATGTTGTTTTATCCTATGCTTTATTAAATTGTGTTTATGTTGTTTTATCCTATACTTTATTAAATTGTATTTATGTTGTTTTAATCTATGCTTTATTAAATTGTATTTATGTTGTTTTATCCTATGCTTTATTAAATTGTATTTATGTTGTTTTATCCAATGCTTTATTAAATTGTGCTTATGTTGTTTTATCCTATGGTTTATTAAATTGTATTTATGTTGTTTTATCCTATGCTTTATTAAATTGTATTTATGTTGTTTTATCCTATGCTTTATTAAATTGTATTTATGTTGCTTTAACCTATGCTTTATTAAATTGTATTTATGTTGTTTTATCCTATGCTTTATTAAATGGTATTTATGTTGTTTTATCCTATGCTTTATTAAATTGTATTTATGTTGTTTTAACCTATGCTTTATTAAACTGTATTTATGTTGTTTTATCCTATGCTTTATTAAATTGTATTTATGTTGTTTTATCCTATGCTTTATTAAATTGTATTTATGTTGTTTTAACCTATGCTTTATTAAATGGTATTTATGTTGTTTTAACCTATGCTTTATTAAATTGTATTTATGTTGTTTTATCCTATGTTTTATTAAATTCTATTTCTGTTGTTTTATACTATGCTTTATTAAATTGTATTTATGTTGTTTTATCGTATGCTTTATTAAATTGTATTTATGTTGTTTTATCCTATGCTTTATTAAATTGTGTTTATGTTGTTTTATCCTATGCTTTATTAAATTGTATTTATGTTGTTTTATCCTATACTTTATTAAATTGTATTTATGTTGTTTTAACCTATGCTTTATTAAATTGTATTTATGTTGTTTTATCATATGCTTTATTAAATTGTATTTATCTTGTTTTAACCTATGCTTTATTAAATTGTATGTATGTTGTTTTATCCTATACTTTATTAAATTGTATGTATGTTGTTTTAACCTATGCTTTATTAAATTGTATTTATGTTGTTTTATCCTATGCTTTATTAAATTGTATTTATGTTGTTTTATCCTATGCTTTATTAAATTGTATTTATGTTGTTTTATCCTTTGCTTTATTAAATTGTATTTATGTTTTTTATTGTATGCTTTATTAAACTGCATTTATGTTGTTTTATCCTATGCTTTATTAAATTGTATTTATGTTGTTTTATCCTATGCTTTATTAAATTGTATTTATGTTGTTTTATCCTATGTTTTATTAAATTCTATTTCTGTTGTTTTATACTATGCTTTATTAAATTGTATTTATGTTGTTTTATCGTATGCTTTATTAAATTGTATTTATGTTGTTTTATCCTATGCTTTATTAAATTGTGTTTATGTTGTTTTATCCTATGCTTTATTAAATTGTATTTATGTTGTTTTATCCTATGCTTTATTAAATTTTATTGATGTTGTTTTATCCCATGCTTTATTAAATTGTATTATGTTGTTTTAACCTATGCTTTATTAAATTGTATTTATGTTGTTTTATCCTATACTTTATTAAATTGTATTTATGTTGTTTTAACCTATGCTTTATTAAATAGTTTTTATGTTGTTTTATCCTATGCTTTATTAAATTGTATTTATGTTGTTTTATCCTATGCTTTATTAAATTGTATTTATATTGTTTTATCCTATGCTTTATTAAATTGTATTTATGTTGTTTTAACCTATGCTTTATTAAATTGTATTTATGTTGTTTTATCCTATGCTTTATTAAATTGTGTTTATGTTGTTTTATCCTATGCTTTATTAAATTGTATTTATGTTGTTTTATCCTATGCTTTATTAAATTGTATTTATGTTGTTTTAACCTATGCTTTATTAAATTGTATTCATGTTGTTTTATCCTATGCTTTATTAAATTGTATTTATGTTGTTTTATCCTATGCTTTATTAAATTGTGTTTATGTTGTTTTATCCTATGCTTTATTAAATTGTATTTATGTTGTTTTATCCTATGCTTTATTAAATTGTGTTTATGTTGTTTTATCCTATACTTTATTAAATTGTATTTATGTTGTTTTAATCTATGCTTTATTAAATTGTATTTATGTTGTTTTATCCTATGCTTTATTAAATTGTATTTATGTTGTTTTAACCTATGCTTTATTAAATTGTATTCATGTTGTTTTATCCTATGCTTTATTAAATTGTATTTATGTTGTTTTATCCTATGCTTTATTAAATTGTGTTTATGTTGTTTTATCCTATGCTTTATTAAATTGTATTTATGTTGTTTTATCCTATGCTTTATTAAATTGTGTTTATGTTGTTTTATCCTATACTTTATTAAATTGTATTTATGTTGTTTTAATCTATGCTTTATTAAATTGTATTTATGTTGTTTTATCCTATGCTTTATTAAATTGTATTTATGTTGTTTTATCCTATGCTTTATTAAATTGTGTTTATGTTGTTTTATCCTATGCTTTATTAAATTGTATTTATGTTGTTTTATCCTATGCTTTATTAAATTGTATTTATGTTGTTTTAACCTATGCTTTATTAAATTGTATTCATGTTGTTTTATCCTATGCTTTATTAAATTGTATTTATGTTGTTTTATCCTATGCTTTATTAAATTGTGTTTATGTTGTTTTATCCTATGCTTTATTAAATTGTATTTATGTTGTTTTATCCTATGCTTTATTAAATTGTGTTTATGTTGTTTTATCCTATACTTTATTAAATTGTATTTATGTTGTTTTAATCTATGCTTTATTAAATTGTATTTATGTTGTTTTATCCTATGCTTTATTAAATTGTATTTATGTTGTTTTATCCAATGCTTTATTAAATTGTGCTTATGTTGTTTTATCCTATGGTTTATTAAATTGTATTTATGTTGTTTTATCCTATGCTTTATTAAATTGTATTTATGTTGTTTTATCCTATGCTTTATTAAATTGTATTTATGTTGCTTTAACCTATGCTTTATTAAATTGTATTTATGTTGTTTTATCCTATGCTTTATTAAATGGTATTTATGTTGTTTTATCCTATGCTTTATTAAATTGTATTTATGTTGTTTTAACCTATGCTTTATTAAACTGTATTTATGTTGTTTTATCCTATGCTTTATTAAATTGTATTTATGTTGTTTTATCCTATGCTTTATTAAATTGTATTTATGTTGTTTTAACCTATGCTTTATTAAATGGTATTTATGTTGTTTTAACCTATGCTTTATTAAATTGTATTTATGTTGTTTTATCCTATGTTTTATTAAATTCTATTTCTGTTGTTTTATACTATGCTTTATTAAATTGTATTTATGTTGTTTTATCGTATGCTTTATTAAATTGTATTTATGTTGTTTTATCCTATGCTTTATTAAATTGTGTTTATGTTGTTTTATCCTATGCTTTATTAAATTGTATTTATGTTGTTTTATCCTATGCTTTATTAAATTTTATTGATGTTGTTTTATCCCATGCTTTATTAAATTGTATTATGTTGTTTTAACCTATGCTTTATTAAATTGTATTTATGTTGTTTTATCCTATACTTTATTAAATTGTATTTATGTTGTTTTAACCTATGCTTTATTAAATAGTTTTTATGTTGTTTTATCCTATGCTTTATTAAATTGTATTTATGTTGTTTTATCCTATGCTTTATTAAATTGTGTTTATGTTGTTTTATCCTATGCTTTATTAAATTGTATTTATGTTGTTTTATCCTATGCTTTATTAAATTGTATTTATGTTGTTTTAACCTATGCTTTATTAAATTGTATTCATGTTGTTTTATCCTATGCTTTATTAAATTGTATTTATGTTGTTTTATCGTATGTTTTAATAAATTCTATTTCTGTTGTTTTATACTATGCTTTATTAAATTGTATTTATGTTGTTTTATCGTATGCTTTATTAAATTGTATTTGTGTTGTTTTATCCTATGCTTTATTAAATTGTGTTTATGTTGTTTTATCCTATGCTTTATTAAATTGTATTTATGTTGTTTTATCCTATGCTTTTTTAAATTTTATTGATGTTGTTTTATCCCATGCTTTATTAAATTGTATTTATGTTGTTTTAACCTATGCTTTATTAAATTGTATTTATGTTGTTTTATCCTATACTTTATTAAATTGTATTTATGTTGTTTTAACCTATGCTTTATTAAATAGTTTTTATGTTGTTTTATCCTATGCTTTATTAAATTGTATTTATGTTGTTTTAACCTATGCTTTATTAAATTGTGTTTATGTTGTTTTATCCTATGCTTTATTAAATTGTATTTATGTTGTTTTAACCTATGCTTTATTAAATTGTATTCATGTTGTTTTATCCTATGCTTTATTAAATTGTATTTATGTTGTTTTATCCTATGCTTTATTAAATTGTGTTTATGTTGTTTTATCCTATGCTTTATTAAATTGTATTTATGTTGTTTTATCCTATGCTTTATTAAATTGTGTTTATGTTGTTTTATCCTATACTTTATTAAATTGTATTTATGTTGTTTTAATCTATGCTTTATTAAATTGTATTTATGTTGTTTTATCCTATGCTTTATTAAATTGTATTTATGTTGTTTTATCCAATGCTTTATTAAATTGTGCTTATGTTGTTTTATCCTATGGTTTATTAAATTGTATTTATGTTGTTTTATCCTATGCTTTATTAAATTGTATTTATGTTGTTTTATCCTATGCTTTATTAAATTGTATTTGTGTTGCTTTAACCTATGCTTTATTAAATTGTATTTATGTTGTTTTATCCTATGCTTTATTAAATGGTATTTATGTTGTTTTATCCTATGCTTTATTAAATTGTATTTATGTTGTTTTAACCTATGCTTTATTAAACTGTATTTATGTTGTTTTATCCTATGCTTTATTAAATTGTATTTATGTTGTTTTATCCTATGCTTTATTAAATTGTATTTATGTTGTTTTAACCTATGCTTTATTAAATGGTATTTATGTTGTTTTAACCTATGCTTTATTAAATTGTATTTATGTTGTTTTATCCTATGCTTTATTAAATTGTATTTATGTTGTTTTATCCTATGCTTTATAAAATTTTGTTTATGTTGTTTTATCCTATGCTTTATTAAATTGTATTTATGTTGTTTTATCCTATGCTTTATTAAATTGTATTTATGTTGTTTTAACCTATGCTTTATTAAATTGTATTTATGTTGTTTTATCCTATGCTTTATTAAATTGTATTTATGTTGTTTTATCCTATTCTTTATTAAATTGTGTTTATGTTGTTTTATCCTATACTTTATTAAATTGTATTTATGTTGTTTTATCCTATGCTTTATTAAATTGTATTTACGTTTTTTTATCCTATGCTTTATTAAATTGTATTTATGTTGTTTTATCCTATGCTTTATTAAATTTTGTTTATGTTGTTTTATCCTATGCTTTATTAAATTGTATTTATGTTGTTTTATCCTATGCTTTATTAAATTGTATTTATGTTGTTTTAACCTATGCTTTATTAAATTGTATTTATGTTGTTTTATCCTATACTTTATTAAATTGTATTTATGTTGTTTTAACCTATGCTTTATTAAATTGTATTTATGTTGTTTTATCATATGCTTTATTAAATTGTATTTATGTTGTTTTAACCTATGCTTTATTAAATTGTATGTATGTTGTTTTATCCTATACTTTATTAAATTGTATTTCTGTTGTTTTAACCTATGCTTTATTAAATTGTATTTATGTTGTTTTATCCTATGCTTTATTAAATTGTATTTATGTTGTTTTAAACTATGCTTTATTAAATTGTATTTATGTTGTTTTATCCTATGCTTTATTAAATTGTATTTATGTTGTTTTATCCTATGCTTTATTAAATTGTGTTTATCTTGTTTTATCCTATGCTTTATTAAATTGTATTTATGTTGTTTTAACCCATGCTTTATTAAATTGTATTTATGTTGTTTTAACCCATGCTTTATTAAATTGTATTTATGTTGTTTTATCCTATGCTTTATTAAATTGTGCTTATGCTGTTTTATCCTATGCTTTATTAAATTGTATTTATGTTGTTTTTTCCTATGCTTTATTAAATTGTATTTATGTTGTTTTAACCCATGCTTTATTAAATTGTATTTATGTTGTTTTATCCTATGCTTTATTAAATTGTGTTTATGTTTTTTTATCCTATGCTTTATTAAATTGTATTTATATTGTTTTATCCTATGCTTTATTAAATTGTATTTATGTTGTTTTAACCTATGCTTTATTAAATTGTATTTATGTTGTTTTATCCTATGCTTTATTAAATTGTGTTTATGTTGTTTTATCCTATGCTTTATTAAATTGTATTTATGTTGTTTTATCCTATGCTTTATTAAATTGTATTTATGTTGTTTTAACCTATGCTTTATTAAATTGTATTCATGTTGTTTTATCCTATGCTTTATTAAATTGTATTTATGTTGTTTTATCCTATGCTTTATTAAATTGTGTTTATGTTGTTTTATCCTATGCTTTATTAAATTGTATTTATGTTGTTTTATCCTATGCTTTATTAAATTGTGTTTATGTTGTTTTATCCTATACTTTATTAAATTGTATTTATGTTGTTTTAATCTATGCTTTATTAAATTGTATTTATGTTGTTTTATCCTATGCTTTATTAAATTGTATTTATGTTGTTTTATCCAATGCTTTATTAAATTGTGCTTATGTTGTTTTATCCTATGGTTTATTAAATTGTATTTATGTTGTTTTATCCTATGCTTTATTAAATTGTATTTATGTTGTTTTATCCTATGCTTTATTAAATTGTATTTATGTTGCTTTAACCTATGCTTTATTAAATTGTATTTATGTTGTTTTATCCTATGCTTTATTAAATGGTATTTATGTTGTTTTATCCTATGCTTTATTAAATTGTATTTATGTTGTTTTAACCTATGCTTTATTAAACTGTATTTATGTTGTTTTATCCTATGCTTTATTAAATTGTATTTATGTTGTTTTATCCTATGCTTTATTAAATTGTATTTATGTTGTTTTAACCTATGCTTTATTAAATGGTATTTATGTTGTTTTAACCTATGCTTTATTAAATTGTATTTATGTTGTTTTATCCTATGCTTTATTAAATTGTATTTATGTTGTTTTATCCTATGCTTTATAAAATTTTGTTTATGTTGTTTTATCCTATGCTTTATTAAATTGTATTTATGTTGTTTTATCCTATGCTTTATTAAATTGTATTTATGTTGTTTTAACCTATGCTTTATTAAATTGTATTTATGTTGTTTTATCCTATGCTTTATTAAATTGTATTTATGTTGTTTTATCCTATTCTTTATTAAATTGTGTTTATGTTGTTTTATCCTATACTTTATTAAATTGTATTTATGTTGTTTTATCCTATGCTTTATTAAATTGTATTTACGTTTTTTTATCCTATGCTTTATTAAATTGTATTTATGTTGTTTTATCCTATGCTTTATTAAATTTTGTTTATGTTGTTTTATCCTATGCTTTATTAAATTGTATTTATGTTGTTTTATCCTATGCTTTATTAAATTGTATTTATGTTGTTTTAACCTATGCTTTATTAAATTGTATTTATGTTGTTTTATCCTATACTTTATTAAATTGTATTTATGTTGTTTTAACCTATGCTTTATTAAATTGTATTTATGTTGTTTTATCATATGCTTTATTAAATTGTATTTATGTTGTTTTAACCTATGCTTTATTAAATTGTATGTATGTTGTTTTATCCTATACTTTATTAAATTGTATGTATGTTGTTTTAACCTATGCTTTATTAAATTGTATTTATGTTGTTTTATCCTATGCTTTATTAAATTGTATTTATGTTGTTTTATCCTATGCTTTATTAAATTGTATTTATGTTGTTTTATCCTTTGCTTTATTAAATTGTATTTATGTTTTTTATTGTATGCTTTATTAAACTGCATTTATGTTGTTTTATCCTATGCTTTATTAAATTGTATTTATGTTGTTTTATCCTATGCTTTATTAAATTGTATTTATGTTGTTTTATCCTATGTTTTATTAAATTCTATTTCTGTTGTTTTATACTATGCTTTATTAAATTGTATTTATGTTGTTTTATCGTATGCTTTATTAAATTGTATTTATGTTGTTTTATCCTATGCTTTATTAAATTGTGTTTATGTTGTTTTATCCTATGCTTTATTAAATTGTATTTATGTTGTTTTATCCTATGCTTTATTAAATTTTATTGATGTTGTTTTATCCCATGCTTTATTAAATTGTATTATGTTGTTTTAACCTATGCTTTATTAAATTGTATTTATGTTGTTTTATCCTATACTTTATTAAATTGTATTTATGTTGTTTTAACCTATGCTTTATTAAATAGTTTTTATGTTGTTTTATCCTATGCTTTATTAAATTGTATTTATGTTGTTTTATCCTATGCTTTATTAAATTGTATTTATATTGTTTTATCCTATGCTTTATTAAATTGTATTTATGTTGTTTTAACCTATGCTTTATTAAATTGTATTTATGTTGTTTTATCCTATGCTTTATTAAATTGTGTTTATGTTGTTTTATCCTATGCTTTATTAAATTGTATTTATGTTGTTTTATCCTATGCTTTATTAAATTGTATTTATGTTGTTTTAACCTATGCTTTATTAAATTGTATTCATGTTGTTTTATCCTATGCTTTATTAAATTGTATTTATGTTGTTTTATCCTATGCTTTATTAAATTGTGTTTATGTTGTTTTATCCTATGCTTTATTAAATTGTGTTTATGTTGTTTTATCCTATACTTTATTAAATTGTATTTATGTTGTTTTAATCTATGCTTTATTAAATTGTATTTATGTTGTTTTATCCTATGCTTTATTAAATTGTATTTATGTTGTTTTATCCTATGCTTTATTAAATTGTGTTTATGTTGTTTTATCCTATGCTTTATTAAATTGTATTTATGTTGTTTTATCCTATGCTTTATTAAATTGTATTTATGTTGTTTTAACCTATGCTTTATTAAATTGTATTCATGTTGTTTTATCCTATGCTTTATTAAATTGTATTTATGTTGTTTTATCCTATGCTTTATTAAATTGTGTTTATGTTGTTTTATCCTATGCTTTATTAAATTGTATTTATGTTGTTTTATCCTATGCTTTATTAAATTGTGTTTATGTTGTTTTATCCTATACTTTATTAAATTGTATTTATGTTGTTTTAATCTATGCTTTATTAAATTGTATTTATGTTGTTTTATCCTATGCTTTATTAAATAGTATTTATGTTGTTTTATCCAATGCTTTATTAAATTGTGCTTATGTTGTTTTATCCTATGGTTTATTAAATTGTATTTATGTTGTTTTATCCTATGCTTTATTAAATTGTATTTATGTTGTTTTATCCTATGCTTTATTAAATTGTATTTATGTTGCTTTAACCTATGCTTTATTAAATTGTATTTATGTTGTTTTATCCTATGCTTTATTAAATGGTATTTATGTTGTTTTATCCTATGCTTTATTAAATTGTATTTATGTTGTTTTAACCTATGCTTTATTAAACTGTATTTATGTTGTTTTATCCTATGCTTTATTAAATTGTATTTATGTTGTTTTATCCTATGCTTTATTAAATTGTATTTATGTTGTTTTAACCTATGCTTTATTAAATGGTATTTATGTTGTTTTAACCTATGCTTTATTAAATTGTATTTATGTTGTTTTATCCTATGTTTTATTAAATTCTATTTCTGTTGTTTTATACTATGCTTTATTAAATTGTATTTATGTTGTTTTATCGTATGCTTTATTAAATTGTATTTATGTTGTTTTATCCTATGCTTTATTAAATTGTGTTTATGTTGTTTTATCCTATGCTTTATTAAATTGTATTTATGTTGTTTTATCCTATGCTTTATTAAATTTTATTGATGTTGTTTTATCCCATGCTTTATTAAATTGTATTATGTTGTTTTAACCTATGCTTTATTAAATTGTATTTATGTTGTTTTATCCTATGCTTTATTAAATTGTGTTTATGTTGTTTTATCCTATGCTTTATTAAATTGTATTTATGTTGTTTTATCCTATGCTTTATTAAATTGTATTTATGTTGTTTTAACCTATGCTTTATTAAATTGTATTCATGTTGTTTTATCCTATGCTTTATTAAATTGTATTTATGTTGTTTTATCCTATGCTTTATTAAATTGTGTTTATGTTGTTTTATCCTATGCTTTATTAAATTGTATTTATGTTGTTTTATCCTATGCTTTATTAAATTGTGTTTATGTTGTTTTATCCTATACTTTATTAAATTGTATTTATGTTGTTTTAATCTATGCTTTATTAAATTGTATTTATGTTGTTTTATCCTATGCTTTATTAAATTGTATTTATGTTGTTTTATCCTATGCTTTATTAAATTGTATTTATGTTGTTTTAACCTATGCTTTATTAAATGGTATTTATGTTGTTTTAACCTATGCTTTATTAAATTGTATTTATGTTGTTTTATCCTATGCTTTATTAAATTGTGTTTATGTTGTTTTATCCTATACTTTATTAAATTGAATTTATGTTGTTTTAATCTATGCTTTATTAAATTGTATTTATGTTGTTTTATCCTATGCTTTATTAAATTGTGTTTATGTTGTTTTATCCTATACTTTATTAAATTGTATTTATGTTGTTTTAATCTATGCTTTATTAAATTGTATTTATGTTGTTTTATCCTATGCTTTATTAAATTGTATTTATGTTGTTTTATCCTATGCTTTATTAAATTGTGTTTATGTTGTTTTATCCTATGCTTTATTAAATTGTATTTATGTTGTTTTATCCTATGCTTTATTAAATTTTATTGATGTTGTTTTATCCCATGCTTTATTAAATTGTATTATGTTGTTTTAACCTATGCTTTATTAAATTGTATTTATGTTGTTTTATCCTATACTTTATTAAATTGTATTTATGTTGTTTTAACCTATGCTTTATTAAATAGTTTTTATGTTGTTTTATCCTATGCTTTATTAAATTGTATTTACGTTTTTTTATCCTATGCTTTATTAAATTGTATTTATGTTGTTTTATCCTATGCTTTATTAAATTTTGTTTATGTTGTTTTATCCTATGCTTTATTAAATTGTATTTATGTTGTTTTATCCTATGCTTTATTAAATTGTATTTATGTTGTTTTAACCTATGCTTTATTAAATTGTATTTATGTTGTTTTATCCTATACTTTATTAAATTGTATTTATGTTGTTTTAACCTATGCTTTATTAAATTGTATTTATGTTGTTTTATCATATGCTTTATTAAATTGTATTTATGTTGTTTTAACCTATGCTTTATTAAATTGTATGTATGTTGTTTTATCCTATACTTTATTAAATTGTATGTATGTTGTTTTAACCTATGCTTTATTAAATTGTATTTATGTTGTTTTATCCTATGCTTTATTAAATTGTATTTATGTTGTTTTATCCTATGCTTTATTAAATTGTGTTTATGTTGTTTTATCCTATGCTTTATTAAATTGTATTTATGTTGTTTTATCCTATGCTTTATTAAATTGTATTTATGTTGTTTTATCCTATGCTTTATTAAATTGTATTTATTTTGTTTTAACCTATGCTTTATTAAATTGTTTTTATGTTGTTTTATCCTATGCTTTATTAAATTGTATTTATGTTGTTTTATCCTATGCTTTATTAAATTGTGTTTATGTTGTTTTATCCTATACTTTATTAAATTGTATTTATGTTGTTTTAAACTATGCTTTATTAAATTGTATTTATGTTGTTTTATCCTATGCTTTATTAAATTGTATTTATGTTGTTTTATCCTATGCTTTATTAAATTGTGTTTATCTTGTTTTATCCTATGCTTTATTAAATTGTATTTATGTTGTTTTAACCCATGCTTTATTAAATTGTATTTATGTTGTTTTAACCCATGCTTTATTAAATTGTATTTATGTTGTTTTATCCTATGCTTTATTAAATTGTGCTTATGCTGTTTTATCCTATGCTTTATTAAATTGTATTTATGTTGTTTTTTCCTATGCTTTATTAAATTGTATTTATGTTGTTTTAACCCATGCTTTATTAAATTGTATTTATGTTGTTTTATCCTATGCTTTATTAAATTGTGTTTATGTTTTTTTATCCTATGCTTTTTTAAATTGTATTTATGTTGTTTTATCCTATGCTTTATTAAATTGTATTTATGTTGTTTTATTCTATGCTTTATTAAACTGCATTTATGTTGTTTTATCCTATGCTTTATTAAATTGTATTTATGTTGTTTTATTCTATGCTTTATTAAATTGTATTTATGTTGTTTTATCCTATGCTTTATTAAATTGTATTTATGTTGTTTTATCCTTTGCTTTATTAAATTGTATTTATGTTTTTTATTGTATGCTTTATTAAACTGCATTTATGTTGTTTTATCCTATGCTTTATTAAATTGTATTTATGTTGTTTTATCCTATGCTTTATTAAATTGTGTTTATGTTGTTTTATCCTATGTTTTATTAAATTCTATTTCTGTTGTTTTATACTATGCTTTATTAAATTGTATTTATGTTGTTTTATCGTATGCTTTATTAAATTGTATTTATGTTGTTTTATCCTATGCTTTATTAAATTGTGTTTATGTTGTTTTATCCTATGCTTTATTAAATTGTATTTATGTTGTTTTATCCTATGCTTTATTAAATTTTATTGATGTTGTTTTATCCCATGCTTTATTAAATTGTATTATGTTGTTTTAACCTATGCTTTATTAAATTGTATTTATGTTGTTTTATCCTATACTTTATTAAATTGTATTTATGTTGTTTTAACCTATGCTTTATTAAATAGTTTTTATGTTGTTTTATCCTATGCTTTATTAAATTGTATTTATGTTGTTTTATCCTATGCTTTATTAAATTGTATTTATGTTGTTTTATCCTATGTTTTATTAAATTCTATTTCTGTTGTTTTATACTATGCTTTATTAAATTGTATTTATGTTGTTTTATCGTATGCTTTATTAAATTGTATTTATGTTGTTTTATCCTATGCTTTATTAAATTGTGTTTATGTTGTTTTATCCTATGCTTTATTAAATTGTATTTATGTTGTTTTATCCTATGCTTTATTTAATTTTATTGTTGTTGTTTTATCCCATGCTTTATTAAATTGTATTATGTTGTTTTAACCTATGCTTTATTAAATTGTATTTATGTTGTTTTATCCTATACTTTATTAAATTGTATTTATGTTGTTTTAACCTATGCTTTATTAAATAGTTTTTATGTTGTTTTATCCTATGCTTTATTAAATTGTATTTATGTTGTTTTATCCTATGCTTTATTAAATTGTATTTATATTGTTTTATCCTATGCTTTATTAAATTGTATTTATGTTGTTTTAACCTATGCTTTATTAAATTGTATTTATGTTGTTTTATCCTATGCTTTATTAAATTGTGTTTATGTTGTTTTATCCTATGCTTTATTAAATTGTATTTATGTTGTTTTATCCTATGCTTTATTAAATTGTATTTATGTTGTTTTAACCTATGCTTTATTAAATTGTATTCATGTTGTTTTATCCTATGCTTTATTAAATTGTATTTATGTTTTTTATTGTATGCTTTATTAAACTGCATTTATGTTGTTTTATCCTATGCTTTATTAAATTGTATTTATGTTGTTTTATCCTATGCTTTATTAAATTGTGTTTATGTTGTTTTATCCTATGTTTTATTAAATTCTATTTCTGTTGTTTTATACTATGCTTTATTAAATTGTATTTATGTTGTTTTATCATATGCTTTATTAAATTGTATTTATGTTGTTTTATCCTATGCTTTATTAAATTGTGTTTATGTTGTTTTATCCTATGCTTTATTAAATTGTATTTATGTTGTTTTATTCTATGCTTTATTAAATTTTATTGATGTTGTTTTATCCCATGCTTTATTAAATTGTATTATGTTGTTTTAACCTATGCTTTATTAAATTGTATTTATGTTGTTTTATCCTATACTTTATTAAATTGTATTTATGTTGTTTTAACCTATGCTTTATTAAATAGTTTTTATGTTGTTTTATCCTATGCTTTATTAAATTGTATTTATGTTGTTTTATCCTATGCTTTATTAAATTGTATTTATGTTGTTTTATCCTATGTTTTATTAAATTCTATTTCTGTTGTTTTATACTATGCTTTATTAAATTGTATTTATGTTGTTTTATCGTATGCTTTATTAAATTGTATTCATGTTGTTTTATCCTATGCTTTATTAAATTGTGTTTATGTTGTTTTATCCTATGCTTTATTAAATTGTATTTATGTTGTTTTATCCTATGCTTTATTTAATTTTATTGATGTTGTTTTATCCCATGCTTTATTAAATTGTATTATGTTGTTTTAACCTATGCTTTATTAAATTGTATTTATGTTGTTTTATCCTATACTTTATTAAATTGTATTTATGTTGTTTTAACCTATGCTTTATTAAATAGTTTTTATGTTGTTTTATCCTATGCTTTATTAAATTGTATTTATGTTGTTTTATCCTATGCTTTATTAAATTGTATTTATATTGTTTTATCCTATGCTTTATTAAATTGTATTTATGTTGTTTTAACCTATGCTTTATTAAATTGTATTTATGTTGTTTTATCCTATGCTTTATTAAATTGTGTTTATGTTGTTTTATCCTATGCATTATTAAATTGTATTTATGTTGTTTTATCCTATGCTTTATTAAATTGTATTTATGTTGTTTTAACCTATGCTTTATTAAATTGTATTCATGTTGTTTTATCCTATGCTTTATTAAATTGTATTTATGTTGTTTTATCCTATGCTTTATTAAATTGTGTTTATGTTGTTTTATCCTATGCTTTATTAAATTGTATTTATGTTGTTTTATCCTATGCTTTATTAAATTGTGTTTATGTTGTTTTATCCTATACTTTATTAAATTGTATTTATGTTGTTTTAATCTATGCTTTATTAAATTGTATTTATGTTGTTTTATCCTATGCTTTATTAAATTGTATTTATGTTGTTTTATCCTATGCTTTATTAAATTGTGTTTATGTTGTTTTATCCTATGCTTTATTAAATTGTATTTATGTTGTTTTATCCTATGCTTTATTAAATTTTATTGATGTTGTTTTATCCCATGCTTTATTAAATTGTATTATGTTGTTTTAACCTATGCTTTATTAAATTGTATTTATGTTGTTTTATCCTATACTTTATTAAATTGTATTTATGTTGTTTTAACCTATGCTTTATTAAATAGTTTTTATGTTGTTTTATCCTATGCTTTATTAAATTGTATTTATGTTGTTTTATCCTATGCTTTATTAAATTGTGTTTATGTTGTTTTATCCTATGCTTTATTAAATTGTATTTATGTTGTTTTATCCTATGCTTTATTAAATTGTATTTATGTTGTTTTAACCTATGCTTTATTAAATTGTATTCATGTTGTTTTATCCTATGCTTTATTAAATTGTATTTATGTTGTTTTATCCTATGCTTTATTAAATTGTGTTTATGTTGTTTTATCCTATGCTTTATTAAATTGTATTTATGTTGTTTTAACCTATGCTTTATTAAATTGTATTCATGTTGTTTTATCCTATGCTTTATTAAATTGTATTTATGTTGTTTTATCCTATGCTTTATTAAATTGTGTTTATGTTGTTTTATCCTATGCTTTATTAAATTGTATTTATGTTGTTTTATCCTATGCTTTATTAAATTGTGTTTATGTTGTTTTATCCTATACTTTATTAAATTGTATTTATGTTGTTTTAATCTATGCTTTATTAAATTGTATTTATGTTGTTTTATCCTATGCTTTATTAAATAGTATTTATGTTGTTTTATCCAATGCTTTATTAAATTGTGCTTATGTTGTTTTATCCTATGGTTTATTAAATTGTAATTATGTTGTTTTATCCTATGCTTTATTAAATTGTATTTATGTTGTTTTATCCTATGCTTTATTAAATTGTATTTATGTTGCTTTAACCTATGCTTTATTAAATTGTATTTATGTTGTTTTATCCTATGCTTTATTAAATGGTATTTATGTTGTTTTATCCTATGCTTTATTAAATTGTATTTATGTTGTTTTAACCTATGCTTTATTAAACTGTATTTATGTTGTTTTATCCTATGCTTTATTAAATTGTATTTATGTTGTTTTATCCTATGCTTTATTAAATTGTATTTATGTTGTTTTAACCTATGCTTTATTAAATGGTATTTATGTTGTTTTAACCTATGCTTTATTAAATTGTATTTATGTTGTTTTATCCTATGTTTTATTAAATTCTATTTCTGTTGTTTTATACTATGCTTTATTAAATTGTATTTATGTTGTTTTATCGTATGCTTTATTAAATTGTATTTATGTTGTTTTATCCTATGCTTTATTAAATTGTGTTTATGTTGTTTTATCCTATGCTTTATTAAATTGTATTTATTTTGTTTTATCCTATGCTTTATTAAATTTTATTGATGTTGTTTTATCCCATGCTTTATTAAATTGTATTATGTTGTTTTAACCTATGCTTTATTAAATTGTATTTATGTTGTTTTATCCTATGCTTTATTAAATTGTGTTTATGTTGTTTTATCCTATGCTTTATTAAATTGTATTTATGTTGTTTTATCCTATGCTTTATTAAATTGTATTTATGTTGTTTTAACCTATGCTTTATTAAATTGTATTCATGTTGTTTTATCCTATGCTTTATTAAATTGTATTTATGTTGTTTTATCCTATGCTTTATTAAATTGTGTTTATGTTGTTTTATCCTATGCTTTATTAAATTGTATTTATGTTGTTTTATCCTATGCTTTATTAAATTGTGTTTATGTTGTTTTATCCTATACTTTATTAAATTGTATTTATGTTGTTTTAATCTATGCTTTATTAAATTGTATTTATGTTGTTTTATCCTATGCTTTATTAAATTGTATTTATGTTGTTTTATCCTATGCTTTATTAAATTGTATTTATGTTGTTTTAACCTATGCTTTATTAAATGGTATTTATGTTGTTTTAACCTATGCTTTATTAAATTGTATTTATGTTGTTTTATCCTATGCTTTATTAAATTGTGTTTATGTTGTTTTATCCTATACTTTATTAAATTGAATTTATGTTGTTTTAATCTATGCTTTATTAAATTGTATTTATGTTGTTTTATCCTATGCTTTATTAAATTGTGTTTATGTTGTTTTATCCTATACTTTATTAAATTGTATTTATGTTGTTTTATTCTATGCTTTATTAAATTGTATTTATGTTGTTTTATCCTATGCTTTATTAAATTGTATTTATGTTGTTTTATCCTATGCTTTATTAAATTGTGTTTATGTTGTTTTATCCTATGCTTTATTAAATTGTATTTATTTTGTTTTATCCTATGCTTTATTAAATTTTATTGATGTTGTTTTATCCCATGCTTTATTAAATTGTATTATGTTGTTTTAACCTATGCTTTATTAAATTGTATTTATGTTGTTTTATCCTATACTTTATTAAATTGTATTTATGTTGTTTTAACCTATGCTTTATTAAATAGTTTTTATGTTGTTTTATCCTATGCTTTATTAAATTGTATTTACGTTTTTTTATCCTATGCTTTATTAAATTGTATTTATGTTGTTTTATCCTATGCTTTATTAAATTTTGTTTATGTTGTTTTATCCTATGCTTTATTAAATTGTATTTATGTTGTTTTATCCTATGCTTTATTAAATTGTATTTATGTTGTTTTAACCTATGCTTTATTAAATTGTATTTATGTTGTTTTATCCTATACTTTATTAAATTGTATTTATGTTGTTTTAACCTATGCTTTATTAAATTGTATTTATGTTGTTTTATCATATGCTTTATTAAATTGTATTTATGTTGTTTTAACCTATGCTTTATTAAATTGTATGTATGTTGTTTTATCCTATACTTTATTAAATTGTATGTATGTTGTTTTAACCTATGCTTTATTAAATTGTATTTATGTTGTTTTATCCTATGCTTTATTAAATTGTATTTATGTTGTTTTATCCTATGCTTTATTAAATTGTGTTTATGTTGTTTTATCCTATGCTTTATTAAATTGTATTTATGTTGTTTTATCCTATGCTTTATTAAATTGTATTTATGTTGTTTTATCCTATGCTTTATTAAATTGTATTTATTTTGTTTTAACCTATGCTTTATTAAATTGTTTTTATGTTGTTTTATCCTATGCTTTATTAAATTGTATTTATGTTGTTTTATCCTATGCTTTATTAAATTGTGTTTATGTTGTTTTATCCTATACTTTATTAAATTGTATTTATGTTGTTTTAAACTATGCTTTATTAAATTGTATTTATGTTGTTTTATCCTATGCTTTATTAAATTGTATTTATGTTGTTTTATCCTATGCTTTATTAAATTGTGTTTATCTTGTTTTATCCTATGCTTTATTAAATTGTATTTATGTTGTTTTAACCCATGCTTTATTAAATTGTATTTATGTTGTTTTAACCCATGCTTTATTAAATTGTATTTATGTTGTTTTATCCTATGCTTTATTAAATTGTGCTTATGCTGTTTTATCCTATGCTTTATTAAATTGTATTTATGTTGTTTTTTCCTATGCTTTATTAAATTGTATTTATGTTGTTTTAACCCATGCTTTATTAAATTGTATTTATGTTGTTTTATCCTATGCTTTATTAAATTGTGTTTATGTTTTTTTATCCTATGCTTTTTTAAATTGTATTTATGTTGTTTTATCCTATGCTTTATTAAATTGTATTTATGTTGTTTTATTCTATGCTTTATTAAACTGCATTTATGTTGTTTTATCCTATGCTTTATTAAATTGTATTTATGTTGTTTTATTCTATGCTTTATTAAATTGTATTTATGTTGTTTTATCCTATGCTTTATTAAATTGTATTTATGTTGTTTTATCCTTTGCTTTATTAAATTGTATTTATGTTTTTTATTGTATGCTTTATTAAACTGCATTTATGTTGTTTTATCCTATGCTTTATTAAATTGTATTTATGTTGTTTTATCCTATGCTTTATTAAATTGTGTTTATGTTGTTTTAACCTATGTTTTATTAAATTCTATTTCTGTTGTTTTATACTATGCTTTATTAAATTGTATTTATGTTGTTTTATCGTATGCTTTATTAAATTGTATTTATGTTGTTTTATCCTATGCTTTATTAAATTGTGTTTATGTTGTTTTATCCTATGCTTTATTAAATTGTATTTATTTTGTTTTATCCTATGCTTTATTAAATTTTATTGATGTTGTTTTATCCCATGCTTTATTAAATTGTATTATGTTGTTTTAACCTATGCTTTATTAAATTGTATTTATGTTGTTTTATCCTATGCTTTATTAAATTGTGTTTATGTTGTTTTATCCTATGCTTTATTAAATTGTATTTATGTTGTTTTATCCTATGCTTTATTAAATTGTATTTATGTTGTTTTAACCTATGCTTTATTAAATTGTATTCATGTTGTTTTATCCTATGCTTTATTAAATTGTATTTATGTTGTTTTATCCTATGCTTTATTAAATTGTGTTTATGTTGTTTTATCCTATGCTTTATTAAATTGTATTTATGTTGTTTTATCCTATGCTTTATTAAATTGTGTTTATGTTGTTTTATCCTATACTTTATTAAATTGTATTTATGTTGTTTTAATCTATGCTTTATTAAATTGTATTTATGTTGTTTTATCCTATGCTTTATTAAATTGTATTTATGTTGTTTTATCCTATGCTTTATTAAATTGTATTTATGTTGTTTAGACCTATGCTTTATTAAATGGTATTTATGTTGTTTTAACCTATGCTTTATTAAATTGTATTTATGTTGTTTTATCCTATGCTTTATTAAATTGTGTTTATGTTGTTTTATCCTATACTTTATTAAATTGAATTTATGTTGTTTTAATCTATGCTTTATTAAATTGTATTTATGTTGTTTTATCCTATGCTTTATTAAATTGTGTTTATGTTGTTTTATCCTATACTTTATTAAATTGTATTTATGTTGTTTTAATCTATGCTTTATTAAATTGTATTTATGTTGTTTTATCCTATGCTTTATTAAATTGTATTTATGTTGTTTTATCCTATGCTTTATTAAATTGTGTTTATGTTGTTTTATCCTATGCTTTATTAAATTGTATTTATGTTGTTTTATCCTATGCTTTATTAAATTTTATTGATGTTGTTTTATCCCATGCTTTATTAAATTGTATTATGTTGTTTTAACCTATGCTTTATTAAATTGTATTTATGTTGTTTTATCCTATACTTTATTAAATTGTATTTATGTTGTTTTAACCTATGCTTTATTAAATAGTTTTTATGTTGTTTTATCCTATGCTTTATTAAATTGTATTTACGTTTTTTTATCCTATGCTTTATTAAATTGTATTTATGTTGTTTTATCCTATGCTTTATTAAATTTTGTTTATGTTGTTTTATCCTATGCTTTATTAAATTGTATTTATGTTGTTTTATCCTATGCTTTATTAAATTGTATTTATGTTGTTTTAACCTATGCTTTATTAAATTGTATTTATGTTGTTTTATCCTATACTTTATTAAATTGTATTTATGTTGTTTTAACCTATGCTTTATTAAATTGTATTTATGTTGTTTTATCATATGCTTTATTAAATTGTATTTATGTTGTTTTAACCTATGCTTTATTAAATTGTATGTATGTTGTTTTATCCTATACTTTATTAAATTGTATGTATGTTGTTTTAACCTATGCTTTATTAAATTGTATTTATGTTGTTTTATCCTATGCTTTATTAAATTGTATTTATGTTGTTTTATCCTATGCTTTATTAAATTGTGTTTATGTTGTTTTATCCTATGCTTTATTAAATTGTATTTATGTTGTTTTATCCTATGCTTTATTAAATTGTATTTATGTTGTTTTATCCTATGCTTTATTAAATTGTATTTATTTTGTTTTAACCTATGCTTTATTAAATTGTTTTTATGTTGTTTTATCCTATGCTTTATTAAATTGTATTTATGTTGTTTTATCCTATGCTTTATTAAATTGTGTTTATGTTGTTTTATCCTATACTTTATTAAATTGTATTTATGTTGTTTTAAACTATGCTTTATTAAATTGTATTTATGTTGTTTTATCCTATGCTTTATTAAATTGTATTTATGTTGTTTTATCCTATGCTTTATTAAATTGTGTTTATCTTGTTTTATCCTATGCTTTATTAAATTGTATTTATGTTGTTTTAACCCATGCTTTATTAAATTGTATTTATGTTGTTTTAACCCATGCTTTATTAAATTGTATTTATGTTGTTTTATCCTATGCTTTATTAAATTGTGCTTATGCTGTTTTATCCTATGCTTTATTAAATTGTATTTATGTTGTTTTTTCCTATGCTTTATTAAATTGTATTTATGTTGTTTTAACCCATGCTTTATTAAATTGTATTTATGTTGTTTTATCCTATGCTTTATTAAATTGTGTTTATGTTCTTTTATCCTATGCTTTTTTAAATTGTATTTATGTTGTTTTATCCTATGCTTTATTAAATTGTATTTATGTTGTTTTATTCTATGCTTTATTAAACTGCATTTATGTTGTTTTATCCTATGCTTTATTAAATTGTATTTATGTTGTTTTATTCTATGCTTTATTAAATTGTATTTATGTTGTTTTATCCTATGCTTTATTAAATTGTATTTATGTTGTTTTATCCTTTGCTTTATTAAATTGTATTTATGTTTTTTATTGTATGCTTTATTAAACTGCATTTATGTTGTTTTATCCTATGCTTTATTAAATTGTATTTATGTTGTTTTATCCTATGCTTTATTAAATTGTGTTTATGTTGTTTTATCCTATGTTTTATTAAATTCTATTTCTGTTGTTTTATACTATGCTTTATTAAATTGTATTTATGTTGTTTTATCGTATGCTTTATTAAATTGTATTTATGTTGTTTTATCCTATGCTTTATTAAATTGTGTTTATGTTGTTTTATCCTATACTTTATTAAATTGAATTTATGTTGTTTTAATCTATGCTTTATTAAATTGTATTTATGTTGTTTTATCCTATGCTTTATTAAATTGTGTTTATGTTGTTTTATCCTATACTTTATTAAATTGTATTTATGTTGTTTTAATCTATGCTTTATTAAATTGTATTTATGTTGTTTTATCCTATGCTTTATTAAATTGTATTTATGTTGTTTTATCCTATGCTTTATTAAATTGTGTTTATGTTGTTTTATCCTATGCTTTATTAAATTGTATTTATGTTGTTTTATCCTATGCTTTATTAAATTTTATTGATGTTGTTTTATCCCATGCTTTATTAAATTGTATTATGTTGTTTTAACCTATGCTTTATTAAATTGTATTTATGTTGTTTTATCCTATACTTTATTAAATTGTATTTATGTTGTTTTAACCTATGCTTTATTAAATAGTTTTTATGTTGTTTTATCCTATGCTTTATTGAATTGTATTTACGTTTTTTTATCCTATGCTTTATTAAATTGTATTTATGTTGTTTTATCCTATGCTTTATTAAATTTTGTTTATGTTGTTTTATCCTATGCTTTATTAAATTGTATTTATGTTGTTTTATCCTATGCTTTATTAAATTGTATTTATGTTGTTTTAACCTATGCTTTATTAAATTGTATTTATGTTGTTTTATCCTATACTTTATTAAATTGTATTTATGTTGTTTTAACCTATGCTTTATTAAATTGTATTTATGTTGTTTTATCATATGCTTTATTAAATTGTATTTATGTTGTTTTAACCTATGCTTTATTAAATTGTATGTATGTTGTTTTATCCTATACTTTATTAAATTGTATGTATGTTGTTTTAACCTATGCTTTATTAAATTGTATTTATGTTGTTTTATCCTATGCTTTATTAAATTGTATTTATGTTGTTTTATCCTATGCTTTATTAAATTGTGTTTATGTTGTTTTATCCTATGCTTTATTAAATTGTATTTATGTTGTTTTATCCTATGCTTTATTAAATTGTATTTATGTTGTTTTATCCTATGCTTTATTAAATTGTATTTATTTTGTTTTAACCTATGCTTTATTAAATTGTTTTTATGTTGTTTTATCCTATGCTTTATTAAATTGTATTTATGTTGTTTTATCCTATGCTTTATTAAATTGTGTTTATGTTGTTTTATCCTATACTTTATTAAATTGTATTTATGTTGTTTTAAACTATGCTTTATTAAATTGTATTTATGTTGTTTTATCCTATGCTTTATTAAATTGTATTTATGTTGTTTTATCCTATGCTTTATTAAATTGTGTTTATCTTGTTTTATCCTATGCTTTATTAAATTGTATTTATGTTGTTTTAACCCATGCTTTATTAAATTGTATTTATGTTGTTTTAACCCATGCTTTATTAAATTGTATTTATGTTGTTTTATCCTATGCTTTATTAAATTGTGCTTATGCTGTTTTATCCTATGCTTTATTAAATTGTATTTATGTTGTTTTTTCCTATGCTTTATTAAATTGTATTTATGTTGTTTTAACCCATGCTTTATTAAATTGTATTTATGTTGTTTTATCCTATGCTTTATTAAATTGTGTTTATGTTTTTTTATCCTATGCTTTTTTAAATTGTATTTATGTTGTTTTATCCTATGCTTTATTAAATTGTATTTATGTTGTTTTATTCTATGCTTTATTAAACTGCATTTATGTTGTTTTATCCTATGCTTTATTACATTGTATTTATGTTGTTTTATTCTATGCTTTATTAAATTGTATTTATGTTGTTTTATCCTATGCTTTATTAAATTGTATTTATGTTGTTTTATCCTTTGCTTTATTAAATTGTATTTATGTTTTTTATTGTATGCTTTATTAAACTGCATTTATGTTGTTTTATCCTATGCTTTATTAAATTGTATTTATGTTGTTTTATCCTATGCTTTATTAAATTGTGTTTATGTTGTTTTATCCTATGTTTTATTAAATTCTATTTCTGTTGTTTTATACTATGCTTTATTAAATTGTATTCATGTTGTTTTATCGTATGCTTTATTAAATTGTATTTATGTTGTTTTATCCTATGCTTTATTAAATTGTGTTTATGTTGTTTTATCCTATGCTTTATTAAATTGTATTTATGTTGTTTTATCCTATGCTTTATTAAATTTTATTGATGTTGTTTTATCCCATGCTTTATTAAATTGTATTATGTTGTTTTAACCTATGCTTTATTAAATTGTATTTATGTTGTTTTATCCTTTACTTTATTAAATTGTATTTATGTTGTTTTAACCTATGCTTTATTAAATAGTTTTTATGTTGTTTTATCCTATGCTTTATTAAATTGTATTTATGTTGTTTTATCCTATGCTTTATTAAATTGTATTTATGTTGTTTTATCCTATGTTTTATTAAATTCTATTTCTGTTGTTTTATACTATGCTTTATTAAATTGTATTTATGTTGTTTTATCGTATGCTTTATTAAATTGTATTTATGTTGTTTTATCCTATGCTTTATTAAATTGTGTTTATGTTGTTTTATCCTATGCTTTATTAAATTGTATTTATGTTGTTTTATCCTATGCTTTATTTAATTTTATTGATGTTGTTTTATCCCATGCTTTATTAAATTGTATTATGTTGTTTTAACCTATGCTTTATTAAATTGTATTTATGTTGTTTTATCCTATACTTTATTAAATTGTATTTATGTTGTTTTAACCTATGCTTTATTAAATAGTTTTTATGTTGTTTTATCCTATGCTTTATTAAATTGTATTTATGTTGTTTTATCCTATGCTTTATTAAATTGTATTTATATTGTTTTATCCTATGCTTTATTAAATTGTATTTATGTTGTTTTAACCCATGCTTTATTAAATTGTATTTATGTTGTTTTAACCCATGCTTTATTAAATTGTATTTATGTTGTTTTATCCTATGCTTTATTAAATTGTGCTTATGCTGTTTTATCCTATGCTTTATTAAATTGTATTTATGTTGTTTTTTCCTATGCTTTATTAAATTGTATTTATGTTGTTTTAACCCATGCTTTATTAAATTGTATTTATGTTGTTTTATCCTATGCTTTATTAAATTGTGTTTATGTTTTTTTATCCTATGCTTTTTTAAATTGTATTTATGTTGTTTTATCCTATGCTTTATTAAATTGTATTTATGTTGTTTTATTCTATGCTTTATTAAACTGCATTTATGTTGTTTTATCCTATGCTTTATTACATTGTATTTATGTTGTTTTATTCTATGCTTTATTAAATTGTATTTATGTTGTTTTATCCTATGCTTTATTAAATTGTATTTATGTTGTTTTATCCTTTGCTTTATTAAATTGTATTTATGTTTTTTATTGTATGCTTTATTAAACTGCATTTATGTTGTTTTATCCTATGCTTTATTAAATTGTATTTATGTTGTTTTATCCTATGCTTTATTAAATTGTGTTTATGTTGTTTTATCCTATGTTTTATTAAATTCTATTTCTGTTGTTTTATACTATGCTTTATTAAATTGTATTCATGTTGTTTTATCGTATGCTTTATTAAATTGTATTTATGTTGTTTTATCCTATGCTTTATTAAATTGTGTTTATGTTGTTTTATCCTATGCTTTATTAAATTGTATTTATGTTGTTTTATCCTATGCTTTATTAAATTTTATTGATGTTGTTTTATCCCATGCTTTATTAAATTGTATTATGTTGTTTTAACCTATGCTTTATTAAATTGTATTTATGTTGTTTTATCCTTTACTTTATTAAATTGTATTTATGTTGTTTTAACCTATGCTTTATTAAATAGTTTTTATGTTGTTTTATCCTATGCTTTATTAAATTGTATTTATGTTGTTTTATCCTATGCTTTATTAAATTGTATTTATGTTGTTTTATCCTATGTTTTATTAAATTCTATTTCTGTTGTTTTATACTATGCTTTATTAAATTGTATTTATGTTGTTTTATCGTATGCTTTATTAAATTGTATTTATGTTGTTTTATCCTATGCTTTATTAAATTGTGTTTATGTTGTTTTATCCTATGCTTTATTAAATTGTATTTATGTTGTTTTATCCTATGCTTTATTTAATTTTATTGATGTTGTTTTATCCCATGCTTTATTAAATTGTATTATGTTGTTTTAACCTATGCTTTATTAAATTGTATTTATGTTGTTTTATCCTATACTTTATTAAATTGTATTTATGTTGTTTTAACCTATGCTTTATTAAATAGTTTTTATGTTGTTTTATCCTATGCTTTATTAAATTGTATTTATGTTGTTTTATCCTATGCTTTATTAAATTGTATTTATATTGTTTTATCCTATGCTTTATTAAATTGTATTTATGTTGTTTTAACCTATGCTTTATTAAATTGTATTTATGTTGTTTTATCCTATGCTTTATTAAATTGTGTTTATGTTGTTTTATCCTATGCTTTATTAAATTGTATTTATGTTGTTTTATCCTATGCTTTATTAAATTGTATTTATGTTGTTTTAACCTATGCTTTATTAAATTGTATTCATGTTGTTTTATCCTATGCTTTATTAAATTGTATTTATGTTTTTTATTGTATGCTTTATTAAACTGCATTTATGTTGTTTTATCCTATGCTTTATTAAATTGTATTTATGTTGTTTTATCCTATGCTTTATTAAATTGTGTTTATGTTGTTTTATCCTATGTTTTATTAAATTCTATTTCTGTTGTTTTATACTATGCTTTATTAAATTGTATTTATGTTGTTTTATCGTATGCTTTATTAAATTGTATTTATGTTGTTTAATCCTATGCTTTATTAAATTGTGTTTATGTTGTTTTATCCTATGCTTTATTAAATTGTATTTATGTTGTTTTATTCTATGCTTTATTAAATTTTATTGATGTTGTTTTATCCCATGCTTTATTAAATTGTATTATGTTGTTTTAACCTATGCTTTATTAAATTGTATTTATGTTGTTTTATCCTATACTTTATTAAATTGTATTTATGTTGTTTTAACCTATGCTTTATTAAATAGTTTTTATGTTGTTTTATCCTATGCTTTATTAAATTGTATTTATGTTGTTTTATCCTATGCTTTATTAAATTGTATTTATGTTGTTTTATCCTATGTTTTATTAAATTCTATTTCTGTTGTTTTATACTATGCTTTATTAAATTGTATTTATGTTGTTTTATCGTATGCTTTATTAAATTGTATTTATGTTGTTTTATCCTATGCTTTATTAAATTGTGTTTATGTTGTTTTATCCTATGCTTTATTAAATTGTATTTATGTTGTTTTATCCTATGCTTTATTTAATTTTATTGATGTTGTTTTATCCCATGCTTTATTAAATTGTATTATGTTGTTTTAACCTATGCTTTATTAAATTGTATTTATGTTGTTTTATCCTATACTTTATTAAATTGTATTTATGTTGTTTTAACCTATGCTTTATTAAATAGTTTTTATGTTGTTTTATCCTATGCTTTATTAAATTGTATTTATGTTGTTTTATCCTATGCTTTATTAAATTGTATTTATATTGTTTTATCCTATGCTTTATTAAATTGTATTTATGTTGTTTTAACCTATGCTTTATTAAATTGTATTTATGTTGTTTTATCCTATGCTTTATTAAATTGTGTTTATGTTGTTTTATCCTATGCTTTATTAAATTGTATTTATGTTGTTTTATCCTATGCTTTATTAAATTGTATTTATGTTGTTTTAACCTATGCTTTATTAAATTGTATTCATGTTGTTTTATCCTATGCTTTATTAAATTGTATTTATGTTGTTTTATCCTATGCTTTATTAAATTGTGTTTATGTTGTTTTATCCTATGCTTTATTAAATTGTATTTATGTTGTTTTATCCTATGCTTTATTAAATTGTGTTTATGTTGTTTTATCCTATACTTTATTAAATTGTATTTATGTTGTTTTAATCTATGCTTTATTAAATTGTATTTATGTTGTTTTATCCTATGCTTTATTAAATTGTATTTATGTTGTTTTATCCTATGCTTTATTAAATTGTGTTTATGTTGTTTTATCCTATGCTTTATTAAATTGTATTTATGTTGTTTTATCCTATGCTTTATTAAATTTTATTGATGTTGTTTTATCCCATGCTTTATTAAATTGTATTATGTTGTTTTAACCTATGCTTTATTAAATTGTATTTATGTTGTTTTATCCTATACTTTATTAAATTGTATTTATGTTGTTTTAACCTATGCTTTATTAAATAGTTTTTATGTTGTTTTATCCTATGCTTTATTAAATTGTATTTATGTTGTTTTATGCTATGCTTTATTAAATTGTGTTTATGTTGTTTTATCCTATGCTTTATTAAATTGTATTTATGTTGTTTTATCCTATGCTTTATTAAATTGTATTTATGTTGTTTTAACCTATGCTTTATTAAATTGTATTCATGTTGTTTTATCCTATGCTTTATTAAATTGTATTTATGTTGTTTTATCCTATGCTTTATTAAATTGTGTTTATGTTGTTTTATCCTATGCTTTATTAAATTGTATTTATGTTGTTTTATCCTATGCTTTATTAAATGGTATTTATGGTGTTTTATCCTATGCTTTATTAAATTGTATTCATGTTGTTTTAACCTATGCTTTATTAAACTGTATTTATGTTGTTTTATCCTATGCTTTATTAAATTGTATTTATGTTGTTTTATCCTATGCTTTATTAAATTGTATTTATGTTGTTTTAACCTATGCTTTATTAAATGGTATTTATGTTGTTTTAACCTATGCTTTATTAAATTGTATTTATGTTGTTTTATCCTATGTTTTATTAAATTCTATTTCTGTTGTTTTATACTATGCTTTATTAAATTGTATTTATGTTGTTTTATCGTATGCTTTATTAAATTGTATTTATGTTGTTTTATCCTATGCTTTATTAAATTGTATTTATGTTGTTTTATCCTATGCTTTATTAAATTGTATTTATGTTGTTTTATCCTATGCTTTATTAAATTTTATTGATGTTGTTTTATCCCATGCTTTATTAAATTGTATTACGTTGTTTTAACCTATGCTTTATTAAATTGTATTTATGTTGTTTTATCCTATGCTTTATTAAATTGTGTTTATGTTGTTTTATCCTATGCTTTATTAAATTGTATTTATGTTGTTTTATCCTATGCTTTATTAAATTGTATTTATGTTGTTTTAACCTATGCTTTATTAAATTGTATTCATGTTGTTTTATCCTATGCTTTATTAAATTGTATTTATGTTGTTTTATCCTATGCTTTATTAAATTGTGTTTATGTTGTTTTATCCTATGCTTTATTAAATTGTATTTATGTTGTTTTATCCTATGCTTTATTAAATTGTGTTTATGTTGTTTTATCCTATACTTTATTAAATTGTATTTATGTTGTTTTAATCTATGCTTTATTAAATTGTATTTATGTTGTTTTATCCTATGCTTTATTAAATTGTATTTATGTTGTTTTATCCTATGCTTTATTAAATTGTATTTATGTTGTTTTAACCTATGCTTTATTAAATGGTATTTATGTTGTTTTAACCTATGCTTTATTAAATTGTATTTATGTTGTTTTATCCTATGTTTTATTAAATTCTATTTCTGTTGTTTTATCCTATGCTTTATTAAATTGTATTTATGTTGTTTTATCCTATGCTTTATTAAATTGTATTTATGTTGTTTTATCCTATGCTTTATTAAATTTTATTGATGTTGTTTTATCCCATGCTTTATTAAATTGTATTATGTTGTTTTAACCTATGCTTTATTAAATTGTATTTATGTTGTTTTATCCTATGCTTTATTAAATTGTGTTTATGTTGTTTTATCCTATGCTTTATTAAATTGTATTTATGTTGTTTTATCCTATGCTTTATTAAATTGTATTTATGTTGTTTTAACCTATGCTTTATTAAATTGTATTCATGTTGTTTTATCCTATGCTTTATTAAATTGTATTTATGTTGTTTTATCCTATGCTTTATTAAATTGTGTTTATGTTGTTTTATCCTATGCTTTATTAAATTGTATTTATGTTGTTTTATCCTATGCTTTATTAAATTGTGTTTATGTTGTTTTATCCTATACTTTATTAAATTGTATTTATGTTGTTTTAATCTATGCTTTATTAAATTGTATTTATGTTGTTTTATCCTATGCTTTATTAAATTGTATTTATGTTGTTTTATCCTATGCTTTATTAAATTGTATTTATGTTGTTTTAACCTATGCTTTATTAAATGGTATTTATGTTGTTTTAACCTATGCTTTATTAAATTGTATTTATGTTGTTTTATCCTATGCTTTATTAAATTGTGTTTATGTTGTTTTATCCTATACTTTATTAAATTGTATTTATGTTGTTTTAATCTATGCTTTATTAAATTGTATTTATGTTGTTTTATCCTATGCTTTATTAAATTGTATTTATGTTGTTTTATCCTATGCTTTATTAAATTGTGTTTATGTTGTTTTATCCTATGCTTTATTAAATTGTATTTATGTTGTTTTATCCTATGCTTTATTAAATTTTATTGATGTTGTTTTATCCCATGCTTTATTAAATTGTATTATGTTGTTTTAACCTATGCTTTATTAAATTGTATTTATGTTGTTTTATCCTATACTTTATTAAATTGTATTTATGTTGTTTTAACCTATGCTTTATTAAATAGTTTTTATGTTGTTTTATCCTATGCTTTATTAAATTGTATTTATGTTGTTTTATCCTATGCTTTATTAAATTGTGTTTATGTTGCTTTATCCTATGCTTTATTAAATTGTATTTATGTTGTTTTATCCTATGCTTTATTAAATTGTATTTATGTTGTTTTAACCTATGCTTTATTAAATTGTATTCATGTTGTTTTATCCTATGCTTTATTAAATTGTATTTATGTTGTTTTATCCTATGCTTTATTAAATAGTGTTTATGTTGTTTTATCCTATGCTTTATTAAATTGTATTTATGTTGTTTTATCCTATGCTTTATTAAATTGTGTTTATGTTGTTTTATCCTATACTTTATTAAATTGTATTTATGTTGTTTTAATCTATGCTTTATTAAATTGTATTTATGTTGTTTTATCCTATGCTTTATTAAATTGTATTTATGTTGTTTTATCCAATGCTTTATTAAATTGTGCTTATGTTGTTTTATCCTATGGTTTATTAAATTGTATTTATGTTGTTTTATCCTATGCTTTATTAAATTGTATTTATGTTGTTTTATCCTATGCTTTATTAAATTGTATTTATGTTGCTTTAACCTATGCTTTATTAAATTGTATTTATGTTGTTTTATCCTATGCTTTATTAAATGGTATTTATGTTGTTTTATCCTATGCTTTATTAAATTGTATTTATGTTGTTTTAACCTATGCTTTATTAAACTGTATTTATGTTGTTTTATCCTATGCTTTATTAAATTGTATTTATGTTGTTTTATCCTATGCTTTATTAAATTGTATTTATGTTGTTTTAACCTATGCTTTATTAAATGGTATTTATGTTGTTTTAACCTATGCTTTATTAAATTGTATTTATGTTGTTTTATCCTATGTTTTATTAAATTCTATTTCTGTTGTTTTATACTATGCTTTATTAAATTGTATTTATGTTGTTTTATCGTATGCTTTATTAAATTGTATTTATGTTGTTTTATCCTATGCTTTATTAAATTGTGTTTATGTTGTTTTATCCTATGCTTTATTAAATTGTATTTATGTTGTTTTATCCTATGCTTTATTAAATTTTATTGATGTTGTTTTATCCCATGCTTTATTAAATTGTATTATGTTGTTTTAACCTATGCTTTATTAAATTGTATTTATGTTGTTTTATCCTATGCTTTATTAAATTGTGTTTATGTTGTTTTATCCTATGATTTATTAAATTGTATTTATGTTGTTTTATCCTATGCTTTATTAAATTGTATTTATGTTGTTTTAACCTATGCTTTATTAAATTGTATTCATGTTGTTTTATCCTATGCTTTATTAAATTGTATTTATGTTGTTTTTTCCTATGCTTTATTAAATTGTGTTTATGTTGTTTTATCCTATACTTTATTAAATTGTATTTATGTTGTTTTAATCTATGCTTTATTAAATTGTATTTATGTTGTTTTATCCTATGCTTTATTAAATTGTATTTATGTTGTTTTATCCTATGCTTTATTAAATTGTATTTATGTTGTTTTAACCTATGCTTTATTAAATGGTATTTATGTTGTTTTAACCTATGCTTTATTAAATTGTATTTATGTTGTTTTATCCTATGCTTTATTAAATTGTGTTTATGTTGTTTTATCCTATGCTTTATTAAATTGTATTTATGTTGTTTTATCCTATGCTTTATTAAATTGTATTTATGTTGTTTTATCCTATGCTTTATTAAATTGTATTTATGTTGATTTATTGTATGCTTTATTAAACTGCATTTATGTTGTTTTATCCTATGCTTTATTAAATTGTATTTATGTTGTTTTATCCTATGTTTTATTAAATTCTATTTCTGTTGTTTTATACTATGCTTTATTAAATTGTATTTATGTTGTTTTATCGTATGCTTTATTAAATTGTATTTATGTTGTTTTATCCTATGCTTTATTAAATTGTGTTTATGTTGTTTTATCCTATGCTTTATTAAATTGTATTTATGTTGTTTTATCCTATGCTTTATTAAATTTTATTGATGTTGTTTTATCCCATGCTTTATTAAATTGTATTATGTTGTTTTAACCTATGCTTTATTAAATTGTATTTATGTTGTTTTATCCTATACTTTATTAAATTGTATTTATGTTGTTTTAACCTATGCTTTATTAAATAGTTTTTATGTTGTTTTATCCTATGCTTTATTAAATTGTATTTATGTTGTTTTATCCTATGCTTTATTAAATTGTATTTATATTGTTTTATCCTATGCTTTATTAAATTGTATTTATGTTGTTTTAACCTATGCTTTATTAAATTGTATTTATGTTGTTTTATCCTATGCTTTATTAAATTGTGTTTATGTTGTTTTATCCTATGCTTTATTAAATTGTATTTATGTTGTTTTATCCTATGCTTTATTAAATTGTATTTATGTTGTTTTAACCTATGCTTTATTAAATTGTATTCATGTTGTTTTATCCTATGCTTTATTAAATTGTATTTATGTTGTTTTATCCTATGCTTTATTAAATTGTGTTTTTGTTGGTTTTATCCTATGCTTTATTAAATTGTATTTATGTTGTTTTATCCTATGCTTTATTAAATTGTGTTTATGTTGTTTTATCCTATACTTTATTACATTGTATTTATGTTGTTTTAATCTATGCTTTATTAAATTGTATTTATGTTGTTTTATCCTATGCTTTATTAAATTGTATTTATGTTGTTTTATCCTATGCTTTATTAAATTGTGTTTACGTTGTTTTATCCTATGCTTTATTAAATTGTATTTATGTTGTTTTATCCTATGCTTTATTAAATTTTATTGATGTTGTTTTATCCCATGCTTTATTAAATTGTATTATGTTGTTTTAACCTATGCTTTATTAAATTGTATTTATGTTGTTTTATCCTATACTTTATTAAATTGTATTTTTGTTGTTTTAACCTATGCTTTATTAAATAGTTTTTATGTTGTTTTATCCTATGCTTTATTAAATTGTGTTTATGTTGATTTATCCTATGCTTTATTAAATTGTATTTATGTTGTTTTATCCTATGCTTTATTAAATTGTATTTATGTTGTTTTAACCTATGCTTTATTAAATTGTATTCATGTTGTTTTATCCTATGCTTTATTAAATTGTATTTATGTTGTTTTATCCTATGCTTTATTAAATTGTGTTTATGTTGTTTTATCCTATGCTTTATTAAATTGTATTTATGTTGTTTTATCCTATGCTCTATTAAATTGTGTTTATGTTGTTTTATCCTATACTTTATTAAATTGTATTTATGTTGTTTTAATCTATGCTTTATTAAATTGTATTTATGTTGTTTTATCCTATGCTTTATTAAATTGTATTTATGTTGTTTTATCCTATGCTTTATTAAATTGTGCTTATGTTGTTTTATCCTATGGTTTATTAAATTGTATTTATGTTGTTTTATCCTATGCTTTATTAAATTGTATTTATGTTGTTTTATCCTATGCTTTATTAAATTGTATTTATGTTGCTTTAACCTATGCTTTATTAAATTGTATTTATGTTGTTTTATCCTATGCTTTATTAAATGGTATTTATGTTGTTTTATCCTATGCTTTATTAAATTGTATTTATGTTGTTTTAACCTATGCTTTATTAAACTGTATTTATGTTGTTTTATCCTATGCTTTATTAAATTGTATTTATGTTGTTTTATCCTATGCTTTATTAAATTGTATTTATGTTGTTTTAACCTATGCTTTATTAAATGGTATTTATGTTGTTTTAACCTATGCTTTATTAAATTGTATTTATGTTGTTTTATCCTATGCTTTATTAAATTGTGTTTATGTTGTTTTATCCTATGCTTTATTAAATTGTATTTATGTTGTTTTATCCTATGCTTTATTAAATTGTATTTATGTTGTTTTAACCTATGCTTTATTAAATTGTATTTATGTTGTTTTATCCTATGCTTTATTAAATTGTATTTATGTTGTTTTATCCTATGCTTTATTAAATTGTGTTTGTTGTTTTATCCTATACTTTATTAAATTGTATTTATGTTGTTTTATCCTATGCTTTATTAAATTGTATTTATGTTGTTTTATTATATTCTTTATTAAATTGTATTTATGTTGTTTTAACCTATGCTTTATTAAATTGTATTTATGTTGTTTTATCCTATACTTTATTAAATTGTATTTATGTTGTTTTAACCTATGCTTTATTAAATTGTATTCATGTTGTTTTATCCTATGCTTTATTAAATTGTATTTATGTTGTTTTATCCTATGCTTTATTAAATTGTATTTATGTTGTTTTATACTATGCTTTATTAAATTGTATTCATGTTGTTTTAACCTATGCTTTATTAAATTGTATTTATGTTGTTTTATCCTATACTTTATTAAATTGTATTTATGTTGTTTTAACCTATGCTTTATTAAATTGTATTTACGTTTTTTTATCCTATGCTTTATTAAATTGTATTTCTGTTGTTTTATCCTATGCTTTATTAAATTTTGTTTATGTTGTTTTATCCTATGCTTTATTAAATTGTATTTATGTTGTTTTATCCTATGCTTTATTAAATTGTATTTATGTTGTTTTATCCTATACTTTATTAAATTGTATTTATGTTGTTTTATCCTATGCTTTATTAAATTGTATTTATGTTGTTTTATCCTATTCTTTATTAAATTGTGTTTATGTTGTTTTGTCCTATACTTTATTAAATTGTATTTATGTTGTTTTAACCTATGCTTTATTAAATTGTATTTATTTTGTTTTATCCTATGCTTTATTAAATTGTATTTATGTTGTTTTATCCTATGCTTTATTAAATTTTGTTTATGTTGTTTTATCCTATGCTTTATTAAATTGTATTTATGTTGTTTTATCCTATGCTTTATTAAATTGTATTTATGTTGTTTTAACCTATGCTTTATTAAATTGTATTTATTTTGTTTTATCCTATGCTTTATTAAATTGTATTTATGTTGTTTTATCCTATTCTTTATTAAATTGTGTTTATGTTGTTTTATCCTATACTTTATTAAATTGTATTTATGTTGTTTTAACCTATGCTTTATTAAATTGTATTTACGTTTTTTTATCCTATGCTTTATTAAATTGTATTTATGTTGTTTTATCCTATGCTTTATTAAATTGTATTTATGTTGTTTTATCCTATGCTTTATTAAATTGTATTTATTTTGTTTTAACCTATGCTTTATTAAATTGCATTTATGTTGTTTTATCCTATGCTTTATTAAATTGTATTTATGTTGTTTTATCCTATGCTTTATTAAATTGTGTTTATGTTGTTTTATCCTATACTTTATTAAATTGTATTTATGTTGTTTTAAACTATGCTTTATTAAATTGTATTTATGTTGTTTTATCCTATGCTTTATTAAATTGTATTTATGTTGTTTTATCCTATGCTTTATTAAATTGTGTTTATCTTGTTTTAACCTATGCTTTATTAAATTGCATTTATGTTGTTTTATCCTATGCTTTATTAAATTGTATTTATGTTGTTTTATCCTATGCTTTATTAAATTGTGTTTATGTTGTTTTATCCTATACTTTATTAAATTGTATTTATGTTGTTTTAAACTATGCTTTATTAAATTGTATTTATGTTGTTTTATCCTATGCTTTATTAAATTGTATTTATATTGTTTTAACCCATGCTTTATTAAATTGTATTTATGTTGTTTTAATCTATGCTTTATTAAATTGTATTTATGTTGTTTTATCCTATGCTTTTTTAAATTGTATTTATGTTGTTTTATCCAATGCTTTATTAAATTGTGCTTATGTTGTTTTATCCTATGGTTTATTAAATTGTATTTATGTTGTTTTATCCTATGCTTTATTAAATTGTATTTATGTTGCTTTAACCTATGCTTTATTAAATTGTATTTATGTTGTTTTATCCTATGCTTTAATAAATGGTATTTATGTTGTTTTATCCTATGCTTTATTAAATTGTATTTATGTTGTTTTAACCTATGCTTTATTAAACTGTATTTATGTTGTTTTATCCTATGCTTTATTAAATTGTATTTATGTTGTTTTATCCTATGCTTTATTAAATTGTATTTTTGTTGTTTTAACCTATGCTTTATTAAATGGTATTTATGTTGTTTTAACCTATGCTTTATTAAATTGTATTTATGTTGTTTTATCCTATGCTTTATTAAATTGTATTTATGTTGTTTTAACCTATGCTTTATTAAATTGTATTTATGTTGTTTTATCCTATGCTTTATTAAATTGTATTTATGTTGTTTTATCCTATTCTTTATTAAATTGTGTTTATGTTGTTTTATCCTATATTTTATTAAATTGTATTTTTGTTGTTTTAACCTATGCTTTATTAAATTGTATTTACGTTTTTTATCCTATGCTTTATTAAATTGTATTTATGTTGTTTTATCCTATGCTTTATTTAATTTTGTTTATGTTGTTTTATCCTATGCTTTATTAAATTGTATTTATGTTGTTTTATCCTACGCTTTATTAAATTGTATTTATTTTGTTTTAACCTATGCTTTATTAAATTGTATTTATGTTGTTTTATCCTATGCTTTATTAAATTGTATTTATGTTGTTTTATCCTATTCTTTATTAAATTGTGTTTATGTTGTTTTGTCCTATACTTTATTAAATTGTATTTATGTTGTTTTAACCTATGCTTTATTAAATTGTATTTATGTTGTTTTATCCTATGCTTTATTAAATTGTATTTATGTTGTTTTATCCTATGCTTTAATAAATTGTATTTATGTTGTTTTATCCTAAGCTTTATTAAATTGTATTTATGTTGTTTTATCCTATGCTTTATTAAATTGTATTTATGTTGTTTTATCCTATACTTTATTAAATTGTATTTATGTTGTTTTAACCTATGCTTTATTAAATTGTATTTATGTTGTTTTATCCTATGCTTTATTAAATTGTATTTATGTTGTTTTATCCTATGCTTTATTTAATTTTGTTTATGTTGTTTTATCCTATGCTTTATTAAATTGTATTTATGTTGTTTTATCCTACGCTTTATTAAATTGTATTTATGTTGTTTTAACCTATGCTTTATTAAATTGTATTTATGTTGTTTTATCCTATGCTTTATTAAATTGTATTTATGTTGTTTTATCCTATTCTTTATTAAATTGTGTTTATGTTGTTTTGTCCTATACTTTATTAAATGGTATTTATGTTGTTTTAACCTATGCTTTATTAAATTGTATTTATGTTGTTTTATCCTATTCTTTATTAAATTGTGTTTATGTTGTTTTAACCTATGCTTTATTAAATTGTATTTATGTTGTTTTATCATATGCTTTATTAAATTGTATTTATGTTGTTTTATCCTATGCTTTATTTAATTTTGTTTATGTTGTTTTATCCTATGCTTTATTTAATTTTGTTTATGTTGTTTTATCCTATGATTTATTAAATTGTATTTATGTTATTTTATCCTACGCTTTATTAAATTGTATTTATGTTGTTTTAACCTATGCTTTATTAAATTGTATTTATATTGTTTTAACCTATGCTTTATTAAATTGTATTTATGTTGTTTTATCCTATGCTTTATTAAATTGTATTTATGTTGTTTTATCCTATTCTTTATTAAATTGTGTTTATGTTGTTTTGTCCTATACTTTATTAAATTGTATTTATGTTGTTTTAACCTATGCTTTATTAAATTGTATTTATGTTGTTTTATCCTATGCTTTATTAAATTGTATTTATGTTGTTTTATCCTATGCTTTAATAAATTGTATTTATGTTGTTTTATCCTAAGCTTTATTAAATTGTATTTATGTTGTTTTATCCTATGCTTTATTAAATTGTGTTTATGTTGTTTTATCCTATACTTTATTAAATTGTATTTATGTTGTTTTAACCTATGCTTTATTAAATTGTATTTATGTTGTTTTATCCTATGCTTTATTAAATTGTATTTATGTTGTTTTATCCTATGCTTTATTTAATTTTGTTTATGTTGTTTTATCCTATGCTTTATTAAATTGTATTCATGTTATTTTATCCTACGCTTTATTAAATTGTATTTATGTTGTTTTAACCTATGCTTTATTAAATTGTATTTATGTTGTTTTATCCTATGCTTTATTAAATTGTATTTATGTTGTTTTATCCTATTCTTTATTAAATTGTGTTTATGTTGTTTTGTCCTATACTTTATTAAATGGTATTTATGTTGTTTTAACCTATGCTTTATTAAATTGTATTTATGTTGTTTTATCCTATTCTTTATTAAATTGTGTTTATGTTGTTTTAACCTATGCTTTATTAAATTGTATTTATGTTGTTTTATCATATGCTTTATTAAATTGTATTTATGTTGTTTTATCCTATGCTTTATTTAATTTTGTTTATGTTGTTTTATCCTATGCTTTATTTAATTTTGTTTATGTTGTTTTATCCTATGCTTTATTAAATTGTATTTATGTTGTTTTATCCTACGCTTTATTAAATTGTATTTATGTTGTTTTAACCTATGCTTTATTAAATTGTATTTATATTGTTTTATCCTATGCTTTATTAAATTGTATTTATGTTGTTTTATCCTATTCTTTATTAAATTGTGTTTATGTTGTTTTGTCCTATACTTTATTAAATTGTATTTATGTTGTTTTAACCTATGCTTTATTAAATTGTATTTATGTTGTTTTATCCTATGCTTTATTAAATTGTATTTATGTTGTTTTATCCTATGCTTTAATAAATTGTGTTTATGTTGTTTTATCCTATGCTTTATTAAATTGTATTTATGTTGTTTTATCCTATGCTTTATTAAATTGTATTTATGTTGTTTTAACCCATGCTTTACTAAATTGTATTTATGTTGTTTTAACCCATGCTTTATAAAATTGTATTTATGTTGTTTTATCCTTTGCTTTATTAAATTGTGTTTATGTTGTTTTATCCTTTGCTTTATTAAATTGTATTTATGTTGTTTTATCCTATGCTTTATTAAATTGTATTTATGTTGTTTTATCCTATGCTTTACTAAATTGTATTTATGTTGTTTTATCCTATGCTTTATTAAATTGTATTTATGTTGTTTTAACCTATGCTTTATTAAATTATATGTATGTTGTTTTATCCTATACTTTATTAAATTGTATTTATGTTGTTTTAACCTATGCTTTATTAAATTGTTTTTATGTTGTTTTATCCTATGCTTTATTAAATTGTATTTATGTTGTTTTATCCTATGCTTTATTAAATTGTATTTATGTTGTTTTAACCTATGCTTTATTAAATTGTATTTATGTTGTTTTATCCTATGCTTTATTAAATTGTATTTATGTTGTTTTATCCTATTCTTTATTAAATTGTGTTTATGTTGTTTTGTCCTATACTTTATTAAATTGTATTTATGTTGTTTTAACCTATGCTTTATTAAATTGTATTTATTTTGTTTTATCCTATGCTTTATTAAATTGTATTTATGTTGTTTTATCCTATGCTTTATTAAATTTTGTTTATGTTGTTTTATCCTATGCTTTATTAAATTGTATTTATGTTGTTTTATCCTATGCTTTATTAAATTGTATTTATGTTGTTTTATCCTATGCTTTATTAAATTGTATTTATTTTGTTTTAACCTATGCTTTATTAAATTGCATTTATGTTGTTTTATCCTATGCTTTATTAAATTGTATTTATGTTGTTTTATCCTATGCTTTATTAAATTGTGTTTATGTTGTTTTATCCTATACTTTATTAAATTGTATTTATGTTGTTTTAAACTATGCTTTATTAAATTGTATTTATGTTGTTTTATCCTATGCTTTATTAAATTGTATTTATGTTGTTTTATCCTATGCTTTATTAAATTGTGTTTATCTTGTTTTAACCTATGCTTTATTAAATTGCATTTATGTTGTTTTATCCTATGCTTTATTAAATTGTATTTATGTTGTTTTATCCTATGCTTTATTAAATTGTGTTTATGTTGTTTTGTCCTATACTTTATTAAATTGTATTTATGTTGTTTTAACCTATGCTTTATTAAATTGTATTTATTTTGTTTTATCCTATGCTTTATTAAATTGTATTTATGTTGTTTTATCCTATGCTTTATTAAATTTTGTTTATGTTGTTTTATCCTATGCTTTATTAAATTGTATTTATGTTGTTTTATCCTATGCTTTATTAAATTGTATTTATGTTGTTTTATCCTATGCTTTATTAAATTGTATTTATTTTGTTTTAACCTATGCTTTATTAAATTGCATTTATGTCGTTTTATCCTATGCTTTATTAAATTGTATTTATGTTGTTTTATCCTATGCTTTATTAAATTGTGTTTATGTTGTTTTATCCTATACTTTATTAAATTGTATTTATGTTGTTTTAAACTATGCTTTATTAAATTGTATTTATGTTGTTTTATCCTATGCTTTATTAAATTGTATTTATGTTGTTTTATCCTATGCTTTATTAAATTGTGTTTATCTTGTTTTAACCTATGCTTTATTAAATTGCATTTATGTTGTTTTATCCTATGCTTTATTAAATTGTATTTATGTTGTTTTATCCTATGCTTTATTAAATTGTGTTTATGTTGTTTTATCCTATACTTTATTAAATTGTATTTATGTTGTTTTAAACTATGCTTTATTAAATTGTATTTATGTTGTTTTATCCTATGCTTTATTAAATTGTATTTATGTTGTTTTAACCCATGCTTTATTAAATTGTATTTATGTTGTTTTAATCTATGCTTTATTAAATTGTATTTATGTTGTTTTATCCTATGCTTTATTAAATTGTATTTATGTTGTTTTATCCAATGCTTTATTAAATTGTGCTTATGTTGTTTTATCCTATGGTTTATTAAATTGTATTTATGTTGTTTTATCCTATGCTTTATTAAATTGTATTTATGTTGTTTTATCCTATGCTTTATTAAATTGTATTTATGTTGCTTTAACCTTTGCTTTATTAAATTGTATTTATGTTGTTTTATCCTATGCTTTATTAAATGGTATTTATGTTGTTTTATCCTATGCTTTATTAAATTGTATTTATGTTGTTTTAACCTATGCTTTATTAAACTGTATTTATGTTGTTTTATCCTATGCTTTATTAAATTGTATTTATGTTGTTTTATCCTATGCTTTATTAAATTGTATTTATGTTGTTTTAACCTATGCTTTATTAAATGGTATTTATGTTGTTTTAACCTATGCTTTATTAAATTGTATTTATGTTGTTTTAATCTATGCTTTATTAAATTGTGCTTATGTTGTTTTATCCTATGCTTTATTAAATTGTATTTATGTTGTTTTATCCTATGCTTTATTAAATTGTATTTATGTTGTTTTAACCTATGCTTTATTAAATTGTATTTATGTTGTTTTATCCTATGCTTTATTAAATTGTATTTATGTTGTTTTATCCTATGCTTTATTAAATTGTGTTTGTTGTTTTATCCTATACTTTATTAAATTGTATTTATGTTGTTTTATCCTATGCTTTATTAAATTGTATTTATGTTGTTTTATCCTATTCTTTATTAAATTGTATTTATGTTGTTTTAACCTATGCTTTATTAAATTGTATTTATGTTGTTTTATCCTATACTTTATTAAATTGTATTTATGTTGTTTTAACCTATGCTTTATTAAATTGTATTTATGTTGTTTTATCCTATGCTTTATTAAATTGTATTTATGTTGTTTTATCCTATGCTTTATTAAATTGTATTTATGTTGTTTTATACTATGCTTTATTAAATTGTATTTATGTTGTTTTAACCTATGCTTTATTAAATTGTATTTATGTTGTTTTATCCTATGCTTTATTAAATTGTATTTATGTTGTTTTATCCTATGCTTTATTAAATTGTATTTATGTTGTTTTATCCTATGCTTTATTAAATTTTGTTTATGTTGTTTTATCCTATGCTTTATTAAATTGTATTTATGTTGTTTTATCCTATGCTTTATTAAATTGTATTTATGTTGTTTTAACCTATGCTTTATTAAATTGTATTTATGTTGTTTTATCCTATGCTTTATTAAATTGTATTTATGTTGTTTTATCCTATTCTTTATTAAATTGTGTTTATGTTGTTTTATCCTATACTTTATTAAATTGTATTTATGTTGTTTTAACCTATGCTTTATTAAATTGTATTTACGTTTTTTTATCCTATGCTTTATTAAATTGTATTTATGTTGTTTTATCCTATGCTTTATTTAATTTTGTTTATGTTGTTTTATCCTATGCTTTATTAAATTGTATTTATGTTGTTTTATCCTACGCTTTATTAAATTGTATTTATGTTGTTTTAACCTATGCTTTATTAAATTGTATTTATGTTGTTTTATCCTATGCTTTATTAAATTGTATTTATGTTGTTTTATCCTATTCTTTATTAAATTGTGTTTATGTTGTTTTGTCCTATACTTTATTAAATTGTATTTATGTTGTTTTAACCTATGCTTTATTAAATTGTATTTATGTTGTTTTATCCTATGCTTTATTAAATTGTATTTATGTTGTTTTATCCTATGCTTTAATAAATTGTGTTTATGTTGTTTTATCCTATGCTTTATTAAATTGTATTTATGTTGTTTCATCCTATGCTTTATTAAATTGTATTTATGTTGTTTTAACCCATGCTTTATTAAATTGTATTTATGTTGTTTTAACCCATGCTTTAGAAAATTGTATTTATGTTGTTTTATCCTTTGATTTATTTAATTGTGTTTATGTTGTTTTATCCTTTGCTTTATTAAATTGTATTTATGTTGTTTTATCCTATGCTTTATTAAATTGTATTTATGTTGTTTTATCCTATGCTTTATTAAATTGTATTTATGTTGTTTTATCCTATACTTTATTAAATTGTATTTATGTTGTTTTAACCTATGCTTTATTAAATTGTATTTATGTTGTTTTATCCTATGCTTTATTAAATTGTATTTATGTTGTTTTATCCTATGCTTTACTAAATTGTATTTATGTTGTTTTATCCTATGCTTTATTAAATTGTATTTATGTTGTTTTAACCTATGCTTTATTAAATTATATGTATGTTGTTTTATCCTATACTTTATTAAATTGTATTTATGTTGTTTTAACCTATGCTTTATTAAATTGTTTTTATGTTGTTTTATCCTATGCTTTATTAAATTGTATTTATGTTGTTTTATCCTATGCTTTATTAAATTGTATTTATTTTGTTTTAACCTATGCTTTATTAAATTGCATTTATGTTGTTTTATCCTATGCTTTATTAAATTGTATTTATGTTGTTTTATCCTATGCTTTATTAAATTGTGTTTATGTTGTTTTATCCTATACTTTATTAAATTGTATTTATGTTGTTTTAAACTATGCTTTATTAAATTGTATTTATGTTGTTTTATCCTATGCTTTATTAAATTGTATTTATGTTGTTTTATCCTATGCTTTATTAAATTGTGTTTATCTTGTTTTAACCTATGCTTTATTAAATTGCATTTATGTTGTTTTATCCTATGCTTTATTAAATTGTATTTATGTTGTTTTATCCTATGCTTTATTAAATTGTGTTTATGTTGTTTTATCCTATACTTTATTAAATTGTATTTATGTTGTTTTAAACTATGCTTTATTAAATTGTATTTATGTTGTTTTATCCTATGCTTTATTAAATTGTATTTATGTTGTTTTAACCCATGCTTTATTAAATTGTATTTATGTTGTTTTAATCTATGCTTTATTAAATTGTATTTATGTTGTTTTATCCTATGCTTTATTAAATTGTATTTATGTTGTTTTATCCTATGCTTTATTAAATTGTGCTTATGTTGTTTTATCCTATGGTTTGTTAAATTGTATTTATGTTGTTTTATCCTATGCTTTATTAAATTGTATTTATGTTGTTTTATCCTATGCTTTATTAAATTGTATTTATGTTGCTTTAACCTTTGCTTTATTAAATTGTATTTATGTTGTTTTATCCTATGCTTTATTAAATGGTATTTATGTTGTTTTATCCTATGCTTTATTAAATTGTATTTATGTTGTTTTAACCTATGCTTTATTAAACTGTATTTATGTTGTTTTATCCTATGCTTTATTAAATTGTATTTATGTTGTTTTATCCTATGCTTTATTAAATTGTATTTATGTTGTTTTAACCTATGCTTTATTAAATGGTATTTATGTTGTTTTAACCTATGCTTTATTAAATTGTATTTATGTTGTTTTATCCTATGCTTTATTAAATTGTGTTTATGTTGTTTTATCCTATGCTTTATTAAATTGTATTTATGTTGTTTTATCCTATGCTTTATTAAATTGTATTTATGTTGTTTTAACCTATGCTTTATTAAATTGTATTTATGTTGTTTTATCCTATGCTTTATTAAATTGTATTTATGTTCTTTTATCCTATGCTTTATTAAATTGTGTTTGTTGTTTTATCCTATACTTTATTAAATTGTATTTATGTTGTTTTATCCTATGCTTTATTAAATTGTGTTTATGTTGTTTTATCCTATTCTTTATTAAATTGTATTTATGTTGTTTTAACCTATGCTTTATTAAATTGTATTTATGTTGTTTTATCCTATACTTTATTAAATTGTATTTATGTTGTTTTAACCTATGCTTTATTAAATTGTATTTATGTTGTTTTATCCTATGCTTTATTAAATTGTATTTATGTTGTTTTATCCTATGCTTTATTAAATTGTATTTATGTTGTTTTATACTATGCTTTATTAAATTGTATTTATGTTGTTTTAACCTATGCTTTATTAAATTGTATTTATGTTGTTTTATCCTATACTTTATTAAATTGTATTTATGTTGTTTTAACCTATGCTTTATTAAATTGTATTTACGTTTTTTTATCCTATGCTTTATTAAATTGTATTTCTGTTGTTTTATCCTATGCTTTATTAAATTTTGTTTATGTTGTTTTATCCTATGCTTTATTAAATTGTATTTATGTTGTTTTATCCTATGCTTTATTAAATTGTATTTATGTTGTTTTAACCTATGCTTTATTAAATTGTATTTATGTTGTTTTATCCTATTCTTTATTAAATTGTATTTATGTTGTTTTAACCTATGCTTTATTAAATTGTATTTACGTTTTTTTATCCTATGCTTTATTAAATTGTATTTATGTTGTTTTATCCTATGCTTTATTAAATTGTATTTAAGTTGTTTTATCCTATGCTTTATTAAATTGTATTTATTTTGTTTTAACCTATGCTTTATTAAATTGCATTTATGTTGTTTTATCCTATGCTTTATTAAATTGTATTTATGTTGTTTTATCCTATGCTTTATTAAATTGTGTTTATGTTGTTTTATCCTATACTTTATTAAATTGTATTTATGTTGTTTTAAACTATGCTTTATTAAATTGTATTTATGTTGTTTTATCCTATGCTTTATTAAATTGTATTTATGTTGTTTTATCCTATGCTTTATTAAATTGTGTTTATCTTGTTTTAACCTATGCTTTATTAAATTGCATTTATGTTGTTTTATCCTATGCTTTATTAAATTGTATTTATGTTGTTTTATCCTATGCTTTATTAAATTGTGTTTATGTTGTTTTATCCTATACTTTATTAAATTGTATTTATGTTGTTTTAAACTATGCTTTATTAAATTGTATTTATGTTGTTTTATCCTATGCTTTATTAAATTGTATTTATATTGTTTTAACCCATGCTTTATTAAATTGTATTTATGTTGTTTTAATCTATGCTTTATTAAATTGTATTTATGTTGTTTTATCCTATGCTTTTTTAAATTGTATTTATGTTGTTTTATCCAATGCTTTATTAAATTGTGCTTATGTTGTTTTATCCTATGGTTTATTAAATTGTATTTATGTTGTTTTATCCTATGGTTTATTAAATTGTATTTATGTTGTTTTATCCTATGCTTTATTAAATTGTATTTATGTTGCTTTAACCTATGCTTTATTAAATTGTATTTATGTTGTTTTATCCTATGCTTTAATAAATGGTATTTATGTTGTTTTATCCTATGCTTTATTAAATTGTATTTATGTTGTTTTAACCTATGCTTTATTAAACTGTATTTATGTTGTTTATCCTATGCTTTATTAAATTGTATTTATGTTGTTTTATCCTATGCTTTATTAAATTGTATTTTTGTTGTTTTAACCTATGCTTTATTAAATGGTATTTATGTTGTTTTAACCTATGCTTTATTAAATTGTATTTATGTTGTTTTATCCCATGCTTTATTAAATTGTATTTATGTTGTTTTAACCTATGCTTTATTAAATTGTATTTATGTTGTTTTATCCTATGCTTTATTAAATTGTATTTATGTTGTTTTATCCTATTCTTTATTAAATTGTGTTTATGTTGTTTTATCCTATATTTTATTAAATTGTATTTTTGTTGTTTTAACCTATGCTTTATTAAATTGTATTTACGTTTTTTATCCTATGCTTTATTAAATTGTATTTATGTTGTTTTATCCTATGCTTTATTTAATTTTGTTTATGTTGTTTTATCCTATGCTTTATTAAATTGTATTTATGTTGTTTTATCCTACGCTTTATTAAATTGTATTTATGTTGTTTTAACCTATGCTTTATTAAATTGTATTTATGTTGTTTTATCCTATGCTTTATTAAATTGTATTTATGTTGTTTTATCCTATTCTTTATTAAATTGTGTTTATGTTGTTTTGTCCTATACTTTATTAAATTGTATTTATGTTGTTTTAACCTATGCTTTATTAAATTGTATTTATGTTGTTTTATCCTATGCTTTATTAAATTGTATTTATGTTGTTTTATCCTATGCTTTAATAAATTGTATTTATGTTGTTTTATCCTAAGCTTTATTAAATTGTATTTATGTTGTTTTATCCTATGCTTTATTAAATTGTATTTATGTTGTTTTATCCTATACTTTATTAAATTGTATTTATGTTGTTTTAACCTATGCTTTATTAAATTGTATTTATGTTGTTTTATCCTATGCTTTATTAAATTGTATTTATGTTGTTTTATCCTATGCTTTATTTAATTTTGTTTATGTTGTTTTATCCTATGCTTTATTAAATTGTATTTATGTTGTTTTATCCTACGCTTTATTAAATTGTATTTATGTTGTTTTAACCTATGCTTTATTAAATTGTATTTATGTTGTTTTATCCTATGCTTTATTAAATTGTATTTATGTTGTTTTATCCTATTCTTTATTAAATTGTGTTTATGTTGTTTTGTCCTATACTTTATTAAATGGTATTTATGTTGTTTTAACCTATGCTTTATTAAATTGTATTTATGTTGTTTTATCCTATTCTTTATTAAATTGTGTTTATGTTGTTTTAACCTATGCTTTATTAAATTGTATTTATGTTGTTTTATCATATGCTTTATTAAATTGTATTTATGTTGTTTTATCCTATGCTTTATTTAATTTTGTTTATGTTGTTTTATCCTATGCTTTATTTAATTTTGTTTATGTTGTTTTATCCTATGCTTTATTAAATTGTATTTATGTTGTTTTATCCTACGCTTTATTAAATTGTATTTATGTTGTTTTAACCTATGCTTTATTAAATTGTATTTATATTGTTTTAACCTATGCTTTATTAAATTGTATTTATGTTGTTTTATCCTATGCTTTATTAAATTGTATTTATGTTGTTTTATCCTATTCTTTATTAAATTGTGTTTATGTTGTTTTGTCCTATACTTTATTAAATTTTATTTATGTTGTTTTAACCTATGCTTTATTAAATTGTATTTATGTTGTTTTATCCTATGCTTTATTAAATTGTATTTATGTTGTTTTATCCTATGCTTTAATAAATTGTATTTATGTTGTTTTATCCTAAGCTTTATTAAATTGTATTTATGTTGTTTTATCCTATGCTTTATTAAATTGTATTTATGTTGTTTTATCCTATACTTTATTAAATTGTATTTATGTTGTTTTAACCTATGCTTTATTAAATTGTATTTATGTTGTTTTATCCTATGCTTTATTAAATTGTATTTATGTTGTTTTATCCTATGCTTTATTTAATTTTGTTTATGTTGTTTTATCCTATGCTTTATTAAATTGTATTTATGTTGTTTTATCCTACGCTTTATTAAATTGTATTTATGTTGTTTTAACCTATGCTTTATTAAATTGTATTTATGTTGTTTTATCCTATGCTTTATTAAATTGTATTTATGTTGTTTTATCCTATTCTTTATTAAATTGTGTTTATGTTGTTTTGTCCTATACTTTATTAAATGGTATTTATGTTGTTTTAACCTATGCTTTATTAAATTGTATTTATGTTGTTTTATCCTATTCTTTATTAAATTGTGTTTATGTTGTTTTAACCTATGCTTTATTAAATTGTATTTATGTTGTTTTATCATATGCTTTATTAAATTGTATTTATGTTGTTTTATCCTATGCTTTATTTAATTTTGTTTATGTTGTTTTATCCTATGCTTTATTTAATTTTGTTTATGTTGTTTTATCCTATGCTTTATTAAATTGTATTTATGTTGTTTTATCCTACGCTTTATTAAATTGTATTTATGTTGTTTTAACCTATGCTTTATTAAATTGTATTTATATTGTTTTATCCTATGCTTTATTAAATTGTATTTATGTTGTTTTATCCTATTCTTTATTAAATTGTGTTTATGTTGTTTTGTCCTATACTTTATTAAATTGTATTTATGTTGTTTTAACCTATGCTTTATTAAATTGTATTTATGTTGTTTTATCCTATGCTTTATTAAATTGTATTTATGTTGTTTTATCCTATGCTTTAATAAATTGTGTTTATGTTGTTTTATCCTATGCTTTATTAAATTGTATTTATGTTGTTTTATCCTATGCTTTATTAAATTGTATTTATGTTGTTTTAACCCATGCTTTATTAAATTGTATTTATGTTGTTTTAACCCATGCTTTATAAAATTGTATTTATGTTGTTTTATCCTTTGCTTTATTAAATTGTGTTTATGTTGTTTTATCCTTTGCTTTATTAAATTGTATTTATGTTGTTTTATCCTATGCTTTATTGAATTGTATTTATGTTGTTTTATCCTATGCTTTATTAAATTGTATTTATGTTGTTTTATCCTATACTTTATTAAATTGTATTTATGTTGTTTTAACCTATGCTTTATTAAATTGTATTTATGTTGTTTTATCCTATGCTTTATTAAATTGTATTTATGTTGTTTTATCCTATGCTTTACTAAATTGTATTTATGTTGTTTTATCCTATGCTTTATTAAATTGTATTTATGTTGTTTTAACCTATGCTTTATTAAATTATATGTATGTTGTTTTATCCTATACTTTATTAAATTGTATTTATGTTGTTTTAACCTATGCTTTATTAAATTGTTTTTATGTTGTTTTATCCTATGCTTTATTAAATTGTATTTATGTTGTTTTATCCTATGCTTTATTAAATTGTATTTATGTTGTTTTAACCTATGCTTTATTAAATTGTATTTATGTTGTTTTATCCTATGCTTTATTAAATTGTATTTATGTTGTTTTATCCTATTCTTTATTAAATTGTGTTTATGTTGTTTTGTCCTATACTTTATTAAATTGTATTTATGTTGTTTTAACCTATGCTTTATTAAATTGTATTTATTTTGTTTTATCCTATGCTTTATTAAATTGTATTTATGTTGTTTTATCCTATGCTTTATTAAATTTTGTTTATGTTGTTTTATCCTATGCTTTATTAAATTGTATTTATGTTGTTTTATCCTATGCTTTATTAAATTGTATTTATGTTGTTTTAACCTATGCTTTATTAAATTGTATTTATTTTGTTTTATCCTATGCTTTATTAAATTGTATTTATGTTGTTTCATCCTATTCTTTATTAAATTGTGTTTATGTTGTTTTGTCCTATACTTTATTAAATTGTATTTATGTTGTTTTAACCTATGCTTTATTAAATTGTATTTATGTTGTTTTATCCTATGCTTTATTAAATTGTATTTATGTTGTTTTATCCTATGCTTTAATAAATTGTGTTTATGTTGTTTTATCCTATGCTTTATTAAATTGTATTTATGTTGTTTCATCCTATGCTTTATTAAATTGTATTTATGTTGTTTTAACCCATGCTTTATTAAATTGTATTTATGTTGTTTTAACCCATGCTTTAGAAAATTGTATTTATGTTGTTTTATCCTTTGATTTATTTAATTGTGTTTATGTTGTTTTATCCTTTGCTTTATTAAATTGTATTTATGTTGTTTTATCCTATGCTTTATTAAATTGTATTTATGTTGTTTTATCCTATGCTTTATTAAATTGTATTTATGTTGTTTTATCCTATACTTTATTAAATTGTATTTATGTTGTTTTATCCTATGCTTTACTAAATTGTATTTATGTTGTTTTATCCTATGCTTTATTAAATTGTATTTATGTTGTTTTAACCTATGCTTTATTAAATTATATGTATGTTGTTTTATCCTATACTTTATTAAATTGTATTTATGTTGTTTTAACCTATGCTTTATTAAATTGTTTTTATGTTGTTTTATCCTATGCTTTATTAAATTGTATTTATGTTGTTTTATCCTATGCTTTATTAAATTGTATTTATTTTGTTTTAACCTATGCTTTATTAAATTGCATTTATGTTGTTTTATCCTATGCTTTATTAAATTGTATTTATGTTGTTTTATCCTATGCTTTATTAAATTGTGTTTATGTTGTTTTATCCTATACTTTATTAAATTGTATTTATGTTGTTTTAAACTATGCTTTATTAAATTGTATTTATGTTGTTTTATCCTATGCTTTATTAAATTGTATTTATGTTGTTTTATCCTATGCTTTATTAAATTGTGTTTATCTTGTTTTAACCTATGCTTTATTAAATTGCATTTATGTTGTTTTATCCTATGCTTTATTAAATTGTATTTATGTTGTTTTATCCTATGCTTTATTAAATTGTGTTTATGTTGTTTTATCCTATACTTTATTAAATTGTATTTATGTTGTTTTAAACTATGCTTTATTAAATTGTATTTATGTTGTTTTATCCTATGCTTTATTAAATTGTATTTATGTTGTTTTAACCCATGCTTTATTAAATTGTATTTATGTTGTTTTAATCTATGCTTTATTAAATTGTATTTATGTTGTTTTATCCTATGCTTTATTAAATTGTATTTATGTTGTTTTATCCTATGCTTTATTAAATTGTGCTTATGTTGTTTTATCCTATGGTTTGTTAAATTGTATTTATGTTGTTTTATCCTATGCTTTATTAAATTGTATTTATGTTGTTTTATCCTATGCTTTATTAAATTGTATTTATGTTGCTTTAACCTTTGCTTTATGAAATTGTATTTATGTTGTTTTATCCTATGCTTTATTAAATGGTATTTATGTTGTTTTATCCTATGCTTTATTAAATTGTATTTATGTTGTTTTAACCTATGCTTTATTAAACTGTATTTATGTTGTTTTATCCTATGCTTTATTAAATTGTATTTATGTTGTTTTATCCTATGCTTTATTAAATTGTATTTATGTTGTTTTAACCTATGCTTTATTAAATGGTATTTATGTTGTTTTAACCTATGCTTTATTAAATTGTATTTATGTTGTTTTATCCTATGCTTTATTAAATTGTGTTTATGTTGTTTTATCCTATGCTTTATTAAATTGTATTTATGTTGTTTTATCCTATGCTTTATTAAATTGTATTTATGTTGTTTTAACCTATGCTTTATTAAATTGTATTTATGTTGTTTTATCCTATGCTTTATTAAATTGTATTTATGTTCTTTTATCCTATGCTTTATTAAATTGTGTTTGTTGTTTTATCCTATACTTTATTAAATTGTATTTATGTTGTTTTATCCTATGCTTTATTAAATTGTGTTTATGTTGTTTTATCCTATTCTTTATTAAATTGTATTTATGTTGTTTTAACCTATGCTTTATTAAATTGTATTTATGTTGTTTTATCCTATACTTTATTAAATTGTATTTATGTTGTTTTAACCTATGCTTTATTAAATTGTATTTATGTTGTTTTATCCTATGCTTTATTAAATTGTATTTATGTTGTTTTATCCTATGCTTTATTAAATTGTATTTATGTTGTTTTATCCTATGCTTTATTAAATTGTATTTATGTTGTTTTATCCTACGCTTTATTAAATTGTATTTATGTTGTTTTAACCTATGCTTTATTAAATTGTATTTATGTTGTTTTATCCTATGCTTTATTAAATTGTATTTATGTTGTTTTATCCTATTCTTTATTAAATTGTGTTTATGTTGTTTTGTCCTATACTTTATTAAATGGTATTTATGTTGTTTTAACCTATGCTTTATTAAATTGTATTTATGTTGTTTTATCCTATTCTTTATTAAATTGTGTTTATGTTGTTTTAACCTATGCTTTATTAAATTGTATTTATGTTGTTTTATCATATGCTTTATTAAATTGTATTTATGTTGTTTTATCCTATGCTTTATTTAATTTTGTTTATGTTGTTTTATCCTATGCTTTATTTAATTTTGTTTATGTTGTTTTATCCTATGCTTTATTAAATTGTATTTATGTTGTTTTATCCTACGCTTTATTAAATTGTATTTATGTTGTTTTAACCTATGCTTTATTAAATTGTATTTATATTGTTTTAACCTATGCTTTATTAAATTGTATTTATGTTGTTTTATCCTATGCTTTATTAAATTGTATTTATGTTGTTTTATCCTATTCTTTATTAAATTGTGTTTATGTTGTTTTGTCCTATACTTTATTAAATTGTATTTATGTTGTTTTAACCTATGCTTTATTAAATTGTATTTATGTTGTTTTATCCTATGCTTTATTAAATTGTATTTATGTTGTTTTATCCTATGCTTTAATAAATTGTATTTATGTTGTTTTATCCTAAGCTTTATTAAATTGTATTTATGTTGTTTTATCCTATGCTTTATTAAATTGTATTTATGTTGTTTTATCCTATACTTTATTAAATTGTATTTATGTTGTTTTAACCTATGCTTTATTAAATTGTATTTATGTTGTTTTATCCTATGCTTTATTAAATTGTATTTATGTTGTTTTATCCTATGCTTTATTTAATTTTGTTTATGTTGTTTTATCCTATGCTTTATTAAATTGTATTTATGTTGTTTTATCCTACGCTTTATTAAATTGTATTTATGTTGTTTTAACCTATGCTTTATTAAATTGTATTTATGTTGTTTTATCCTATGCTTTATTAAATTGTATTTATGTTGTTTTATCCTATTCTTTATTAAATTGTGTTTATGTTGTTTTGTCCTATACTTTATTAAATGGTATTTATGTTGTTTTAACCTATGCTTTATTAAATTGTATTTATGTTGTTTTATCCTATTCTTTATTAAATTGTGTTTATGTTGTTTTAACCTATGCTTTATTAAATTGTATTTATGTTGTTTTATCATATGCTTTATTAAATTGTATTTATGTTGTTTTATCCTATGCTTTATTTAATTTTGTTTATGTTGTTTTATCCTATGCTTTATTTAATTTTGTTTATGTTGTTTTATCCTATGCTTTATTAAATTGTATTTATGTTGTTTTATCCTACGCTTTATTAAATTGTATTTATGTTGTTTTAACCTATGCTTTATTAAATTGTATTTATATTGTTTTATCCTATGCTTTATTAAATTGTATTTATGTTGTTTTATCCTATTCTTTATTAAATTGTGTTTATGTTGTTTTGTCCTATACTTTATTAAATTGTATTTATGTTGTTTTAACCTATGCTTTATTAAATTGTATTTATGTTGTTTTATCCTATGCTTTATTAAATTGTATTTATGTTGTTTTATCCTATGCTTTAATAAATTGTGTTTATGTTGTTTTATCCTATGCTTTATTAAATTGTATTTATGTTGTTTTATCCTATGCTTTATTAAATTGTATTTATGTTGTTTTAACCCATGCTTTATTAAATTGTATTTATGTTGTTTTAACCCATGCTTTATAAAATTGTATTTATGTTGTTTTATCCTTTGCTTTATTAAATTGTGTTTATGTTGTTTTATCCTTTGCTTTATTAAATTGTATTTATGTTGTTTTATCCTATGCTTTATTGAATTGTATTTATGTTGTTTTATCCTATGCTTTATTAAATTGTATTTATGTTGTTTTATCCTATACTTTATTAAATTGTATTTATGTTGTTTTAACCTATGCTTTATTAAATTGTATTTATGTTGTTTTATCCTATGCTTTATTAAATTGTATTTATGTTGTTTTATCCTATGCTTTACTAAATTGTATTTATGTTGTTTTATCCTATGCTTTATTAAATTGTATTTATGTTGTTTTAACCTATGCTTTATTAAATTATATGTATGTTGTTTTATCCTATACTTTATTAAATTGTATTTATGTTGTTTTAACCTATGCTTTATTAAATTGTTTTTATGTTGTTTTATCCTATGCTTTATTAAATTGTATTTATGTTGTTTTATCCTATGCTTTATTAAATTGTATTTATGTTGTTTTAACCTATGCTTTATTAAATTGTATTTATGTTGTTTTATCCTATGCTTTATTAAATTGTATTTATGTTGTTTTATCCTATTCTTTATTAAATTGTGTTTATGTTGTTTTGTCCTATACTTTATTAAATTGTATTTATGTTGTTTTAACCTATGCTTTATTAAATTGTATTTATTTTGTTTTATCCTATGCTTTATTAAATTGTATTTATGTTGTTTTATCCTATGCTTTATTAAATTTTGTTTATGTTGTTTTATCCTATGCTTTATTAAATTGTATTTATGTTGTTTTATCCTATGCTTTATTAAATTGTATTTATGTTGTTTTAACCTATGCTTTATTAAATTGTATTTATTTTGTTTTATCCTATGCTTTATTAAATTGTATTTATGTTGTTTTATCCTATTCTTTATTAAATTGTGTTTATGTTGTTTTGTCCTATACTTTATTAAATTGTATTTATGTTGTTTTAACCTATGCTTTATTAAATTGTATTTATGTTGTTTTATCCTATGCTTTATTAAATTGTATTTATGTTGTTTTATCCCATGCTTTAATAAATTGTGTTTATGTTGTTTTATCCCAAGCTTTATTAAATTGTATTTATGTTGTTTCATCCTATGCTTTATTAAATTGTATTTATGTTGTTTTAACCCATGCTTTATTAAATTGTATTTATGTTGTTTTAACCCATGCTTTAGAAAATTGTATTTATGTTGTTTTATCCTTTGATTTATTTAATTGTGTTTATGTTGTTTTATCCTTTGCTTTATTAAATTGTATTTATGTTGTTTTATCCTATGCTTTATTAAATTGTATTTATGTTGTTTTATCCTATGCTTTATTAAATTGTATTTATGTTGTTTTATCCTATACTTTATTAAATTGTATTTATGTTGTTTTAACCTATGCTTTATTAAATTGTATTTATGTTGTTTTATCCTATGCTTTATTAAATTGTATTTATGTTGTTTTATCCTATGCTTTACTAAATTGTATTTATGTTGTTTTATCCTATGCTTTATTAAATTGTATTTATGTTGTTTTAACCTATGCTTTATTAAATTATATGTATGTTGTTTTATCCTATACTTTATTAAATTGTATTTATGTTGTTTTAACCTATGCTTTATTAAATTGTTTTTATGTTGTTTTATCCTATGCTTTATTAAATTGTATTTATGTTGTTTTATCCTATGCTTTATTAAATTGTATTTATTTTGTTTTAACCTATGCTTTATTAAATTGCATTTATGTTGTTTTATCCTATGCTTTATTAAATTGTATTTATGTTGTTTTATCCTATGCTTTATTAAATTGTGTTTATGTTGTTTTATCCTATACTTTATTAAATTGTATTTATGTTGTTTTAAACTATGCTTTATTAAATTGTATTTATGTTGTTTTATCCTATGCTTTATTAAATTGTATTTATGTTGTTTTATCCTATGCTTTATTAAATTGTGTTTATCTTGTTTTAACCTATGCTTTATTAAATTGCATTTATGTTGTTTTATCCTATGCTTTATTAAATTGTATTTATGTTGTTTTATCCTATGCTTTATTAAATTGTGTTTATGTTGTTTTATCCTATACTTTATTAAATTGTATTTATGTTGTTTTAAACTATGCTTTATTAAATTGTATTTATGTTGTTTTATCCTATGCTTTATTAAATTGTATTTATGTTGTTTTAACCCATGCTTTATTAAATTGTATTTATGTTGTTTTAATCTATGCTTTATTAAATTGTATTTATGTTGTTTTATCCTATGCTTTATTAAATTGTATTTATGTTGTTTTATCCTATGCTTTATTAAATTGTGCTTATGTTGTTTTATCCTATGGTTTGTTAAATTGTATTTATGTTGTTTTATCCTATGCTTTATTAAATTGTATTTATGTTGTTTTATCCTATGCTTTATTAAATTGTATTTATGTTGCTTTAACCTTTGCTTTATGAAATTGTATTTATGTTGTTTTATCCTATGCTTTATTAAATGGTATTTATGTTGTTTTATCCTATGCTTTATTAAATTGTATTTATGTTGTTTTAACCTATGCTTTATTAAACTGTATTTATGTTGTTTTATCCTATGCTTTATTAAATTGTATTTATGTTGTTTTATCCTATGCTTTATTAAATTGTATTTATGTTGTTTTAACCTATGCTTTATTAAATGGTATTTATGTTGTTTTAACCTATGCTTTGTTAAATTGTATTTATGTTGTTTTATCCTATGCTTTATTAAATTGTGTTTATGTTGTTTTATCCTATGCTTTATTAAATTGTATTTATGTTGTTTTATCCTATGCTTTATTAAATTGTATTTATGTTGTTTTAACCTATGCTTTATTAAATTGTATTTATGTTGTTTTATCCTATGCTTTATTAAATTGTATTTATGTTCTTTTATCCTATGCTTTATTAAATTGTGTTTGTTGTTTTATCCTATACTTTATTAAATTGTATTTATGTTGTTTTATCCTATGCTTTATTAAATTGTGTTTATGTTGTTTTATCCTATTCTTTATTAAATTGTATTTATGTTGTTTTAACCTATGCTTTATTAAATTGTATTTATGTTGTTTTATCCTATACTTTATTAAATTGTATTTATGTTGTTTTAACCTATGCTTTATTAAATTGTATTTATGTTGTTTTATCCTATGCTTTATTAAATTGTATTTATGTTGTTTTATCCTATGCTTTATTAAATTGTATTTATGTTGTTTTATACTATGCTTTATTAAATTGTATTTATGTTGTTTTAACCTATGCTTTATTAAATTGTATTTATGTTGTTTTATCCTATACTTTATTAAATTGTATTTATGTTGTTTTAACCTATGATTTATTAAATTGTATTTACGTTTTTTTATCCTATGCTTTATTAAATTGTATTTCTGTTGTTTTATCCTATGCTTTATTAAATTTTGTTTATGTTGTTTTATCCTATGCTTTATTAAATTGTATTTATGTTGTTTTATCCTATGCTTTATTAAATTGTATTTATGTTGTTTTAACCTATGCTTTATTAAATTGTATTTATGTTGTTTTATCCTATGCTTTATTAAATTGTATTTATGTTGTTTTAACCTATGCTTTATTAAATTGTATTTACGTTTTTTTATCCTATGCTTTATTAAATTGTATTTATGTTGTTTTATCCTATGCTTTATTAAATTGTATTTATGTTGTTTTATCCTATGCTTTATTAAATTGTATTTATTTTGTTTTAACCTATGCTTTATTAAATTGCATTTATGTTGTTTTATCCTATGCTTTATTAAATTGTATTTATGTTGTTTTATCCTATGCTTTATTAAATTGTGTTTATGTTGTTTTATCCTATACTTTATTAAATTGTATTTATGTTGTTTTAAACTATGCTTTATTAAATTGTATTTATGTTGTTTTATCCTATGCTTTATTAAATTGTATTTATGTTGTTTTATCCTATGCTTTATTAAATTGTGTTTATCTTGTTTTAACCTATGCTTTATTAAATTGCATTTATGTTGTTTTATCCTATGCTTTATTAAATTGTATTTATGTTGTTTTATCCTATGCTTTATTTAATTGTGTTTATGTTGTTTTATCCTTTGCTTTATTAAATTGTATTTATGTTGTTTTATCCTATGCTTTATTAAATTGTATTTATGTTGTTTTATCCTATGCTTTATTAAATTGTATTTATGTTGTTTTATCCTATACTTTATTAAATTGTATTTATGTTGTTTTAACCTATGCTTTATTAAATTGTATTTATGTTGTTTTATCCTATGCTTTATTAAATTGTATTTATGTTGTTTTATCCTATGCTTTACTAAATTGTATTTATGTTGTTTTATCCTATGCTTTATTAAATTGTATTTATGTTGTTTTAACCTATGCTTTATTAAATTATATGTATGTTGTTTTATCCTATACTTTATTAAATTGTATTTATGTTGTTTTAACCTATGCTTTATTAAATTGTTTTTATGTTGTTTTATCCTATGCTTTATTAAATTGTATTTATGTTGTTTTATCCTATGCTTTATTAAATTGTATTTATTTTGTTTTAACCTATGCTTTATTAAATTGCATTTATGTTGTTTTATCCTATGCTTTATTAAATTGTATTTATGTTGTTTTATCCTATGCTTTATTAAATTGTGTTTATGTTGTTTTATCCTATACTTTATTAAATTGTATTTATGTTGTTTTAAACTATGCTTTATTAAATTGTATTTATGTTGTTTTATCCTATGCTTTATTAAATTGTATTTATGTTGTTTTATCCTATGCTTTATTAAATTGTGTTTATCTTGTTTTAACCTATGCTTTATTAAATTGCATTTATGTTGTTTTATCCTATGCTTTATTAAATTGTATTTATGTTGTTTTATCCTATGCTTTATTAAATTGTGTTTATGTTGTTTTATCCTATACTTTATTAAATTGTATTTATGTTGTTTTAAACTATGCTTTATTAAATTGTATTTATGTTGTTTTATCCTATGCTTTATTAAATTGTATTTATGTTGTTTTAACCCATGCTTTATTAAATTGTATTTATGTTGTTTTAATCTATGCTTTATTAAATTGTATTTATGTTGTTTTATCCTATGCTTTATTAAATTGTATTTATGTTGTTTTATCCTATGCTTTATTAAATTGTGCTTATGTTGTTTTATCCTATGGTTTGTTAAATTGTATTTATGTTGTTTTATCCTATGCTTTATTAAATTGTATTTATGTTGTTTTATCCTATGCTTTATTAAATTGTATTTATGTTGCTTTAACCTTTGCTTTATGAAATTGTATTTATGTTGTTTTATCCTATGCTTTATTAAATGGTATTTATGTTGTTTTATCCTATGCTTTATTAAATTGTATTTATGTTGTTTTAACCTATGCTTTATTAAACTGTATTTATGTTGTTTTATCCTATGCTTTATTAAATTGTATTTATGTTGTTTTATCCTATGCTTTATTAAATTGTATTTATGTTGTTTTAACCTATGCTTTATTAAATTGTTTTTATGTTGTTTTATCCTATGCTTTATTAAATTGTATTTATGTTGTTTTATCCTATGCTTTATTAAATTGTATTTATTTTGTTTTAACCTATGCTTTATTAAATTGCATTTATGTTGTTTTATCCTATGCTTTATTAAATTGTATTTATGTTGTTTTATCCTATGCTTTATTAAATTGTGTTTATGTTGTTTTATCCTATACTTTATTAAATTGTATTTATGTTGTTTTAAACTATGCTTTATTAAATTGTATTTATGTTGTTTTATCCTATGCTTTATTAAATTGTATTTATGTTGTTTTATCCTATGCTTTATTAAATTGTGTTTATCTTGTTTTAACCTATGCTTTATTAAATTGCATTTATGTTGTTTTATCCTATGCTTTATTAAATTGTATTTATGTTGTTTTATCCTATGCTTTATTAAATTGTGTTTATGTTGTTTTATCCTATACTTTATTAAATTGTATTTATGTTGTTTTAAACTATGCTTTATTAAATTGTATTTATGTTGTTTTATCCTATGCTTTATTAAATTGTATTTATGTTGTTTTAACCCATGCTTTATTAAATTGTATTTATGTTGTTTTAATCTATGCTTTATTAAATTGTATTTATGTTGTTTTATCCTATGCTTTATTAAATTGTATTTATGTTGTTTTATCCTATGCTTTATTAAATTGTGCTTATGTTGTTTTATCCTATGGTTTGTTAAATTGTATTTATGTTGTTTTATCCTATGCTTTATTAAATTGTATTTATGTTGTTTTATCCTATGCTTTATTAAATTGTATTTATGTTGCTTTAACCTTTGCTTTATGAAATTGTATTTATGTTGTTTTATCCTATGCTTTATTAAATGGTATTTATGTTGTTTTATCCTATGCTTTATTAAATTGTATTTATGTTGTTTTAACCTATGCTTTATTAAACTGTATTTATGTTGTTTTATCCTATGCTTTATTAAATTGTATTTATGTTGTTTTATCCTATGCTTTATTAAATTGTATTTATGTTGTTTTAACCTATGCTTTATTAAATGGTATTTATGTTGTTTTAACCTATGCTTTATTAAATTGTATTTATGTTGTTTTATCCTATGCTTTATTAAATTGTGTTTATGTTGTTTTATCCTATGCTTTATTAAATTGTATTTATGTTGTTTTATCCTATGCTTTATTAAATTGTATTTATGTTGTTTTAACCTATGCTTTATTAAATTGTATTTATGTTGTTTTATCCTATGCTTTATTAAATTGTATTTATGTTCTTTTATCCTATGCTTTATTAAATTGTGTTTGTTGTTTTATCCTATACTTTATTAAATTGTATTTATGTTGTTTTATCCTATGCTTTATTAAATTGTATTTATGTTGTTTTATACTATGCTTTATTAAATTGTATTTATGTTGTTTTAACCTATGCTTTATTAAATTGTATTTATGTTGTTTTATCCTATACTTTATTAAATTGTATTTATGTTGTTTTAACCTATGCTTTATTAAATTGTATTTACGTTTTTTTATCCTATGCTTTATTAAATTGTATTTCTGTTGTTTTATCCTATGCTTTATTAAATTGTATTTATTTTGTTTTAACCTATGCTTTATTAAATTGCATTTATGTTGTTTTATCCTATGCTTTATTAAATTGTATTTATGTTGTTTTATCCTATGCTTTATTAAATTGTGTTTATGTTGTTTTATCCTATACTTTATTAAATTGTATTTATGTTGTTTTAAACTATGCTTTATTAAATTGTATTTATGTTGTTTTATCCTATGCTTTATTAAATTGTATTTATGTTGTTTTATCCTATGCTTTATTAAATTGTGTTTATCTTGTTTTAACCTATGCTTTATTAAATTGCATTTATGTTGTTTTATCCTATGCTTTATTAAATTGTATTTATGTTGTTTTATCCTATGCTTTATTAAATTGTATTTATGTTGTTTTATCCTATGCTTTATTAAATTGTGCTTATGTTGTTTTATCCTATGGTTTGTTAAATTGTATTTATGTTGTTTTATCCTATGCTTTATTAAATTGTATTTATGTTGTTTTATCCTATGCTTTATTAAATTGTATTTATGTTGCTTTAACCTTTGCTTTATGAAATTGTATTTATGTTGTTTTATCCTATGCTTTATTAAATGGTATTTATGTTGTTTTATCCTATGCTTTATTAAATTGTATTTATGTTGTTTTAACCTATGCTTTATTAAACTGTATTTATGTTGTTTTATCCTATGCTTTATTAAATTGTATTTATGTTGTTTTATCCTATGCTTTATTAAATTGTATTTATGTTGTTTTAACCTATGCTTTATTAAATGGTATTTATGTTGTTTTAACCTATGCTTTATTAAATTGTATTTATGTTGTTTTATCCTATGCTTTATTAAATTGTGTTTATGTTGTTTTATCCTATGCTTTATTAAATTGTATTTATGTTGTTTTATCCTATGCTTTATTAAATTGTATTTATGTTGTTTTAACCTATGCTTTATTAAATTGTATTTATGTTGTTTTATCCTATGCTTTATTAAATTGTATTTATGTTCTTTTATCCTATGCTTTATTAAATTGTGTTTGTTGTTTTATCCTATACTTTATTAAATTGTATTTATGTTGTTTTATCCTATGCTTTATTAAATTGTATTTATGTTGTTTTATACTATGCTTTATTAAATTGTATTTATGTTGTTTTAACCTATGCTTTATTAAATTGTATTTATGTTGTTTTATCCTATACTTTATTAAATTGTATTTATGTTGTTTTAACCTATGCTTTATTAAATTGTATTTACGTTTTTTTATCCTATGCTTTATTAAATTGTATTTCTGTTGTTTTATCCTATGCTTTATTAAATTGTATTTATTTTGTTTTAACCTATGCTTTATTAAATTGCATTTATGTTGTTTTATCCTATGCTTTATTAAATTGTATTTATGTTGTTTTATCCTATGCTTTATTAAATTGTGTTTATGTTGTTTTATCCTATACTTTATTAAATTGTATTTATGTTGTTTTAAACTATGCTTTATTAAATTGTATTTATGTTGTTTTATCCTATGCTTTATTAAATTGTATTTATGTTGTTTTATCCTATGCTTTATTAAATTGTGTTTATCTTGTTTTAACCTATGCTTTATTAAATTGCATTTATGTTGTTTTATCCTATGCTTTATTAAATTGTATTTATGTTGTTTTATCCTATGCTTTATTTAATTGTGTTTATGTTGTTTTATCCTTTGCTTTATTAAATTGTATTTATGTTGTTTTATCCTATGCTTTATTAAATTGTATTTATGTTGTTTTATCCTATGCTTTATTAAATTGTATTTATGTTGTTTTATCCTATACTTTATTAAATTGTATTTATGTTGTTTTAACCTATGCTTTATTAAATTGTATTTATGTTGTTTTATCCTATGCTTTATTAAATTGTATTTATGTTGTTTTATCCTATGCTTTACTAAATTGTATTTATGTTGTTTTATCCTATGCTTTATTAAATTGTATTTATGTTGTTTTAACCTATGCTTTATTAAATTATATGTATGTTGTTTTATCCTATACTTTATTAAATTGTATTTATGTTGTTTTAACCTATGCTTTATTAAATTGTTTTTATGTTGTTTTATCCTATGCTTTATTAAATTGTATTTATGTTGTTTTATCCTATGCTTTATTAAATTGTATTTATTTTGTTTTAACCTATGCTTTATTAAATTGCATTTATGTTGTTTTATCCTATGCTTTATTAAATTGTATTTATGTTGTTTTATCCTATGCTTTATTAAATTGTGTTTATGTTGTTTTATCCTATACTTTATTAAATTGTATTTATGTTGTTTTAAACTATGCTTTATTAAATTGTATTTATGTTGTTTTATCCTATGCTTTATTAAATTGTATTTATGTTGTTTTATCCTATGCTTTATTAAATTGTGTTTATCTTGTTTTAACCTATGCTTTATTAAATTGCATTTATGTTGTTTTATCCTATGCTTTATTAAATTGTATTTATGTTGTTTTATCCTATGCTTTATTAAATTGTGTTTATGTTGTTTTATCCTATACTTTATTAAATTGTATTTATGTTGTTTTAAACTATGCTTTATTAAATTGTATTTATGTTGTTTTATCCTATGCTTTATTAAATTGTATTTATGTTGTTTTAACCCATGCTTTATTAAATTGTATTTATGTTGTTTTAATCTATGCTTTATTAAATTGTATTTATGTTGTTTTATCCTATGCTTTATTAAATTGTATTTATGTTGTTTTATCCTATGCTTTATTAAATTGTGCTTATGTTGTTTTATCCTATGGTTTGTTAAATTGTATTTATGTTGTTTTATCCTATGCTTTATTAAATTGTATTTATGTTGTTTTATCCTATGCTTTATTAAATTGTATTTATGTTGCTTTAACCTTTGCTTTATGAAATTGTATTTATGTTGTTTTATCCTATGCTTTATTAAATGGTATTTATGTTGTTTTATCCTATGCTTTATTAAATTGTATTTATGTTGTTTTAACCTATGCTTTATTAAACTGTATTTATGTTGTTTTATCCTATGCTTTATTAAATTGTATTTATGTTGTTTTATCCTATGCTTTATTAAATTGTATTTATGTTGTTTTAACCTATGCTTTATTAAATGGTATTTATGTTGTTTTAACCTATGCTTTATTAAATTGTATTTATGTTGTTTTATCCTATGCTTTATTAAATTGTGTTTATGTTGTTTTATCCTATGCTTTATTAAATTGTATTTATGTTGTTTTATCCTATGCTTTATTAAATTGTATTTATGTTGTTTTAACCTATGCTTTATTAAATTGTATTTATGTTGTTTTATCCTATGCTTTATTAAATTGTATTTATGTTCTTTTATCCTATGCTTTATTAAATTGTGTTTGTTGTTTTATCCTATACTTTATTAAATTGTATTTATGTTGTTTTATCCTATGCTTTATTAAATTGTGTTTATGTTGTTTTATCCTATTCTTTATTAAATTGTATTTATGTTGTTTTAACCTATGCTTTATTAAATTGTATTTATGTTGTTTTATCCTATACTTTATTAAATTGTATTTATGTTGTTTTAACCTATGCTTTATTAAATTGTATTTATGTTGTTTTATCCTATGCTTTATTAAATTGTATTTATGTTGTTTTATCCTATGCTTTATTAAATTGTATTTATGTTGTTTTATACTATGCTTTATTAAATTGTATTTATGTTGTTTTAACCTATGCTTTATTAAATTGTATTTATGTTGTTTTATCCTATACTTTATTAAATTGTATTTATGTTGTTTTAACCTATGCTTTATTAAATTGTATTTACGTTTTTTTATCCTATGCTTTATTAAATTGTATTTCTGTTGTTTTATCCTATGCTTTATTAAATTTTGTTTATGTTGTTTTATCCTATGCTTTATTAAATTGTATTTATGTTGTTTTATCCTATGCTTTATTAAATTGTATTTATGTTGTTTTAACCTATGCTTTATTAAATTGTATTTATGTTGTTTTATCCTATGCTTTATTAAATTGTATTTATGTTGTTTTAACCTATGCTTTATTAAATTGTATTTACGTTTTTTTATCCTATGCTTTATTAAATTGTATTTATGTTGTTTTATCCTATGCTTTATTAAATTGTATTTATGTTGTTTTATCCTATGCTTTATTAAATTGTATTTATTTTGTTTTAACCTATGCTTTATTAAATTGCATTTATGTTGTTTTATCCTATGCTTTATTAAATTGTATTTATGTTGTTTTATCCTATGCTTTATTAAATTGTGTTTATGTTGTTTTATCCTATACTTTATTAAATTGTATTTATGTTGTTTTAAACTATGCTTTATTAAATTGTATTTATGTTGTTTTATCCTATGCTTTATTAAATTGTATTTATGTTGTTTTATCCTATGCTTTATTAAATTGTGTTTATCTTGTTTTAACCTATGCTTTATTAAATTGCATTTATGTTGTTTTATCCTATGCTTTATTAAATTGTATTTATGTTGTTTTATCCTATGCTTTATTAAATTGTGTTTATGTTGTTTTATCCTATACTTTATTAAATTGTATTTATGTTGTTTTAAACTATGCTTTATTAAATTGTATTTATGTTGTTTTATCCTATGCTTTATTAAATTGTATTTATATTGTTTTAACCCATGCTTTATTAAATTGTATTTATGTTGTTTTAATCTATGCTTTATTAAATTGTATTTATGTTGTTTTATCATATGCTTTATTTAATTTTGTTTATGTTGTTTTATCCTATGCTTTATTTAATTTTGTTTATGTTGTTTTATCCTATGCTTTATTAAATTGTATTTATGTTGTTTTATCCTACGCTTTATTAAATTGTATTTATGTTGTTTTATCCTATGCTTTATTTAATTTTGTTTATGTTGTTTTATCCTATGCTTTATTTAATTTTGTTTATGTTGTTTTATCCTATGCTTTATTAAATTGTATTTATGTTGTTTTATCCTACGCTTTATTAAATTGTATTTATGTTGTTTTAACCTATGCTTTATTAAATTGTATTTATATTGTTTTAACCTATGCTTTATTAAATTGTATTTATGTTGTTTTATCCTATGCTTTATTAAATTGTATTTATGTTGTTTTATCCTATTCTTTATTAAATTGTGTTTATGTTGTTTTGTCCTATACTTTATTAAATTGTATTTATGTTGTTTTAACCTATGCTTTATTAAATTGTATTTATGTTGTTTTATCCTATGCTTTATTAAATTGTATTTATGTTGTTTTATCCTATGCTTTAATAAATTGTATTTATGTTGTTTTATCCTAAGCTTTATTAAATTGTATTTATGTTGTTTTATCCTATGCTTTATTAAATTGTATTTATGTTGTTTTATCCTATACTTTATTAAATTGTATTTATGTTGTTTTAACCTATGCTTTATTAAATTGTATTTATGTTGTTTTATCCTATGCTTTATTAAATTGTATTTATGTTGTTTTATCCTATTCTTTATTAAATTGTGTTTATGTTGTTTTGTCCTATACTTTATTAAATGGTATTTATGTTGTTTTAACCTATGCTTTATTAAATTGTATTTATGTTGTTTTATCCTATTCTTTATTAAATTGTGTTTATGTTGTTTTAACCTATGCTTTATTAAATTGTATTTATGTTGTTTTATCATATGCTTTATTAAATTGTATTTATGTTGTTTTATCCTATGCTTTATTTAATTTTGTTTATGTTGTTTTATCCTATGCTTTATTTAATTTTGTTTATGTTGTTTTATCCTATGCTTTATTAAATTGTATTTATGTTGTTTTATCCTACGCTTTATTAAATTGTATTTATGTTGTTTTAACCTATGCTTTATTAAATTGTATTTATATTGTTTTATCCTATGCTTTATTAAATTGTATTTATGTTGTTTTATCCTATTCTTTATTAAATTGTGTTTATGTTGTTTTGTCCTATACTTTATTAAATTGTATTTATGTTGTTTTAACCTATGCTTTATTAAATTGTATTTATGTTGTTTTATCCTATGCTTTATTAAATTGTATTTATGTTGTTTTATCCTATGCTTTAATAAATTGTGTTTATGTTGTTTTATCCTATGCTTTATTAAATTGTATTTATGTTGTTTTATCCTATGCTTTATTAAATTGTATTTATGTTGTTTTAACCCATGCTTTATTAAATTGTATTTATGTTGTTTTAACCCATGCTTTATAAAATTGTATTTATGTTGTTTTATCCTTTGCTTTATTAAATTGTGTTTATGTTGTTTTATCCTTTGCTTTATTAAATTGTATTTATGTTGTTTTATCCTATGCTTTATTGAATTGTATTTATGTTGTTTTATCCTATGCTTTATTAAATTGTATTTATGTTGTTTTATCCTATACTTTATTAAATTGTATTTATGTTGTTTTAACCTCTGCTTTATTAAATTGTATTTATGTTGTTTTATCCTATGCTTTATTAAATTGTATTTATGTTGTTTTATCCTATGCTTTACTAAATTGTATTTATGTTGTTTTATCCTATGCTTTATTAAATTGTATTTATGTTGTTTTAACCTATGCTTTATTAAATTATATGTATGTTGTTTTATCCTATACTTTATTAAATTGTATTTATGTTGTTTTAACCTATGCTTTATTAAATTGTTTTTATGTTGTTTTATCCTATGCTTTATTAAATTGTATTTATGTTGTTTTATCCTATGCTTTATTAAATTGTATTTATGTTGTTTTAACCTATGCTTTATTAAATTGTATTTATGTTGTTTTATCCTATGCTTTATTAAATTGTATTTATGTTGTTTTATCCTATTCTTTATTAAATTGTGTTTATGTTGTTTTGTCCTATACTTTATTAAATTGTATTTATGTTGTTTTAACCTATACTTTATTAAATTGTATTTATTTTGTTTTATCCTATGCTTTATTAAATTGTATTTATGTTGTTTTATCCTATGCTTTATTAAATTTTGTTTATGTTGTTTTATCCTATGCTTTATTAAATTGTATTTATGTTGTTTTATCCTATGCTTTATTAAATTGTATTTATGTTGTTTTAACCTATGCTTTATTAAATTGTATTTATTTTGTTTTATCCTATGCTTTATTAAATTGTATTTATGTTGTTTTATCCTATTCTTTATTAAATTGTGTTTATGTTGTTTTATCCTATACTTTATTAAATTGTATTTATGTTGTTTTAACCTATGCTTTATTAAATTGTATTTACGTTTTTTTATCCTATGCTTTATTAAATTGTATTTATGTTGTTTTAACCTATGCTTTATTAAACTGTATTTATGTTGTTTTATCCTATGCTTTATTAAATTGTATTTATGTTGTTTTATCCTATGCTTTATTAAATTGTATTTATGTTGTTTTAACCTATGCTTTATTAAATGGTATTTATGTTGTTTTAACCTATGCTTTATTAAATTGTATTTATGTTGTTTTATCCTATGCTTTATTAAATTGTATTTATGTTGTTTTAACCTATGCTTTATTAAATTGTATTTATGTTGTTTTATCCTATGCTTTATTAAATTGTATTTATGTTGTTTTATCCTATTCTTTATTAAATTGTGTTTATGTTGTTTTATCCTATACTTTATTAAATTGTATTTATGTTGTTTTAACCTATGCTTTATTAAATTGTATTTACGTTTTTTTATCCTATGCTTTATTAAATTGTATTTATGTTGTTTTATCCTATGCTTTATTTAATTTTGTTTATGTTGTTTTATCCTATGCTTTATTAAATTGTATTTATGTTGTTTTATCCTACGCTTTATTAAATTGTATTTACGTTGTTTTAACCTATGCTTTATTAAATTGTATTTATGTTGTTTTATCCTATGCTTTATTAAATTGTATTTATATTGTTTTATCCTATTCTTTATTAAATTGTGTTTATGTTGTTTTGTCCTATACTTTATTAAATTGTATTTATGTTGTTTTAACCTATGCTTTATTAAATTGTATTTATGTTGTTTTATCCTATGCTTTATTAAATTGTATTTATGTTGTTTTATCCTATGCTTTAATAAATTGTGTTTATGTTGTTTTATCCTATGCTTTATTAAATTGTATTTATGTTGTTTTATCCTATGCTTTATTAAATTGTATTTATGTTGTTTTAACCCATGCTTTATTAAATTGTATTTATGTTGTTTTAACCCATGCTTTATAAAATTGTATTTATGTTGTTTTATCCTTTGCTTTATTAAATTGTGTTTATGTTGTTTTATCCTTTGCTTTATTAAATTGTATTTATGTTGTTTTATCCTATGCTTTATTAAATTGTATTTATGTTGTTTTATCCTATGCTTTATTAAATTGTATTTATGTTGTTTTATCCTATACTTTATTAAATTGTATTTATGTTGTTTTAACCTATGCTTTATTAAATTGTATTTATGTTGTTTTATCCTATGCTTTATTAAATTGTATTTATGTTGTTTTATCCTATGCTTTACTAAATTGTATTTATGTTGTTTTATCCTATGCTTTATTAAATTGTATTTATGTTGTTTTAACCTATGCTTTATTAAATTATATGTATGTTGTTTTATCCTATACTTTATTAAATTGTATTTATGTTGTTTTAACCTATGCTTTATTAAATTGTTTTTATGTTGTTTTATCCTATGCTTTATTAAATTGTATTTATGTTGTTTTATCCTATGCTTTATTAAATTGTATTTATTTTGTTTTAACCTATGCTTTATTAAATTGCATTTATGTTGTTTTATCCTATGCTTTATTAAATTGTATTTATGTTGTTTTATCCTATGCTTTATTAAATTGTGTTTATGTTGTTTTATCCTATACTTTATTAAATTGTATTTATGTTGTTTTAAACTATGCTTTATTAAATTGTATTTATGTTGTTTTATCCTATGCTTTATTAAATTGTATTTATGTTGTTTTATCCTATGCTTTATTAAATTGTGTTTATCTTGTTTTAACCTATGCTTTATTAAATTGCATTTATGTTGTTTTATCCTATGCTTTATTAAATTGTATTTATGTTGTTTTATCCTATGCTTTATTAAATTGTGTTTATGTTGTTTTATCCTATACTTTATTAAATTGTATTTATGTTGTTTTAAACTATGCTTTATTAAATTGTATTTATGTTGTTTTATCCTATGCTTTATTAAATTGTATTTATGTTGTTTTAACCCATGCTGTATTAAATTGTATTTATGTTGTTTTAATCTATGCTTTATTAAATTGTATTTATGTAGTTTTATCCTATGCTTTATTAAATTGTATTTATGTTGTTTTATCCAATGCTTTATTAAATTGTGCTTATGTTGTTTTATCCTATGGTTTATTAAATTGTATTTATGTTGTTTTATCCTATGCTTTATTAAATTGTATTTATGTTGTTTTATCCTATGCTTTATTAAATTGTATTTATGTTGCTTTAACCTTTGCTTTATTAAATTGTATTTATGTTGTTTTATCCTATGCTTTATTAAATGGTATTTATGTTGTTTTATCCTATGCTTTATTAAATTGTATTTATGTTGTTTTAAACTATGCTTTATTAAACTGTATTTATGTTGTTTTATCCTATGCTTTATTAAATTGTATTTATGTTGTTTTATCCTATGCTTTATTAAATTGTATTTATGTTGTTTTAACCTATGCTTTATTAAATGGTATTTATGTTGTTTTAACCTATGCTTTATTAAATTGTATTTATGTTGTTTTATCCTATGCTTTATTAAATTGTGTTTATGTTGTTTTATCCTATGCTTTATTAAATTGTATTTATGTTGTTTTATCCTATGCTTTATTAAATTGTATTTATGTTGTTTTAACCTATGCTTTATTAAATTGTATTTATGTTGTATTTATCCTATGCTTTATTAAATTGTATTTATGTTGTTTTATCCTATGCTTTATTAAATTGTGTTTGTTGTTTTATCCTATACTTTATTAAATTGTATTTATGTTGTTTTAACCTATGCTTTATTAAATTGTATTTATGTTGTTTTATCCTATGCTTTATTAAATTGTATTTATGTTGTTTTATCCTATGCTTTATTAAATTGTATTTATGTTGTTTTATACTATGCTTTATTAAATTGTATTTATGTTGTTTTAACCTATGCTTTATTAAATTGTATTTATGTTGTTTTATCCTATACTTTATTAAATTGTATTTATGTTGTTTTAACCTATGCTTTATTAAATTGTATTTACGTTTTTTTATCCTATGCTTTATTAAATTGTATTTCTGTTGTTTTATCCTATGCTTCATTAAATTTTGTTTATGTTGTTTTATCCTATGCTTTATAAAATTGTATTTATGTTGTTTTATCCTATGCTTTATTAAATTGTATTTATGTTGTTTTAACCTATGCTTTATTAAATTGTATTTATGTTGTTTTATCCTATGCTTTATTAAATTGTATTTATGTTGTTTTAACCTATTCTTTATTAAATTGTGTTTATGTTGTTTTGTCCTATACTTTATTAAATTGTATTTATGTTGTTTTAACCTATGCTTTATTAAATTGTATTTATGTTGTTTTATCCTATGCTTTATTAAATTGTATTTATGTTGTTTTATCCTATGCTTTATTAAATTTTGTTTATGTTGTTTTATCCTATGCTTTATTAAATTGTATTTATGTTGTTTTATCCTATGCTTTATTAAATTGTATTTATGTTGTTTTAACCTATGCTTTATTAAATTGTATTTATGTTGTTTTATCCTATGCTTTATTAAATTGTATTTATGTTGTTTTATCCTATTCTTTATTAAATTGTGTTTATGTTGTTTTATCCTATACTTTATTAAATTGTATTTATGTTGTTTTAACCTATGCTTTATTAAATTGTATTTACGTTTTTTTATCCTATGCTTTATTAAATTGTATTTATGTTGTTTTATCCTATGCTTTATTTAATTTTGTTTATGTTGTTTTATCCTATGCTTTATTAAATTGTATTTATGTTGTTTTAACCTATGCTTTATTAAAATTGTATTTATGTTGTTTTATCCTATGCTTTATTAAATTGTATTTATGTTGTTTTATCCTATTCTTTATTAAATTGTGTTTATGTTGTTTTGTCCTATACTTTATTAAATTGTATTTATGTTGTTTTAACCTATGCTTTATTAAATTGTATTTATGTTGTTTTATCCTATGCTTTATTAAATTGTATTTATGTTGTTTTATCCTATGCTTTAATAAATTGTGTTTATGTTGTTTTATCCTATGCTTTATTAAATTGTATTTATGTTGTTTCATCCTATGCTTTATTAAATTGTATTTATGTTGTTTTAACCCATGCTTTATTAAATTGTATTTATGTTGTTTTAACCCATGCTTTAGAAAATTGTATTTATGTTGTTTTATCCTTTGCTTTATTAAATTGTGTTTATGTTGTTTTATCCTTTGCTTTATTAAATTGTATTTATGTTGTTTTATCCTATGCTTTATTAAATTGTATTTATGTTGTTTTATCCTATGCTTTATTAAATTGTATTTATGTTGTTTTATCCTATACTTTATTAAATTGTATTTATGTTGTTTTAACCTATGCTTTATTAAATTGTATTTATGTTGTTTTATCCTATGCTTTATTAAATTGTATTTATGTTGTTTTATCCTATGCTTTACTAAATTGTATTTATGTTGTTTTATCCTATGCTTTATTAAATTGTATTTATGTTGTTTTAACCTATGCTTTATTAAATTATATGTATGTTGTTTTATCCTATACTTTATTAAATTGTATTTATGTTGTTTTAACCTATGCTTTATTAAATTGTTTTTATGTTGTTTTATCCTATGCTTTATTAAATTGTATTTATGTTGTTTTATCCTATGCTTTATTAAATTGTATTTATTTTGTTTTAACCTATGCTTTATTAAATTGCATTTATGTTGTTTTATCCTATGCTTTATTAAATTGTATTTATGTTGTTTTATCCTATGCTTTATTAAATTGTGTTTATGTTGTTTTATCCTATACTTTATTAAATTGTATTTATGTTGTTTTAAACTATGCTTTATTAAATTGTATTTATGTTGTTTTATCCTATGCTTTATTAAATTGTATTTATGTTGTTTTATCCTATGCTTTATTAAATTGTGTTTATCTTGTTTTAACCTATGCTTTATTAAATTGCATTTATGTTGTTTTATCCTATGCTTTATTAAATTGTATTTATGTTGTTTTATCCTATGCTTTATTAAATTGTGTTTATGTTGTGTTATCCTATACTTTATTAAATTGTATTTATGTTGTTTTAAACTATGCTTTATTAAATTGTATTTATGTTGTTTTATCCTATGCTTTATTAAATTGTATTTATGTTGTTTTAACCCATGCTTTATTAAATTGTATTTATGTTGTTTTAATCTATGCTTTATTAAATTGTATTTATGTTGTTTTATCCTATGCTTTATTAAATTGTATTTATGTTGTTTTATCCTATGCTTTATTAAATTGTGCTTATGTTGTTTTATCCTATGGTTTGTTAAATTGTATTTATGTTGTTTTATCCTATGCTTTATTAAATTGTATTTATGTTGTTTTATCCTATGCTTTATTAAATTGTATTTATGTTGCTTTAACCTTTGCTTTATTAAATTGTATTTATGTTGTTTTATCCTATGCTTTATTAAATGGTATTTATGTTGTTTTATCCTATGCTTTATTAAATTGTATTTATGTTGTTTTAACCTATGCTTTATTAAACTGTATTTATGTTGTTTTATCCTATGCTTTATTAAATTGTATTTATGTTGTTTTATCCTATGCTTTATTAAATTGTATTTATGTTGTTTTAACCTATGCTTTATTAAATGGTATTTATGTTGTTTTAACCTATGCTTTATTAAATTGTATTTATGTTGTTTTATCCTATGCTTTATTAAATTGTGTTTATGTTGTTTTATCCTATGCTTTATTAAATTGTATTTATGTTGTTTTATCCTATGCTTTATTAAATTGTATTTATGTTGTTTTAACCTATGCTTTATTAAATTGTATTTATGTTGTTTTATACTATGCTTTATTATATTGTATTTATGTTGTTTTATCCTATGCTTTATTAAATTGTGTTTGTTGTTTTATCCTATACTTTATTAAATTGTATTTATGTTGTTTTATCCTATGCTTTATTAAATTGTATTTATGTTGTTTTATCCTATTCTTTATTAAATTGTATTTATGTTGTTTTAACCTATGCTTTATTAAATTGTATTTATGTTGTTTTATCCTATACTGTATTAAATTGTATTTATGTTGTTTTAACCTATGCTTTATTAAATTGTATTTATGTTGTTTTATCCTATGCTTTATTAAATTGTATTTATGTTGTTTTATCCTATGCTTTATTAAATTGTATTTATGTTGTTTTATACTATGCTTTATTAAATTGTATTTATGTTGTTTTAACCTATGCTTTATTAAATTGTATTTATGTTGTTTTATCCTATACTTTATTAAATTGTATTTATGTTGTTTTAACCTATGCTTTATTAAATTGCATTTACGTTTTTTTATCCTATGCTTTATTAAATTGTATTTCTGTTGTTTTATCCTATGCTTTATTAAATTTTGTTTATGTTGTTTTATCCTATGCTTTATTAAATTGTATTTATGTTGTTTTATCCTATGCTTTATTAAATTGTATTTATGTTGTTTTAACCTATGCTTTATTAAATTGTATTTATGTTGTTTTATCCTATGCTTTATTAAATTGTATTTATGTTGTTTTAACCTATTCTTTATTAAATTGTGTTTATGTTGTTTTGTCCTATACTTTATTAAATTGTATTTATGTTGTTTTAACCTATGCTTTATTAAATTGTATTTATGTTGTTTTATCCTATGCTTTATTAAATTGTATTTATGTTGTTTTATCCTATGCTTTATTAAATTTTGTTTATGTTGTTTTATCCTATGCTTTATTAAATTGTATTTATGTTGTTTTATCCTATGCTTTATTAAATTGTATTTATGTTGTTTTAACCTATGCTTTATTAAATTGTATTTATGTTGTTTTATCCTATGCTTTATTAAATTGTATTTATGTTGTTTTATCCTATTCTTTATTAAATTGTGTTTATGTTGTTTTATCCTATACTTTATTAAATTGTATTTATGTTGTTTTAACCTATGCTTTATTAAATTGTATTTACGTTTTTTTATCCTATGCTTTATTAAATTGTATTTATGTTGTTTTATCCTATGCTTTATTTAATTTTGTTTATGTTGTTTTATCCTATGCTTTATTAAATTGTATTTATGTTGTTTTATCCTACGCTTTATTAAATTGTATTTATGTTGTTTTATCCTATGCTTTATTAAATTGTATTTATGTTGTTTTATCCTATGCTTTATTAAATTGTATTTATGTTGTTTTATCCTATTCTTTATTAAATTGTGTTTATGTTGTTTTGTCCTATACTTTATTAAATTGTATTTATGTTGTTTTAACCTATGCTTTATTAAATTGTATTTATGTTGTTTTATCCTATGCTTTATTAAATTGTATTTATGTTGTTTTATCCTATGCTTTAATAAATTGTGTTTATGTTGTTTTATCCTATGCTTTATTAAATTGTATTTATGTTGTTTCATCCTATGCTTTATTAAATTGTATTTATGTTGTTTTAACCCATGCTTTATTAAATTGTATTTATGTTGTTTTAACCCATGCTTTAGAAAATTGTATTTATGTTGTTTTATCCTTTGCTTTATTAAATTGTGTTTATGTTGTTTTATCCTTTGCTTTATTAAATTGTATTTATGTTGTTTTATCCTATGCTTTATTAAATTGTATTTATGTTGTTTTATCCTATGCTTTATTAAATTGTATTTATGTTGTTTTATCCTGTACTTTATTAAATTGTATTTATGTTGTTTTAACCTATGCTTTATTAAATTGTATTTATGTTGTTTTATCCTATGCTTTATTAAATTGTATTTATGTTGTTTTATCCTATGCTTTACTAAATTGTATTTATGTTGTTTTATCCTATGCTTTATTAAATTGTATTTATGTTGTTTTAACCTATGCTTTATTAAATTATATGTATGTTGTTTTATCCTATACTTTATTAAATTGTATTTATGTTGTTTTAACCTATGCTTTATTAAATTGTTTTTATGTTGTTTTATCCTATGCTTTATTAAATTGTATTTATGTTGTTTTATCCTATGCTTTATTAAATTGTATTTATTTTGTTTTAACCTATGCTTTATTAAATTGCATTTATGTTGTTTTATCCTATGCTTTATTAAATTGTATTTATGTTGTTTTATCCTATGCTTTATTAAATTGTGTTTATGTTGTTTTATCCTATACTTTATTAAATTGTATTTATGTTGTTTTAAACTATGCTTTATTAAATTGTATTTATGTTGTTTTATCCTATGCTTTATTAAATTGTATTTATGTTGTTTTATCCTATGCTTTATTAAATTGTGTTTATCTTGTTTTAACCTATGCTTTATTAAATTGCATTTATGTTGTTTTATCCTATGCTTTATTAAATTGTATTTATGTTGTTTTATCCTATGCTTTATTAAATTGTGTTTATGTTGTGTTATCCTATACTTTATTAAATTGTATTTATGTTGTTTTAAACTATGCTTTATTAAATTGTATTTATGTTGTTTTATCCTATGCTTTATTAAATTGTATTTATGTTGTTTTAACCCATGCTTTATTAAATTATATTTATGTTGTTTTAATCTATGCTTTATTAAATTGTATTTATGTTGTTTTATCCTATGCTTTATTAAATTGTATTTATGTTGTTTTATCCTATGCTTTATTAAATTGTGCTTATGTTGTTTTATCCTATGGTTTGTTAAATTGTATTTATGTTGTTTTATCCTATGCTTTATTAAATTGTATTTATGTTGTTTTATCCTATGCTTTATTAAATTGTATTTATGTTGCTTTAACCTTTGCTTTATTAAATTGTATTTATGTTGTTTTATCCTATGCTTTATTAAATGGTATTTATGTTGTTTTATCCTATGCTTTATTAAATTGTATTTATGTTGTTTTAACCTATGCTTTATTAAACTGTATTTATGTTGTTTTATCCTATGCTTTATTAAATTGTATTTATGTTGTTTTATCCTATGCTTTATTAAATTGTATTTATGTTGTTTTAACCTATGCTTTATTAAATGGTATTTATGTTGTTTTAACCTATGCTTTATTAAATTGTATTTATGTTGTTTTATCCTATGCTTTATTAAATTGTGTTTATGTTGTTTTATCCTATGCTTTATTAAATTGTATTTATGTTGTTTTATCCTATGCTTTATTAAATTGTATTTATGTTGTTTTAACCTATGCTTTATTAAATTGTATTTATGTTGTTTTATCCTATGCTTTATTAAATTGTATTTATGTTGTTTTATCCTATGCTTTATTAAATTGTGTTTGTTGTTTTATCCTATACTTTATTAAATTGTATTTATGTTGTTTTATCCTATGCTTTATTAAATTGTATTTATGTTGTTTTATCCTATTCTTTATTAAATTGTATTTATGTTGTTTTAACCTATGCTTTATTAAATTGTATTTATGTTGTTTTATCCTATACTTTATTAAATTGTATTTATGTTGTTTTAACCTATGCTTTATTAAATTGTATTTATGTTGTTTTATCCTATGCTTTATTAAATTGTATTTATGTTGTTTTATCCTATGCTTTATTAAATTGTATTTATGTTGTTTTATACTATGCTTTATTAAATTGTATTTATGTTGTTTTAACCTATGCTTTATTAAATTGTATTTATGTTGTTTTATCCTATACTTTATTAAATTGTATTTATGTTGTTTTAACCTATGCTTTATTAAATTGTATTTACGTTTTTTTATCCTATGCTTTATTAAATTGTATTTCTGTTGTTTTATCCTATGCTTTATTAAATTTTGTTTATGTTGTTTTATCCTATGCTTTATTAAATTGTATTTATGTTGTTTTATCCTATGCTTTATTAAATTGTATTTATGTTGTTTTAACCTATGCTTTATTAATTTGTATTTATGTTGTTTTATCCTATGCTTTATTAAATTGTATTTATGTTGTTTTAACCTATTCTTTATTAAATTGTGTTTATGTTGTTTTGTCCTATACTTTATTAAATTGTATTTATGTTGTTTTAACCTATGCTTTATTAAATTGTATTTATGTTGTTTTATCCTATGCTTTATTAAATTGTATTTATGTTGTTTTATCCTATGCTTTATTAAATTTTGTTTATGTTGTTTTATCCTATGCTTTATTAAATTGTATTTATGTTGTTTTATCCTATGCTTTATTAAATTGTATTTATGTTGTTTTAACCTATGCTTTATTAAATTGTATTTATGTTGTTTTATCCTATGCTTTATTAAATTGTATTTATGTTGTTTTATCCTATTCTTTATTAAATTGTGTTTATGTTGTTTTATCCTATACTTTATTAAATTGTATTTATGTTGTTTTAACCTATGCTTTATTAAATTGTATTTACGTTTTTTTATCCTATGCTTTATTAAATTGTATTTATGTTGTTTTATCCTATGCTTTATTTAATTTTGTTTATGTTGTTTTATCCTATGCTTTATTAAATTGTATTTATGTTGTTTTATCCTACGCTTTATTAAATTGTATTTATGTTGTTTTAACCTATGCTTTATTAAATTGTATTTATGTTGTTTTATCCTATGCTTTATTAAATTGTATTTATGTTGTTTTATCCTATTCTTTATTAAATTGTGTTTATGTTGTTTTGTCCTATACTTTATTAAATTGTATTTATGTTGTTTTAACCTATGCTTTATTAAATTGTATTTATGTTGTTTTATCCTATGCTTTATTAAATTGTATTTATGTTGTTTTATCCTATGCTTTAATAAATTGTGTTTATGTTGTTTTATCCTATGCTTTATTAAATTGTATTTATGTTGTTTTATCCTATGCTTTATTAAATTGTATTTATGTTGTTTTAACCCATGCTTTATTAAATTGTATTTATGTTGTTTTAACCCAAGCTTTAAAAAATTGTATTTATGTTGTTTTATCATTTGCTTTATTAAATTGTGTTTATGTTGTTTTATCCTTTGCTTTATTAAATTGTATTTATGTTGTTTTATCCTATGCTTTATTAAATTGTATTTATGTTGTTTTATCCTATGCTTTATTAAATTGTATTTATGTTGTTTTATCCTATACTTTATTAAATTGTATTTATGTTGTTTTAACCTATGCTTTATTAAATTGTATTTATGTTGTTTTATCCTATGCTTTATTAAATTGTATTTATGTTGTTTTATCCTATGCTTTACTAAATTGTATTTATGTTGTTTTATCCTATGCTTTATTAAATTGTATTTATGTTGTTTTAACCTATGCTTTATTAAATTGTATGTATGTTGTTTTATCCTATACTTTATTAAATTGTATTTATGTTGTTTTAACCTATGCTTTATTAAATTGTTTTTATGTTGTTTTATCCTATGCTTTATTAAATTGTATTTATGTTGTTTTATCCTATGCTTTATTAAATTGTATTTATTTTGTTTTAACCTATGCTTTATTAAATTGCATTTATGTTGTTTTATCCTATGCTTTATTAAATTGTATTTATGTTGTTTTATCCTATGCTTTATTAAATTGTGTTTATGTTGTTTTATCCTATACTTTATTAAATTGTATTTATGTTGTTTTAAACTATGCTTTATTAAATTGTATTTATGTTGTTTTAACCTATGCTTTATTAAATTGTTTTTATGTTGTTTTATCCTATGCTTTATTAAATTGTATTTATGTTGTTTTATCCTATGCTTTATTAAATTGTATTTATTTTGTTTTAACCTATGCTTTATTAAATTGCATTTATGTTGTTTTATCCTATGCTTTATTAAATTGTATTTATGTTGTTTTATCCTATGCTTTATTAAATTGTGTTTATGTTGTTTTATCCTATACTTTATTAAATTGTATTTATGTTGTTTTATCCTATGCTTTATTAAATTGTATTTATGTTGTTTTATCCTATGCTTTATTAAATTGTGTTTATCTTGTTTTAACCTATGCTTTATTAAATTGCATTTATGTTGTTTTATCCTATGCTTTATTAAATTGTATTTATGTTGTTTTATCCTATGCTTTATTAAATTGTGTTTATGTTGTTTTATCCTATACTTTATTAAATTGTATTTATGTTGTTTTAAACTATGCTTTATTAAATTGTATTTACGTTGTTTTAACCCATGCTTTATTAAATTGTATTTATGTTGTTTTAATCTATGCTTTATTAAATTGTATTTATGTTGTTTTATCCTATGCGTTATTAAATTGTATTTATGTTGTTTTATCCAATGCTTTATTAAATTGTGCTTATGTTGTTTTATCCTATGGTTTATTAAATTGTATTTATGTTGTTTTATCCTATGCTTTATTAAATTGTATTTATGTTGTTTTATCCTATGCTTTATTAAATTGTATTTATGTTGCTTTAACCTATGCTTTATTAAATTGTATTTATGTTGTTTTATCCTATGCTTTATTAAATGGTATTTATGTTTTTTTATCCTATGCTTTATTAAATTGTATTTATGTTGTTTTAACCTATGCTTTATTAAACTGTATTTATGTTGTTTTATCCTATGCTTTATTAAATTGTATTTATGTTGTTTTATCCTATGCTTTATTAAATTGTATTTATGTTGTTTTAACCTATGCTTTATTAAATGGTATTTATGTTGTTTTAACCTATGCTTTATTAAATTGTATTTATGTTGTTTTATCCTATGCTTTATTAAATTGTGTTTATGTTGTTTTATCCTATGCTTTATTAAATTGTATTTATGTTGTTTTATCCTATGCTTTATTAAATTGTATTTATGTTGTTTTAACCTATGCTTTAATAAATTGTATTTATGTTGTTTTATCCTATGCTTTATTAAATTGTATTTATGTTGTTTTATCCTATTCTTTATTAAATTGTGTTTATGTTGTTTTATCCTATACTTTATTAAATTGTATTTATGTTGTTTTAACCTATGCTTTATTAAATTGTATTTATGTTGTTTTATACTATGCTTTATTAAATTGTATTTATGTTGTTTTAACCTATGCTTTATTAAATTGTATTTATGTTGTTTTATCCTATACTTTATTAAATTGTATTTATGTTGTTTTAACCTATGCTTTATTAAATTGTATTTACGTTTTTTTATCCTATGCTTTATTAAATTGTATTTCTGTTGTTTTATCCTATGCTTTATTAAATTTTGTTTATGTTGTTTTATCCTATGCTTTATTAAATTGTATTTATGTTGTTTTATCCTATGCTTTATTAAATTGTATTTATGTTGTTTTAACCTATGCTTTATTAATTTGTATTTATGTTGTTTTATCCTATGCTTTATTAAATTGTATTTATGTTGTTTTAACCTATTCTTTATTAAATTGTGTTTATGTTGTTTTGTCCTATACTTTATTAAATTGTATTTTTGTTGTTTTAACCTATGCTTTATTAAATTGTATTTATGTTGTTTTATCCTATGCTTTATTAAATTGTATTTATGTTGTTTTATCCTATGCTTTATTAAATTTTGTTTATGTTGTTTTATCCTATGCTTTATTAAATTGTATTTATGTTGTTTTATCCTATGCTTTATTAAATTGTATTTATGTTGTTTTAACCTATGCTTTATTAAATTGTATTTATGTTGTTTTATCCTATGCTTTATTAAATTGTATTTATGTTGTTTTATCCTATTCTTTATTAAATTGTGTTTATGTTGTTTTATCCTATACTTTATTAAATTGTATTTATGTTGTTTTAACCTATGCTTTATTAAATTGTATTTACGTTTTTTTATCCTATGCTTTATTAAATTGTATTTATGTTGTTTTATCCTATGCTTTATTTAATTTTGTTTATGTTGTTTTATCCTATGCTTTATTAAATTGTATTTATGTTGTTTTATCCTACGCTTTATTAAATTGTATTTATGTTGTTTTAACCTATGCTTTATTAAATTGTATTTATGTTGTTTTATCCTATGCTTTATTAAATTGTATTTATGTTGTTTTATCCTATTCTTTATTAAATTGTGTTTATGTTGTTTTGTCCTATACTTTATTAAATTGTATTTATGTTGTTTTAACCTATGCTTTATTAAATTGTATTTATGTTGTTTTATCCTATGCTTTATTAAATTGTATTTATGTTGTTTTATCCTATGCTTTAATAAATTGTGTTTATGTTGTTTTATCCTATGCTTTATTAAATTGTATTTATGTTGTTTTATCCTATGCTTTATTAAATTGTATTTATGTTGTTTTAACCCATGCTTTATTAAATTGTATTTATGTTGTTTTAACCCAAGCTTTAAAAAATTGTATTTATGTTGTTTTATCATTTGCTTTATTAAATTGTGTTTATGTTGTTTTATCCTTTGCTTTATTAAATTGTATTTATGTTGTTTTATCCTATGCTTTATTAAATTGTATTTATGTTGTTTTATCCTATGCTTTATTAAATTGTATTTATGTTGTTTTATCCTATACTTTATTAAATTGTATTTATGTTGTTTTAACCTATGCTTTATTAAATTGTATTTATGTTGTTTTATCCTATGCTTTATTAAATTGTATTTATGTTGTTTTATCCTATGCTTTACTAAATTGTATTTATGTTGTTTTATCCTATGCTTTATTAAATTGTATTTATGTTGTTTTAACCTATGCTTTATTAAATTGTATGTATGTTGTTTTATCCTATACTTTATTAAATTGTATTTATGTTGTTTTAACCTATGCTTTATTAAATTGTTTTTATGTTGTTTTATCCTATGCTTTATTAAATTGTATTTATGTTGTTTTATCCTATGCTTTATTAAATTGTATTTATTTTGTTTTAACCTATGCTTTATTAAATTGCATTTATGTTGTTTTATCCTATGCTTTATTAAATTGTATTTATGTTGTTTTATCCTATGCTTTATTAAATTGTGTTTATGTTGTTTTATCCTATACTTTATTAAATTGTATTTATGTTGTTTTAAACTATGCTTTATTAAATTGTATTTATGTTGTTTTAACCTATGCTTTATTAAATTGTTTTTATGTTGTTTTATCCTATGCTTTATTAAATTGTATTTATGTTGTTTTATCCTATGCTTTATTAAATTGTATTTATTTTGTTTTAACCTATGCTTTATTAAATTGCATTTATGTTGTTTTATCCTATGCTTTATTAAATTGTATTTATGTTGTTTTATCCTATGCTTTATTAAATTGTGTTTATGTTGTTTTATCCTATACTTTATTAAATTGTATTTATGTTGTTTTATCCTATGCTTTATTAAATTGTATTTATGTTGTTTTATCCTATGCTTTATTAAATTGTGTTTATCTTGTTTTAACCTATGCTTTATTAAATTGCATTTATGTTGTTTTATCCTATGCTTTATTAAATTGTATTTATGTTGTTTTATCCTATGCTTTATTAAATTGTGTTTATGTTGTTTTATCCTATACTTTATTAAATTGTATTTATGTTGTTTTAAACTATGCTTTATTAAATTGTATTTACGTTGTTTTAACCCATGCTTTATTAAATTGTATTTATGTTGTTTTAATCTATGCTTTATTAAATTGTATTTATGTTGTTTTATCCTATGCGTTATTAAATTGTATTTATGTTGTTTTATCCAATGCTTTATTAAATTGTGCTTATGTTGTTTTATCCTATGGTTTATTAAATTGTATTTATGTTGTTTTATCCTATGCTTTATTAAATTGTATTTATGTTGTTTTATCCTATGCTTTATTAAATTGTATTTATGTTGCTTTAACCTATGCTTTATTAAATTGTATTTATGTTGTTTTATCCTATGCTTTATTAAATGGTATTTATGTTTTTTTATCCTATGCTTTATTAAATTGTATTTATGTTGTTTTAACCTATGCTTTATTAAACTGTATTTATGTTGTTTTATCCTATGCTTTATTAAATTGTATTTATGTTGTTTTATCCTATGCTTTATTAAATTGTATTTATGTTGTTTTAACCTATGCTTTATTAAATGGTATTTATGTTGTTTTAACCTATGCTTTATTAAATTGTATTTATGTTGTTTTATCCTATGCTTTATTAAATTGTGTTTATGTTGTTTTATCCTATGCTTTATTAAATTGTATTTATGTTGTTTTATCCTATGCTTTATTAAATTGTATTTATGTTGTTTTAACCTATGCTTTAATAAATTGTATTTATGTTGTTTTATCCTATGCTTTATTAAATTGTATTTATGTTGTTTTATCCTATTCTTTATTAAATTGTGTTTATGTTGTTTTATCCTATACTTTATTAAATTGTATTTATGTTGTTTTAACCTATGCTTTATTAAATTGTATTTACGTTTTTTTATCCTATGCTTTATTAAATTGTATTTATGTTGTTTTATCCTATGCTTTATTTAATTTTGTTTATGTTGTTTTATCCTATGCTTTATTAAATTGTATTTATGTTGTTTTATCCTACGCTTTATTAAATTGTATTTATGTTGTTTTAACCTATGCTTTATTAAATTGTATTTATGTTGTTTTATCCTATGCTTTATTAAATTGTATTTATGTTGTTTTATCCTATTCTTTATTAAATTGTGTTTATGTTGTTTTGTCCTATACTTTATTAAATTGTATTTATGTTGTTTTAACCTATGCTTTATTAAATTGTATTTATGTTGTTTTATCCTATGCTTTATTAAATTGTATTTATGTTGTTTTATCCTATGCTTTAATAAATTGTGTTTATGTTGTTTTATCCTATGCTTTATTAAATTGTATTTATGTTGTTTTATCCTATGCTTTATTAAATTGTATTTATGTTGTTTTAACCCATGCTTTATTAAATTGTATTTATGTTGTTTTAACCCAAGCTTTAAAAAATTGTATTTATGTTGTTTTATCATTTGCTTTATTAAATTGTGTTTATGTTGTTTTATCCTTTGCTTTATTAAATTGTATTTATGTTGTTTTATCCTATGCTTTATTAAATTGTATTTATGTTGTTTTATCCTATGCTTTATTAAATTGTATTTATGTTGTTTTATCCTATACTTTATTAAATTGTATTTATGTTGTTTTAACCTATGCTTTATTAAATTGTATTTATGTTGTTTTATCCTATGCTTTATTAAATTGTATTTATGTTGTTTTATCCTATGCTTTACTAAATTGTATTTATGTTGTTTTATCCTATGCTTTATTAAATTGTATTTATGTTGTTTTAACCTATGCTTTATTAAATTGTATGTATGTTGTTTTATCCTATACTTTATTAAATTGTATTTATGTTGTTTTAACCTATGCTTTATTAAATTGTTTTTATGTTGTTTTATCCTATGCTTTATTAAATTGTATTTATGTTGTTTTATCCTATGCTTTATTAAATTGTATTTATTTTGTTTTAACCTATGCTTTATTAAATTGCATTTATGTTGTTTTATCCTATGCTTTATTAAATTGTATTTATGTTGTTTTATCCTATGCTTTATTAAATTGTGTTTATGTTGTTTTATCCTATACTTTATTAAATTGTATTTATGTTGTTTTAAACTATGCTTTATTAAATTGTATTTATGTTGTTTTATCCTATGCTTTATTAAATTGTATTTATGTTGTTTTATCCTATGCTTTATTAAATTGTGTTTATCTTGTTTTAACCTATGCTTTATTAAATTGCATTTATGTTGTTTTATCCTATGCTTTATTAAATTGTATTTATGTTGTTTTATCCTATGCTTTATTAAATTGTGTTTATGTTGTTTTATCCTATACTTTATTAAATTGTATTTATGTTGTTTTAAACTATGCTTTATTAAATTGTATTTACGTTGTTTTAACCCATGCTTTATTAAATTGTATTTATGTTGTTTTAATCTATGCTTTATTAAATTGTATTTATGTTGTTTTATCCTATGCGTTATTAAATTGTATTTATGTTGTTTTATCCAATGCTTTATTAAATTGTGCTTATGTTGTTTTATCCTATGGTTTATTAAATTGTATTTATGTTGTTTTATCCTATGCTTTATTAAATTGTATTTATGTTGTTTTATCCTATGCTTTATTAAATTGTATTTATGTTGCTTTAACCTATGCTTTATTAAATTGTATTTATGTTGTTTTATCCTATGCTTTATTAAATGGTATTTATGTTGTTTTATCCTATGCTTTATTAAATTGTATTTATGTTGTTTTAACCTATGCTTTATTAAACTGTATTTATGTTGTTTTATCCTATGCTTTATTAAATTGTATTTATGTTGTTTTATCCTATGCTTTATTAAATTGTATTTATGTTGTTTTAACCTATGCTTTATTAAATGGTATTTATGTTGTTTTAACCTATGCTTTATTAAATTGTATTTATGTTGTTTTATCCTATGCTTTATTAAATTGTGTTTATGTTGTTTTATCCTATGCTTTATTAAATTGTATTTATGTTGTTTTATCCTATGCTTTATTAAATTGTATTTATGTTGTTTTAACCTATGCTTTAATAAATTGTATTTATGTTGTTTTATCCTATGCTTTATTAAATTGTATTTATGTTGTTTTATCCTATGCTTTATTAAATTGTGTTTGTTGTTTTATCCTATACTTTATTAAATTGTATTTATGTTGTTTTATCCTATGCTTTATTAAATTGTATTTATGTTGTTTTATCCTATTCTTTATTAAATTGTATTTATGGTGTTTTAACCTATATTTTATTAAATTGTATTTATGTTGTTTTATCCTATACTTTATTAAATTGTATTTATGTTGTTTTATCCTATGCTTTATTAAATTGTATTTATGTTGTTTTATACTATGCTTTATTAAATTGTATTTATGTTGTTTTATCCTATGCTTTATTAAATTGTATTTATGTTGTTTTATACTATGCTTTATTAAATTGTATTTATGTTGTTTTAACCTATGCTTTATTAAATTGTATTTATGTTGTTTTATCCTATACTTTATTAAATTGTATTTATGTTGTTTTAACCTATGCTTTATTAAATTGTATTTACGTTTTTTTATCCTATGCTTTATTAAATTGTATTTCTGTTGTTTTATCCTATGCTTTATTAAATTTTGTTTATGTTGTTTTATCCTATGCTTTATTAAATTGTATTTATGTTGTTTTATCCTATGCTTTATTAAATTGTATTTATGTTGTTTTAACCTATGCTTTATTAAATGGTATTTATGTTGTTTTAACCTATGCTTTATTAAATTGTATTTATGTTGTTTTATCCTATGCTTTATTAAATTGTGTTTATGTTGTTTTATCCTATGCTTTATTAAATTGTATTTATGTTGTTTTATCCTATGCTTTATTAAATTGTATTTATGTTGTTTTAACCTATGCTTTATTAAATTGTATTTATGTTGTTTTATCCTATGCTTTATTAAATTGTATTTATGTTGTTTTATCCTATGCTTTATTAAATTGTGTTTGTTGTTTTATCCTATACTTTATTAAATTGTATTTATGTTGTTTTATCCTATGCTTTATTAAATTGTATTTATGTTGTTTTATCCTATTCTTTATTAAATTGTATTTATGTTGTTTTAACCTATGCTTTATTAAATTGTATTTATGTTGTTTTATCCTATACTTTATTAAATTGTATTTATGTTGTTTTATCCTATGCTTTATTAAATTGTATTTATGTTGTTTTATACTATGCTTTATTAAATTGTATTTATGTTGTTTTATCCTATGCTTTATTAAATTGTATTTATGTTGTTTTATACTATGCTTTATTAAATTGTATTTATGTTGTTTTAACCTATGCTTTATTAAATTGTATTTATGTTGTTTTATCCTATACTTTATTAAATTGTATTTATGTTGTTTTAACCTATGCTTTATTAAATTGTATTTATGTTTTTTTATCCTATGCTTTATTAAATTGTATTTATGTTGTTTTATCCTATGCTTTATTAAATTTTGTTTATGTTGTTTTATCCTATGCTTTATTAAATTGTATTTATGTTGTTTTATCCTATGCTTTATTAAATTGTATTTATGTTGTTTTAACCTATGCTTTATTAAATTGTATTTATGTTGTTTTATCCTATGCTTTATTAAATTGTATTTATGTTGTTTTAACCTATTCTTTATTAAATTGTGTTTATGTTGTTTTGTCCTATACTTTATTAAATTGTATTTATGTTGTTTTAACCTATGCTTTATTAAATTGTATTTATGTTGTTTTATCCTATGCTTTATTAAATTGTATTTATGTTGTTTTATCCTATGCTTTATTAAATTTTGTTTATGTTGTTTTATCCTATGCTTTATTAAATTGTATTTATGTTGTTTTATCCTATGCTTTATTAAATTGTATTTATGTTGTTTTAACCTATGCTTTATTAAATTGTATTTATGTTGTTTTATCCTATGCTTTATTAAATTGTATTTATGTTGTTTTATCCTATTCTTTATTAAATTGTGTTTATGTTGTTTTATCCTATACTTTATTAAATTGTATTTATGTTGTTTTAACCTATGCTTTATTAAATTGTATTTACGTTTTTTTATCCTATGCTTTATTAAATTGTATTTATGTTGTTTTATCCTATGCTTTATTTAATTTTGTTTATGTTGTTTTATCCTATGCTTTATTAAATTGTATTTATGTTGTTTTATCCTACGCTTTATTAAATTGTATTTATGTTGTTTTAACCTATGCTTTATTAAATTGTATTTATGTTGTTTTATCCTATGCTTTAATAAATTGTATTTATTTTGTTTTAACCTATGCTTTATTAAATTGCATTTATGTTGTTTTATCCAATGCTTTATTAAATTGTGCTTATGTTGTTTTATCCTATGGTTTATTAAATTGTATTTATGTTGTTTTATCCTATGCTTTATTAAATTGTATTTATGTTGTTTTATCCTATGCTTTATTAAATTGTATTTATGTTGCTTTAACCTATGCTTTATTAAATTGTATTTATGTTGTTTTATCCTATGCTTTATTAAATGGTATTTATGTTGTTTTATCCTATGCTTTATTAAATTGTATTTATGTTGTTTTAACCTATGCTTTATTAAACTGTATTTATGTTGTTTTATCCTATGCTTTATTAAATTGTATTTATGTTGTTTTATCCTATGCTTTATTAAATTGTATTTATGTTGTTTTAACCTATGCTTTATTAAATGGTATTTATGTTGTTTTAACCTATGCTTTATTAAATTGTATTTATGTTGTTTTATCCTATGCTTTATTAAATTGTGTTTATGTTGTTTTATCCTATGCTTTATTAAATTGTATTTATGTTGTTTTATCCTATGCTTTATTAAATTGTATTTATGTTGTTTTAACCTATGCTTTATTAAATTGTATTTATGTTGTTTTATCCTATGCTTTATTAAATTATATTTATGTTGTTTTATCCTATGCTTTATTAAATTGTGTTTGTTGTTTTATCCTATACTTTATTAAATTGTATTTATGTTGCTTTATCCTATGCTTTATTAAATTGTATTTATGTTGTTTTATCCTATTCTTTATTAAATTGTATTTATGTTGTTTTAACCTATGCTTTATTAAATTGTATTTATGTTGTTTTATCCTATACTTTATTAAATTGTATTTATGTTGTTTTAACCTATGCTTTATTAAATTGTATTTATGTTGTTTTATCCTATGCTTTATTAAATTGTATTTATGTTGTTTTATCCTATGCTTTATTAAATTGTATTTATGTTGTTTTATACTATGCTTTATTAAATTGTATTTATGTTGTTTTAACCTATGCTATATTAAATTGTATTTATGTTGTTTTATCCTATACTTTATTAAATTGTATTTATGTTGTTTTAACCTATGCTTTATTAAATTGTATTTACGTTTTTTTATCCTATGCTTTATTAAATTGTATTTCTGTTGTTTTATCCTATGCTTTATTAAATTTTGTTTATGTTGTTTTATCCTATGCTTTATTAAATTGTATTTATGTTGTTTTATCCTATGCTTTATTAAATTGTATTTATGTTGTTTTATCCTATTCTTTATTAAATTGTATTTATGTTGTTTTAACCTATGCTTTATTAAATTGTATTTATGTTGTTTTATCCTATACTTTATTAAATTGTATTTATGTTGTTTTAACCTATGCTTTATTAAATTGGATTTATGTTGTTTTATCCTATGCTTTATTAAATTGTATTTATGTTGTTTTATCCTATGCTTTATTAAATTGTATTTATGTTGTTTTATACTATGCTTTATTAAATTGTATTTATGTTGTTTTAACCTATGCTATATTAAATTGTATTTATGTTGTTTTATCCTATACTTTATTAAATTGTATTTATGTTGTTTTAACCTATGCTTTATTAAATTGTATTTACGTTTTTTTATCCTATGCTTTATTAAATTGTATTTCTGTTGTTTTATCCTATGCTTTATTAAATTTTGTTTATGTTGTTTTATCCTATGCTTTATTAAATTGTATTTATGTTGTTTTATCCTATGCTTTATTAAATTGTATTTATGTTGTTTTAACCTATGCTTTATTAAATTGTATTTATGTTGTTTTATCCTATGCTTTATTAAATTGTATTTATGTTGTTTTATCCTATTCTTTATTAAATTGTGTTTATGTTGTTTTGTCCTATACTTTATTAAATTGTATTTATGTTGTTTTAACCTATGCTTTATTAAATTGTATTTATGTTGTTTTATCCTATGCTTTATTAAATTGTATTTATGTTGTTTTATCCTATGCTTTATTAAATTTTGTTTATGTTGTTTTATCCTATGCTTTATTAAATTGTATTTATGTTGTTTTATCCTATGCTTTATTAAATTGTATTTATGTTGTTTTATCCTATGCTTTATTAAATTGTATTTATGTTGTTTTATCCTATGCTTTATTAAATTGTATTTATGTTGTTTTATCCTATGCTTTATTAAATTGTGTTTATCTTGTTTTAACCTATGCTTTATTAAATTGCATTTATGTTGTTTTATCCTATGCTTTATTAAATTGTATTTATGTTGTTTTATCCTATGCTTTATTAAATTGTGTTTATGTTGTTTTATCCTATACTTTATTAAATTGTATTTATGCTGTTTTAAACTATGCTTTATTAAATTGTATTTATGTTGTTTTAACCTATGCTTTATTAAATTGTATTTATGTTGTTTTATCCTATGCTTTATTAAATTGTATTTATGTTGTTTTATCCTATTCTTTATTAAATTGTGTTTATGTTGTTTTATCCTATACTTTATTAAATTGTATTTATGTTGTTTTAACCTATGCTTTATTAAATTGTATTTACGTTTTTTTATCCTATGCTTTATTAAATTGTATTTATGTTGTTTTATCCTATGCTTTATTTAATTTTTTTTATGTTGTTTTATCCTATGCTTTATTAAATTGTATTTATGTTGTTTTATCCTACGCTTTATTAAATTGTATTTATGTTGTTTTAACCTATGCTTTATTAAATTGTATTTATGTTGTTTTATCCTATGCTTTATTTAATTTTGTTTATGTTGTTTTATCCTATGCTTTATTAAATTGTATTTATGTTGTTTTAACCCATGCTTTATTAAATTGTATTTATGTTGTTTTATCCTATGCTTTATTTAATTTTGTTTATGTTGTTTTATCCTATGCTTTATTAAATTGTATTTATGTTGTTTTAACCCATGCTTTATAAAATTGTATTTATGTTGTTTTATAATTTGCTTTATTAAATTGTGTTTATCTTGTTTTAACCTATGCTTTATTAAATTGTATTTATGTTGTTTTAAACTATGCTTTATTAAATTGCATTTATGTTGTTTTATCCTATGCTTTATTAAATTGTATTTATGTTGTTTTATCCTATGCTTTATTAAATTGTGTTTATGTTGTTTTATCCTATACTTTATTAAATTGTATTTATGTTGTTTTAAACTATGCTTTATTAAATTGTATTTATGTTGTTTTATCCTATGCTTTATTAAATTGTATTTATGTTGTTTTATCCTATGCTTTATTAAATTGTGTTTATCTTGTTTTAACCTATGCTTTATTAAATTGCATTTATGTTGTTTTATCCTATGCTTTATTAAATTGTATTTATGTTGTTTTATCCTATGCTTTATTAAATTGTGTTTATGTTGTTTTATCCTATACTTTATTAAATTGTATTTATGTTGTTTTAAACTATGCCTTATTAAATTGTATTTATGTTGTTTTATCCTATGCTTTATTAAATTGTATTTATGTTGTTTTATCCTATGCTTTATTAAATTGTGTTTATCTTGTTTTAACCTATGCTTTATTAAATTGTATTTATGTTGTTGTAACCCATGCTTTATTAAATTGTATTTATGTTGTTTTATCCTATGCTTTATTAAATTGTGCTTATGTTGTTTTATCCTATGCTTTATTAAATTGTATTTATGTTGTTTTATCCTATGCTTTATTAAATTGTATTTATGTTGTTTTAACCCATGCTTTATTAAATTGTATTTATGTTGTTTTATCCTATGCTTTATTAAATTGTGTTTATGTTGTTTTATCCTATGCTTTTTTAAATTGTATTTATGTTGTTTTATCCTATGCTTTATTAAATTGTATTTATGTTGTTTTATGCTATGCTTTATTAAACTGCATTTATGTTGTTTTATCCTATGCTTTATTAAATTGTATTTATGTTGTTTTATTCTATGCTTTATTAAATTGTATTTATGTTGTTTTATCCTATGCTTTATTAAATTGTATTTATGTTGTTTTATCCTATGCTTTATTAAATTGTATTTATGTTGTTTTATCCTATACTTTATTAAATTGTATTTATGTTGTTTTAACCTATGCTTTATTAAATTGTATTTATGTTGTTTTATCCTATGCTTTATTAAATTGTATTTATGTTGTTTTAACCCATGCTTTATTAAATTGTATTTATGTTGTTTTATCCTATGCTTTATTAAATTGTATTTATGTTGTTTTATCCTATGCTTTATTTAATTTTGTTTATGTTGTTTTATCCTATGCTTTATTAAATTGTATTTATGTTGTTTTAACCCATGCTTTATTAAATTGTATTTATGTTGTTTTATCCTATGCTTTATTTAATTTTGTTTATGTTGTTTTATCCTATGCTTTATTAAATTGTATTTATGTTGTTTTAACCCATGCTTTATTAAATTGTATTTATGTTGTTTTAACCCATGCTTTATAAAATTGTATTTATGTTGTTTTATAATTTGCTTTATTAAATTGTGTTTATCTTGTTTTAACCTATGCTTTATTAAATTGTATTTATGTTGTTTTAAACTATGCTTTATTAAATTGCATTTATGTTGTTTTATCCTATGCTTTATTAAATTGTATTTATGTTGTTTTATCCTATGCTTTATTAAATTGTGTTTATGTTGTTTTATCCTATACTTTATTAAATTGTATTTATGTTGTTTTAAACTATGCTTTATTAAATTGTATTTATGTTGTTTTATCCTATGCTTTATTAAATTGTATTTATGTTGTTTTATCCTATGCTTTATTAAATTGTGTTTATCTTGTTTTAACCTATGCTTTATTAAATTGCATTTATGTTGTTTTATCCTATGCTTTATTAAATTGTATTTATGTTGTTTTATCCTATGCTTTATTAAATTGTGTTTATGTTGTTTTATCCTATACTTTATTAAATTGTATTTATGTTGTTTTAAACTATGCCTTATTAAATTGTATTTATGTTGTTTTATCCTATGCTTTATTAAATTGTATTTATGTTGTTTTATCCTATGCTTTATTAAATTGTGTTTATCTTGTTTTAACCTATGCTTTATTAAATTGTATTTATGTTGTTTTAACCCATGCTTTATTAAATTGTATTTATGTTGTTTTATCCTATGCTTTATTAAATTGTGTTTATGTTGTTTTATCCTATGCTTTTTTAAATTGTATTTATGTTGTTTTATCCTATGCTTTATTAAATTGTATTTATGTTGTTTTATGCTATGCTTTATTAAACTGCATTTATGTTGTTTTATCCTATGCTTTATTAAATTGTATTTATGTTGTTTTATTCTATGCTTTATTAAATTGTATTTATGTTGTTTTATCCTATGCTTTATTAAATTGTATTTATGTTGTTTTATCCTATGCTTTATTAAATTGTATTTATGTTGTTTTATCCTATAGTTTATTAAATTGTATTTATGTTGTTTTAACCTATGCTTTATTAAATTGTATTTATGTTGTTTTATCCTATGCTTTATTAAATTGTATTTATGTTGTTTTAACCCATGCTTTATTAAATTGTATTTATGTTGTTTTATCCTATGCTTTATTAAATTGTGTTTATGTTGTTTTATCCTATGCTTTTTTAAATTGTATTTATGTTGTTTTATCCTATGCTTTATTAAATTGTATTTATGTTGTTTTATGCTATGCTTTATTAAACTGCATTTATGTTGTTTTATCCTATGCTTTATTAAATTGTATTTATGTTGTTTTATCCTATGCTTTATTAAATTGTGTTTATCTTGTTTTAACCTATGCTTTATTAAATTGTATTTATGTTGTTTTAACCCATGCTTTATTAAATTGTATTTATGTTGTTTTATCCTATGCTTTATTAAATTGTGCTTATGTTGTTTTATCCTATGCTTTATTAAATTGTATTTATGTTGTTTTATCCTATGCTTTATTAAATTGTATTTATGTTGTTTTAACCCATGCTTTATTAAATTGTATTTATGTTGTTTTATCCTATGCTTTATTAAATTGTGTTTATGTTGTTTTATCCTATGCTTTTTTAAATTGTATTTATGTTGTTTTATCCTATGCTTTATTAAATTGTATTTATGTTGTTTTATGCTATGCTTTATTAAACTGCATTTATGTTGTTTTATCCTATGCTTTATTAAATTGTATTTATGTTGTTTTATTCTATGCTTTATTAAATTGTATTTATGTTGTTTTATCCTATGCTTTATTAAATTGTATTTATGTTGTTTTATCCTATGCTTTATTAAATTGTATTTATGTTGTTTTATCCTATACTTTATTAAATTGTATTTATGTTGTTTTAACCTATGCTTTATTAAATTGTATTTATGTTGTTTTATCCTATACTTTATTAAATTGCATTTATGTTGTTTTATCCTATGCTTTATTAAATTGTATTTATGTTGTTTTATCCTATGCTTTATTAAATTGTGTTTATGTTGTTTTATCCTATACTTTATTAAATTGTATTTATGCTGTTTTAAACTATGCTTTATTAAATTGTATTTATGTTGTTTTAACCTATGCTTTATTAAATTGTATTTATGTTGTTTTATCCTATGCTTTATTAAATTGTATTTATGTTGTTTTATCCTATTCTTTATTAAATTGTGTTTATGTTGTTTTATGCTATGCTTTATTAAACTGCATTTATGTTGTTTTATCCTATGCTTTATTAAATTGTATTTATGTTGTTTTATTCTATGCTTTATTAAATTGTATTTATGTTGTTTTATCCTATGCTTTATTAAATTGTATTTATGTTGTTTTATCCTATGCTTTATTAAATTGTATTTATGTTGTTTTATCCTATACTTTATTAAATTGTATTTATGTTGTTTTAACCTATGCTTTATTAAATTGTATTTATGTTGTTTTATCCTATACTTTATTAAATTGCATTTATGTTGTTTTATCCTATGCTTTATTAAATTGTATTTATGTTGTTTTATCCTATGCTTTATTAAATTGTGTTTATGTTGTTTTATCCTATACTTTATTAAATTGTATTTATGCTGTTTTAAACTATGCTTTATTAAATTGTATTTATGTTGTTTTAACCTATGCTTTATTAAATTGTATTTATGTTGTTTTATCCTATGCTTTATTAAATTGTATTTATGTTGTTTTATCCTATTCTTTATTAAATTGTGTTTATGTTGTTTTATCCTATACTTTATTAAATTGTATTTATGTTGTTTTAACCTATGCTTTATTAAATTGTATTTACGTTTTTTTATCCTATGCTTTATTAAATTGTATTTATGTTGTTTTATCCTATGCTTTATTTAATTTTTTTTATGTTGTTTTATCCTATGCTTTATTAAATTGTATTTATGTTGTTTTATCCTACGCTTTATTAAATTGTATTTATGTTGTTTTAACCTATGCTTTATTAAATTGTATTTATGTTGTTTTATCCTATGCTTTATTTAATTTTGTTTATGTTGTTTTATCCTATGCTTTATTAAATTGTATTTATGTTGTTTTAACCCATGCTTTATTAAATTGTATTTATGTTGTTTTATCCTATGCTTTATTTAATTTTGTTTATGTTGTTTTATCCTATGCTTTATTAAATTGTATTTATGTTGTTTTAACCCATGCTTTATTAAATTGTATTTATGTTGTTTTAACCCATGCTTTATAAAATTGTATTTATGTTGTTTTATAATTTGCTTTATTAAATTGTGTTTATCTTGTTTTAACCTATGCTTTATTAAATTGTATTTATGTTGTTTTAAACTATGCTTTATTAAATTGCATTTATGTTGTTTTATCCTATGCTTTATTAAATTGTATTTATGTTGTTTTATCCTATGCTTTATTAAATTGTGTTTATGTTGTTTTATCCTATACTTTATTAAATTGTATTTATGTTGTTTTAAACTATGCTTTATTAAATTGTATTTATGTTGTTTTATCCTATGCTTTATTAAATTGTATTTATGTTGTTTTATCCTATGCTTTATTAAATTGTGTTTATCTTGTTTTAACCTATGCTTTATTAAATTGCATTTATGTTGTTTTATCCTATGCTTTATTAAATTGTATTTATGTTGTTTTATCCTATGCTTTATTAAATTGTGTTTATGTTGTTTTATCCTATACTTTATTAAATTGTATTTATGTTGTTTTAAACTATGCCTTATTAAATTGTATTTATGTTGTTTTATCCTATGCTTTATTAAATTGTATTTATGTTGTTTTATCCTATGCTTTATTAAATTGTGTTTATCTTGTTTTAACCTATGCTTTATTAAATTGTATTTATGTTGTTTTAACCCATGCTTTATTAAATTGTATTTATGTTGTTTTATCCTATGCTTTATTAAATTGTGCTTATGTTGTTTTATCCTATGCTTTATTAAATTGTATTCATGTTGTTTTATCCTATGCTTTATTAAATTGTATTTATGTTGTTTTAACCCATGCTTTATTAAATTGTATTTATGTTGTTTTATCCTATGCTTTATTAAATTGTGTTTATGTTGTTTTATCCTATGCTTTTTTAAATTGTATTTATGTTGTTTTATCCTATACTTTATTAAATTGTATTTATGTTGTTTTATGCTATGCTTTATTAAACTGCATTTATGTTGTTTTATCCTATGCTTTATTAAATTGTATTTATGTTGTTTTATTCTATGCTTTATTAAATTGTATTTATGTTGTTTTATCCTATGCTTTATTAAATTGTATTTATGTTGTTTTATCCTATGCTTTATTAAATTGTATTTATGTTGTTTTATCCTATACTTTATTAAATTGTATTTATGTTGTTTTAACCTATGCTTTATTAAATTGTATTTATGTTGTTTTATCCTATGCTTTATTAAATTGTGTTTATGTTGTTTTATCCTATACTTTATTAAATTGTATTTATGCTGTTTTAACCTATGCTTTATTAAATTGTATTTATGTTGTTTTATCCTATGCTTTATTAAATTGTATTTATGTTGTTTTATCCTATGCTTTACTAAATTGTATTTATGTTGTTTTATCCTATGCTTTATTAAATTGTATTTATGTTGTTTTAACCTATGCTTTATTAAATTGTATGTATGTTGTTTTATCCTATACTTTATTAAATTGTATTTATGTTGTTTTAACCTATGCTTTATTAAATTGTTTTTATGTTGTTTTATCCTATGCTTTATTAAATTGTATTTATGTTGTTTTATCCTATGCTTTATTAAATTGTATTTATTTTGTTTTAACCTATGCTTTATTAAATTGCATTTATGTTGTTTTATCCTATGCTTTATTAAATTGTATTTATGTTGTTTTGTCCTATGCTTTATTAAATTGTGTTTATGTTGTTTTATCCTATACTTTATTAAATTGTATTTATGTTGTTTTAAACTATGCTTTATTAAATTGTATTTATGTTGTTTTATCCTATGCTTTATTAAATTGTATTTATGTTGTTTTATCCTATGCTTTATTAAATTGTGTTTATCTTGTTTTAACCTATGCTTTATTAAATTGCATTTATGTTGTTTTATCCTATGCTTTATTAAATTGTATTTATGTTGTTTTATCCTATGCTTTATTAAATTGTGTTTATGTTGTTTTATCCTATTCTTTATTAAATTGTATTTATGTTGTTTTAAACTATGCTTTATTAAATTGTATTTATGTTGTTTTATCCTATGCTTTATTAAATTGTATTTATGTTGTTTTATCCTATGCTTTATTAAATTGTGTTTATCTTGTTTTAACCTATGCTTTATTAAATTGTATTTATGTTGTTTTAACCCATGCTTTATTAAATTGTATTTATGTTGTTTTAACCCATGCTTTATTAAATTGTATTTATGTTGTTTTATCCTATGCTTTATTAAATTGTGCTTATGTTGTTTTATCCTATGCTTTATTAAATTGTATTTATGTTGTTTTATCCTATGCTTTATTAAATTGTATTTATGTTGTTTTAACCCATGCTTTATTAAATTATATTTATGTTGTTTTATCCTATGCTTTATTAAATTGTGTTTATGTTGTTTTATCCTATGCTTTTTTAAATTGTTTTTATGTTGTTTTATCCTATGCTTTATTAAATTGTATTTATGTTGTTTTATGCTATGCTTTATTAAACTGCATTTATGTTGTTTTATCCTATGCTTTATTAAATTGTATTTATGTTGTTTTATTCTATGCTTTATTAAATTGTATTTATGTTGTTTTATCCTATGCTTTATTAAATTGTATTTATGTTGTTTTATCCTATGCTTTATTAAATTGTATTTATGTTGTTTTATCCTATACTTTATTAAATTGTATTTATGTTGTTTTAACCTATGCTTTATTAAATTGTATTTATGTTGTTTTATCCTATGCTTTATTAAATTGTGTTTATGTTGTTTTATCCTATGCTTTATTAAATTGTATTAATGTTGTTTTATCCTATGCTTTATTAAATTGTATTTATGTTGTTTTATCCTATGCTTTATTAAATTGTATTTATGTTGTTTTATCCTATGCTTTATTAAATTGTATTTATGTTGTTTTATCCTATACTTTATTAAATTGTATTTATGTTGTTTTAACCTATGCTTTATTAAATTGTATTTATGTTGTTTTATCCTATGCTTTATTAAATTGTATTTATGTTGTTTTATCCTATGCTTTATTAAATTGTATTTATGTTGTTTTAACCTATGCTTTATTAAATTGTATGTATGTTGTTTTATCCTATACTTTATTAAATTGTATTTATGTTGTTTTAACCTAAGCTTTATTAAATTGTATTTATGTTGTTTTATCCTATGCTTTATTAAATTGTATTTATGTTGTTTTATCCTATGCTTTATTAAATTGTGTTTATGTTGTTTTATCCTATGCTTTATTAAATTGTATTTATGTTGTTTTATCCTATGCTTTATTAAATTGTATTTATTTTGTTTTAACCTATGCTTTATTAAATTGTATTTATGTTGTTTTATCCTATGCTTTATTAAATTGTATTTATGTTGTTTTATCCTATGCTTTATTAAATTGTATTTATGTTGTTTTATCCTATGCTTTATTAAATTGTATTTATGGTGTTTTAACCTATGCTTTATTAAATTGTATGTATGTTGTTTTATCCTATACTTTATTAAATTGTATTTATGTTGTTTTAACCTATGCTTTATTAAATTGTTTTTATGTTGTTTTATCCTATGCTTTATTAAATTGTATTTATGTTGTTTTATCCTACGCTTTATTAAATTGTATTTATTTTGTTTTAACCTATGCTTTATTAAATTGCATTTATGTTGTTTTATCCTATGCTTTATTAAATTGTATTTATGTTGTTTTATCCTATGCTTTATTAAATTGTGTTTATGTTGTTTTATCCTATACTTTATTAAATTGTATTTATGTTGTTTTAAACTATGCTTTATTAAATTGTATTTATGTTGTTTTATCCTATGCTTTATTAAATTGTATTTATGTTGTTTTATCCTATGCTTTATTAAATTGTGTTTATCTTGTTTTAACCTATGCTTTATTAAATTGCATTAATGTTGTTTTATCCTATGCTTTATTAAATTGTATTTATGTTGTTTTATCCTATGCTTTATTAAATTGTGTTTATGTTGTTTTATCCTATACTTTATTAAATTGTATTTATGTTGTTTTAAACTATGCTTTATTAAATTGTATTTATGTTGTTTTATCCTATGCTTTATTAAATTGTATTTATGTTGTTTTATCCTATGCTTTATTAAATTGTGTTTATCTTGTTTTAACCTATGCTTTATTAAATTGTATTTATGTTGTTTTAACCCATGCTTTATTAAATTGTATTTATGTTGTTTTATCCTATGCTTTATTAAATTGTGCTTATGTTGTTTTATCCTATGCTTTATTAAATTGTATTTATGTTGTTTTATCCTATGCTTTATTAAATTGTATTTATGTTGTTTTAACCCATGCTTTATTAAATTGTATTTATGTTGTTTTATCCTATGCTTTATTAAATTGTGTTTATGTTGTTTTATCCTTTGCTTTTTTAAATTGTATTTATGTTGTTTTATCCTATGCTTTATTAAATTGTATTTATGTTGTTTTATGCTATGCTTTATTAAACTGCATTTATGTTGTTTTATCCTATGCTTTATTAAATTGTATTTATGTTGTTTTAAACTATGCTTTATTAAATTGTATTTATGTTGTTTTATCCTATGCTTTATTAAATTGTATTTATGTTGTTTTATCCTATGCTTTATTAAATTGTGTTTATCTTGTTTTATCCTATGCTTTATTAAATTGTATTTATGTTGTTTTAACCCATGCTTTATTAAATTGTATTTATGTTGTTTTAACCCATGCTTTATTAAATTGTATTTATGTTGTTTTATCCTATGCTTTATTAAATTGTGCTTATGTTGTTTTATCCTATGCTTTATTAAATTGTATTTATGTTGTTTTATCCTATGCTTTATTAAATTGTATTTATGTTGTTTTAACCCATGCTTTATTAAATTGTATTTATGTTGTTTTATCCTATGCTTTATTAAATTGTGTTTATGTTGTTTTATCCTATGCTTTTTTAAATTGTATTTATGTTGTTTTATCCTATGCTTTATTAAATTGTATTTATGGTGTTTTATTCTATGCTTTATTAAACTGCATTTTTGTTGTTTTATCCTATGCTTTATTAAATTGTATTTATGTTGTTTTATTCTATGCTTTATTAAATTGTATTTATGTTGTTTTATCCTATGCTTTATTAAATTGTATTTATGTTGTTTTATCCTTTGCTTTATTAAATTGTATTTATGTTTTTTATTGTATGCTTTATTAAACTGCATTTATGTTGTTTTATCCTATGCTTTATTAAATTGTATTTATGTTGTTTTATCCTATGCTTTATTAAATTGTGTTTATGTTGTTTTATCCTATGCTTTATTAAATTGTATTTATGTTGATTTATTGTATGCTTTATTAAACTGCATTCATGTTGTTTTATCCTATGCTTTGTTAAATTGTATTTATGTTGTTTTATCCTATGTTTTATTAAATTCTATTTCTGTTGTTTTATACTATGCTTTATTAAATTGTATTTATGTTGTTTTATCCTATGCTTTATTAAATTGTGTTTATGTTGTTTTATCCTATGCTTTATTAAATTGTATTTATGTTGTTTTAACCATGCTTTATTAAATTGCATTTATGTTGTTTTATCTTATGCTTTATTAAATTGTATTTATGTTGTTTTATCCTATGCTTTATTAAATTGTATTTATGTTGATTTGTCCTATGCTTTATTAAATTGTATTTATGTTGTTTTAACCTATGCTTTATTAAATTGTATTTACGTTTTTTTATCCTATGCTTTATTAAATTGTATTTATGTTGTTTTATCCTATGCTTTATTTAATTTTTTTTATGTTGTTTTATCCTATGCTTTATTAAATTGTATTTATGTTGTTTTATCCTACGCTTTATTAAATTGTATTTATGTTGTTTTAACCTATGCTTTATTAAATTGTATTTATGTTGTTTTATCCTATGCTTTATTTAATTTTGTTTATGTTGTTTTATCCTATGCTTTATTACATTGTATTTATGTTGTTTTAACCCATGCTTTATTAAATTGTATTTATGTTGTTTTATCCTATGCTTTATTTAATTTTGTTTATGTTGTTTTATCCTATGCTTTATTAAATTGTATTTATGTTGTTTTAACCCATGCTTTATTAAATTGTATTTATGTTGTTTTAACCCATGCTTTATAAAATTGTATTTATGTTGTTTTATAATTTGCTTTATTAAATTGTGTTTATCTTGTTTTAACCTATGCTTTATTAAATTGTATTTATGTTGTTTTAAACTATGCTTTATTAAATTGCATTTATGTTGTTTTATCCTATGCTTTATTAAATTGTATTTATGTTGTTTTATCCTATGCTTTATTAAATTGTGTTTATGTTGTTTTATCCTATACTTTATTAAATTGTATTTATGTTGTTTTAAACTATGCTTTATTAAATTGTATTTATGTTGTTTTATCCTATGCTTTATTAAATTGTATTTATGTTGTTTTATCCTATGCTTTATTAAATTGTGTTTATCTTGTTTTAACCTATGCTTTATTAAATTGCATTTATGTTGTTTTATCCTATGCTTTATTAAATTGTATTTATGTTGTTTTATCCTATGCTTTATTAAATTGTGTTTATGTTGTTTTATCCTATACTTTATTAAATTGTATTTATGTTGTTTTAAACTATGCCTTATTAAATTGTATTTATGTTGTTTTATCCTATGCTTTATTAAATTGTATTTATGTTGTTTTATCCTATGCTTTATTAAATTGTGTTTATCTTGTTTTAACCTATGCTTTATTAAATTGTATTTATGTTGTTTTAACCCATGCTTTATTAAATTGTATTTATGTTGTTTTATCCTATGCTTTATTAAATTGTGCTTATGTTGTTTTATCCTATGCTTTATTAAATTGTATTTATGTTGTTTTATCCTATGCTTTATTAAATTGTATTTATGTTGTTTTAACCCATGCTTTATTAAATTGTATTTATGTTGTTTTATCCTATGCTTTATTAAATTGTGTTTATGTTGTTTTATCCTATGCTTTTTTAAATTGTATTTATGTTGTTTTATCCTATGCTTTATTAAATTGTATTTATGTTGTTTTATGCTATGCTTTATTAAACTGCATTTATGTTGTTTTATCCTATGCTTTATTAAATTGTATTTATGTTGTTTTATTCTATGCTTTATTAAATTGTATTTATGTTGTTTTATCCTATGCTTTATTAAATTGTATTTATGTTGTTTTATCCTATGCTTTATTAAATTGTATTTATGTTGTTTTATCCTATACTTTATTAAATTGTATTTATGTTGTTTTAACCTATGCTTTATTAAATTGTATTTATGTTGTTTTATCCTATACTTTATTAAATTGCATTTATGTTGTTTTATCCTATGCTTTATTAAATTGTATTTATGTTGTTTTATCCTATGCTTTATTAAATTGTGTTTATGTTGTTTTATCCTATACTTTATTAAATTGTATTTATGCTGTTTTAAACTATGCTTTATTAAATTGTATTTATGTTGTTTTAACCTATGCTTTATTAAATTGTATTTATGTTGTTTTATCCTATGCTTTATTAAATTGTATTTATGTTGTTTTATCCTATTCTTTATTAAATTGTGTTTATGTTGTTTTATCCTATACTTTATTAAATTGTATTTATGTTGTTTTAACCTATGCTTTATTAAATTGTATTTACGTTTTTTTATCCTATGCTTTATTAAATTGTATTTATGTTGTTTTATCCTATGCTTTATTAAATTGTATTTATGTTGTTTTATCCTATGCTTTATTAAATTGTGTTTATGTTGTTTTATCCTATACTTTATTAAATTGTATTTATGTTGTTTTAAACTATGCTTTATTAAATTGTATTTATGTTGTTTTATCCTATGCTTTATTAAATTGTATTTATGTTGTTTTATCCTATGCTTTATTAAATTGTGTTTATCTTGTTTTAACCTATGCTTTATTAAATTGCATTTATGTTGTTTTATCCTATGCTTTATTAAATTGTATTTATGTTGTTTTATCCTATGCTTTATTAAATTGTGTTTATGTTGTTTTATCCTATACTTTATTAAATTGTATTTATGTTGTTTTAAACTATGCCTTATTAAATTGTATTTATGTTGTTTTATCCTATGCTTTATTAAATTGTATTTATGTTGTTTTATCCTATGCTTTATTAAATTGTGTTTATCTTGTTTTAACCTATGCTTTATTAAATTGTATTTATGTTGTTTTAACCCATGCTTTATTAAATTGTATTTATGTTGTTTTATCCTATGCTTTATTAAATTGTGCTTATGTTGTTTTATCCTATGCTTTATTAAATTGTATTTATGTTGTTTTATCCTATGCTTTATTAAATTGTATTTATGTTGTTTTAACCCATGCTTTATTAAATTGTATTTATGTTGTTTTATCCTATGCTTTAGTAAATTGTGTTTATGTTGTTTTATCCTATGCTTTTTTAAATTGTATTTATGTTGTTTTATCCTATGCTTTATTAAATTGTATTTATGTTGTTTTATGCTATGCTTTATTAAACTGCATTTATGTTGTTTTATCCTATGCTTTATTAAATTGTATTTATGTTGTTTTATTCTATGCTTTATTAAATTGTATTTATGTTGTTTTATCCTATGCTTTATTAAATTGTATTTATGTTGTTTTATCCTATGCTTTATTAAATTGTATTTATGTTGTTTTATCCTATACTTTATTAAATTGTATTTATGTTGTTTTAACCTATGCTTTATTAAATTGTATTTATGTTGTTTTATCCTATACTTTATTAAATTGCATTTATGTTGTTTTATCCTATGCTTTATTAAATTGTATTTATGTTGTTTTATCCTATGCTTTATTAAATTGTGTTTATGTTGTTTTATCCTATACTTTATTAAATTGTATTTATGCTGTTTTAAACTATGCTTTATTAAATTGTATTTATGTTGTTTTAACCTATGCTTTATTAAATTGTATTTATGTTGTTTTATCCTATGCTTTATTAAATTGTATTTATGTTGTTTTATCCTATTCTTTATTAAATTGTGTTTATGTTGTTTTATCCTATACTTTATTAAATTGTATTTATGTTGTTTTAACCTATGCTTTATTAAATTGTATTTACGTTTTTTTATCCTATGCTTTATTAAATTGTATTTATGTTGTTTTATCCTATGCTTTATTTAATTTTTTTTATGTTGTTTTATCCTATGCTTTATTAAATTGTATTTATGTTGTTTTATCCTACGCTTTATTAAATTGTATTTATGTTGTTTTAACCTATGCTTTATTAAATTGTATTTATGTTGTTTTATCCTATGCTTTATTTAATTTTGTTTATGTTGTTTTATCCTATGCTTTATTAAATTGTATTTATGTTGTTTTAACCCATGCTTTATTAAATTGTATTTATGTTGTTTTATCCTATGCTTTATTTAATTTTGTTTATGTTGTTTTATCCTATGCTTTATTAAATTGTATTTATGTTGTTTTAACCCATGCTTTATTAAATTGTATTTATGTTGTTTTAACCCATGCTTTATAAAATTGTATTTATGTTGTTTTATAATTTGCTTTATTAAATTGTGTTTATCTTGTTTTAACCTATGCTTTATTAAATTGTATTTATGTTGTTTTAAACTATGCTTTATTAAATTGCATTTATGTTGTTTTATCCTATGCTTTATTAAATTGTATTTATGTTGTTTTATCCTATGCTTTATTAAATTGTGTTTATGTTGTTTTATCCTATACTTTATTAAATTGTATTTATGTTGTTTTAAACTATGCTTTATTAAATTGTATTTATGTTGTTTTATCCTATGCTTTATTAAATTGTATTTATGTTGTTTTATCCTATGCTTTATTAAATTGTGTTTATCTTGTTTTAACCTATGCTTTATTAAATTGCATTTATGTTGTTTTATCCTATGCTTTATTAAATTGTATTTATGTTGTTTTATCCTATGCTTTATTAAATTGTGTTTATGTTGTTTTATCCTATACTTTATTAAATTGTATTTATGTTGTTTTAAACTATGCCTTATTAAATTGTATTTATGTTGTTTTATCCTATGCTTTATTAAATTGTATTTATGTTGTTTTATCCTATGCTTTATTAAATTGTGTTTATCTTGTTTTAACCTATGCTTTATTAAATTGCATTAATGTTGTTTTATCCTATGCTTTATTAAATTGTATTTATGTTGTTTTATCCTATGCTTTATTAAATTGTGTTTATGTTGTTTTATCCTATACTTTATTAAATTGTATTTATGTTGTTTTAAACTATGCTTTATTAAATTGTATTTATGTTGTTTTATCCTATGCTTTATTAAATTGTATTTATGTTGTTTTATCCTATGCTTTATTAAATTGTGTTTATCTTGTTTTAACCTATGCTTTATTAAATTGTATTTATGTTGTTTTAACCCATGCTTTATTAAATTGTATTTATGTTGTTTTATCCTATGCTTTATTAAATTGTGCTTATGTTGTTTTATCCTATGCTTTATTAAATTGTATTTATGTTGTTTTATCCTATGCTTTATTAAATTGTATTTATGTTGTTTTAACCCATGCTTTATTAAATTGTATTTATGTTGTTTTATCCTATGCTTTATTAAATTGTGTTTATGTTGTTTTATCCTTTGCTTTTTTAAATTGTATTTATGTTGTTTTATCCTATGCTTTATTAAATTGTATTTATGTTGTTTTATGCTATGCTTTATTAAACTGCATTTATGTTGTTTTATCCTATGCTTTATTAAATTGTATTTATGTTGTTTTAAACTATGCTTTATTAAATTGTATTTATGTTGTTTTATCCTATGCTTTATTAAATTGTATTTATGTTGTTTTATCCTATGCTTTATTAAATTGTGTTTATCTTGTTTTATCCTATGCTTTATTAAATTGTATTTATGTTGTTTTCACCCATGCTTTATTAAATTGTATTTATGTTGTTTTAACCCATGCTTTATTAAATTGTATTTATGTTGTTTTATCCTATGCTTTATTAAATTGTGCTTATGTTGTTTTATCCTATGCTTTATTAAATTGTATTTATGTTGTTTTATCCTATGCTTTATTAAATTGTATTTATGTTGTTTTAACCCATGCTTTATTAAATTGTATTTATGTTGTTTTATCCTATGCTTTATTAAATTGTGTTTATGTTGTTTTATCCTATGCTTTTTTAAATTGTATTTATGTTGTTTTATCCTATGCTTTATTAAATTGTATTTATGGTGTTTTATTCTATGCTTTATTAAACTGCATTTTTGTTGTTTTATCCTATGCTTTATTAAATTGTATTTATGTTGTTTTATTCTATGCTTTATTAAATTGTATTTATGTTGTTTTATCCTATGCTTTATTAAATTGTATTTATGTTGTTTTATCCTTTGCTTTATTAAATTGTATTTATGTTTTTTATTGTATGCTTTATTAAACTGCATTTATGTTGTTTTATCCTATGCTTTATTAAATTGTATTTATGTTGTTTTATCCTATGCTTTATTAAATTGTGTTTATGTTGTTTTATCCTATGCTTTATTAAATTGTATTTATGTTGATTTATTGTATGCTTTATTAAACTGCATTCATGTTGTTTTATCCTATGCTTTGTTAAATTGTATTTATGTTGTTTTATCCTATGTTTTATTAAATTCTATTTCTGTTGTTTTATACTATGCTTTATTAAATTGTATTTATGTTGTTTTATCCTATGCTTTATTAAATTGTGTTTATGTTGTTTTATCCTATGCTTTATTAAATTGTATTTATGTTGTTTTAACCATGCTTTATTAAATTGCATTTATGTTGTTTTATCTTATGCTTTATTAAATTGTATTTATGTTGTTTTATCCTATGCTTTATTAAATTGTATTTATGTTGATTTGTCCTATGCTTTATTAAATTGTATTTATGTTGTTTTAACCTATGCTTTATTAAATTGTATTTACGTTTTTTTATCCTATGCTTTATTAAATTGTATTTATGTTGTTTTATCCTATGCTTTATTTAATTTTTTTTATGTTGTTTTATCCTATGCTTTATTAAATTGTATTTATGTTGTTTTATCCTACGCTTTATTAAATTGTATTTATGTTGTTTTAACCTATGCTTTATTAAATTGTATTTATGTTGTTTTATCCTATGCTTTATTTAATTTTGTTTATGTTGTTTTATCCTATGCTTTATTAAATTGTATTTATGTTGTTTTAACCCATGCTTTATTAAATTGTATTTATGTTGTTTTATCCTATGCTTTATTTAATTTTGTTTATGTTGTTTTATCCTATGCTTTATTAAATTGTATTTATGTTGTTTTAACCCATGCTTTATTAAATTGTATTTATGTTGTTTTAACCCATGCTTTATAAAATTGTATTTATGTTGTTTTATAATTTGCTTTATTAAATTGTGTTTATCTTGTTTTAACCTATGCTTTATTAAATTGTATTTATGTTGTTTTAAACTATGCTTTATTAAATTGCATTTATGTTGTTTTATCCTATGCTTTATTAAATTGTATTTATGTTGTTTTATCCTATGCTTTATTAAATTGTGTTTATGTTGTTTTATCCTATACTTTATTAAATTGTATTTATGTTGTTTTAAACTATGCTTTATTAAATTGTATTTATGTTGTTTTATCCTATGCTTTATTAAATTGTATTTATGTTGTTTTATCCTATGCTTTATTAAATTGTGTTTATCTTGTTTTAACCTATGCTTTATTAAATTGCATTTATGTTGTTTTATCCTATGCTTTATTAAATTGTATTTATGTTGTTTTATCCTATGCTTTATTAAATTGTGTTTATGTTGTTTTATCCTATACTTTATTAAATTGTATTTATGTTGTTTTAAACTATGCCTTATTAAATTGTATTTATGTTGTTTTATCCTATGCTTTATTAAATTGTATTTATGTTGTTTTATCCTATGCTTTATTAAATTGTGTTTATCTTGTTTTAACCTATGCTTTATTAAATTGTATTTATGTTGTTTTAACCCATGCTTTATTAAATTGTATTTATGTTGTTTTATCCTATGCTTTATTAAATTGTGCTTATGTTGTTTTATCCTATGCTTTATTAAATTGTATTTATGTTGTTTTATCCTATGCTTTATTAAATTGTATTTATGTTGTTTTAACCCATGCTTTATTAAATTGTATTTATGTTGTTTTATCCTATGCTTTATTAAATTGTGTTTATGTTGTTTTGTCCTATGCTTTTTTAAATTGTATTTATGTTGTTTTATCCTATGCTTTATTAAATTGTATTTATGTTGTTTTATGCTATGCTTTATTAAACTGCATTTATGTTGTTTTATCCTATGCTTTATTAAATTGTATTTATGTTGTTTTATCCTATGCTTTATTAAATTGTGTTTATCTTGTTTTAACCTATGCTTTATTAAATTGTATTTATGTTGTTTTAACCCATGCTTTATTAAATTGTATTTATGTTGTTTTATCCTATGCTTTATTAAATTGTGCTTATGTTGTTTTATCCTATGCTTTATTAAATTGTATTTATGTTGTTTTATCCTATGCTTTATTAAATTGTATTTATGTTGTTTTAACCCATGCTTTATTAAATTGTATTTATGTTGTTTTATCCTATGCTTTATTAAATTGTGTTTATGTTGTTTTATCCTATGCTTTTTTAAATTGTATTTATGTTGTTTTATCCTATGCTTTATTAAATTGTATTTATGTTGTTTTATGCTATGCTTTATTAAACTGCATTTATGTTGTTTTATCCTATGCTTTATTAAATTGTATTTATGTTGTTTTATTCTATGCTTTATTAAATTGTATTTATGTTGTTTTATCCTATGCTTTATTAAATTGTATTTATGTTGTTTTATCCTATGCTTTATTAAATTGTATTTATGTTGTTTTATCCTATACTTTATTAAATTGTATTTATGTTGTTTTAACCTATGCTTTATTAAATTGTATTTATGTTGTTTTATCCTATACTTTATTAAATTGCATTTATGTTGTTTTATCCTATGCTTTATTAAATTGTATTTATGTTGTTTTATCCTATACTTTATTAAATTGTATTTATGCTGTTTTAAACTATGCTTCATTAAATTGTATTTATGTTGTTTTAACCTATGCTTTATTAAATTGTATTTATGTTGTTTTATCCTATGCTTTATTAAATTGTATTTATGTTGTTTTATCCTATTCTTTATTAAATTGTGTTTATGTTGTTTTATCCTATACTTTATTAAATTGTATTTATGTTGTTTTAACCTATGCTTTATTAAATTGTATTTACGTTTTTTTATCCTATGCTTTATTAAATTGTATTTATGTTGTTTTATCCTATGCTTTATTTAATTTTTTTTATGTTGTTTTATCCTATGCTTTATTAAATTGTATTTATGTTGTTTTATCCTACGCTTTATTAAATTGTATTTATGTTGTTTTAACCTATGCTTTATTAAATTGTATTTATGTTGTTTTATCCTATGCTTTATTTAATTTTGTTTATGTTGTTTTATCCTATGCTTTATTAAATTGTATTTATGTTGTTTTAACCCATGCTTTATTAAATTGTATTTATGTTGTTTTATCCTATGCTTTATTTAATTTTGTTTATGTTGTTTTATCCTATGCTTTATTAAATTGTATTTATGTTGTTTTAACCCATGCTTTATTAAATTGTATTTATGTTGTTTTAACCCATGCTTTATAAAATTGTATTTATGTTGTTTTATAATTTGCTTTATTAAATTGTGTTTATCTTGTTTTAACCTATGCTTTATTAAATTGTATTTATGTTGTTTTAAACTATGCTTTATTAAATTGCATTTATGTTGTTTTATCCTATGCTTTATTAAATTGTATTTATGTTGTTTTATCCTATGCTTTATTAAATTGTGTTTATGTTGTTTTATCCTATACTTTATTAAATTGTATTTATGTTGTTTTAAACTATGCTTTATTAAATTGTATTTATGTTGTTTTATCCTATGCTTTATTAAATTGTATTTATGTTGTTTTATCCTATGCTTTATTAAATTGTGTTTATCTTGTTTTAACCTATGCTTTATTAAATTGCATTTATGTTGTTTTATCCTATGCTTTATTAAATTGTATTTATGTTGTTTTATCCTATGCTTTATTAAATTGTGTTTATGTTGTTTTATCCTATACTTTATTAAATTGTATTTATGTTGTTTTAAACTATGCCTTATTAAATTGTATTTATGTTGTTTTATCCTATGCTTTATTAAATTGTATTTATGTTGTTTTATCCTATGCTTTATTAAATTGTGTTTATCTTGTTTTAACCTATGCTTTATTAAATTGTATTGATGTTGTTTTAACCCATGCTTTATTAAATTGTATTTATGTTGTTTTATCCTATGCTTTATTAAATTGTGCTTATGTTGTTTTATCCTATGCTTTATTAAATTGTATTTATGTTGTTTTATCCTATGCTTTATTAAATTGTATTTATGTTGTTTTAACCCATGCTTTATTAAATTGTATTTATGTTGTTTTATCCTATGCTTTATTAAATTGTGTTTATGTTGTTTTATCCTATGCTTTTTTAAATTGTATTTATGTTGTTTTATCCTATGCTTTATTAAATTGTATTTATGTTGTTTTATGCTATGCTTTATTAAACTGCATTTATGTTGTTTTATCCTATGCTTTATTAAATTGTATTTATGTTGTTTTATTCTATGCTTTATTAAATTGTATTTATGTTGTTTTATCCTATGCTTTATTAAATTGTATTTATGTTGTTTTATCCTATGCTTTATTAAATTGTATTTATGTTGTTTTATCCTATACTTTATTAAATTGTATTTATGTTGTTGTAACCTATGCTTTATTAAATTGTATTTATGTTGTTTTATCCTATGCTTTATTAAATTGTGTTTATGTTGTTTTATCCTATACTTTATTAAATTGTATTTATGCTGTTTTAACCTATGCTTTATTAAATTGTATTTATGTTGTTTTATCCTATGCTTTATTAAATTGTATTTATGTTGTTTTATCCTATGCTTTACTAAATTGTATTTATGTTGTTTTATCCTATGCTTTATTAAATTGTATTTATGTTGTTTTAACCTATGCTTTATTAAATTGTATGTATGTTGTTTTATCCTATACTTTATTAAATTGTATTTATGTTGTTTTAACCTATGCTTTATTAAATTGTTTTTATGTTGTTTTATCCTATGCTTTATTAAATTGTATTTATGTTGTTTTATCCTATGCTTTATTAAATTGTATTTATTTTGTTTTAACCTATGCTTTATTAAATTGCATTTATGTTGTTTTATCCTATGCTTTATTAAATTGTATTTATGTTGTTTTATCCTATGCTTTATTAAATTGTGTTTATGTTGTTTTATCCTATACTTTATTAAATTGTATTTATGTTGTTTTAAACTATGCTTTATTAAATTGTATTTATGTTGTTTTATCCTATGCTTTATTAAATTGTATTTATGTTGTTTTATCCTATGCTTTATTAAATTGTGTTTATCTTGTTTTAACCTATGCTTTATTAAATTGCATTTATGTTGTTTTATACTATGCTTTATTAAATTGTATTTATGTTGTTTTATCCTATGCTTTATTAAATTGTGTTTATGTTGTTTTATCCTATTCTTTATTAAATTGTATTTATGTTGTTTTAAACTATGCTTTATTAAATTGTATTTATGTTGTTTTATCCTATGCTTTATTAAATTGTATTTATGTTGTTTTATCCTATGCTTTATTAAATTGTGTTTATCTTGTTTTAACCTATGCTTTATTAAATTGTATTTATGTTGTTTTAACCCATGCTTTATTAAATTGTATTTATGTTGTTTTAACCCATGCTTTATTAAATTGTATTTATGTTGTTTTATCCTATGCTTTATTAAATTGTGCTTATGTTGTTTTATCCTATGCTTTATTAAATTGTATTTATGTTGTTTTATCCTATGCTTTATTAAATTGTATTTATGTTGTTTTAACCCATGCTTTATTAAATTATATTTATGTTGTTTTATCCTATGCTTTATTAAATTGTGTTTATGTTGTTTTATCCTATGCTTTTTTAAATTGTATTTATGTTGTTTTATCCTATGCTTTATTAAATTGTATTTATGTTGTTTTATGCTATGCTTTATTAAACTGCATTTATGTTGTTTTATCCTATGCTTTATTAAATTGTATTCATGTTGTTTTATTCTATGCTTTATTAAATTGTATTTATGTTGTTTTATCCTATGCTTTATTAAATTGTATTTATGTTGTTTTATCCTATGCTTTATTAAATTGTATTTATGTTGTTTTATCCTATACTTTATTAAATTGTATTTATGTTGTTTTAACCTATGCTTTATTAAATTGTATTTATGTTGTTTTATCCTATGCTTTATTAAATTGTGTTTATGTTGTTTTATCCTATGCTTTATTAAATTGTATTAATGTTGTTTTATCCTATGCTTTATTAAATTGTATTTATGTTGTTTTATCCTATGCTTTATTAAATTGTATTTATGTTGTTTTATCCTATGCTTTATTAAATTGTATTTATGTTGTTTTATCCTATACTTTATTAAATTGTATTTATGTTGTTTTAACCTATGCTTTATTAAATTGTATTTATGTTGTTTTATCCTATGCTTTATTAAATTGTATTTATGTTGTTTTATCCTATGCTTTATTAAATTGTATTTATGTTGTTTTATCCTATGCTTTATTAAATTGTATTTATGTTGTTTTAACCTATGCTTTATTAAATTGTATGTATGTTGTTTTATCCTATACTTTATTAAATTGTATTTATGTTGTTTTAACCTAAGCTTTATTAAATTGTATTTATGTTGTTTTATCCTATGCTTTATTAAATTGTATTTATGTTGTTTTATCCTATGCTTTATTAAATTGTGTTTATGTTGTTTTATCCTATGCTTTATTAAATTGTATTTATGTTGTTTTATCCTATGCTTTATTAAATTGTATTTATTTTGTTTTAACCTATGCTTTATTAAATTGTATTTATGTTGTTTTATCCTATGCTTTATTAAATTGTATTTATGTTGTTTTATCCTATGCTTTATTAAATTGTATTTATGTTGTTTTATCCTATGCTTTATTAAATTGTATTTATGGTGTTTTAACCTATGCTTTATTAAATTGTATGTATGTTGTTTTATCCTATACTTTATTAAATTGTATTTATGTTGTTTTAACCTATGCTTTATTAAATTGTTTTTATGTTGTTTTATCCTATGCTTTATTAAATTGTATTTATGTTGTTTTATGATACGCTTTATTAAATTGTATTTATTTTGTTTTAACCTATGCTTTATTAAATTGCATTTATGTTGTTTTATCCTATGCTTTATTAAATTGTATTTATGTTGTTTTATCCTATGCTTTATTAAATTGTGTTTATGTTGTTTTATCCTATACTTTATTAAATTGTATTTATGTTGTTTTAAACTATGCTTTATTAAATTGTATTTATGTTGTTTTATCCTATGCTTTATTAAATTGTATTTATGTTGTTTTATCCTATGCTTTATTAAATTGTGTTTATCTTGTTTAACCTATGCTTTATTAAATTGCATTCATGTTGTTTTATCCTATGCTTTATTAAATTGTATTTATGTTGTTTTATCCTATGCTTTATTAAATTGTGTTTATGTTGTTTTATCCTATACTTTATTAAATTGTATTTATGTTGTTTTAAACTATGCTTTATTAAATTGTATTTATGTTGTTTTATCCTATGCTTTATTAAATTGTATTTATGTTGTTTTATCCTATGCTTTATTAAATTGTGTTTATCTTGTTTTAACCTATGCTTTATTAAATTGTATTTATGTTGTTTTAACCCATGCTTTATTAAATTGTATTTATGTTGTTTTATCCTATGCTTTATTAAATTGTGCTTATGTTGTTTTATCCTATGCTTTATTAAATTGTATTTATGTTGTTTTATCCTATGCTTTATTAAATTGTATTTATGTTGTTTTAACCCATGCTTTATTAAATTGTATTTATGTTGTTTTATCCTATGCTTTATTAAATTGTGTTTATGTTGTTTTATCCTTTGCTTTTTTAAATTGTATTTATGTTGTTTTATCCTATGCTTTATTAAATTGTATTTATGTTGTTTTAAACTATGCTTTATTAAATTGTATTTATGTTGTTTTATCCTATGCTTTATTAAATTGTATTTATGTTGTTTTATCCTATGCTTTATTAAATTGTGTTTATCTTGTTTTATCCTATGCTTTATTAAATTGTATTTATGTTGTTTTAACCCATGCTTTATTAAATTGTATTTATGTTGTTTTAACCCATGCTTTATTAAATTGTATTTATGTTGTTTTATCCTATGCTTTATTAAATTGTGTTTATGTTGTTTTATCCTATGCTTTATTAAATTGTATTTATGGTGTTTTATTCTATGCTTTATTAAACTGCATTTTTGTTGTTTTATCCTATGCTTTATTAAATTGTATTTATGTTGTTTTATTCTATGCTTTATTAAATTGTATTTATGTTGTTTTATCCTATGCTTTATTAAATTGTATTTATGTTGTTTTATCCTTTGCTTTATTAAATTGTATTTATGTTTTTTATTGTATGCTTTATTAAACTGCATTTATGTTGTTTTATCCTATGCTTTATTAAATTGTATTTATGTTGTTTTATCCTATGCTTTATTAAATTGTGTTTATGTTGTTTTATCCTATGCTTTATTAAATTGTATTTATGTTGATTTATTGTATGCTTTATTAAACTGCAATTATGTTGTTTTATCCTATGCTTTGTTAAATTGTATTTATGTTGTTTTATCCTATGTTTTATTAAATTCTATTTCTGTTGTTTTATACTATGCTTTATTAAATTGTATTTATGTTGTTTTATCCTATGCTTTATTAAATTGTATTTATGTTGTTTTATCCTATGCTTTATTAAATTGTGTTTATGTTGTTTTATCCTATACTTTATTAAATTGTATTTATGCTGTTTTAAACTATGCTTTATTAAATTGTATTTATGTTGTTTTAACCTATGCTTTATTAAATTGTATTTATGTTGTTTTATCCTATGCTTTATTAAATTGTATTTATGTTGTTTTATCCTATTCTTTATTAAATTGTGTTTATGTTGTTTTATCCTATACTTTATTAAATTGTATTTATGTTGTTTTAACCTATGCTTTATTAAATTGTATTTACGTTTTTTTATCCTATGCTTTATTAAATTGTATTTATGTTGTTTTATCCTATGCTTTATTTAATTTTTTTTATGTTGTTTTATCCTATGCTTTATTAAATTGTATTTATGTTGTTTTATCCTACGCTTTATTAAATTGTATTTATGTTGTTTTAACCTATGCTTTATTAAATTGTATTTATGTTGTTTTATCCTATGCTTTATTTAATTTTGTTTATGTTGTTTTATCCTATGCTTTATTAAATTGTATTTATGTTGTTTTAACCCATGCTTTATTAAATTGTATTTATGTTTTTTTATCCTATGCTTTATTTAATTTTGTTTATGTTGTTTTATCCTATGCTTTATTAAATTGTATTTATGTTGTTTTAACCCATGCTTTATTAAATTGTATTTATGTTGTTTTAACCCATGCTTTATAAAATTGTATTTATGTTGTTTTATAATTTGCTTTATTAAATTGTGTTTATCTTGTTTTAACCTATGCTTTATTAAATTGTATTTATGTTGTTTTAAACTATGCTTTATTAAATTGCATTTATGTTGTTTTATCCTATGCTTTATTAAATTGTATTTATGTTGTTTTATCCTATGCTTTATTAAATTGTGTTTATGTTGTTTTATCCTATACTTTATTAAATTGTATTTATGTTGTTTTAAACTATGCTTTATTAAATTGTATTTATGTTGTTTTATCCTATGCTTTATTAAATTGTATTTATGTTGTTTTATCCTATGCTTTATTAAATTGTGTTTATCTTGTTTTAACCTATGCTTTATTAAATTGCATTTATGTTGTTTTATCCTATGCTTTATTAAATTGTATTTATGTTGTTTTATCCTATGCTTTATTAAATTGTGTTTATGTTGTTTTATCCTATACTTTATTAAATTGTATTTATGTTGTTTTAAACTATGCCTTATTAAATTGTATTTATGTTGTTTTATCCTATGCTTTATTAAATTGTATTTATGTTGTTTTATCCTATGCTTTATTAAATTGTGTTTATCTTGTTTTAACCTATGCTTTATTAAATTGTATTGATGTTGTTTTAACCCATGCTTTATTAAATTGTATTTATGTTGTTTTATCCTATGCTTTATTAAATTGTGCTTATGTTGTTTTATCCTATGCTTTATTAAATTGTATTTATGTTGTTTTATCCTATGCTTTATTAAATTGTATTTATGTTGTTTTAACCCATGCTTTATTAAATTGTATTTATGTTGTTTTATCCTATGCTTTATTAAATTGTGTTTATGTTGTTTTATCCTATGCTTTTTTAAATTGTATTTATGTTGTTTTATCCTATGCTTTATTAAATTGTATTTATGTTGTTTTATGCTATGCTTTATTAAACTGCATTTATGTTGTTTTATCCTATGCTTTATTAAATTGTATTTATGTTGTTTTATTCTATGCTTTATTAAATTGTATTTATGTTGTTTTATCCTATGCTTTATTAAATTGTATTTATGTTGTTTTATCCTATGCTTTATTAAATTGTATTTATGTTGTTTTATCCTATACTTTATTAAATTGTATTTATGTTGTTGTAACCTATGCTTTATTAAATTGTATTTATGTTGTTTTATCCTATGCTTTATTAAATTGTGTTTATGTTGTTTTATCCTATACTTTATTAAATTGTATTTATGCTGTTTTAACCTATGCTTTATTAAATTGTATTTATGTTGTTTTATCCTATGCTTTATTAAATTGTATTTATGTTGTTTTATCCTATGCTTTACTAAATTGTATTTATGTTGTTTTATCCTATGCTTTATTAAATTGTATTTATGTTGTTTTAACCTATGCTTTATTAAATTGTATGTATGTTGTTTTATCCTATACTTTATTAAATTGTATTTATGTTGTTTTAACCTATGCTTTATTAAATTGTTTTTATGTTGTTTTATCCTATGCTTTATTAAATTGTATTTATGTTGTTTTATCCTATGCTTTATTAAATTGTATTTATTTTGTTTTAACCTATGCTTTATTAAATTGCATTTATGTTGTTTTATCCTATGCTTTATTAAATTGTATTTATGTTGTTTTATCCTATGCTTTATTAAATTGTGTTTATGTTGTTTTATCCTATACTTTATTAAATTGTATTTATGTTGTTTTAAACTATGCTTTATTAAATTGTATTTATGTTGTTTTATCCTATGCTTTATTAAATTGTATTTATGTTGTTTTATCCTATGCTTTATTAAATTGTGTTTATCTTGTTTTAACCTATGCTTTATTAAATTGCATTTATGTTGTTTTATACTATGCTTTATTAAATTGTTTTTATGTTGTTTTATCCTATGCTTTATTAAATTGTGTTTATGTTGTTTTATCCTATTCTTTATTAAATTGTATTTATGTTGTTTTAAACTATGCTTTATTAAATTGTATTTATGTTGTTTTATCCTATGCTTTATTAAATTGTATTTATGTTGTTTTATCCTATGCTTTATTAAATTGTGTTTATCTTGTTTTAACCTATGCTTTATTAAATTGTATTTATGTTGTTTTAACCCATGCTTTATTAAATTGTATTTATGTTGTTTTAACCCATGCTTTATTAAATTGTATTTATGTTGTTTTATCCTATGCTTTATTAAATTGTGCTTATGTTGTTTTATCCTATGCTTTATTAAATTGTATTTATGTTGTTTTATCCTATGCTTTATTAAATTGTATTTATGTTGTTTTAACCCATGCTTTATTAAATTATATTTATGTTGTTTTATCCTATGCTTTATTAAATTGTGTTTATGTTGTTTTATCCTATGCTTTTTTAAATTGTATTTATGTTGTTTTATCCTATGCTTTATTAAATTGTATTTATGTTGTTTTATGCTATGCTTTATTAAACTGCATTTATGTTGTTTTATCCTATGCTTTATTAAATTGTATTTATGTTGTTTTATTCTATGCTTTATTAAATTGTATTTATGTTGTTTTATCCTATGCTTTATTAAATTGTATTTATGTTGTTTTATCCTATGCTTTATTAAATTGTATTTATGTTGTTTTATCCTATACTTTATTAAATTGTATTTATGTTGTTTTAACCTATGCTTTATTAAATTGTATTTATGTTGTTTTATCCTATGCTTTATTAAATTGTGTTTATGTTGTTTTATCCTATGCTTTATTAAATTGTATTAATGTTGTTTTATCCTATGCTTTATTAAATTGTATTTATGTTGTTTTATCCTATGCTTTATTAAATTGTATTTATGTTGTTTTATCCTATGCTTTATTAAATTGTATTTATGTTGTTTTATCCTATACTTTATTAAATTGTATTTATGTTGTTTTAACCTATGCTTTATTAAATTGTATTTATGTTGTTTTATCCTATGCTTTATTAAATTGTATTTATGTTGTTTTATCCTATGCTTTATTAAATTGTATTTATGTTGTTTTATCCTATGCTTTATTAAATTGTATTTATGTTGTTTTAACCTATGCTTTATTAAATTGTATGTATGTTGTTTTATCCTATACTTTATTAAATTGTATTTATGTTGTTTTAACCTAAGCTTTATTAAATTGTATTTATGTTGTTTTATCCTATGCTTTATTAAATTGTATTTATGTTGTTTTATCCTATGCTTTATTAAATTGTGTTTATGTTGTTTTATCCTATGCTTTATTAAATTGTATTTATGTTGTTTTATCCTATGCTTTATTAAATTGTATTTATTTTGTTTTAACCTATGCTTTATTAAATTGTATTTATGTTGTTTTATCCTATGCTTTATTAAATTGTATTTATGTTGTTTTATCCTATGCTTTATTAAATTGTATTTATGTTGTTTTATCCTATGCTTTATTAAATTGTATTTATGGTGTTTTAACCTATGCTTTATTAAATTGTATGTATGTTGTTTTATCCTATACTTTATTAAATTGTATTTATGTTGTTTTAACCTATGCTTTATTAAATTGTTTTTATGTTGTTTTATCCTATGCTTTATTAAATTGTATTTATGTTGTTTTATGATACGCTTTATTAAATTGTATTTATTTTGTTTTAACCTATGCTTTATTAAATTGCATTTATGTTGTTTTATCCTATGCTTTATTAAATTGTATTTATGTTGTTTTATCCTATGCTTTATTAAATTGTGTTTATGTTGTTTTATCCTATACTTTATTAAATTGTATTTATGTTGTTTTAAACTATGCTTTATTAAATTGTATTTATGTTGTTTTATCCTATGCTTTATTAAATTGTATTTATGTTGTTTTATCCTATGCTTTATTAAATTGTGTTTATCTTGTTTAACCTATGCTTTATTAAATTGCATTCATGTTGTTTTACCCTATGCTTTATTAAATTGTATTTATGTTGTTTTATCCTATGCTTTATTAAATTGTGTTTATGTTGTTTTATCCTATACTTTATTAAATTGTATTTATGTTGTTTTAAACTATGCTTTATTAAATTGTATTTATGTTGTTTTATCCTATGCTTTATTAAATTGTATTTATGTTGTTTTATCCTATGCTTTATTAAATTGTGTTTATCTTGTTTTAACCTATGCTTTATTAAATTGTATTTATGTTGTTTTAACCCATGCTTTATTAAATTGTATTTATGTTGTTTTATCCTATGCTTTATTAAATTGTGCTTATGTTGTTTTATCCTATGCTTTATTAAATTGTATTTATGTTGTTTTATCCTATGCTTTATTAAATTGTATTTATGTTGTTTTAACCCATGCTTTATTAAATTGTATTTATGTTGTTTTATCCTATGCTTTATTAAATTGTGTTTATGTTGTTTTATCCTTTGCTTTTTTAAATTGTATTTATGTTGTTTTATCCTATGCTTTATTAAATTGTATTTATGTTGTTTTAAACTATGCTTTATTAAATTGTATTTATGTTGTTTTATCCTATGCTTTATTAAATTGTATTTATGTTGTTTTATCCTATGCTTTATTAAATTGTGTTTATCTTGTTTTATCCTATGCTTTATTAAATTGTATTTATGTTGTTTTAACCCATGCTTTATTAAATTGTATTTATGTTGTTTTAACCCATGCTTTATTAAATTGTATTTATGTTGTTTTATCCTATGCTTTATTAAATTGTGTTTATGTTGTTTTATCCTATGCTTTATTAAATTGTATTTATGGTGTTTTATTCTATGCTTTATTAAACTGCATTTTTGTTGTTTTATCCTATGCTTTATTAAATTGTATTTATGTTGTTTTATTCTATGCTTTATTAAATTGTATTTATGTTGTTTTATCCTATGCTTTATTAAATTGTATTTATGTTGTTTTATCCTTTGCTTTATTAAATTGTATTTATGTTTTTTATTGTATGCTTTATTAAACTGCATTTATGTTGTTTTATCCTATGCTTTATTAAATTGTATTTATGTTGTTTTATCCTATGCTTTATTAAATTGTGTTTATGTTGTTTTATCCTATGCTTTATTAAATTGTATTTATGTTGATTTATTGTATGCTTTATTAAACTGCAATTATGTTGTTTTATCCTATGCTTTGTTAAATTGTATTTATGTTGTTTTATCCTATGTTTTATTAAATTCTATTTCTGTTGTTTTATACTATGCTTTATTAAATTGTATTTATGTTGTTTTATCCTATGCTTTATTAAATTGTATTTATGTTGTTTTATCCTATGCTTTATTAAATTGTGTTTATGTTGTTTTATCCTATACTTTATTAAATTGTATTTATGCTGTTTTAAACTATGCTTTATTAAATTGTATTTATGTTGTTTTAACCTATGCTTTATTAAATTGTATTTATGTTGTTTTATCCTATGCTTTATTAAATTGTATTTATGTTGTTTTATCCTATTCTTTATTAAATTGTGTTTATGTTGTTTTATCCTATACTTTATTAAATTGTATTTATGTTGTTTTAACCTATGCTTTATTAAATTGTATTTACGTTTTTTTATCCTATGCTTTATTAAATTGTATTTATGTTGTTTTATCCTATGCTTTATTTAATTTTTTTTATGTTGTTTTATCCTATGCTTTATTAAATTGTATTTATGTTGTTTTATCCTACGCTTTATTAAATTGTATTTATGTTGTTTTAACCTATGCTTTATTAAATTGTATTTATGTTGTTTTATCCTATGCTTTATTTAATTTTGTTTATGTTGTTTTATCCTATGCTTTATTAAATTGTATTTATGTTGTTTTAACCCATGCTTTATTAAATTGTATTTATGTTGTTTTATCCTATGCTTTATTTAATTTTGTTTATGTTGTTTTATCCTATGCTTTATTAAATTGTATTTATGTTGTTTTAACCCATGCTTTATTAAATTGTATTTATGTTGTTTTAACCCATGCTTTATAAAATTGTATTTATGTTGTTTTATAATTTGCTTTATTAAATTGTGTTTATCTTGTTTTAACCTATGCTTTATTAAATTGTATTTATGTTGTTTTAAACTATGCTTTATTAAATTGCATTTATGTTGTTTTATCCTATGCTTTATTAAATTGTATTTATGTTGTTTTATCCTATGCTTTATTAAATTGTGTTTATGTTGTTTTATCCTATACTTTATTAAATTGTATTTATGTTGTTTTAAACTATGCTTTATTAAATTGTATTTATGTTGTTTTATCCTATGCTTTATTAAATTGTATTTATGTTGTTTTATCCTATGCTTTATTAAATTGTGTTTATCTTGTTTTAACCTATGCTTTATTAAATTGCATTTATGTTGTTTTATCCTATGCTTTATTAAATTGTATTTATGTTGTTTTATCCTATGCTTTATTAAATTGTGTTTATGTTGTTTTATCCTATACTTTATTAAATTGTATTTATGTTGTTTTAAACTATGCCTTATTAAATTGTATTTATGTTGTTTTATCCTATGCTTTATTAAATTGTATTTATGTTGTTTTATCCTATGCTTTATTAAATTGTGTTTATCTTGTTTTAACCTATGCTTTATTAAATTGTATTGATGTTGTTTTAACCCATGCTTTATTAAATTGTATTTATGTTGTTTTATCCTATGCTTTATTAAATTGTGCTTATGTTGTTTTATCCTATGCTTTATTAAATTGTATTTATGTTGTTTTATCCTATGCTTTATTAAATTGTATTTATGTTGTTTTAACCCATGCTTTATTAAATTGTATTTATGTTGTTTTATCCTATGCTTTATTAAATTGTGTTTATGTTGTTTTATCCTATGCTTTTTTAAATTGTATTTATGTTGTTTTATCCTATGCTTTATTAAATTGTATTTATGTTGTTTTATGCTATGCTTTATTAAACTGCATTTATGTTGTTTTATCCTATGCTTTATTAAATTGTATTTATGTTGTTTTATTCTATGCTTTATTAAATTGTATTTATGTTGTTTTATCCTATGCTTTATTAAATTGTATTTATGTTGTTTTATCCTATGCTTTATTAAATTGTATTTATGTTGTTTTATCCTATACTTTATTAAATTGTATTTATGTTGTTTTAACCTATGCTTTATTAAATTGTATTTATGTTGTTTTATCCTATGCTTTATTAAATTGTGTTTATGTTGTTTTATCCTATACTTTATTAAATTGTATTTATGCTGTTTTAACCTATGCTTTATTAAATTGTATTTATGTTGTTTTATCCTATGCTTTATTAAATTGTATTTATGTTGTTTTATCCTATGCTTTACTAAATTGTATTTATGTTGTTTTATCCTATGCTTTATTAAATTGTATTTATGTTGTTTTAACCTATGCTTTATTAAATTGTATGTATGTTGTTTTATCCTATACTTTATTAAATTGTATTTATGTTGTTTTAACCTATGCTTTATTAAATTGTTTTTATGTTGTTTTATCCTATGCTTTATTAAATTGTATTTATGTTGTTTTATCCTATGCTTTATTAAATTGTATTTATTTTGTTTTAACCTATGCTTTATTAAATTGCATTTATGTTGTTTTATCCTATGCTTTATTAAATTGTATTTATGTTGTTTTATCCTATGCTTTATTAAATTGTGTTTATGTTGTTTTATCCTATACTTTATTAAATTGTATTTATGTTGTTTTAAACTATGCTTTATTAAATTGTATTTATGTTGTTTTATCCTATGCTTTATTAAATTGTATTTATGTTGTTTTATCCTATGCTTTATTAAATTGTGTTTATCTTGTTTTAACCTATGCTTTATTAAATTGCATTTATGTTGTTTTATACTATGCTTTATTAAATTGTATTTATGTTGTTTTATCCTATGCTTTATTAAATTGTGTTTATGTTGTTTTATCCTATTCTTTATTAAATTGTATTTATGTTGTTTTAAACTATGCTTTATTAAATTGTATTTATGTTGTTTTATCCTATGCTTTATTAAATTGTATTTATGTTGTTTTATCCTATGCTTTATTAAATTGTGTTTATCTTGTTTTAACCTATGCTTTATTAAATTGTATTTATGTTGTTTTAACCCATGCTTTATTAAATTGTATTTATGTTGTTTTAACCCATGCTTTATTTAATTGTATTTATGTTGTTTTATCCTATGCTTTATTAAATTGTGCTTATGTTGTTTTATCCTATGCTTTATTAAATTGTATTTATGTTGTTTTATCCTATGCTTTATTAAATTGTATTTATGTTGTTTTAACCCATGCTTTATTAAATTATATTTATGTTGTTTTATCCTATGCTTTATTAAATTGTGTTTATGTTGTTTTATCCTATGCTTTTTTAAATTGTATTTATGTTGTTTTATCCTATGCTTTATTAAATTGTATTTATGTTGTTTTATGCTATGCTTTATTAAACTGCATTTATGTTGTTTTATCCTATGCTTTATTAAATTGTATTTATGTTGTTTTATTCTATGCTTTATTAAATTGTATTTATGTTGTTTTATCCTATGCTTTATTAAATTGTATTTATGTTGTTTTATCCTATGCTTTATTAAATTGTATTTATGTTGTTTTATCCTATACTTTATTAAATTGTATTTATGTTGTTTTAACCTATGCTTTATTAAATTGTATTTATGTTGTTTTATCCTATGCTTTATTAAATTGTGTTTATGTTGTTTTATCCTATGCTTTATTAAATTGTATTAATGTTGTTTTATCCTATGCTTTATTAAATTGTATTTATGTTGTTTTATCCTATGCTTTATTAAATTGTATTTATGTTGTTTTATCCTATGCTTTATTAAATTGTATTTATGTTGTTTTATCCTATACTTTATTAAATTGTATTTATGTTGTTTTAACCTATGCTTTATTAAATTGTATTTATGTTGTTTTATCCTATGCTTTATTAAATTGTATTTATGTTGTTTTATCCTATGCTTTATTAAATTGTATTTATGTTGTTTTATCCTATGCTTTATTAAATTGTATTTATGTTGTTTTAACCTATGCTTTATTAAATTGTATGTATGTTGTTTTATCCTATACTTTATTAAATTGTATTTATGTTGTTTTAACCTAAGCTTTATTAAATTGTATTTATGTTGTTTTATCCTATGCTTTATTAAATTGTATTTATGTTGTTTTATCCTATGCTTTATTAAATTGTGTTTATGTTGTTTTATCCTATGCTTTATTAAATTGTATTTATGTTGTTTTATCCTATGCTTTATTAAATTGTATTTATTTTGTTTTAACCTATGCTTTATTAAATTGTATTTATGTTGTTTTATCCTATGCTTTATTAAATTGTATTTATGTTGTTTTATCCTATGCTTTATTAAATTGTATTTATGTTGTTTTATCCTATGCTTTATTAAATTGTATTTATGGTGTTTTAACCTATGCTTTATTAAATTGTATGTATGTTGTTTTATCCTATACTTTATTAAATTGTATTTATGTTGTTTTAACCTATGCTTTATTAAATTGTTTTTATGTTGTTTTATCCTATGCTTTATTAAATTGTATTTATGTTGTTTTATGATACGCTTTATTAAATTGTATTTATTTTGTTTTAACCTATGCTTTATTAAATTGCATTTATGTTGTTTTATCCTATGCTTTATTAAATTGTATTTATGTTGTTTTATCCTATGCTTTATTAAATTGTGTTTATGTTGTTTTATCCTATACTTTATTAAATTGTATTTATGTTGTTTTAAACTATGCTTTATTAAATTGTATTTATGTTGTTTTATCCTATGCTTTATTAAATTGTATTTATGTTGTTTTATCCTATGCTTTATTAAATTGTGTTTATCTTGTTTTAACCTATGCTTTATTAAATTGCATTCATGTTGTTTTATCCTATGCTTTATTAAATTGTATTTATGTTGTTTTATCCTATGCTTTATTAAATTGTGTTTATGTTGTTTTATCCTATACTTTATTAAATTGTATTTATGTTGTTTTAAACTATGCTTTATTAAATTGTATTTATGTTGTTTTATCCTATGCTTTATTAAATTGTATTTATGTTGTTTTATCCTATGCTTTATTAAATTGTGTTTATCTTGTTTTAACCTATGCTTTATTAAATTGTATTTATGTTGTTTTAACCCATGCTTTATTAAATTGTATTTATGTTGTTTTATCCTATGCTTTATTAAATTGTGCTTATGTTGTTTTATCCTATGCTTTATTAAATTGTATTTATGTTGTTTTATCCTATGCTTTATTAAATTGTATTTATTTTGTTTTAACCCATGCTTTATTAAATTGTATTTATGTTGTTTTATCCTATGCTTTATTAAATTGTGTTTATGTTGTTTTATCCTTTGCTTTTTTAAATTGTATTTATGTTGTTTTATCCTATGCTTTATTAAATTGTATTTATGTTGTTTTAAACTATGCTTTATTAAATTGTATTTATGTTGTTTTATCCTATGCTTTATTAAATTGTATTTATGTTGTTTTATCCTATGCTTTATTAAATTGTGTTTATCTTGTTTTATCCTATGCTTTATTAAATTGTATTTATGTTGTTTTAACCCATGCTTTATTAAATTGTATTTATGTTGTTTTAACCCATGCTTTATTAAATTGTATTTATGTTGTTTTATCCTATGCTTTATTAAATTGTGTTTATGTTGTTTTATCCTATGCTTTATTAAATTGTATTTATGGTGTTTTATTCTATGCTTTATTAAACTGCATTTTTGTTGTTTTATCCTATGCTTTATTAAATTGTATTTATGTTGTTTTATTCTATGCTTTATTAAATTGTATTTATGTTGTTTTATCCTATGCTTTATTAAATTGTATTTATGTTGTTTTATCCTTTGCTTTATTAAATTGTATTTATGTTTTTTATTGTATGCTTTATTAAACTGCATTTATGTTGTTTTATCCTATGCTTTATTAAATTGTATTTATGTTGTTTTATCCTATGCTTTATTAAATTGTGTTTATGTTGTTTTATCCTATGCTTTATTAAATTGTATTTATGTTGATTTATTGTATGCTTTATTAAACTGCAATTATGTTGTTTTATCCTATGCTTTGTTAAATTGTATTTATGTTGTTTTATCCTATGTTTTATTAAATTCTATTTCTGTTGTTTTATACTATGCTTTATTAAATTGTATTTATGTTGTTTTATCCTATGCTTTATTAAATTGTGTTTATGTTGTTTTATCCTATGCTTTATTAAATTGTATTTATGTTGTTTTAACCATGCTTTATTAAATTGCATTTATGTTGTTTTATCTTATGCTTTATTAAATTGTATTTATGTTGTTTTATCCTATGCTTTATTAAATTGTATTTATGTTGATTTGTCCTATGCTTTATTAAATTGTATTTATGTTGTTTTAACCTATGCCTTATTAAATTGTATGTATGTTGTTTTATCCTATACTTTATTAAATTGTATTTATGTTGTTTTAACCTATGCTTGATTAAATTGTATTTATGTTGTTTTATCCTATGCTTTATTAAATTGCATTTATGTTGTTTTATCCTATGCTTTATTAAATTGTGTTTATGTTGTTTTATCCTATGCTTTATTAAATTGTATTTATGTTGTTTTATCCTATGCTTTATTAAATTGTATTTATTTTGTTTTAACCTATGCTTTATTAAATTGTATTTATGTTGTTTTATCCTATGCTTTATTAAATTGTGTTTATGTTGTTTTATCCTATACTTTATTAAATTGTATTTATGTTGTTTTATCCTATGCTTTATTAAATTGTATTTATGTTGTTTTAACCCATGCTTTATTAAATTGTATTTATGTTGTTTTATTCTATGCTTTATTAAATTGTATTTATGTTGTTTTATCCTATGCTTTATTAAATTGTGTTTATGTTGTTTTATCCTATACTTTATTAAATTGTATTTATGTTGTTTTATCCTATGCTTTATTAAATTGTATTTATGTTGTTTTAACCTATGCTTTATTAAATTATATGTATGTTGTTTTATCCTATACTTTATTAAATTGTATTTATGTTGTTTTAACCTATGCTTTATTAAATTGTTTTTATGTTGTTTTATCCTATGCTTTATTAAATTGTATTTATGTTGTTTTATCCTATGCTTTATTAAATTGTATTTATTTTGTTTTAACCTATGCTTTATTAAATTGCATTTATGTTGTTTTATCCTATGCTTTATTAAATTGTATTTATGTTGTTTTATCCTATGCTTTATTAAATTGTGTTTATGTTGTTTTATCCTATACTTTATTAAATTGTATTTATGTTGTTTTAAACTATGCTTTATTAAATTGTATTTATGTTGTTTTATCCTATGCTTTATTAAATTGTATTTATGTTGTTTTATCCTATGCTTTATTAAATTGTGTTTATCTTGTTTTAACCTATGCTTTATTAAATTGCATTTATGTTGTTTTATCCTATGCTTTATTAAATTGTATTTATGTTGTTTTATCCTATGCTTTATTAAATTGTGTTTATGTTGTTTTATCCTATACTTTATTAAATTGTATTTATGTTGTTTTAAACTATGCTTTATTAAATTGTATTTATGTTGTTTTATCCTATGCTTTATTAAATTGTATTTATGTTGTTTTAACCCATGCTTTATTAAATTGTATTTATGTTGTTTTAATCTATGCTTTATTAAATTGTATTTATGTTGTTTTATCCTATGCTTTATTAAATTGTATTTATGTTGTTTTATCCAATGCTTTATTAAATTGTGCTTATGTTGTTTTATCCTGTGGTTTATTAAATTGTATTTATGTTGTTTTATCCTATGCTTTATTAAATTGTATTTATGTTGTTTTATCCTATGCTTTATTAAATTGTATTTATGTTGCTTTAACCTTTGCTTTATTAAATTGTATTTATGTTGTTTTATCCTATGCTTTATTAAATGGTATTTATGTTGTTTTATCCTATGCTTTATTAAATTGTATTTATGTTGTTTTAACCTATGCTTTATTAAACTGTATTTATGTTGTTTTATCCTATGCTTTATTAAATTGTATTTATGTTGTTTTATCCTATGCTTTATTAAATTGTATTTATGTTGTTTTAACCTATGCTTTATTAAATGGTATTTATGTTGTTTTAACCTATGCTTTATTAAATTGTATTTATGTTGTTTTATCCTAGGCTTTATTAAATTGTGTTTATGTTGTTTTATCCTATGCTTTATTAAATTGTATTTATGTTGTTTTATCCTATGCTTTATTAAATTGTATTTATGTTGTTTTAACCTATGCTTTATTAAATTGTATTTATGTTGTTTTATCCTATGCTTTATTAAATTGTATTTATGTTGTTTTATCCTATGCTTTATTAAATTGTGTTTGTTGTTTTATCCTATACTTTATTAAATTGTATTTATGTTGTTTTATCCTATGCTTTATTAAATTGTATTTATGTTGTTTTATCCTATTCTTTATTAAATTGTATTTATGTTGTTTTAACCTATGCTTTATTAAATTGTATTTATGTTGTTTTATCCTATACTTTATTAAATTGTATTTATGTTGTTTTAACCTATGCTTTATTAAATTGTATTTATGTTGTTTTATCCTATGCTTTATTAAATTGTATTTATGTTGTTTTATCCTATGCTTTATTAAATTGTATTTATGTTGTTTTATACTATGCTTTATTAAATTGTATTTATGTTGTTTTAACCTATGCTTTATTAAATTGTATTTATGTTGTTTTATCCTATACTTTATTAAATTGTATTTATGTTGTTTTAACCTATGCTTTATTAAATTGTATTTACGTTTTTTTATCCTATGCTTTATTAAATTGTATTTCTGTTGTTTTATCCTATGCTTTATTAAATTATGTTTATGTTATTTTATCCTATGCTTTATTAAATTGTATTTATGTTGTTTTATCCTATGCTTTATTAAATTGTATTTATGTTGTTTTAACCTATGCTTTATTAAATTGTATTTATGTTGTTTTATCCTATGCTTTATTAAATTGTATTTATGTTGTTTTAACCTATTCTTTATTAAATTGTGTTTATGTTGTTTTGTCCTATACTTTATTAAATTGTATTTATGTTGTTTTAACCTATGCTTTATTAAATTGTATTTATGTTGTTTTATCCTATGCTTTATTAAATTGTATTTATGTTGTTTTATCCTATGCTTTATTAAATTTTGTTTATGTTGTTTTATCCTATGCTTTATTAAATTGTATTTATGTTGTTTTATCCTATGCTTTATTAAATTGTATTTATGTTGTTTTAACCTATGCTTTATTAAATTGTATTTATGTTGTTTTATCCTATGCTTTATTAAATTGTATTTATGTTGTTTTATCCTATTCTTTATTAAATTGTGTTTATGTTGTTTTATCCTATACTTTATTAAATTGTATTTATGTTGTTTTAACCTATGCTTTATTAAATTGTATTTACGTTTTTTTATCCTATGCTTTATTAAATTGTATTTATGTTGTTTTATCCTATGCTTTATTTAATTTTGTTTATATTGTTTTATCCTATGCTTTATTAAATTGTATTTATGTTGTTTTATCCTACGCTTTATTAAATTGTATTTATGTTGTTTTAACCTATGCTTTATTAAATTGTATTTATGTTGTTTTATCCTATGCTTTATTAAATTGTATTTATGTTGTTTTATCCTATGCTTTATTAAATTGTGTTTATGTTGTTTTGTCCTATACTTTATTAAATTGTATTTATGTTGTTTTAACCTATGCTTTATTAAATTGTATTTATGTTGTTTTATCCTATGCTTTATTAAATTGTATTTATGTTGTTTTATCCTATGCTTTAATAAATTGTGTTTATGTTGTTTTATCCTATGCTTTATTAAATTGTATTTATGTTGTTTTATCCTATGCTTTATTAAATTGTATTTATGTTGTTTTAACCCATGCTTTATTAAATTGTATTTATGTTGTTTTAACCCATGCTTTATAAAATTGTATTTATGTTGTTTTATCATTTGCTTTATTAAATTGTGTTTATGTTGTTTTATCCTTTGCTTTATTAAATTGTATTTATGTTGTTTTATCCTATGCTTTATTAAATTGTATTTATGTTGTTTTAACCTATGCTTTATTAAATTGTATTTATGTTGTTTTATCCTATGCTTTATTAAATTGTATTTATGTTGTTTTATCCTATGCTTTACTAAATTGTATTTATGTTGTTTTATCCTATGCTTTATTAAATTGTATTTATGTTGTTTTAACCTATGCTTTATTAAATTGTATGTATGTTGTTTTATCCTATGCTTTATTAAATTGTATTTATGTTGTTTTTTGCTATGCTTTATTAAACTGCATTTATGTTGTTTTATCCTATGCTTTATTAAATTGTATTTATGTTGTTTTAAACTATGCTTTATTAAATTGTATTTATGTTGTTTTATCCTATGCTTTATTAAATTGTATTTATGTTGTTTTATCCTATGCTTTATTAAATTGTGTTTATCTTGTTTTATCCTATGCTTTATTAAATTGTATTTATGTTGTTTTAACCCATGCTTTATTAAATTGTATTTATGTTGTTTTAACCCATGCTTTATTAAATTGTATTTATGTTGTTTTATCCTATGCTTTATTAAATTGTGTTTATGTTGTTTTATCCTATGCTTTATTAAATTGTATTAATGTTGTTTTATCCTATGCTTTTTTAAATTGTATTTATGTTGTTTTATCCTATGCTTTATTAAATTGTATTTATGTTGTTTTATGCTATGCTTTATTAAACTGCATTTATGTTGTTTTATCCTATGCTTTATTAAATTGTGTTTATGTTGTTTTATCCTATGCTTTTTTAAATTGTATTTATGTTGTTTTATCCTATGCTTTATTAAATTGTATTTATGTTGTTTTATGCTATGCTTTATTAAACTGCATTTATGTTGTTTTATCCTATGCTTTATTAAATTGTATTTATGTTGTTTTATTCTATGCTTTATTAAATTGTATTTATGTTGTTTTATCCTATGCTTTATTAAATTGTATTTATGTTGTTTTATCCTATGCTTTATTAAATTGTATTTATGTTGTTTTATCCTATACTTTATTAAATTGTATTTATGTTGTTTTAACCTATGCTTTATTAAATTGTATTTATGTTGTTTTATCCTATGCTTTATTAAATTGTGTTTATGTTGTTTTATCCTATACTTTATTAAATTGTATTTATGCTGTTTTAACCTATGCTTTATTAAATTGTATTTATGTTGTTTTATCCTATGCTTTATTAAATTGTATTTATGTTGTTTTATCCTATGCTTTACTAAATTGTATTTATGTTGTTTTATCCTATGCTTTATTAAATTGTATTTATGTTGTTTTAACCTATGCTTTATTAAATTGTATGTATGTTGTTTTATCCTATACTTTATTAAATTGTATTTATGTTGTTTTAACCTATGCTTTATTAAATTGTTTTTATGTTGTTTTATCCTATGCTTTATTAAATTGTATTTATGTTGTTTTATCCTATGCTTTATTAAATTGTATTTATTTTGTTTTAACCTATGCTTTATTAAATTGCATTTATGTTGTTTTATCCTATGCTTTATTAAATTGTATTTATGTTGTTTTATCCTATGCTTTATTAAATTGTGTTTATGTTGTTTTATCCTATACTTTATTAAATTGTATTTATGTTGTTTTAAACTATGCTTTATTAAATTGTATTTATGTTGTTTTATCCTATGCTTTATTAAATTGTATTTATGTTGTTTTATCCTATGCTTTATTAAATTGTGTTTATCTTGTTTTAACCTATGCTTTATTAAATTGCATTTATGTTGTTTTATACTATGCTTTATTAAATTGTATTTATGTTGTTTTATCCTATGCTTTATTAAATTGTGTTTATGTTGTTTTATCCTATTCTTTATTAAATTGTATTTATGTTGTTTTAAACTATGCTTTATTAAATTGTATTTATGTTGTTTTATCCTATGCTTTATTAAATTGTATTTATGTTGTTTTATCCTATGCTTTATTAAATTGTGTTTATCTTGTTTTAACCTATGCTTTATTAAATTGTATTTATGTTGTTTTAACCCATGCTTTATTAAATTGTATTTATGTTGTTTTAACCCATGCTTTATTAAATTGTATTTATGTTGTTTTATCCTATGCTTTATTAAATTGTGCTTATGTTGTTTTATCCTATGCTTTATTAAATTGTATTTATGTTGTTTTATCCTATGCTTTATTAAATTGTATTTATGTTGTTTTAACCCATGCTTTATTAAATTATATTTATGTTGTTTTATCCTATGCTTTATTAAATTGTGTTTATGTTGTTTTATCCTATGCTTTTTTAAATTGTATTTATGTTGTTTTATCCTATGCTTTATTAAATTGTATTTATGTTGTTTTATGCTATGCTTTATTAAACTGCATTTATGTTGTTTTATCCTATGCTTTATTAAATTGTATTTATGTTGTTTTATTCTATGCTTTATTAAATTGTATTTATGTTGTTTTATCCTATGCTTTATTAAATTGTATTTATGTTGTTTTATCCTATGCTTTATTAAATTGTATTTATGTTGTTTTATCCTATACTTTATTAAATTGTATTTATGTTGTTTTAACCTATGCTTTATTAAATTGTATTTATGTTGTTTTATCCTATGCTTTATTAAATTGTGTTTATGTTGTTTTATCCTATGCTTTATTAAATTGTATTAATGTTGTTTTATCCTATGCTTTATTAAATTGTATTTATGTTGTTTTATCCTATGCTTTATTAAATTGTATTTATGTTGTTTTATCCTATGCTTTATTAAATTGTATTTATGTTGTTTTATCCTATACTTTATTAAATTGTATTTATGTTGTTTTAACCTATGCTTTATTAAATTGTATTTATGTTGTTTTATCCTATGCTTTATTAAATTGTATTTATGTTGTTTTATCCTATGCTTTATTAAATTGTATTTATGTTGTTTTATCCTATGCTTTATTAAATTGTATTTATGTTGTTTTAACCTATGCTTTATTAAATTGTATGTATGTTGTTTTATCCTATACTTTATTAAATTGTATTTATGTTGTTTTAACCTAAGCTTTATTAAATTGTATTTATGTTGTTTTATCCTATGCTTTATTAAATTGTATTTATGTTGTTTTATCCTATGCTTTATTAAATTGTGTTTATGTTGTTTTATCCTATGCTTTATTAAATTGTATTTATGTTGTTTTATCCTATGCTTTATTAAATTGTATTTATTTTGTTTTAACCTATGCTTTATTAAATTGTATTTATGTTGTTTTATCCTATGCTTTATTAAATTGTATTTATGTTGTTTTATCCTATGCTTTATTAAATTGTATTTATGTTGTTTTATCCTATGCTTTATTAAATTGTATTTATGGTGTTTTAACCTATGCTTTATTAAATTGTATGTATGTTGTTTTATCCTATACTTTATTAAATTGTATTTATGTTGTTTTAACCTATGCTTTATTAAATTGTTTTTATGTTGTTTTATCCTATGCTTTATTAAATTGTATTTATGTTGTTTTATGATACGCTTTATTAAATTGTATTTATTTTGTTTTAACCTATGCTTTATTAAATTGCATTTATGTTGTTTTATCCTATGCTTTATTAAATTGTATTTATGTTGTTTTATCCTATGCTTTATTAAATTGTGTTTATGTTGTTTTATCCTATACTTTATTAAATTGTATTTATGTTGTTTTAAACTATGCTTTATTAAATTGTATTTATGTTGTTTTATCCTATGCTTTATTAAATTGTATTTATGTTGTTTTATCCTATGCTTTATTAAATTGTGTTTATCTTGTTTTAACCTATGCTTTATTAAATTGCATTCATGTTGTTTTATCCTATGCTTTATTAAATTGTATTTATGTTGTTTTATCCTATGCTTTATTAAATTGTGTTTATGTTGTTTTATCCTATACTTTATTAAATTGTATTTATGTTGTTTTAAACTATGCTTTATTAAATTGTATTTATGTTGTTTTATCCTATGCTTTATTAAATTGTATTTATGTTGTTTTATCCTATGCTTTATTAAATTGTGTTTATCTTGTTTTAACCTATGCTTTATTAAATTGTATTTATGTTGTTTTAACCCATGCTTTATTAAATTGTATTTATGTTGTTTTATCCTATGCTTTATTAAATTGTGCTTATGTTGTTTTATCCTATGCTTTATTAAATTGTATTTATGTTGTTTTATCCTATGCTTTATTAAATTGTATTTATGTTGTTTTAACCCATGCTTTATTAAATTGTATTTATGTTGTTTTATCCTATGCTTTATTAAATTGTGTTTATGTTGTTTTATCCTTTGCTTTTTTAAATTGTATTTATGTTGTTTTATCCTATGCTTTATTAAATTGTATTTATGTTGTTTTAAACTATGCTTTATTAAATTGTATTTATGTTGTTTTATCCTATGCTTTATTAAATTGTATTTATGTTGTTTTATCCTATGCTTTATTAAATTGTGTTTATCTTGTTTTATCCTATGCTTTATTAAATTGTATTTATGTTGTTTTAACCCATGCTTTATTAAATTGTATTTATGTTGTTTTAACCCATGCTTTATTAAATTGTATTTATGTTGTTTTATCCTATGCTTTATTAAATTGTGTTTATGTTGTTTTATCCTATGCTTTATTAAATTGTATTTATGGTGTTTTATTCTATGCTTTATTAAACTGCATTTTTGTTGTTTTATCCTATGCTTTATTAAATTGTATTTATGTTGTTTTATTCTATGCTTTATTAAATTGTATTTATGTTGTTTTATCCTATGCTTTATTAAATTGTATTTATGTTGTTTTATCCTTTGCTTTATTAAATTGTATTTATGTTTTTTATTGTATGCTTTATTAAACTGCATTTATGTTGTTTTATCCTATGCTTTATTAAATTGTATTTATGTTGTTTTATCCTATGCTTTATTAAATTGTGTTTATGTTGTTTTATCCTATGCTTTATTAAATTGTATTTATGTTGATTTATTGTATGCTTTATTAAACTGCAATTATGTTGTTTTATCCTATGCTTTGTTAAATTGTATTTATGTTGTTTTATCCTATGTTTTATTAAATTCTATTTCTGTTGTTTTATACTATGCTTTATTAAATTGTATTTATGTTGTTTTATCCTATGCTTTATTAAATTGTGTTTATGTTGTTTTATCCTATGCTTTATTAAATTGTATTTATGTTGTTTTAACCATGCTTTATTAAATTGCATTTATGTTGTTTTATCTTATGCTTTATTAAATTGTATTTATGTTGTTTTATCCTATGCTTTATTAAATTGTATTTATGTTGATTTGTCCTATGCTTTATTAAATTGTATTTATGTTGTTTTAACCTATGCCTTATTAAATTGTATGTATGTTGTTTTATCCTATACTTTATTAAATTGTATTTATGTTGTTTTAACCTATGCTTGATTAAATTGTATTTATGTAGTTTTATCCTATGCTTTATTAAATTGCATTTATGTTGTTTTATCCTATGCTTTATTAAATTGTGTTTATGTTGTTTTATCCTATGCTTTATTAAATTGTATTTATGTTGTTTTATCCTATGCTTTATTAAATTGTATTTATTTTGTTTTAACCTATGCTTTATTAAATTGTATTTATGTTGTTTTATCCTATGCTTTATTAAATTGTGTTTATGTTGTTTTATCCTATACTTTATTAAATTGTATTTATGTTGTTTTATCCTATGCTTTATTAAATTGTATTTATGTTGTTTTAACCCATGCTTTATTAAATTGTATTTATGTTGTTTTATTCTATGCTTTATTAAATTGTATTTATGTTGTTTTATCCTATGCTTTATTAAATTGTGTTTATGTTGTTTTATCCTATACTTTATTAAATTGTATTTATGTTGTTTTATCCTATGCTTTATTAAATTGTATTTATGTTGTTTTAACCTATGCTTTATTAAATTATATGTATGTTGTTTTATCCTATACTTTATTAAATTGTATTTATGTTGTTTTAACCTATGCTTTATTAAATTGTTTTTATGTTGTTTTATCCTATGCTTTATTAAATTGTATTTATGTTGTTTTAACCCATGCTTTATTAAATTGTATTTATGTTGTTTTATCCTATGCTTTATTAAATTGTGTTTATGTTGTTTTATCCTTTGCTTTTTTAAATTGTATTTATGTTGTTTTATCCTATGCTTTATTAAATTGTATTTATGTTGTTTTAAACTATGCTTTATTAAATTGTATTTATGTTGTTTTATCCTATGCTTTATTAAATTGTATTTATGTTGTTTTATCCTATGCTTTATTAAATTGTGTTTATCTTGTTTTATCCTATGCTTTATTAAATTGTATTTATGTTGTTTTAACCCATGCTTTATTAAATTGTATTTATGTTGTTTTAACCCATGCTTTATTAAATTGTATTTATGTTGTTTTATCCTATGCTTTATTAAATTGTGTTTATGTTGTTTTATCCTATGCTTTATTAAATTGTATTTATGGTGTTTTATTCTATGCTTTATTAAACTGCATTTTTGTTGTTTTATCCTATGCTTTATTAAATTGTATTTATGTTGTTTTATTCTATGCTTTATTAAATTGTATTTATGTTGTTTTATCCTATGCTTTATTAAATTGTATTTATGTTGTTTTATCCTTTGCTTTATTAAATTGTATTTATGTTTTTTATTGTATGCTTTATTAAACTGCATTTATGTTGTTTTATCCTATGCTTTATTAAATTGTATTTATGTTGTTTTATCCTATGCTTTATTAAATTGTGTTTATGTTGTTTTATCCTATGCTTTATTAAATTGTATTTATGTTGATTTATTGTATGCTTTATTAAACTGCAATTATGTTGTTTTATCCTATGCTTTGTTAAATTGTATTTATGTTGTTTTATCCTATGTTTTATTAAATTCTATTTCTGTTGTTTTATACTATGCTTTATTAAATTGTATTTATGTTGTTTTATCCTATGCTTTATTAAATTGTGTTTATGTTGTTTTATCCTATGCTTTATTAAATTGTATTTATGTTGTTTTAACCATGCTTTATTAAATTGCATTTATGTTGTTTTATCTTATGCTTTATTAAATTGTATTTATGTTGTTTTATCCTATGCTTTATTAAATTGTATTTATGTTGATTTGTCCTATGCTTTATTAAATTGTATTTATGTTGTTTTAACCTATGCCTTATTAAATTGTATGTATGTTGTTTTATCCTATACTTTATTAAATTGTATTTATGTTGTTTTAACCTATGCTTGATTAAATTGTATTTATGTAGTTTTATCCTATGCTTTATTAAATTGCATTTATGTTGTTTTATCCTATGCTTTATTAAATTGTGTTTATGTTGTTTTATCCTATGCTTTATTAAATTGTATTTATGTTGTTTTATCCTATGCTTTATTAAATTGTATTTATTTTGTTTTAACCTATGCTTTATTAAATTGTATTTATGTTGTTTTATCCTATGCTTTATTAAATTGTGTTTATGTTGTTTTATCCTATACTTTATTAAATTGTATTTATGTTGTTTTATCCTATGCTTTATTAAATTGTATTTATGTTGTTTTAACCCATGCTTTATTAAATTGTATTTATGTTGTTTTATTCTATGCTTTATTAAATTGTATTTATGTTGTTTTATCCTATGCTTTATTAAATTGTGTTTATGTTGTTTTATCCTATACTTTATTAAATTGTATTTATGTTGTTTTATCCTATGCTTTATTAAATTGTATTTATGTTGTTTTAACCTATGCTTTATTAAATTATATGTATGTTGTTTTATCCTATACTTTATTAAATTGTATTTATGTTGTTTTAACCTATGCTTTATTAAATTGTTTTTATGTTGTTTTATCCTATGCTTTATTAAATTGTATTTATGTTGTTTTATCCTATGCTTTATTAAATTGTATTTATTTTGTTTTAACCTATGCTTTATTAAATTGCATTTATGTTGTTTTATCCTATGCTTTATTAAATTGTATTTATGTTGTTTTATCCTATGCTTTATTAAATTGTGTTTATGTTGTTTTATCCTATACTTTATTAAATTGTATTTATGTTGTTTTAAACTATGCTTTATTAAATTGTATTTATGTTGTTTTATCCTATGCTTTATTAAATTGTATTTATGTTGTTTTATCCTATGCTTTATTAAATTGTGTTTATCTTGTTTTAACCTATGCTTTATTAAATTGCATTTATGTTGTTTTATCCTATGCTTTATTAAATTGTATTTATGTTGTTTTATCCTATGCTTTATTAAATTGTGTTTATGTTGTTTTATCCTATACTTTATTAAATTGTATTTATGTTGTTTTAAACTATGCTTTATTAAATTGTATTTATGTTGTTTTATCCTATGCTTTATTAAATTGTATTTATGTTGTTTTAACCCATGCTTTATTAAATTGTATTTATGTTGTTTTAATCTATGCTTTATTAAATTGTATTTATGTTGTTTTATCCTATGCTTTATTAAATTGTATTTATGTTGTTTTATCCAATGCTTTATTAAATTGTGCTTATGTTGTTTTATCCTGTGGTTTATTAAATTGTATTTATGTTGTTTTATCCTATGCTTTATTAAATTGTATTTATGTTGTTTTATCCTATGCTTTATTAAATTGTATTTATGTTGCTTTAACCTTTGCTTTATTAAATTGTATTTATGTTGTTTTATCCTATGCTTTATTAAATGGTATTTATGTTGTTTTATCCTATGCTTTATTAAATTGTATTTATGTTGTTTTAACCTATGCTTTATTAAACTGTATTTATGTTGTTTTATCCTATGCTTTATTAAATTGTATTTATGTTGTTTTATCCTATGCTTTATTAAATTGTATTTATGTTGTTTTAACCTATGCTTTATTAAATGGTATTTATGTTGTTTTAACCTATGCTTTATTAAATTGTATTTATGTTGTTTTATCCTAGGCTTTATTAAATTGTGTTTATGTTGTTTTATCCTATGCTTTATTAAATTGTATTTATGTTGTTTTATCCTATGCTTTATTAAATTGTATTTATGTTGTTTTAACCTATGCTTTATTAAATTGTATTTATGTTGTTTTATCCTATGCTTTATTAAATTGTATTTATGTTGTTTTATCCTATGCTTTATTAAATTGTGTTTGTTGTTTTATCCTATACTTTATTAAATTGTATTTATGTTGTTTTATCCTATGCTTTATTAAATTGTATTTATGTTGTTTTATCCTATTCTTTATTAAATTGTATTTATGTTGTTTTAACCTATGCTTTATTAAATTGTATTTATGTTGTTTTATCCTATACTTTATTAAATTGTATTTATGTTGTTTTAACCTATGCTTTATTAAATTGTATTTATGTTGTTTTATCCTATGCTTTATTAAATTGTATTTATGTTGTTTTATCCTATGCTTTATTAAATTGTATTTATGTTGTTTTATACTATGCTTTATTAAATTGTATTTATGTTGTTTTAACCTATGCTTTATTAAATTGTATTTATGTTGTTTTATCCTATACTTTATTAAATTGTATTTATGTTGTTTTAACCTATGCTTTATTAAATTGTATTTACGTTTTTTTATCCTATGCTTTATTAAATTGTATTTCTGTTGTTTTATCCTATGCTTTATTAAATTATGTTTATGTTGTTTTATCCTATGCTTTATTAAATTGTATTTATGTTGTTTTATCCTATGCTTTATTAAATTGTATTTATGTTGTTTTAACCTATGCTTTATTAAATTGTATTTATGTTGTTTTATCCTATGCTTTATTAAATTGTATTTATGTTGTTTTAACCTATTCTTTATTAAATTGTGTTTATGTTGTTTTGTCCTATACTTTATTAAATTGTATTTATGTTGTTTTAACCTATGCTTTATTAAATTGTATTTATGTTGTTTTATCCTATGCTTTATTAAATTGTATTTATGTTGTTTTATCCTATGCTTTATTAAATTTTGTTTATGTTGTTTTATCCTATGCTTTATTAAATTGTATTTATGTTGTTTTATCCTATGCTTTATTAAATTGTATTTATGTTGTTTTAACCTATGCTTTATTAAATTGTATTTATGTTGTTTTATCCTATGCTTTATTAAATTGTATTTATGTTGTTTTATCCTATTCTTTATTAAATTGTGTTTATGTTGTTTTATCCTATACTTTATTAAATTGTATTTATGTTGTTTTAACCTATGCTTTATTAAATTGTATTTACGTTTTTTTATCCTATGCTTTATTAAATTGTATTTATGTTGTTTTATCCTATGCTTTATTTAATTTTGTTTATATTGTTTTATCCTATGCTTTATTAAATTGTATTTATGTTGTTTTATCCTACGCTTTATTAAATTGTATTTATGTTGTTTTAACCTATGCTTTATTAAATTGTATTTATGTTGTTTTATCCTATGCTTTATTAAATTGTATTTATGTTGTTTTATCCTATGCTTTATTAAATTGTGTTTATGTTGTTTTGTCCTATACTTTATTAAATTGTATTTATGTTGTTTTAACCTATGCTTTATTAAATTGTATTTATGTTGTTTTATCCTATGCTTTATTAAATTGTATTTATGTTGTTTTATCCTATGCTTTAATAAATTGTGTTTATGTTGTTTTATCCTATGCTTTATTAAATTGTATTTATGTTGTTTTATCCTATGCTTTATTAAATTGTATTTATGTTGTTTTAACCCATGCTTTATTAAATTGTATTTATGTTGTTTTAACCCATGCTTTATAAAATTGTATTTATGTTGTTTTATCATTTGCTTTATTAAATTGTGTTTATGTTGTTTTATCCTTTGCTTTATTAAATTGTATTTATGTTGTTTTATCCTATGCTTTATTAAATTGTATTTATGTTGTTTTAACCTATGCTTTATTAAATTGTATTTATGTTGTTTTATCCTATGCTTTATTAAATTGTATTTATGTTGTTTTATCCTATGCTTTACTAAATTGTATTTATGTTGTTTTATCCTATGCTTTATTAAATTGTATTTATGTTGTTTTAACCTATGCTTTATTAAATTGTATGTATGTTGTTTTATCCTATGCTTTATTAAATTGTATTTATGTTGTTTTTTGCTATGCTTTATTAAACTGCATTTATGTTGTTTTATCCTATGCTTTATTAAATTGTATTTATGTTGTTTTAAACTATGCTTTATTAAATTGTATTTATGTTGTTTTATCCTATGCTTTATTAAATTGTATTTATGTTGTTTTATCCTATGCTTTATTAAATTGTGTTTATCTTGTTTTATCCTATGCTTTATTAAATTGTATTTATGTTGTTTTAACCCATGCTTTATTAAATTGTATTTATGTTGTTTTAACCCATGCTTTATTAAATTGTATTTATGTTGTTTTATCCTATGCTTTATTAAATTGTGCTTATGTTGTTTTATCCTATGCTTTATTAAATTGTATTTATGTTGTTTTATCCTATGCTTTATTAAATTGTATTTATGTTGTTTTAACCCATGCTTTATTAAATTGTATTTATGTTGTTTTATCCTATGCTTTATTAAATTGTGTTTATGTTGTTTTATCCTATGCTTTTTTAAATTGTATTTATGTTGTTTTATCCTATGCTTTATTAAATTGTATTTATGGTGTTTTATTCTATGCTTTATTAAACTGCATTTATGTTGTTTTATCCTATGCTTTATTAAATTGTATTTATGTTGTTTTATTCTATGCTTTATTAAATTGTATTTATGTTGTTTTATCCTATGCTTTATTAAATTGTATTTATGTTGTTTTGTCCTTTGCTTTATTAAATTGTATTTATGTTTTTTATTGTATGCTTTATTAAACTGCATTTATGTTGTTTTATCCTATGCTTTATTAAATTGTATTTATGTTGTTTTATCCTATGCTTTATTAAATTGTGTTTATGTTGTTTTATCCTATGCTTTATTAAATTGTATTTATGTTGATTTATTGTATGCTTTATTAAACTGCATTTATGTTGTTTTATCCTATGCTTTGTTAAATTGTATTTATGTTGTTTTATCCTATGTTTTATTAAATTCTATTTCTGTTGTTTTATACTATGCTTTATTAAATTGTATTTATGTTGTTTTATCCTATGCTTTATTAAATTGTGTTTATGTTGTTTTATCCTATGCTTTATTAAATTGTATTTATGTTGTTTTAACCATGCTTTATTAAATTGCATTTATGTTGTTTTATCTTATGCTTTATTAAATTGTATTTATGTTGTTTTATCCTATGCTTTATTAAATTGTATTTATGTTGATTTGTCCTATGCTTTATTAAATTGAATTTATGTTGTTTTAACCTATGCCTTATTAAATTGTATGTATGTTGTTTTATCCTATACTTTATTAAATTGTATTTATGTTGTTTTAACCTATGCTTGATTAAATTGTATTTATGTTGTTTTATCCTATGCTTTATTAAATTGTATTTATGTTGTTTTATCCTATGCTTTATTAAATTGTGTTTATGTTGTTTTATCCTATGCTTTATTAAATTGTATTTATGTTGTTTTATCCTATGCTTTATTAAATTGTATTTATTTTGTTTTAACCTATGCTTTATTAAATTGTATTTATGTTGTTTTATCCTATGCTTTATTAAATTGTGTTTATGTTGTTTTATCCTATACTTTATTAAATTGTATTTATGTTGTTTTATCCTATGCTTTATTAAATTGTATTTATGTTGTTTTAACCCATGCTTTATTAAATTGTATTTATGTTGTTTTATTCTATGCTTTATTAAATTGTGTTTATGTTGTTTTAACCTATGCTTTATTAAATTGTATTTATGTTGTTTTATCCTATGCTTTATTAAATTGTATTTATGTTGTTTTATCCTATTCTTTATTAAATTGTGTTTATGTTGTTTTGTCCTATACTTTATTAAATTGTATTTATGTTGTTTTAACCTATGCTTTATTAAATTGTATTTATGTTGTTTTATCCTATGCTTTATTAAATTGTATTTATGTTGTTTTATCCTATGCTTTAATAAATTGTGTTTATGTTGTTTTATCCTATGCTTTATTAAATTGTATTTATGTTGTTTTATCCTATGCTTTATTAAATTGTATTTATGTTGTTTTAACCCATGCTTTATTAAATTGTATTTATGTTGTTTTAACCCATGCTTTATAAAATTGTATTTATGTTGTTTTATCCTTTGCTTTATTAAATTGTGTTTATGTTGTTTTATCCTTTGCTTTATTAAATTGTATTTATGTTGTTTTATCCTATGCTTTATTAAATTGTATTTATGTTGTTTTATCCTATGCTTTATTAAATTGTATTTATGTTGTTTTATCCTATACTTTATTAAATTGTATTTATGTTGTTTTAACCTATGCTTTATTAAATTGTATTTATGTTATTTTATCCTATGCTTTATTAAATTGTATTTATGTTGTTTTATCCTATGCTTTACTAAATTGTATTTATGTTGTTTTATCCTATGCTTTATTAAATTGTATTTATGTTGTTTTAACCTATGCTTTATTAAATTATATGTATGTTGTTTTATCCTATACTTTATTAAATTGTATTTATGTTGTTTTAACCTAAGCTTTATTAAATTGTTTTTATGTTGTTTTATCCTATGCTTTATTAAATTGTATTTATGTTGTTTTATCTTATGCTTTATTAAATTGTATTTATTTTGTTTTAACCTATGCTTTATTAAATTGCATTTATGTTGTTTTATCCTATGCTTTATTAAATTGTATTTATGTTGTTTTATCCTATGCTTTATTAAATTGTGTTTATGTTGTTTTATCCTATGCTTTACTAAATTGTATTTATGTTGTTTTATCCTATGCTTTATTAAATTGTATTTATGTTGTTTTAACCTATGCTTTATTAAATTATATGTATGTTGTTTTATCCTATACTTTATTAAATTGTATTTATGTTGTTTTAACCTAAGCTTTATTAAATTGTTTTTATGTTGTTTTATCCTATGCTTTATTAAATTGTATTTATGTTGTTTTATCTTATGCTTTATTAAATTGTATTTATTTTGTTTTAACCTATGCTTTATTAAATTGCATTTATGTTGTTTTATCCTATGCTTTATTAAATTGTATTTATGTTGTTTTATCCTATGCTTTATTAAATTGTGTTTATGTTGTTTTATCCTATACTTTATTAAATTGTATTTATGTTGTTTTAAACTATGCTTTATTAAATTGTATTTATGTTGTTTTATCCTATGCTTTATTAAATTGTATTTATGTTGTTTTATCCTATGCTTTATTAAATTGTGTTTATCTTGTTTTAACCTATGCTTTATTAAATTGCATTTATGTTGTTTTATCCTATGCTTTATTAAATTGTATTTATGTTGTTTTATCCTATGCTTTATTAAATTGTGTTTATGTTGTTTTATCCTATACTTTATTAAATTGTATTTATGTTGTTTTAAACTATGCTTTATTAAATTGTATTTATGTTGTTTTATCCTATGCTTTATTAAATTGTATTTATGTTGTTTTAACCCATGCTTTATTAAATTGTATTTATGTTGTTTTAATCTATGCTTTATTAAATTGTATTTATGTTGTTTTATCCTATGCTTTATTAAATTGTATTTATGTTGTTTTATCCAATGCTTTATTAAATTGTGCTTATGTTGTTTTATCCTATGGTTTATTAAATTGTATTTATGTTGTTTTATCCTATGCTTTATTAAATTGTATTTATGTTGTTTTATCCTATGCTTTATTAAATTGTATTTATGTTGCTTTAACCTTTGCTTTATTAAATTGTATTTATGTTGTTTTATCCTATGCTTTATTAAATGGTATTTATGTTGTTTTATCCTATGCTTTATTAAATTGTATTTATGTTGTTTTAACCTATGCTTTATTAAACTGTATTTATGTTGTTTTATCCTATGCTTTATTAAATTGTATTTATGTTGTTTTATCCTATGCTTTATTAAATTGTATTTATGTTGTTTTAACCTATGCTTTATTAAATGGTATTTATGTTGTTTTAACCTATGCTTTATTAAATTGTATTTATGTTGTTTTATCCTATGCTTTATTAAATTGTGTTTATGTTGTTTTATCCTATGCTTTATTAAATTGTATTTATGTTGTTTTATCCTATGCTTTATTAAATTGTATTTATGTTGTTTTAACCTATGCTTTATTAAATTGTATTTATGTTGTTTTATCCTATGCTTTATTAAATTGTATTTATGTTGTTTTATCCTATGCTTTATTAAATTGTGTTTGTTGTTTTATCCTATACTTTATTAAATTGTATTTATGTTGTTTTATCCTATGCTTTATTAAATTGTATTTATGTTGTTTTATCCTATTCTTTATTAAATTGTATTTATGTTGTTTTAACCTATGCTTTATTAAATTGTATTTATGTTGTTTTATCCTATACTTTATTAAATTGTATTTATGTTGTTTTAACCTATGCTTTATTAAATTGTATTTATGTTGTTTTATCCTATGCTTTATTAAATTGTATTTATGTTGTTTTATCCTATGCTTTATTAAATTGTATTTATGTTGTTTTATACTATGCTTTATTAAATTGTATTTATGTTGTTTTAACCTATGCTTTATTAAATTGTATTTATGTTGTTTTATCCTATACTTTATTAAATTGTATTTATGTTGTTTTAACCTATGCTTTATTAAATTGTATTTACGTTTTTTTATCCTATGCTTTATTAAATAGTATTTCTGTTGTTTTATCCTATGCTTTATTAAATTTTGTTTATGTTGTTTTATCCTATGCTTTATTAAATTGTATTTATGTTGTTTTATCCTATGCTTTATTAAATTGTATTTATGTTGTTTTAACCTATGCTTTATTAAATTGTATTTATGTTGTTTTATCCTATGCTTTATTAAATTGTATTTATGTTGTTTTAACCTATTCTTTATTAAATTGTGTTTATGTTGTTTTGTCCTATACTTTATTAAATTGTATTTATGTTGTTTTAACCTATGCTTTATTAAGTTGTATTTATGTTGTTTTATCCTATGCTTTATTAAATTGTATTTATGTTGTTTTATCCTATGCTTTATTAAATTTTGTTTATGTTGTTTTATCCTATGCTTTATTAAATTGTATTTATGTTGTTTTATCCTATGCTTTATTAAATTGTATTTATGTTGTTTTAACCTATGCTTTATTAAATTGTATTTATGTTGTTTTATCCTATGCTTTATTAAATTGTATTTATGTTGTTTTATCCTATTCTTTATTAAATTGTGTTTATGTTGTTTTATCCTATACTTTATTAAATTGTATTTATGTTGTTTTAACCTATGCTTTATTAAATTGTATTTACGTTTTTTTATCCTATGCTTTATTAAATTATATTTATGTTGTTTTATCCTATGCTTTATTTAATTTTGTTTATGTTGTTTTATCCTATGCTTTATTAAATTGTATTTATGTTGTTTTATCCTACGCTTTATTAAATTGTATTTATGTTGTTTTAACCTATGCTTTATTAAATTGTATTTATGTTGTTTTATCCTATGCTTTATTAAATTGTATTTATGTTGTTTTATCCTATGCTTTATTAAATTTTGTTTATGTTGTTTTGTCCTATACTTTATTAAATTGTATTTATGTTGTTTTAACCTATGCTTTATTAAATTGTATTTATGTTGTTTTATCCTATGCTTTATTAAATTGTATTTATGTTGTTTTATCCTATGCTTTATTAAATTGTATTTATGTTGTTTTATCCTATTCTTTATTAAATTGTGTTTATGTTGTTTTATCCTATACTTTATTAAATTGTATTTATGTTGTTTTAACCTATGCTTTATTAAATTGTATTTACGTTTTTTTATCCTATGCTTTATTAAATTGTATTTATGTTGTTTTATCCTATGCTTTATTTAATTTTGTTTATGTTGTTTTATCCTATGCTTTATTAAATTGTATTTATGTTGTTTTATCCTACGCTTTATTAAATTGTATTTATGTTGTTTTAACCTATGCTTTATTAAATTGTATTTATGTTGTTTTATCCTATGCTTTATTAAATTGTATTTATGTTGTTTTATCCTATGCTTTATTAAATTGTGTTTATGTTGTTTTGTCCTATACTTTATTAAATTGTATTTATGTTGTTTTAACCTATGCTTTATTAAATTGTATTTATGTTGTTTTATCCTATGCTTTATTAAATTGTGTTTATGTTGTTTTGTCCTATACTTTATTAAATTGTATTTATGTTGTTTTAACCTATGCTTTATTAAATTGTATTTATGTTGTTTTATCCTATACTTTATTAAATTGTATTTATGTTGTTTTAACCTATGCTTTATTAAATTGTATTTATGTTGTTTTATCCTATGCTTTATTAAATTGTATTTATGTTGTTTTATCCTATGCTTTAATAAATTGTGTTTATGTTGTTTTATCCTATGCTTTATTAAATTGTATTTATGTTGTTTTATCCTATGCTTTATTAAATTGTATTTATGTTGTTTTAACCCATGCTTTATTAAATTGTATTTATGTTGTTTTAACCCATGCTTTATAAAATTGTATTTATGTTGTTTTATCATTTGCTTTATTAAATTGTGTTTATGTTGTTTTATCCTTTGCTTTATTAAATTGTATTTATGTTGTTTTATCCTATGCTTTATTAAATTGTATTTATGTTGTTTTATCCTATGCTTTATTAAATTGTATTTATGTTGTTTTATCCTATACTTTATTAAATTGTATTTATGTTGTTTTAACCTATGCTTTATTAAATTGTATTTATGTTGTTTTATCCTATGCTTTATTAAATTGTATTTATGTTGTTTTATCCTATGCTTTACTAAATTGTATTTATGTTGTTTTATCCTATGCTTTATTAAATTGTATTTATGTTGTTTTAACCTATGCTTTATTAAATTGTATGTATGTTGTTTTATCCTATGCTTTATTAAATTGTATTTATGTTGTTTTATGCTATGCTTTATTAAACTGCATTTATGTTGTTTTATCCTATGCTTTATTAAATTGTATTTATGTTGTTTTAAACTATGCTTTATTAAATTGTATTTATGTTGTTTTATCCTATGCTTTATTAAATTGTATTTATGTTGTTTTATCCTATGCTTTATTAAATTGTGTTTATCTTGTTTTATCCTATGCTTTATTAAATTGTATTTATGTTGTTTTAACCCATGCTTTATTAAATTGTATTTATGTTGTTTTAACCCATGCTTTATTAAATTGTATTTATGTTGTTTTATCCTATGCTTTATTAAATTGTGCTTATGTTGTTTTATCCTATGCTTTATTAAATTGTATTTATGTTGTTTTAACCTATGCTTTATTAAATTGTATTTATGTTGTTTTATCCTATGCTTTATTAAATTGTATTTATGTTGTTTTATCCTATGCTTTAATAAATTGTGTTTATGTTGTTTTATCCTATGCTTTATTAAATTGTATTTATGTTGTTTTATCCTATGCTTTATTAAATTGTATTTATGTTGTTTTAACCCATGCTTTATTAAATTGTATTTATGTTGTTTTAACCCATGCTTTATAAAATTGTATTTATGTTGTTTTATCATTTGCTTTATTAAATTGTGTTTATGTTGTTTTATCCTTTGCTTTATTAAATTGTATTTATGTTGTTTTATCCTATGCTTTATTAAATTGTATTTATGTTGTTTTATCCTATGCTTTATTAAATTGTATTTATGTTGTTTTATCCTATACTTTATTAAATTGTATTTATGTTGTTTTAACCTATGCTTTATTAAATTGTATTTATGTTGTTTTATCCTATGCTTTATTAAATTGTATTTATGTTGTTTTATCCTATGCTTTACTAAATTGTATTTATGTTGTTTTATCCTATGCTTTATTAAATTGTATTTATGTTGTTTTAACCTATGCTTTATTAAATTGTATGTATGTTGTTTTATCCTATGCTTTATTAAATTGTATTTATGTTGTTTTATGCTATGCTTTATTAAACTGCATTTATGTTGTTTTATCCTATGCTTTATTAAATTGTATTTATGTTGTTTTAAACTATGCTTTATTAAATTGTATTTATGTTGTTTTATCCTATGCTTTATTAAATTGTATTTATGTTGTTTTATCCTATGCTTTATTAAATTGTGTTTATCTTGTTTTATCCTATGCTTTATTAAATTGTATTTATGTTGTTTTAACCCATGCTTTATTAAATTGTATTTATGTTGTTTTAACCCATGCTTTATTAAATTGTATTTATGTTGTTTTATCCTATGCTTTATTAAATTGTGCTTATGTTGTTTTATCCTATGCTTTATTAAATTGTATTTATGTTGTTTTATCCTATGCTTTATTAAATTGTATTTATGTTGTTTTAACCCATGCTTTATTAAATTGTATTTATGTTGTTTTATCCTATGCTTTATTAAATTGTGTTTATGTTGTTTTATCCTATGCTTTTTTAAATTGTATTTATGTTGTTTTATCCTATGCTTTATTAAATTGTATTTATGGTGTTTTATTCTATGCTTTATTAAACTGCATTTATGTTGTTTTATCCTATGCTTTATTAAATTGTATTTATGTTGTTTTATTCTATGCTTTATTAAATTGTATTTATGTTGTTTTATCCTATTCTTTATTAAATTGTATTTATGTTGTTTTGTCCTATACTTTATTAAATTGTATTTATGTTGTTTTAACCTATGCTTTATTAAATTGTATTTATGTTGTTTTATCCTATGCTTTATTAAATTGTATTTATGTTGTTTTATCCTATGCTTTAATAAATTGTGTTTATGTTGTTTTATCCTATGCTTTATTAAATTGTATTTATGTTGTTTTATCCTATGCTTTATTAAATTGTATTTATGTTGTTTTAACCCATGCTTTATTAAATTGTATTTATGTTGTTTTAACCCATGCTTTATAAAATTGTATTTATGTTGTTTTATCCTTTGCTTTATTAAATTGTGTTTATGTTGTTTTATCCTTTGCTTTATTAAATTGTATTTATGTTGTTTTATCCTATGCTTTATTAAATTGTATTTATGTTGTTTTATCCTATGCTTTATTAAATTGTATTTATGTTGTTTTATCCTATACTTTATTAAATTGTATTTATGTTGTTTTAACCTATGCTTTATTAAATTGTATTTATGTTGTTTTATCCTATGCTTTATTAAATTGTATTTATGTTGTTTTATCCTATGCTTTACTAAATTGTATTTATGTTGTTTTATCCTATGCTTTATTAAATTGTATTTATGTTGTTTTAACCTATGCTTTATTAAATTATATGTATGTTGTTTTATCCTATACTTTATTAAATTGTATTTATGTTGTTTTAACCTATGCTTTATTAAATTGTTTTTATGTTGTTTTATCCTATGCTTTATTAAATTGTATTTATGTTGTTTTATCTTATGCTTTATTAAATTGTATTTATTTTGTTTTAACCTATGCTTTATTAAATTGCATTTATGTTGTTTTATCCTATGCTTTATTAAATTGTATTTATGTTGTTTTATCCTATGCTTTATTAAATTGTGTTTATGTTGTTTTATCCTATACTTTATTAAATTGTATTTATGTTGTTTTAAACTATGCTTTATTAAATTGTATTTATGTTGTTTTATCCTATGCTTTATTAAATTGTATTTATGTTGTTTTATCCTATGCTTTATTAAATTGTGTTTATCTTGTTTTAACCTATGCTTTATTAAATTGCATTTATGTTGTTTTATCCTATGCTTTATTAAATTGTATTTATGTTGTTTTATCCTATGCTTTATTAAATTGTGTTTATGTTGTTTTATCCTATACTTTATTAAATTGTATTTATGTTGTTTTAAACTATGCTTTATTAAATTGTATTTATGTTGTTTTATCCTATGCTTTATTAAATTGTATTTATGTTGTTTTAACCCATGCTTTATTAAATTGTATTTATGTTGTTTTATCCTATGCTTTATTAAATTTTGTTTATGTTGTTTTATCCTATGCTTTATTAAATTGTATTTATGTTGTTTTATCCTATGCTTTATTAAATTGTATTTATGTTGTTTTAACCTATGCTTTATTAAATTGTATTTATGTTGTTTTATCCTATGCTTTATTAAATTGTATTTATGTTGTTTTATCCTATTCTTTATTAAATTGTGTTTATGTTGTTTTATCCTATACTTTATTAAATTGTATTTATGTTGTTTTAACCTATGCTTTATTAAATTGTATTTACGTTTTTTTATCCTATGCTTTATTAAATTGTATTTATGTTGTTTTATCCTATGCTTTATTTAATTTTGTTTATGTTGTTTTATCCTATGCTTTATTAAATTGTATTTATGTTGTTTTATCCTACGCTTTATTAAATTGTATTTATGTTGTTTTAACCTATGCTTTATTAAATTGTATTTATGTTGTTTTATCCTATGCTTTATTAAATTGTATTTATGTTGTTTTATCCTATGCTTTATTAAATTGTGTTTATGTTGTTTTGTCCTATACTTTATTAAATTGTATTTATGTTGTTTTAACCTATGCTTTATTAAATTGTATTTATGTTGTTTTATCCTATGCTTTATTAAATTGTGTTTATGTTGTTTTGTCCTATACTTTATTAAATTGTATTTATGTTGTTTTAACCTATGCTTTATTAAATTGTATTTATGTTGTTTTATCCTATACTTTATTAAATTGTATTTATGTTGTTTTAACCTATGCTTTATTAAATTGTATTTATGTTGTTTTATCCTATGCTTTATTAAATTGTATTTATGTTGTTTTATCCTATGCTTTAATAAATTGTGTTTATGTTGTTTTATCCTATGCTTTATTAAATTGTATTTATGTTGTTTTATCCTATGCTTTATTAAATTGTATTTATGTTGTTTTAACCCATGCTTTATTAAATTGTATTTATGTTGTTTTAACCCATGCTTTATAAAATTGTATTTATGTTGTTTTATCATTTGCTTTATTAAATTGTGTTTATGTTGTTTTATCCTTTGCTTTATTAAATTGTATTTATGTTGTTTTATCCTATGCTTTATTAAATTGTATTTATGTTGTTTTATCCTATGCTTTATTAAATTGTATTTATGTTGTTTTATCCTATACTTTATTAAATTGTATTTATGTTGTTTTAACCTATGCTTTATTAAATTGTATTTATGTTGTTTTATCCTATGCTTTATTAAATTGTATTTATGTTGTTTTATCCTATGCTTTATTAAATTGTGTTTATCTTGTTTTATCCTATGCTTTATTAAATTGTATTTATGTTGTTTTAACCCATGCTTTATTAAATTGTATTTATGTTGTTTTAACCCATGCTTTATTAAATTGTATTTATGTTGTTTTATCCTATGCTTTATTAAATTGTGCTTATGTTGTTTTATCCTATGCTTTATTAAATTGTATTTATGTTGTTTTATCCTATGCTTTATTAAATTGTATTTATGTTGTTTTAACCCATGCTTTATTAAATTGTATTTATGTTGTTTTATCCTATGCTTTATTAAATTGTGTTTATGTTGTTTTATCCTATGCTTTTTTAAATTGTATTTATGTTGTTTTATCCTATGCTTTATTAAATTGTATTTATGGTGTTTTATTCTATGCTTTATTAAACTGCATTTATGTTGTTTTATCCTATGCTTTATTAAATTGTATTTATGTTGTTTTATTCTATGCTTTATTAAATTGTATTTATGTTGTTTTATCCTATGCTTTATTAAATTGTATTTATGTTGTTTTGTCCTTTGCTTTATTAAATTGTATTTATGTTTTTTATTGTATGCTTTATTAAACTGCATTTATGTTGTTTTATCCTATGCTTTATTAAATTGTATTTATGTTGTTTTATCCTATGCTTTATTAAATTGTGTTTATGTTGTTTTATCCTATGCTTTATTAAATTGTATTTATGTTGATTTATTGTATGCTTTATTAAACTGCATTTATGTTGTTTTATCCTATGCTTTGTTAAATTGTATTTATGTTGTTTTATCCTATGTTTTATTAAATTCTATTTCTGTTGTTTTATACTATGCTTTATTAAATTGTATTTATGTTGTTTTATCCTATGCTTTATTAAATTGTGTTTATGTTGTTTTATCCTATGCTTTATTAAATTGTATTTATGTTGTTTTAACCATGCTTTATTAAATTGCATTTATGTTGTTTTATCTTATGCTTTATTAAATTGTATTTATGTTGTTTTATCCTATGCTTTATTAAATTGTATTTATGTTGATTTGTCCTATGCTTTATTAAATTGTATTTATGTTGTTTTAACCTATGCCTTATTAAATTGTATGTATGTTGTTTTATCCTATACTTTATTAAATTGTATTTATGTTGTTTTAACCTATGCTTGATTAAATTGTATTTCTGTTGTTTTAACCCATGCTTTATAAAATTGTATTTATGTTGTTTTATCCTTTGCTTTATTAAATTGTGTTTATGTTGTTTTATCCTTTGCTTTATTAAATTGTATTTATGTTGTTTTATCCTATGCTTTATTAAATTGTATTTATGTTGTTTTATCCTATGCTTTATTAAATTGTATTTATGTTGTTTTATCCTATACTTTATTAAATTGTATTTATGTTGTTTTAACCTATGCTTTATTAAATTGTATTTATGTTGTTTTATCCTATGCTTTATTAAATTGTATTTATTTTGTTTTAACCTATGCTTTATTAAATTGTATTTATGTTGTTTTATCCTATGCTTTATTAAATTGTGTTTATGTTGTTTTATCCTATACTTTATTAAATTGTATTTATGTTGTTTTATCCTATGCTTTATTAAATTGTATTTATGTTGTTTTAACCCATGCTTTATTAAATTGTATTTATGTTGTTTTATTCTATGCTTTATTAAATTGTATTTATGTTGTTTTAACCTATGCTTTATTAAATTGTATTTATGTTGTTTTATCCTATGCTTTATTAAATTGTATTTATGTTGTTTTATCCTATTCTTTATTAAATTGTGTTTATGTTGTTTTGTCCTATACTTTATTAAATTGTATTTATGTTGTTTTAACCTATGCTTTATTAAATTGTATTTATGTTGTTTTATCCTATGCTTTATTAAATTGTATTTATGTTGTTTTATCCTATGCTTTAATAAATTGTGTTTATGTTGTTTTATCCTATGCTTTATTAAATTGTATTTATGTTGTTTTATCCTATGCTTTATTAAATTGTATTTATGTTGTTTTAACCCATGCTTTATTAAATTGTATTTATGTTGTTTTAACCCATGCTTTATAAAATTGTATTTATGTTGTTTTATCCTTTGCTTTATTAAATTGTGTTTATGTTGTTTTATCCTTTGCTTTATTAAATTGTATTTATGTTGTTTTATCCTATGCTTTATTAAATTGTATTTATGTTGTTTTATCCTATGCTTTATTAAATTGTATTTATGTTGTTTTATCCTATACTTTATTAAATTGTATTTATGTTGTTTTAACCTATGCTTTATTAAATTGTATTTATGTTGTTTTATCCTATGCTTTATTAAATTGTATTTATGTTGTTTTATCCTATGCTTTACTAAATTGTATTTATGTTGTTTTATCCTATGCTTTATTAAATTGTATTTATGTTGTTTTAACCTATGCTTTATTAAATTATATGTATGTTGTTTTATCCTATACTTTATTAAATTGTATTTATGTTGTTTTAACCTATGCTTTATTAAATTGTTTTTATGTTGTTTTATCCTATGCTTTATTAAATTGTATTTATGTTGTTTTATCTTATGCTTTATTAAATTGTATTTATTTTGTTTTAACCTATGCTTTATTAAATTGCATTTATGTTGTTTTATCCTATGCTTTATTAAATTGTATTTATGTTGTTTTATCCTATGCTTTATTAAATTGTGTTTATGTTGTTTTATCCTATACTTTATTAAATTGTATTTATGTTGTTTTAAACTATGCTTTATTAAATTGTATTTATGTTGTTTTATCCTATGCTTTATTAAATTGTATTTATGTTGTTTTATCCTATGCTTTATTAAATTGTGTTTATCTTGTTTTAACCTATGCTTTATTAAATTGCATTTATGTTGTTTTATCCTATGCTTTATTAAATTGTATTTATGTTGTTTTATCCTATGCTTTATTAAATTGTGTTTATGTTGTTTTATCCTATACTTTATTAAATTGTATTTATGTTGTTTTAAACTATGCTTTATTAAATTGTATTTATGTTGTTTTATCCTATGCTTTATTAAATTGTATTTATGTTGTTTTAACCCATGCTTTATTAAATTGTATTTATGTTGTTTTAATCTATGCTTTATTAAATTGTATTTATGTTGTTTTATCCTATGCTTTATTAAATTGTATTTATGTTGTTTTATCCAATGCTTTATTAAATTGTGCTTATGTTGTTTTATCCTATGGTTTATTAAATTGTATTTATGTTGTTTTATCCTATGCTTTATTAAATTGTATTTATGTTGTTTTATCCTATGCTTTATTAAATTGTATTTATGTTGCTTTAACCTTTGCTTTATTAAATTGTATTTATGTTGTTTTATCCTATGCTTTATTAAATGGTATTTATGTTGTTTTATCCTATGCTTTATTAAATTGTATTTATGTTGTTTTAACCTATGCTTTATTAAACTGTATTTATGTTGTTTTATCCTATGCTTTATTAAATTGTATTTATGTTGTTTTATCCTATTCTTTATTAAATTGTATTTATGTTGTTTTAACCTATGCTTTATTAAATGGTATTTATGTTGTTTTAACCTATGCTTTATTAAATTGTATTTATGTTGTTTTATCCTATGCTTTATTAAATTGTGTTTATGTTGTTTTATCCTATGCTTTATTAAATTGTATTTATGTTGTTTTATCCTATGCTTTATTAAATTGTATTTATGTTGTTTTAACCTATGCTTTATTAAATTGTATTTATGTTGTTTTATCGTATGCTTTATTAAATTGTATTTATGTTGTTTTATCCTATGCTTTATTAAATTGTGTTTGTTGTTTTATCCTATACTTTATTAAATTGTATTTATGTTGTTTTATCCTATGCTTTATTAAATTGTATTTATGTTGTTTTATCCTACGCTTTATTAAATTGTATTTATGTTGTTTTAACCTATGCTTTATTAAATTGTATTTACGTTTTTTTATCCTATGCTTTATTAAATTGTATTTATGTTGTTTTATCCTATGCTTTATTTAATTTTGTTTATGTTGTTTTATCCTATGCTTTATTAAATTGTATTTATGTTGTTTTATCCTACGCTTTATTAAATTGTATTTATGTTGTTTTAACCTATGCTTTATTAAATTGTATTTATGTTGTTTTATCCTATGCTTTATTAAATTGTATTTATGTTGTTTTATCCTATGCTTTATTAAATTGTGTTTATGTTGTTTTGTCCTATACTTTATTAAATTGTATTTATGTTGTTTTAACCTATGCTTTATTAAATTGTATTTATGTTGTTTTATCCTATGCTTTATTAAATTGTGTTTATGTTGTTTTGTCCTATACTTTATTAAATTGTATTTATGTTGTTTTAACCTATGCTTTATTAAATTGTATTTATGTTGTTTTATCCTATACTTTATTAAATTGTATTTATGTTGTTTTAACCTATGCTTTATTAAATTGTATTTATGTTGTTTTATCCTATGCTTTATTAAATTGTATTTATGTTGTTTTATCCTATGCTTTAATAAATTGTGTTTATGTTGTTTTATCCTATGCTTTATTAAATTGTATTTATGTTGTTTTATCCTATGCTTTATTAAATTGTATTTATGTTGTTTTAACCCATGCTTTATTAAATTGTATTTATGTTGTTTTAACCCATGCTTTATAAAATTGTATTTATGTTGTTTTATCATTTGCTTTATTAAATTGTGTTTATGTTGTTTTATCCTTTGCTTTATTAAATTGTATTTATGTTGTTTTATCCTATGCTTTATTAAATTGTATTTATGTTGTTTTATCCTATGCTTTATTAAATTGTATTTATGTTGTTTTATCCTATACTTTATTAAATTGTATTTATGTTGTTTTAACCTATGCTTTATTAAATTGTATTTATGTTGTTTTATCCTATGCTTTATTAAATTGTATTTATGTTGTTTTATCCTATGCTTTATTAAATTGTGTTTATCTTGTTTTATCCTATGCTTTATTAAATTGTATTTATGTTGTTTTAACCCATGCTTTATTAAATTGTATTTATGTTGTTTTAACCCATGCTTTATTAAATTGTATTTATGTTGTTTTATCCTATGCTTTATTAAATTGTGCTTATGTTGTTTTATCCTATGCTTTATTAAATTGTATTTATGTTGTTTTATCCTATGCTTTATTAAATTGTATTTATGTTGTTTTAACCCATGCTTTATTAAATTGTATTTATGTTGTTTTATCCTATGCTTTATTAAATTGTGTTTATGTTGTTTTATCCTATGCTTTTTTAAATTGTATTTATGTTGTTTTATCCTATGCTTTATTAAATTGTATTTATGGTGTTTTATTCTATGCTTTATTAAACTGCATTTATGTTGTTTTATCCTATGCTTTATTAAATTGTATTTATGTTGTTTTATTCTATGCTTTATTAAATTGTATTTATGTTGTTTTATCCTATGCTTTATTAAATTGTATTTATGTTGTTTTGTCCTTTGCTTTATTAAATTGTATTTATGTTTTTTATTGTATGCTTTATTAAACTGCATTTATGTTGTTTTATCCTATGCTTTATTAAATTGTATTTATGTTGTTTTATCCTATGCTTTATTAAATTGTGTTTATGTTGTTTTATCCTATGCTTTATTAAATTGTATTTATGTTGATTTATTGTATGCTTTATTAAACTGCATTTATGTTGTTTTATCCTATGCTTTGTTAAATTGTATTTATGTTGTTTTATCCTATGTTTTATTAAATTCTATTTCTGTTGTTTTATACTATGCTTTATTAAATTGTATTTATGTTGTTTTATCCTATGCTTTATTAAATTGTGTTTATGTTGTTTTATCCTATGCTTTATTAAATTGTATTTATGTTGTTTTAACCATGCTTTATTAAATTGCATTTATGTTGTTTTATCTTATGCTTTATTAAATTGTATTTATGTTGTTTTATCCTATGCTTTATTAAATTGTATTTATGTTGATTTGTCCTATGCTTTATTAAATTGTATTTATGTTGTTTTAACCTATGCCTTATTAAATTGTATGTATGTTGTTTTATCCTATACTTTATTAAATTGTATTTATGTTGTTTTAACCTATGCTTGATTAAATTGTATTTATGTTGTTTTAACCCATGCTTTATAAAATTGTATTTATGTTGTTTTATCCTTTGCTTTATTAAATTGTGTTTATGTTGTTTTATCCTTTGCTTTATTAAATTGTATTTATGTTGTTTTATCCTATGCTTTATTAAATTGTATTTATGTTGTTTTATCCTATGCTTTATTAAATTGTATTTATGTTGTTTTATCCTATACTTTATTAAATTGTATTTATGTTGTTTTAACCTATGCTTTATTAAATTGTATTTATGTTGTTTTATCCTATGCTTTATTAAATTGTATTTATTTTGTTTTAACCTATGCTTTATTAAATTGTATTTATGTTGTTTTATCCTATGCTTTATTAAATTGTGTTTATGTTGTTTTATCCTATACTTTATTAAATTGTATTTATGTTGTTTTATCCTATGCTTTATTAAATTGTATTTATGTTGTTTTAACCCATGCTTTATTAAATTGTATTTATGTTGTTTTATTCTATGCTTTATTAAATTGTATTTATGTTGTTTTAACCTATGCTTTATTAAATTGTATTTATGTTGTTTTATCCTATGCTTTATTAAATTGTATTTATGTTGTTTTATCCTATTCTTTATTAAATTGTGTTTATGTTGTTTTGTCCTATACTTTATTAAATTGTATTTATGTTGTTTTAACCTATGCTTTATTAAATTGTATTTATGTTGTTTTATCCTATGCTTTATTAAATTGTATTTATGTTGTTTTATCCTATGCTTTAATAAATTGTGTTTATGTTGTTTTATCCTATGCTTTATTAAATTGTATTTATGTTGTTTTATCCTATGCTTTATTAAATTGTATTTATGTTGTTTTAACCCATGCTTTATTAAATTGTATTTATGTTGTTTTAACCCATGCTTTATAAAATTGTATTTATGTTGTTTTATCCTTTGCTTTATTAAATTGTGTTTATGTTGTTTTATCCTTTGCTTTATTAAATTGTATTTATGTTGTTTTATCCTATGCTTTATTAAATTGTATTTATGTTGTTTTATCCTATGCTTTATTAAATTGTATTTATGTTGTTTTATCCTATACTTTATTAAATTGTATTTATGTTGTTTTAACCTATGCTTTATTAAATTGTATTTATGTTGTTTTATCCTATGCTTTATTAAATTGTATTTATGTTGTTTTATCCTATGCTTTACTAAATTGTATTTATGTTGTTTTATCCTATGCTTTATTAAATTGTATTTATGTTGTTTTAACCTATGCTTTATTAAATTATATGTATGTTGTTTTATCCTATACTTTATTAAATTGTATTTATGTTGTTTTAACCTATGCTTTATTAAATTGTTTTTATGTTGTTTTATCCTATGCTTTATTAAATTGTATTTATGTTGTTTTATCTTATGCTTTATTAAATTGTATTTATTTTGTTTTAACCTATGCTTTATTAAATTGCATTTATGTTGTTTTATCCTATGCTTTATTAAATTGTATTTATGTTGTTTTATCCTATGCTTTATTAAATTGTGTTTATGTTGTTTTATCCTATACTTTATTAAATTGTATTTATGTTGTTTTAAACTATGCTTTATTAAATTGTATTTATGTTGTTTTATCCTATGCTTTATTAAATTGTATTTATGTTGTTTTATCCTATGCTTTATTAAATTGTGTTTATCTTGTTTTAACCTATGCTTTATTAAATTGCATTTATGTTGTTTTATCCTATGCTTTATTAAATTGTATTTATGTTGTTTTATCCTATGCTTTATTAAATTGTGTTTATGTTGTTTTATCCTATACTTTATTAAATTGTATTTATGTTGTTTTAAACTATTCTTTATTAAATTGTATTTATGTTGTTTTATCCTATGCTTTATTAAATTGTATTTATGTTGTTTTAACCCATGCTTTATTAAATTGTATTTATGTTGTTTTAATCTATGCTTTATTAAATTGTATTTATGTTGTTTTATCCTATGCTTTATTAAATTGTATTTATGTTGTTTTATCCAATGCTTTATTAAATTGTGCTTATGTTGTTTTATCCTATGGTTTATTAAATTGTATTTATGTTGTTTTATCCTATGCTTTATTAAATTGTATTTATGTTGTTTTATCCTATGCTTTATTAAATTGTATTTATGTTGCTTTAACCTTTGCTTTATTAAATTGTATTTATGTTGTTTTATCCTATGCTTTATTAAATGGTATTTATGTTGTTTTATCCTATGCTTTATTAAATTGTATTTATGTTGTTTTAACCTATGCTTTATTAAACTGTATTTATGTTGTTTTATCCTATGCTTTATTAAATTGTATTTATGTTGTTTTATCCTATTCTTTATTAAATTGTATTTATGTTGTTTTAACCTATGCTTTATTAAATGGTATTTATGTTGTTTTAACCTATGCTTTATTAAATTGTATTTATGTTGTTTTATCCTATGCTTTATTAAATTGTGTTTATGTTGTTTTATCCTATGCTTTATTAAATTGTATTTATGTTGTTTTATCCTATGCTTTATTAAATTGTATTTATGTTGTTTTAACCTATGCTTTATTAAATTGTATTTATGTTGTTTTATCGTATGCTTTATTAAATTGTATTTATGTTGTTTTATCCTATGCTTTATTAAATTGTGTTTGTTGTTTTATCCTATACTTTATTAAATTGTATTTATGTTGTTTTATCCTATGCTTTATTAAATTGTATTTATGTTGTTTTATCCTATTCTTTATTAAATTGTATTTATGTTGTTTTAACCTATGCTTTATTAAATTGTATTTATGTTGTTTTATCCTATACTTTATTAAATTGTATTTATGTTGTTTTAACCTATGCTTTATTAAATTGTATTTATGTTGTTTTATCCTATGCTTTATTAAATTGTATTTATGTTGTTTTATCCTATGCTTTATTAAATTGTATTTATGTTGTTTTATACTATGCTTTATTAAATTGTATTTATGTTGTTTTAACCTATGCTTTATTAAATTGTATTTATGTTGTTTTATCCTATACTTTATTAAATTGTATTTATGTTGTTTTAACCTATGCTTTATTAAATTGTATTTACGTTTTTTTATCCTATGCTTTATTAAATTGTATTTCTGTTGTTTTATCCTATGCTTTATTAAATTTGGTTTATGTTGTTTTATCCTATGCTTTATTAAATTGTATTTATGTTGTTTTATCCTATGCTTTATTAAATTGTATTTATGTTGTTTTAACCTATGCTTTATTAAATTGTATTTATGTTGTTTTATCCTATGCTTTATTAAATTGTATTTATGTTGTTTTATCCTATTCTTTATTAAATTGTGTTTATGTTGTTTTATCCTATACTTTATTAAATTGTATTTATGTTGTTTTAACCTATGCTTTATTAAATTGTATTTACATTTTTTTATCCTATGCTTTATTAAATTGTATTTATGTTGTTTTATCCTATGCTTTATTTAATTTTGTTTATGTTGTTTTATCCTATGCTTTATTAAATTGTATTTATGTTGTTTTATCCTACGCTTTATTAAATTGTATTTATGTTGTTTTAACCTATGCTTTATTAAATTGTATTTATGTTGTTTTATCCTATGCTTTATTAAATTGTATTTATGTTGTTTTATCCTATGCTTTATTAAATTGTGTTTATGTTGTTTTGTCCTATACTTTATTAAATTGTATTTATGTTGTTTTAACCTATGCTTTATTAAATTGTATTTATGTTGTTTTATCCTATGCTTTATTAAATTGTATTTATGTTGTTTTATCCTATGCTTTAATAAATTGTGTTTATGTTGTTTTATCCTATGCGTTATTAAATTGTATTTATGTTGTTTTATCCTATGCTTTATTAAATTGTATTTATGTTGTTTTAACCCATGCTTTATTAAATTGTATTTATGTTGTTTTAACCCATGCTTTATAAAATTGTATTTATGTTGTTTTATCATTTGCTTTATTAAATTGTGTTTATGTTGTTTTATCCTTTGCTTTATTAAATTGTATTTATGTTGTTTTATCCTATGCTTTATTAAATTGTATTTATGTTGTTTTATCCTATGCTTTATTAAATTGTATTTATGTTGTTTTATCCTATACTTTATTAAATTGTATTTATGTTGTTTTAACCTATGCTTTATTAAATTGTATTTATGTTGTTTTATCCTATGCTTTATTAAATTGTATTTATGTTGTTTTATCCTATGCTTTACTAAATTTTATTTATGTTGTTTTATCCTATGCTTTATTAAATTGTATTTATGTTGTTTTAACCTATGCTTTATTAAATTGTATGTATGTTGTTTTATCCTATACTTTATTAAATTGTATTTATGTTGTTTTAACCTATGCTTTATTAAATTGTTTTTATGTTGTTTTATCCTATGCTTTATTAAATTGTATTTATGTTGTTTTATCCTATGCTTTATTAAATTGTATTTATTTTGTTTTAACCTATGCTTTATTAAATTGCATTTATGTTGTTTTATCCTATGCTTTATTAAATTGTATTTATGTTGTTTTATCCTATGCTTTATTAAATTGTGTTTATGTTGTTTTATCCTATACTTTATTAAATTGTATTTATGTTGTTTTAAACTATGCTTTATTAAATTGTATTTATGTTGTTTTATCCTATGCTTTATTAGATTGTATTTATGTTGTTTTATCCTATGCTTTATTAAATTGTGTTTATCTTGTTTTAACCTATGCTTTATTAAATTGCATTTATGTTGTTTTATCCTATGCTTTATTAAATTGTATTTATGTTGTTTTATCCTATGCTTTATTAAATTGTGTTTATGTTGTTTTATCCTATACTTTATTAAATTGTATTTATGTTGTTTTAAACTATGCTTTATTAAATTGTATTTATGTTGTTTTATCCTATGCTTTATTAAATTGTATTTATGTTGTTTTAACCCATGCTTTATTAAATTGTATTTATGTTGTTTTAATCTATGCTTTATTAAATTGTATTTATGTTGTTTTATCCTATGCTTTATTAAATTGTATTTATGTTGTTTTATCCAATGCTTTATTAAATTGTGCTTATGTTGTTTTATCCTATGGTTTATTAAATTGTATTTATGTTGTTTTATCCTATGCTTTATTAAATTGTATTTATGTTGTTTTATCCTATGCTTTATTAAATTGTATTTATGTTGCTTTAACCTATGCTTTATTAAATTGTATTTATGTTGTTTTATCCTATGCTTTATTAAATGGTATTTATGTTGTTTTATCCTATGCTTTATTAAATTGTATTTATGTTGTTTTAACCTATGCTTTATTAAACTGTATTTATGTTGTTTTATCCTATGCTTTATTAAATTGTATTTATGTTGTTTTATCCTATGCTTTATTAAATTGTATTTATGTTGTTTTAACCTATGCTTTATTAAATGGTATTTATGTTGTTTTAACCTATGCTTTATTAAATTGTATTTATGTTGTTTTATCCTATGCTTTATTAAATTGTGTTTATGTTATTTTATCCTATGCTTTATTAAATTGTATTTATGTTGTTTTATCCTATGCTTTATTAAATTGTATTTATGTTGTTTTAACCTATGCTTTATTAAATTGTATTTATGTTGTTTTATCCTATGCTTTATTAAATTATATTTATGTTGTTTTATCCTATGCTTTATTAAATTGTGTTTGTTGTTTTATCCTATACTTTATTAAATTGTATTTATGTTGTTTTATCCTATGCTTTATTAAATTGTATTTATGTTGTTTTATCCTATTCTTTATTAAATTGTATTTATGTTGTTTTAACCTATGCTTTATTAAATTGTATTTATGTTGTTTTATCCTATACTTTATTAAATTGTATTTATGTTGTTTTAACCTATGCTTTATTAAATTGTATTTATGTTGTTTTATCCTATGCTTTATTAAATTGTATTTATGTTGTTTTATCCTATGCTTTATTAAATTGTATTTATGTTGTTTTATACTATGCTTTATTAAATTGTATTTATGTTGTTTTAACCTATGCTATATTAAATTGTATTTATGTTGTTTTATCCTATACTTTATTAAATTGTATTTATGTTGTTTTAACCTATGCTTTATTAAATTGTATTTACGTTTTTTTATCCTATGCTTTATTAAATTGTATTTCTGTTGTTTTATCCTATGCTTTATTAAATTTTGTTTATGTTGTTTTATCCTATGCTTTATTAAATTGTATTTATGTTGTTTTATCCTATGCTTTATTAAATTGTATTTATGTTGTTTTAACCTATGCTTTATTAAATTGTATTTATGTTGTTTTATCCTATGCTTTATTAAATTGTATTTATGTTGTTTTATCCTATTCTTTATTAAATTGTGTTTATGTTGTTTTGTCCTATACTTTATTAAATTGTATTTATGTTGTTTTAACCTATGCTTTATTAAATTGTATTTATGTTGTTTTATCCTATGCTTTATTAAATTGTATTTATGTTGTTTTATCCTATGCTTTATTAAATTTTGTTTATGTTGTTTTATCCTATGCTTTATTAAATTGTATTTATGTTGTTTTATCCTATGCTTTATTAAATTGTATTTATGTTGTTTTAACCTATGCTTTATTAAATTGTATTTATGTTGTTTTATCCTATGCTTTATTAAATTGTATTTATGTTGTTTTATCCTATTCTTTATTAAATTGTGTTTATGTTGTTTTATCCTATACTTTATTAAATTGTATTTATGTTGTTTTAACCTATGCTTTATTAAATTGTATTTACGTTTTTTTAACCTATGCTTTATTAAATTGTATTTATGTTGTTTTATCCTATTCTTTATTAAATTGTGTTTATGTTGTTTTATCCTATGCTTTATTTAATTTTGTTTATGTTGTTTTATCCTATGCTTTATTAAATTGTATTTATGTTGTTTTATCCTACGCTTTATTAAATTGTATTTATGTTGTTTTAACCTATGCTTTATTAAATTGTATTTATGTTGTTTTATCATATGCTTTATTTAATTTTGTTTATGTTGTTTTATCCTATGCTTTATTAAATTGTATTTATGTTGTTTTAACCCATGCTTTATTAAATTGTATTTATGTTGTTTTATCCTATGCTTTATTTAATTTTGTTTATGTTGTTTTATCCTATGCTTTATTAAATTGTATTTATGTTGTTTTAACCCATGCTTTATTAAATTGTATTTATGTTGTTTTAACCCATGCTTTATAAAATTGTATTTATGTTGTTTTATCCTATGCTTTATTAAATTGTGTTTATGTTGTTTTATCCTTTGCTTTATTAAATTGTATTTATGTTGTTTTATCCTATGCTTTATTAAATTGTATTTATGTTGTTTTATCCTATGCTTTATTAAATTGTATTTATGTTGTTTTATCCTATACTTTATTAAATTGTATTTAAGTTGTTTTAATCTATGCTTTATTAAATTGTATTTATGTTGTTTTATCCTATGCTTTATTAAATTGTATTTATGTTGTTTTATCCTATGCTTTACTAAATTGTATTTATGTTGTTTTATCCTATGCTTTATTAAATTGTATTTATGTTGTTTTAACCTATGCTTTATTAAATTGTATGTATGTTGTTTTATCCTATACTTTATTAAATTGTATTTATGTTGTTTTAACCTATGCTTTATTAAATTGTTTTTATGTTGTTTTATCCTATGCTTTATTAAATTGTATTTATGTTGTTTTATCCTATGCTTTATTAAATTGTATTTATTTTGTTTTAACCTATGCTTTATTAAATTGCATTTATGTTGTTTTATCCTATGCTTTATTAAATTGTATTTATGTTGTTTTATCCTATGCTTTATTAAATTGTGTTTATGTTGTTTTATCCTATACTTTATTAAATTGTATTTATGTTGTTTTAAACTATGCTTTATTAAATTGTATTTATGTTGTTTTAACCTATGCTTTATTAAATTGTATTTTTGTTGTTTTATCCTATGCTTTATTAAATTGTATTTATGTTGTTTTATCCTATTCTTTATTAAATTGTGTTTATGTTGTTTTATCCTATACTTTATTAAATTGTATTTATGTTGTTTTAACCTATGCTTTATTAAATTGTATTTACATTTTTTTATCCTATGCTTTATTAAATTGTATTTATGTTGTTTTATCCTATGCTTTATTTAATTTTGTTTATGTTGTTTTATCCTATGCTTTATTAAATTGTATTTATGTTGTTTTATCCTACGCTTTATTAAATTGTATTTATGTTGTTTTAACCTATGCTTTATTAAATTGTATTTATGTTGTTTTATCCTATGCTTTATTTAATTTTGTTTATGTTGTTTTATCCTATGCTTTATTAAATTGTATTTATGTTGTTTTAACCCATGCTTTATTAAATTGTATTTATGTTGTTTTATCCTATGCTTTATTTAATTTTGTTTATGTTGTTTTATCCTATGCTTTATTAAATTGTATTTATGTTGTTTTAACCCATGCTTTATTAAATTGTATTTATGTTGTTTTAACCCATGCTTTATAAAATTGTATTTATGTTGTTTTATCCTTTGCTTTATTAAATTGTGTTTATGTTGTTTTATCCTTTGCTTTATTAAATTGTATTTATGTTGTTTTATCCTATGCTTTATTAAATTGTATTTATGTTGTTTTATCCTATGCTTTATTAAATTGTATTTATGTTGTTTTATCCTATGCTTTATTAAATTGTGTTTATGTTGTTTTATCCTATGCTTTATTAAATTGTATTTATGTTGTTTTATCCTATGCTTTATTAAATTGTATTTATGTTGTTTTAACCTATGCTTTATTAAATTGTATTTATGTTGTTTTATCCTATGCTTTATTAAATTGTGTTTATGTTGTTTTATCCTATACTTTATTTAATTTTGTTTATGTTGTTTTATCCTATGCTTTATTAAATTGTATTTATGTTGTTTTAACCCATGCTTTATTAAATTGTATTTATGTTGTTTTAACCCATGCTTTATAAAATTGTATTTATGTTGTTTTATCCTATGCTTTATTAAATTGTGTTTATGTTGTTTTATCCTTTGCTTTATTAAATTGTATTTATGTTGTTTTATCCTATGCTTTATTAAATTGTATTTATGTTGTTTTATCCTATGCTTTATTAAATTGTATTTATGTTGTTTTATCCTATACTTTATTAAATTGTATTTAAGTTGTTTTAATCTATGCTTTATTAAATTGTATTTATGTTGTTTTATCCTATGCTTTATTAAATTGTATTTATGTTGTTTTATCCTATGCTTTACTAAATTGTATTTATGTTGTTTTATCCTATGCTTTATTAAATTGTATTTATGTTGTTTTAACCTATGCTTTATTAAATTGTATGTATGTTGTTTTATCCTATACTTTATTAAATTGTATTTATGTTGTTTTAACCTATGCTTTATTAAATTGTTTTTATGTTGTTTTATCCTATGCTTTATTAAATTGTATTTATGTTGTTTTATCCTATGCTTTATTAAATTGTATTTATTTTGTTTTAACCTATGCTTTATTAAATTGCATTTATGTTGTTTTATCCTATGCTTTATTAAATTGTATTTATGTTGTTTTATCCTATGCTTTATTAAATTGTGTTTATGTTGTTTTATCCTATACTTTATTAAATTGTATTTATGTTGTTTTAAACTATGCTTTATTAAATTGTATTTATGTTGTTTTAACCTATGCTTTATTAAATTGTATTTTTGTTGTTTTATCCTATGCTTTATTAAATTGTATTTATGTTGTTTTATCCTATTCTTTATTAAATTGTGTTTATGTTGTTTTATCCTATACTTTATTAAATTGTATTTATGTTGTTTTAACCTATGCTTTATTAAATTGTATTTACATTTTTTTATCCTATGCTTTATTAAATTGTATTTATGTTGTTTTATCCTATGCTTTATTTAATTTTGTTTATGTTGTTTTATCCTATGCTTTATTAAATTGTATTTATGTTGTTTTATCCTACGCTTTATTAAATTGTATTTATGTTGTTTTAACCTATGCTTTATTAAATTGTATTTATGTTGTTTTATCCTATGCTTTATTTAATTTTGTTTATGTTGTTTTATCCTATGCTTTATTAAATTGTATTTATGTTGTTTTAACCCATGCTTTATTAAATTGTATTTATGTTGTTTTATCCTATGCTTTATTTAATTTTGTTTATGTTGTTTTATCCTATGCTTTATTAAATTGTATTTATGTTGTTTTAACCCATGCTTTATTAAATTGTATTTATGTTGTTTTAACCCATGCTTTATAAAATTGTATTTATGTTGTTTTATCCTTTGCTTTATTAAATTGTGTTTATGTTGTTTTATCCTTTGCTTTATTAAATTGTATTTATGTTGTTTTATCCTATGCTTTATTAAATTGTATTTATGTTGTTTTATCCTATGCTTTATTAAATTGTATTTATGTTGTTTTATCCTATACTTTATTAAATTGTATTTATGTTGTTTTAACCTATGCTTTATTAAATTGTATTTATGTTGTTTTATCCTATGCTTTATTAAATTGTTTTTATGTTGTTTTATCCTATGCTTTACTAAATTGTATTTATGTTGTTTTATCCTATGCTTTATTAAATTGTATTTATGTTGTTTTAACCTATGCTTTATTAAATTGTATGTATGTTGTTTTATCCTATACTTTATTAAATTGTATTTATGTTGTTTTAACCTATGCTTTATTAAATTGTTTTTGTGTTGTTTTATCCTATGCTTTATTAAATTGTATTTATGTTGTTTTATCCTATGCTTTATTAAATTGTGTTTATGTTGTTTTATCCTATACTTTATTAAATTGTATTTATGTTGTTTTAAACTATGCTTTATTAAATTGTATTTATGTTGTTTTATCCTATGCTTTATTAAATTGTATTTATGTTGTTTTATCCTATGCTTTATTAAATTGTGTTTATCTTGTTTTAACCTATGCTTTATTAAATTGCATTTATGTTGTTTTATCCTATGCTTTATTAAATTGTATTTATGTTGTTTTATCCTATGCTTTATTAAATTGTGTTTATGTTGTTTTATCCTATACTTTATTAAATTGTATTTATGTTGTTTTAAACTATGCTTTATTAAATTGTATTTATGTTGTTTTATCCTATGCTTTATTAAATTGTATTTATGTTGTTTTATCCTATGCTTTATTAAATTGTGTTTATCTTGTTTTAACCTATGCTTTATTAAATTGTATTTATGTTGTTTTAACCCATGCTTTATTAAATTGTATTTATGTTGTTTTAACCCATGCTTTATTAAATTGTATTTATGTTGTTTTATCCTATGCTTTATTAAATTGTGCTTATGTTGTTTTATCCTATGCTTTATTAAATTGTATTTATGTTGTTTTATCCTATGCTTTATTAAATTGTATTTATGTTGTTTTAACCCATGCTTTATTAAATTGTATTTATGTTGTTTTATCCTATGCTTTATTAAATTGTGTTTATGTTGTTTTATCCTATGCTTTTTTAAATTGTATTTATGTTGTTTTATCCTATGCTTTATTAAATTGTATTTATGTTGTTTTATGCTATGCTTTATTAAACTGCATTTATGTTGTTTTATCCTATGCTTTATTAAATTGTATTTATGTTGTTTTATTCTATGCTTTATTAAATTGTATTTATGTTGTTTTATCCTATGCTTTATTAAATTGTATTTATGTTGTTTTATCCTATGCTTTATTAAATTGTATTTATGTTGTTTTATCCTATACTTTATTAAATTGTATTTATGTTGTTTTAACCTATGCTTTATTAAATTGTATTTATGTTGTTTTATCCTATGCTTTATGAAATTGTGTTTATGTTGTTTTATCCTATACTTTATTAAATTGTATTTATGTTGTTTTAACCTATGCTTTATTAAATTGTATTTATGTTGTTTTATCCTATGCTTTATTAAATTGTATTTATGTTGTTTTATCCTATGCTTTACTAAATTGTATTTATGTTGTTTTATCCTATGCTTTATTAAATTGTATTTATGTTGTTTTAACCTATGCTTTATTAAATTGTATGTATGTTGTTTTATCCTATACTTTATTATATTGTATTTATGTTGTTTTAACCTATGCTTTATTAAATTGTTTTTATGTTGTTTTATCCTATGCTTTATTAAATTGTATTTATGTTGTTTTATCCTATGCTTTATTAAATTGTATTTATTTTGTTTTAACCTATGCTTTATTAAATTGCATTTATGTTGTTTTATCCTATGCTTTATTAAATTGTATTTATGTTGTTTTATCCTATGCTTTATTAAATTGTGTTTATGTTGTTTTATCCTATACTTTATTAAATTGTATTTATGTTGTTTTAAACTATGCTTTATTAAATTGTATTTATGTTGTTTTATCCTATGCTTTATTAAATTGTATTTATGTTGTTTTATCCTATGCTTTATTAAATTGTGTTTATCTTGTTTTAACCTATGCTTTATTAAATTGCATTTATGTTGTTTTATCCTATGCTTTATTAAATTGTATTTATGTTGTTTTATCCTATGCTTTATTAAATTGTGTTTATGTTGTTTTATCCTATACTTTATTAAATTGTATTTATGTTGTTTTAAACTATGCTTTATTAAATTGTATTTATGTTGTTTTATCCTATGCTTTATTAAATTGTATTTATGTTGTTTTATCCTATGCTTTATTAAATTGTGTTTATCTTGTTTTAACCTATGCTTTATTAAATTGTATTTATGTTGTTTTAACCCATGCTTTATTAAATTGTATTTATGTTGTTTTAACCCATGCTTTATTAAATTGTATTTATGTTGTTTTATCCTATGCTTTATTAAATTGTGCTTATGTTGTTTTATCCTATGCTTTATTAAATTGTATTTATGTTGTTTTATCCTATGCTTTATTAAATTGTATTTATGTTGTTTTAACCCATGCTTTATTAAATTGTATTTATGTTGTTTTATCCTATGCTTTATTAAATTGTGTTTATGTTGTTTTATCCTATGCTTTTTTAAATTGTATTTATGTTGTTTTATCCTATGCTTTATTAAATTGTATTTATGTTGTTTTATGCTATGCTTTATTAAACTGCATTTATGTTGTTTTATCCTATGCTTTATTAAATTGTATTTATGTTGTTTTATTCTATGCTTTATTAAATTGTATTTATGTTGTTTTATCCTATGCTTTATTAAATTGTATTTATGTTGTTTTATCCTATGCTTTATTAAATTGTATTTATGTTGTTTTATCCTATACTTTATTAAATTGTATTTATGTTGTTTTAACCTATGCTTTATTAAATTGTATTTATGTTGTTTTATCCTATGCTTTATGAAATTGTGTTTATGTTGTTTTATCCTATACTTTATTAAATTGTATTTATGTTGTTTTAACCTATGCTTTATTAAATTGTATTTATGTTGTTTTATCCTATGCTTTATTAAATTGTATTTATGTTGTTTTATCCTATGCTTTACTAAATTGTATTTATGTTGTTTTATCCTATGCTTTATTAAATTGTATTTATGTTGTTTTAACCTATGCTTTATTAAATTGTATGTATGTTGTTTTATCCTATACTTTATTATATTGTATTTATGTTGTTTTAACCTATGCTTTATTAAATTGTTTTTATGTTGTTTTATCCTATGCTTTATTAAATTGTATTTATGTTGTTTTATCCTATGCTTTATTAAATTGTATTTATTTTGTTTTAACCTATGCTTTATTAAATTGCATTTATGTTGTTTTATCCTATGCTTTATTAAATTGTATTTATGTTGTTTTATCCTATGCTTTATTAAATTGTGTTTATGTTGTTTTATCCTATACTTTATTAAATTGTATTTATGTTGTTTTAAACTATGCTTTATTAAATTGTATTTATGTTGTTTTATCCTATGCTTTATTAAATTGTATTTATGTTGTTTTATCCTATGCTTTATTAAATTGTGTTTATCTTGTTTTAACCTATGCTTTATTAAATTGCATTTATGTTGTTTTATCCTATGCTTTATTAAATTGTATTTATGTTGTTTTATCCTATGCTTTATTAAATTGTGTTTATGTTGTTTTATCCTATACTTTATTAAATTGTATTTATGTTGTTTTAAACTATGCTTTATTAAATTGTATTTATGTTGTTTTATCCTATGCTTTATTAAATTGTATTTATGTTGTTTTATCCTATGCTTTATTAAATTGTGTTTATCTTGTTTTAACCTATGCTTTATTAAATTGTATTTATGTTGTTTTAACCCATGCTTTATTAAATTGTATTTATGTTGTTTTAACCCATGCTTTATTAAATTGTATTTATGTTGTTTTGTCCTATGCTTTATTAAATTGTATTTATGTTGTTTTAAACTATGCTTTATTAAATTGTATTTATGTTGTTTTATCCTATGCTTTATTAAATTGTATTTATGTTGTTTTATCCTATGCTTTATTAAATTGTGTTTATCTTGTTTTAACCTATGCTTTATTAAATTGTATTTATGTTGTTTTAACCCATGCTTTATTAAATTGTATTTATGTTGTTTTAACCCATGCTTTATTAAATTGTATTTATGTTGTTTTATCCTATGCTTTATTAAATTGTGCTTATGTTGTTTTATCCTATGCTTTATTAAATTGTATTTATGTTGTTTTATCCTATGCTTTTTTAAATTGTATTTATGTTGTTTTATCCTATGCTTTATTAAATTGTATTTATGTTGTTTTATGCTATGCTTTATTAAACTGCATTTATGTTGTTTTATCCTATGCTTTATTAAATTGTATTTATGTTGTTTTATTCTATGCTTTATTAAATTGTATTTATGTTGTTTTATCCTATGCTTTATTAAATTGTATTTATGTTGTTTTATCCTATGCTTTATTAAATTGTATTTATGTTGTTTTATCCTATGCTTTATTAAATTGTATTTATGTTGTTTTAACCTATGCTTTATTAAATTGTATGTATGTTGTTTTATCCTATACTTTATTAAATTGTATTTATGTTGTTTTAACCTAAGCTTTATTAAATTGTATTTATGTTGTTTTATCCTATGCTTTATTAAATTGTATTTATGTTGTTTTATCCTATGCTTTATTAAATTGTGTTTATGTTGTTTTATCCTATGCTTTATTAAATTGTATTTATGTTGTTTTATCCTATGCTTTATTAAATTGTATTTATTTTGTTTTAACCTATGCTTTATTAAATTGTATGTATGTTGTTTTATCCTATACTTTATTAAATTGTATTTATGTTGTTTTAACCTATGCTTTATTAAATTGTTTTTATGTTGTTTTATCCTATGCTTTATTAAATTGTATTTATGTTGTTTTATCCTACGCTTTATTAAATTGTATTTATTTTGTTTTAACCTATGCTTTATTAAATTGTATTTATGTTGTTTTATCCTATGCTTTATTAAATTGTGTTTATGTTGTTTTATCCTATGCTTTATTAAATTGTATTTATGTTGTTTTATCCTATGCTTTATTAAATTGTATTTATTTTGTTTTAACCTATGCTTTATTAAATTGTATGTATGTTGTTTTATCCTATACTTTATTAAATTGTATTTATGTTGTTTTAACCTATGCTTTATTAAATTGTTTTTATGTTGTTTTATCCTATGCTTTATTAAATTGTATTTATGTTGTTTTATCCTACGCTTTATTAAATTGTATTTATTTTGTTTTAACCTATGCTTTATTAAATTGTATTTATGTTGTTTTATCCTATGCTTTATTAAATTGTATTTATGTTGTTTTATCCTATGCTTTACTAAATTGTATTTATGTTGTTTTAACCTATGCTTTATTAAATTGTTTTTATGTTGTTTTATCCTATGCTTTATGAAATTGTGTTTATGTTGTTTTATCCTATACTTTATTAAATTGTATTTATGTTGTTTTAACCTATGCTTTATTAAATTGTATTTATGTTGTTTTATCCTATGCTTTATTAAATTGTATTTATGTTGTTTTATCCTATGCTTTACTAAATTGTATTTATGTTGTTTTATCCTATGCTTTATTAAATTGTATTTATGTTGTTTTAACCTATGCTTTATTAAATTGTATGTATGTTGTTTTATCCTATACTTTATTAAATTGTATTTATGTTGTTTTAACCTATGCTTTATTAAATTGTTTTTATGTTGTTTTATCCTATGCTTTATTAAATTGTATTTATGTTGTTTTATCCTATGCTTTATTAAATTGTATTTATTTTGTTTTAACCTATGCTTTATTAAATTGCATTTATGTTGTTTTATCCTATGCTTTATTAAATTGTATTTATGTTGTTTTATCCTATGCTTTATTAAATTGTGTTTATGTTGTTTTATCCTATACTTTATTAAATTGTATTTATGTTGTTTTAAACTATGCTTTATTAAATTGTATTTATGTTGTTTTATCCTATGCTTTATTAAATTGTATTTATGTTGTTTTATCCTATGCTTTATTAAATTGTGTTTATCTTGTTTTAACCTATGCTTTATTAAATTGCATTTATGTTGTTTTATCCTATGCTTTATTAAATTGTATTTATGTTGTTTTATCCTATGCTTTATTAAATTGTGTTAATGTTGTTTTATCCTATACTTTATTAAATTGTATTTATGTTGTTTTAAACTATGCTTTATTAAATTGTATTTATGTTGTTTTATCCTATGCTTTATTAAATTGTATTTATGTTGTTTTATCCTATGCTTTATTAAATTGTGTTTATCTTGTTTTAACCTATGCTTTATTAAATTGTATTTATGTTGTTTTAACCCATGCTTTATTAAATTGTATTTATGTTGTTTTAACCCATGCTTTATTAAATTGTATTTATGTTGTTTTATCCTATGCTTTATTAAATTGTGCTTATGTTGTTTTATCCTATGCTTTATTAAATTGTATTTATGTTGTTTTATCCTATGCTTTATTAAATTGTATTTATGTTGTTTTAACCCATGCTTTATTAAATTATATTTATGTTGTTTTATCCTATGCTTTATTAAATTGTGTTTATGTTGTTTTATCCTATGCTTTTTTAAATTGTATTTATGTTGTTTTATCCTATGCTTTATTAAATTGTATTTATGTTGTTTTATGCTATGCTTTATTAAACTGCATTTATGTTGTTTTATCCTATGCTTTATTAAATTGTATTTATGTTGTTTTATTCTATGCTTTATTAAATTGTATTTATGTTGTTTTATCCTATGCTTTATTAAATTGTATTTATGTTGTTTTATCCTATGCTTTATTAAATTGTATTTATGTTGTTTTATCCTATGCTTTATTAAATTGTATTTATGTTGTTTTAACCTATGCTTTATTAAATTGTATGTATGTTGTTTTATCCTATACTTTATTAAATTGTATTTATGTTGTTTTAACCTAAGCTTTATTAAATTGTATTTATGTTGTTTTATCCTATGCTTTATTAAATTGTATTTATGTTGTTTTATCCTATGCTTTATTAAATTGTGTTTATGTTGTTTTATCCTATGCTTTATTAAATTGTATTTATGTTGTTTTAAACTATGCTTTATTAAATTGTATTTATGTTGTTTTATCCTATGCTTTATTAAATTGTATTTATGTTGTTTTATCCTATGCTTTATTAAATTGTGTTTATCTTGTTTTAACCTATGCTTTATTAAATTGCATTTATGTTGTTTTATCCTATGCTTTATTAAATTGTATTTATGTTGTTTTATCCTATGCTTTATTAAATTGTGTTTATGTTGTTTTATCCTATACTTTATTAAATTGTATTTATGTTGTTTTAAACTATGCTTTATTAAATTGTATTTATGTTGTTTTATCCTATGCTTTATTAAATTGTATTTATGTTGTTTTATCCTATGCTTTATTAAATTGTGTTTATCTTGTTTTAACCTATGCTTTATTAAATTGTATTTATGTTGTTTTAACCCATGCTTTATTAAATTGTATTTATGTTGTTTTATCCTATGCTTTATTAAACTGTGCTTATGTTGTTTTATCCTATGCTTTATTAAATTGTATTTATGTTGTTTTATCCTATGCTTTATTAAATTGTATTTATGTTGTTTTAACCCATGCTTTATTAAATTGTATTTATGTTGTTTTATCCTATGCTTTATTAAATTGTGTTTATGTTGTTTTATCCTTTGCTTTTTTAAATTGTATTTATGTTGTTTTATCCTATACTTTATTAAATTGTATTTATGTTGTTTTAAACTATGCTTTATTAAATTGTATTTATGTTGTTTTATCCTATGCTTTATTAAATTGTATTTATGTTGTTTTATCCTATGCTTTATTAAATTGTGTTTATCTTGTTTTAACCTATGCTTTATTAAATTGTATTTATGTTGTTTTAACCCATGCTTTATTAAATTGTATTTATGTTGTTTTAACCCATGCTTTATTAAATTGTATTTATGTTGTTTTATCCTATGCTTTATTAAATTGTGCTTATGTTGTTTTATCCTATGCTTTATTAAATTGTATTTATGTTGTTTTATCCTATGCTTTATTAAATTGTATTTATGTTGTTTTAACCCATGCTTTATTAAATTATATTTATGTTGTTTTATCCTATGCTTTATTAAATTGTGTTTATGTTGTTTTATCCTATGCTTTTTTAAATTGTATTTATGTTGTTTTATCCTATGCTTTATTAAATTGTATTTATGTTGTTTTATGCTATGCTTTATTAAACTGCATTTATGTTGTTTTATCCTATGCTTTATTAAATTGTATTTATGTTGTTTTATTCTATGCTTTATTAAATTGTATTTATGTTGTTTTATCCTATGCTTTATTAAATTGTATTTATGTTGTTTTATCCTATGCTTTATTAAATTGTATTTATGTTGTTTTATCCTATACTTTATTAAATTGTATTTATGTTGTTTTAACCTATGCTTTATTAAATTGTATTTATGTTGTTTTATCCTATGCTTTATTAAATTGTGTTTATGTTGTTTTATCCTATGCTTTATTAAATTGTATTAATGTTGTTTTATCCTATGCTTTATTAAATTGTATTTATGTTGTTTTATCCTATGCTTTATTAAATTGTATTTATGTTGTTTTATCCTATGCTTTATTAAATTGTATTTATGTTGTTTTATCCTATACTTTATTAAATTGTATTTATGTTGTTTTAACCTATGCTTTATTAAATTGTATTTATGTTGTTTTATCATATGCTTTATTAAATTGTATTTATGTTGTTTTATCCTATGCTTTATTAAATTGTATTTATGTTGTTTTATCCTATGCTTTATTAAATTGTGTTTATGTTGTTTTATCCTATACTTTATTAAATTGTATTTATGTTGTTTTAAACTATGCTTTATTAAATTGTATTTATGTTGTTTTATCCTATGCTTTATTAAATTGTATTTATGTTGTTTTATCCTATGCTTTATTAAATTGTGTTTATCTTGTTTTAACCTATGCTTTATTAAATTGTATTTATGTTGTTTTAACCCATGCTTTATTAAATTGTATTTATGTTGTTTTAACCCATGCTTTATTAAATTGTATTTATGTTGTTTTATCCTATGCTTTATTAAATTGTGCTTATGTTGTTTTATCCTATGCTTTATTAAATTGTATTTATGTTGTTTTATCCTATGCTTTATTAAATTGTATTTATGTTGTTTTAACCCATGCTTTATTAAATTATGTTTATGTTGTTTTATCCTATGCTTTATTAAATTGTGTTTATGTTGTTTTATCCTATGCTTTTTTAAATTGTATTTATGTTGTTTTATCCTATGCTTTATTAAATTGTATTTATGTTGTTTTATGCTATGCTTTATTAAACTGCATTTATGTTGTTTTATCCTATGCTTTATTAAATTGTATTTATGTTGTTTTATTCTATGCTTTATTAAATTGTATTTATGTTGTTTTATCCTATGCTTTATTAAATTGTATTTATGTTGTTTTATCCTATGCTTTATTAAATTGTATTTATGTTGTTTTATCCTATGCTTTATTAAATTGTATTTATGTTGTTTTAACCTATGCTTTATTAAATTGTATGTATGTTGTTTTATCCTATACTTTATTAAATTGTATTTATGTTGTTTTAACCTAAGCTTTATTAAATTGTATTTATGTTGTTTTATCCTATGCTTTATTAAATTGTATTTATGTTGTTTTATCCTATGCTTTATTAAATTGTGTTTATGTTGTTTTATCCTATGCTTTATTAAATTGTATTTATGTTGTTTTAAACTATGCTTTATTAAATTGTATTTATGTTGTTTTATCCTATGCTTTATTAAATTGTATTTATGTTGTTTTATCCTATGCTTTATTAAATTGTGTTTATCTTGTTTTAACCTATGCTTTATTAAATTGCATTTATGTTGTTTTATCCTATGCTTTATTAAATTGTATTTATGTTGTTTTATCCTATGCTTTATTAAATTGTGTTTATGTTGTTTTATCCTATACTTTATTAAATTGTATTTATGTTGTTTTAAACTATGCTTTATTAAATTGTATTTATGTTGTTTTATCCTATGCTTTATTAAATTGTATTTATGTTGTTTTATCCTATGCTTTATTAAATTGTGTTTATCTTGTTTTAACCTATGCTTTATTAAATTGTATTTATGTTGTTTTAACCCATGCTTTATTAAATTGTATTTATGTTGTTTTATCCTATGCTTTATTAAACTGTGCTTATGTTGTTTTATCCTATGCTTTATTAAATTGTATTTATGTTGTTTTATCCTATGCTTTATTAAATTGTATTTATGTTGTTTTAACCCATGCTTTATTAAATTGTATTTATGTTGTTTTATCCTATGCTTTATTAAATTGTGTTTATGTTGTTTTATCCTTTGCTTTTTTAAATTGTATTTATGTTGTTTTATCCTATGCTTTATTAAATTGTATTTATGTTGTTTTATGCTATGCTTTATTAAACTGCATTTATGTTGTTTTATCCTATGCTTTATTAAATTGTATTTATGTTGTTTTAAACTATGCTTTATTAAATTGTGTTTATGTTGTTTTATCCTATACTTTATTAAATTGTATTTATGTTGTTTTAAACTATGCTTTATTAAATTGTATTTATGTTGTTTTATCCTATGCTTTATTAAATTGTATTTATGTTGTTTTATCCTATGCTTTATTAAATTGTGTTTATCTTGTTTTAACCTATGCTTTATTAAATTGCATTCATGTTGTTTTATCCTATGCTTTATTAAATTGTATTTATGTTGTTTTATCCTATGCTTTATTAAATTGTGTTTATGTTGTTTTATCCTATACTTTATTAAATTGTATTTATGTTGTTTTAAACTATGCTTTATTAAATTGTATTTATGTTGTTTTATCCTATGCTTTATTAAATTGTATTTATGTTGTTTTATCCTATGCTTTATTAAATTGTGTTTATCTTGTTTTAACCTATGCTTTATTAAATTGTATTTATGTTGTTTTAACCCATGCTTTATTAAATTGTATTTATGTTGTTTTAACCCATGCTTTATTAAATTGTATTTATGTTGTTTTATCCTATGCTTTATTAAATTGTGCTTATGTTGTTTTATCCTATGCTTTATTAAATTGTATTTATGTTGTTTTATCCTATGCTTTATTAAATTGTATTTATGTTGTTTTAACCCATGCTTTATTAAATTATATTTATGTTGTTTTATCCTATGCTTTATTAAATTGTGTTTATGTTGTTTTATCCTATGCTTTTTTAAATTGTATTTATGTTGTTTTATCCTATGCTTTATTAAATTGTATTTATGTTGTTTTATGCTATGCTTTATTAAACTGCATTTATGTTGTTTTATCCTATGCTTTATTAAATTGTATTTATGTTGTTTTATTCTATGCTTTATTAAATTGTATTTATGTTGTTTTATCCTATGCTTTATTAAATTGTATTTATGTTGTTTTATCCTATGCTTTATTAAATTGTATTTATGTTGTTTTATCCTATACTTTATTAAATTGTATTTATGTTGTTTTAACCTATGCTTTATTAAATTGTATTTATGTTGTTTTATCCTATGCTTTATTAAATTGTGTTTATGTTGTTTTATCCTATGCTTTATTAAATTGTATTAATGTTGTTTTATCCTATGCTTTATTAAATTGTATTTATGTTGTTTTATCCTATGCTTTATTAAATTGGATTTATGTTGTTTTATCCTATGCTTTATTAAATTGTATTTATGTTGTTTTATCCTATACTTTATTAAATTGTATTTATGTTGTTTTAACCTATGCTTTATTAAATTGTATTTATGTTGTTTTATCCTATGCTTTATTAAATTGTATTTATGTTGTTTTATCCTATGCTTTATTAAATTGTATTTATGTTGTTTTATCCTATGCTTTATTAAATTGTATTTATGTTGTTTTAACCTATGCTTTATTAAATTGTATGTATGTTGTTTTATCCTATGCTTTATTAAATTGTGTTTATGTTGTTTTATCCTATACTTTATTAAATTGTATTTATGTTGTTTTAAACTATGCTTTATTAAATTGTATTTATGTTGTTTTATCCTATGCTTTATTAAATTGTATTTATGTTGTTTTATCCTATGCTTTATTAAATTGTGTTTATGTTGTTTTATCCTATGCTTTATTAAATTGTATTTATGTTGTTTTATCCTATGCTTTATTAAATTGTATTTATTTTGTTTTAACCTATGCTTTATTAAATTGTATTTATGTTGTTTTATCCTATGCTTTATTAAATTGTGTTTATGTTGTTTTATCCTATACTTTATTAAACTGTATTTATGTTGTTTTATCCTATGCTTTATTAAATTGTATTTATGTTGTTTTATCCTTTGCTTTATTAAATTTATTAAATTTATTAAAGCATAGGACAAAACAACATAAATACAATTTAATAAAGCATAGGATAAAACAACATAAATACAATTTAATAAAGCATATGATAAAACAACATAAACACAATTTAATAAAGCATAGGATAAAACAACATAAATACAATTTAATAAAGCATAGGATAAAACAACATAAATACAATTTAATCAAGCATAGGTTAAAACAACATAAATACAATTTAATAAAGTATAGGATAAAACAACATACATACAATTTAATAAAGCATAGGTTAAAACAACATAAATACAATTTAATAAAGCATAGGACAAATCAACATAAATACAATTTAATAAAGCATAGGATAAAACAACATAAATACAATTTAATAAAGCATAAGATAAAACAACATAAATGCAATTTAATAAAGCATGGTTAAAACTACATAAATACAATTTAATAAAGCATAGGATAAAACAACATAAACACAATTTAATAAAGCATAGGATAAAACAACATAAATACAATTTAATAAAGCATAGTATAAAACAACAGAAATAGAATTTAATAAAACATAGGATAAAACAACATAAATACAATTTAACAAAGCATAGGATAAAACAACATAAATGCAGTTTAATAAAGCATACAATAAATCAACATAAATACAATTTAATAAAGCATAGGATAAAACAACATAAAAGCAGTTTAATAAAGCATAGAATAAAACACCATAAATACAATTTAATAAAGCATAGGATAAAACAACATAAATACAATTTAATAAAGCATAGGATAAAACAACATAAGCACAATTTAATAAAGCATAGGATAAAACAACATAAATACAATTTAATAAAGCATGGGTTAAAACAACATAAATACAATTTAATAAAGCATGGGTTAAAACAACATTGTATTTATGTTGATTTGTCCTATGCTTTATTAAATTGTATTTATGTTGTTTTAACCTATGCTTTATTAAATTGTATGTATGTTGTTTTATCCTATACTTTATTAAATTGTATTTATGTTGTTTTAACCTATGCTTGATTAAATTGTATTTATGTTGTTTTATCCTATGCTTTATTAAATTGTATTTATGTTGTTTTATCCTATGCTTTATTAAATTGTGTTTATTTTGTTTTATCCTATGCTTTATTAAATTGTATTTATGTTGTTTTATCCTATGCTTTATTAAATTGTATTTATTTTGTTTTAACCTATGCTTTATTAAATTGTATTTATGTTGTTTTATCCTATGCTTTATTAAATTGTGTTTATGTTGTTTTATCCTATGCTTTATTAAATTGTATTTATGTTGTTTTAACCCATGCTTTATTAAATTTTATTTATGTTGTTTTAACCCATGCTTTATTAAATTGTATTTATGTTGTTTTATCCTATGCTTTATTAAATTGAGCTTATGTTGTTTTATCCTATGCTTTACTAAATTGTATTTATGTTGTTTTATCCTATGCTTTATTAAATTGTATTTATGTTGTTTTAACCCATGCTTTATTAAATTGTATTTATGTTGTTTTATCCTATGCTTTATTAAATTGTGTTTATGTTGTTTTATCCTATGCTTTTTTAAATTGTATTTATGTTGTTTTATCCTATGCTTTATTAAATTGTATTTATGGTGTTTTATTCTATGCTTTATTAAACTGCATTTATGTTGTTTTATCCTATGCTTTATTAAATTGTATATATGTTGTTTTATACTATGCTTTATTAAATTGTATTTATGTTGTTTTATCCTATGCTCTATTAAATTGTATTTATGTTGTTTTATCCTATGCTTTATTAAATTGTGTTTATGTTGTTTTATCCTATGCTTTATTAAATTGTATTTATGTTGTTTTAACCATGCTTTATTAAATTGCATTTATGTTGTTTTATGTTATGCTTTATTAAATTGTATTTATGTTGTTTTATCCTATGCTTTATTAAATTGTATTTATGTTGTTTTATCCTATGCTTTATTAAATTGTATATATGTTGTTTTATCCTATGCTTTATTAAATTGTATTTATGTTGTTTTGTCCTATGCTTTATTAAATTTTATTTATGTTGTTTTAACCTATGCTTTATTAAATTGTATTTATGTTGTTTTATCCTATGCTTTATTAAATGGTATTTATGTTGTTTTATCCTATGCTTTATTAAATTGTATTTATGTTGTTTTAACCTATCCTTTATTAAATTGTATTTATGTTGTTTTATCCTATGCTTTATTAAATTGTATTTATGTTGTTTTATCCTATGTTTTATTAAATTCTATTTCTGTTGTTTTATACTATGCTTTATTAAATTGTATTTATGTTGTTTTATCGTATGCTTTATTAAATTGTATTTATGTTGTTTTATCCTATGCTTTATTAAATTGTGTTTATGTTGTTTTATCCTATGCTTTATTAAATTGTATTTATGTTGATTTGTCCTATGCTTTATTAAATTGTATTTATGTTGTTTTAACCTATGCTTTATTAAATTGTATGTATGTTGTTTTATCCTATACTTTATTAAATTGTATTTATGTTGTTTTAACCTATGCTTGATTAAATTGTATTTATGTTGTTTTATCCTATGCTTTATTAAATTGTATTTATGTTGTTTTATCCTATGCTTTATTAAATTGTATTTATGTTGTTTTAAACTATGCTTTATTAAATTGTATTTATGTTGTTTTATCCTATGCTTTATTAAATTGTATTTATGTTGTTTTATCCTATGCTTTATTAAATTGTGTTTATCTTGTTTTATCCTATGCTTTATTAAATTGTATTTATGTTGTTTTAACCCATGCTTTATTAAATTGTATTTATGTTGTTTTAACCCATGCTTTATTAAATTGTATTTATGTTGTTTTATCCTATGCTTTATTAAATTGTGCTTATGTTGTTTTATCCTATGCTTTATTAAATTGTATTTATGTTGTTTTATCCTATGCTTTATTAAATTGTATTTATGTTGTTTTAACCCATGCTTTATTAAATTGTATTTATGTTGTTTTATCCTATGCTTTATTAAATTGTGTTTATGTTGTTTTATCCTATGCTTTTTTAAATTGTATTTATGTTGTTTTATCCTATGCTTTATTAAATTGTATTTATGGTGTTTTATTCTATGCTTTATTAAACTGCATTTATGTTGTTTTATCCTATGCTTTATTAAATTGTATTTATGTTGTTTTATTCTATGCTTTATTAAATTGTATTTATGTTGTTTTATCCTATGCTTTATTAAATTGTATTTATGTTGTTTTATCCTTTGCTTTATTAAATTGTATTTATGTTTTTTATTGTATGCTTTATTAAACTTCATTTATGTTGTTTTATCCTATGCTTTATTAAATTGTATTTATGTTGTTTTATCCTATGCTTTATTAAATTGTGTTTATGTTGTTTTATCCTATGCTTTATTAAATTGTATTTATGTTGATTTATTGTATGCTTTATTAAACTGCATTTATGTTGTTTTATCCTATGCTTTGTTAAATTGTATTTATGTTGTTTTATCCTATGTTTTATTAAATTCTATTTCTGTTGTTTTATACTATGCTTTATTAAATTGTATTTATGTTGTTTTATACTATGCTTTATTAAATTGTGTTTATGTTGTTTTATCCTATGCTTTATTAAATTGTATTTATGTTGTTTTAACCATGCTTTATTAAATTGCATTTATGTTGTTTTATCTTATGCTTTATTAAATTGTATTTATGTTGTTTTATCCTATGCTTTATTAAATTGTATTTATGTTGATTTGTCCTATGCTTTATTAAATTGTATTTATGTTGTTTTAACCTATGCTTTATTAAATTGTATGTATGTTGTTTTATCCTATACTTTATTAAATTGTATTTATGTTGTTTTAACCTATGCTTGATTAAATTGTATTTATGTTGTTTTATCCTATGCTTTATTAAATTGTATTTATGTTGTTTTATCCTATGCTTTATTAAATTGTGTTTATGTTGTTTTATCCTATGCTTTATTAAATTGTATTTATGTTGTTTTATCCTATGCTTTATTAAATTGTATTTATTTTGTTTTAACCTATGCTTTATTAAATTGTATTTATGTTGTTTTATCCTATGCTTTATTAAATTGTGTTTATGTTGTTTTATCCTATACTTTATTAAATTGTATTTATGTTGTTTTATCCTATGCTTTATTAAATTGTATTTATGTTGTTTTAACCCATGCTTTATTAAATTGTATTTATGTTGTTTTATTCTATGCTTTATTAAATTGTATTTATGTTGTTTTATCCTATGCTTTATTAAATTGTATTTATGTTGTTTTATCCTTTGCTTTATTAAATTGTATTTATGTTTTTTATTGTATGCTTTATTAAACTGCATTTATGTTGTTTTATCCTATGCTTTATTAAAATGTATTTATGTTGTTTTATCCTATGCTTTATTAAATTGTGTTTATGTTGTTTTATCCTATGCTTTATTAAATTGTATTTATGTTGATTTATTGTATGCTTTATTAAACTGCATTTATGTTGTTTTATCCTATGCTTTGTTAAATTGTATTTATGTTGTTTTATCCTATGTTTTATTAAATTCTATTTCTGTTGTTTTATACTATGCTTTATTAAATTGTATTTATGTTGTTTTATCCTATGCTTTATTAAATTGTGTTTATGTTGTTTTATCCTATGCTTTATTAAATTGTATTTATGTTGTTTTAACCATGCATTATTAAATTGCATTTATGTTGTTTTATCTTATGCTTTATTAAATTGTATTTATGTTGTTTTATCCTATGCTTTATTAAATTGTATTTATGTTGATTTGTCCTATGCTTTATTAAATTGTATTTATGTTGTTTTAACCTATGCTTTATTAAATTGTATGTATGTTGTTTTATCCTATACTTTATTAAATTGTATTTATGTCGTTTTAACCTATGCTTGATTAAATTGTATTTATGTTGTTTTATCCTATGCTTTATTAAATTGTATTTATGTTGTTTTATCCTATGCTTTATTAAATTGTGTTTATGTTGTTTTATCCTATGCTTTATTAAATTGTATTTATGTTGTTTTATCCTATGCTTTATTAAATTGTATTTATTTTGTTTTAACCTATGCTTTATTAAATTGTATTTATGTTGTTTTATCCTATGCTTTATTAAATTGTGTTTATGTTGTTTTATCCTATACTTTATTAAACTGTATTTATGTTGTTTTATCCTATGCTTTATTAAATTGTATTTATGTTGTTTTATCCTTTGCTTTATTAAATTTATTAAATTTATTAAAGCATAGGACAAAACAACATAAATACAATTTAATAAAGCATAGGATAAAACAACATAAATACAATTTAATAAAGCATATGATAAAACAACATAAACACAATTTAATAAAGCATAGGATAAAACAACATAAATACAATTTAATAAAGCATAGGATAAAACAACATAAATACAATTTAATCAAGCATAGGTTAAAACAACATAAATACAATTTAATAAAGTATAGGATAAAACAACATACATACAATTTAATAAAGCATAGGTTAAAACAACATAAATACAATTTAATAAAGCATAGGACAAATCAACATAAATACAATTTAATAAAGCATAGGATAAAACAACATAAATACAATTTAATAAAGCATAAGATAAAACAACATAAATGCAATTTAATAAAGCATGGTTAAAACTACATAAATACAATTTAATAAAGCATAGGATAAAACAACATAAACACAATTTAATAAAGCATAGGATAAAACAACATAAATACAATTTAATAAAGCATAGTATAAAACAACAGAAATAGAATTTAATAAAACATAGGATAAAACAACATAAATACAATTTAACAAAGCATAGGATAAAACAACATAAATGCAGTTTAATAAAGCATACAATAAATCAACATAAATACAATTTAATAAAGCATAGGATAAAACAACATAAAAGCAGTTTAATAAAGCATAGAATAAAACACCATAAATACAATTTAATAAAGCATAGGATAAAACAACATAAATACAATTTAATAAAGCATAGGATAAAACAACATAAGCACAATTTAATAAAGCATAGGATAAAACAACATAAATACAATTTAATAAAGCATGGGTTAAAACAACATAAATACAATTTAATAAAGCATGGGTTAAAACAACATTGTATTTATGTTGATTTGTCCTATGCTTTATTAAATTGTATTTATGTTGTTTTAACCTATGCTTTATTAAATTGTATGTATGTTGTTTTATCCTATACTTTATTAAATTGTATTTATGTTGTTTTAACCTATGCTTGATTAAATTGTATTTATGTTGTTTTATCCTATGCTTTATTAAATTGTATTTATGTTGTTTTATCCTATGCTTTATTAAATTGTGTTTATTTTGTTTTATCCTATGCTTTATTAAATTGTATTTATGTTGTTTTATCCTATGCTTTATTAAATTGTATTTATTTTGTTTTAACCTATGCTTTATTAAATTGTATTTATGTTGTTTTATCCTATGCTTTATTAAATTGTGTTTATGTTGTTTTATCCTATGCTTTATTAAATTGTATTTATGTTGTTTTAACCCATGCTTTATTAAATTTTATTTATGTTGTTTTAACCCATGCTTTATTAAATTGTATTTATGTTGTTTTATCCTATGCTTTATTAAATTGAGCTTATGTTGTTTTATCCTATGCTTTACTAAATTGTATTTATGTTGTTTTATCCTATGCTTTATTAAATTGTATTTATGTTGTTTTAACCCATGCTTTATTAAATTGTATTTATGTTGTTTTATCCTATGCTTTATTAAATTGTGTTTATGTTGTTTTATCCTATGCTTTTTTAAATTGTATTTATGTTGTTTTATCCTATGCTTTATTAAATTGTATTTATGGTGTTTTATTCTATGCTTTATTAAACTGCATTTATGTTGTTTTATCCTATGCTTTATTAAATTGTATATATGTTGTTTTATACTATGCTTTATTAAATTGTATTTATGTTGTTTTATCCTATGCTCTATTAAATTGTATTTATGTTGTTTTATCCTATGCTTTATTAAATTGTGTTTATGTTGTTTTATCCTATGCTTTATTAAATTGTATTTATGTTGTTTTAACCATGCTTTATTAAATTGCATTTATGTTGTTTTATGTTATGCTTTATTAAATTGTATTTATGTTGTTTTATCCTATGCTTTATTAAATTGTATTTATGTTGTTTTATCCTATGCTTTATTAAATTGTATTTATGTTGTTTTAACCTATCCTTTATTAAATTGTATTTATGTTGTTTTATCCTATGCTTTATTAAATTGTATTTATGTTGTTTTATCCTATGTTTTATTAAATTCTATTTCTGTTGTTTTATACTATGCTTTATTAAATTGTATTTATGTTGTTTTATCGTATGCTTTATTAAATTGTATTTATGTTGTTTTATCCTATGCTTTATTAAATTGTGTTTATGTTGTTTTATCCTATGCTTTATTAAATTGTATTTATGTTGATTTGTCCTATGCTTTATTAAATTGTATTTATGTTGTTTTAACCTATGCTTTATTAAATTGTATGTATGTTGTTTTATCCTATACTTTATTAAATTGTATTTATGTTGTTTTAACCTATGCTTGATTAAATTGTATTTATGTTGTTTTATCCTATGCTTTATTAAATTGTATTTATGTTGTTTTATCCTATGCTTTATTAAATTGTGTTTATGTTGTTTTATCCTATGCTTTATTAAATTGTATTTATGTTGTTTTATCCTATGCTTTATTAAATTGTATTTATTTTGTTTTAACCTATGCTTTATTAAATTGTATTTATGTTGTTTTATCCTATGCTTTATTAAATTGTATTTATGTTGTTTTATCCTATGCTTTATTAAATTGTGTTTATGTTGTTTTATCCTATACTTTATTAAATTGTATTTATGTTGTTTTAAACTATGCTTTATTAAATTGTATTTATGTTGTTTTATCCTATGCTTTATTAAATTGTATTTATGTTGTTTTATCCTATGCTTTATTAAATTGTGTTTATCTTGTTTTATCCAATGCTTTTTTAAATTGTATTTATGTTGTTTTAACCCATGCTTTATTAAATTATATTTATGATGTTTTAACCCATGCTTTATTAAATTGTATTTATGTTGTTTTATCCTATGCTTTATTAAATTGTGCTTATGTTGTTTTATCCTATGCTTTATTAAATTGTATTTATGTTGTTTTATCCTATGCTTTATTAAATTGTATTTATGTTGTTTTAACCCATGCTTTATTAAATTGTATTTATGTTGTTTTATCCTATGCTGTATTAAATTGTGTTTATGTTGTTTTATCCTATGCTTTTTTAAATTGTATTTATGTTGTTTTATCATATGCTTTATTAAATTGTATTTATGGTGTTTTATTCTATGCTTTATTAAACTGCATTTATGTTGTTTTATCCTATGCTTTATTAAATTGTATATATGTTGTTTTATTCTATGCTTTATTAAATTGTATTCATGTTGTTTTATCCTATGCTTTATTAAATTGTATTTATGTTGTTTTATCCTTTGCTTTATTAAATTGTATTTATGTTTTTTATTGTATGCTTTATTAAACTGCATTTATGTTGTTTTATCCTATGCTTTATTAAATTGTATTTATGTTGTTTTATCCTATGCTTTATTAAATTGTGTTTATGTTGTTTTATCCTATGCTTTATTAAATTGTATTTATGTTGTTTTATCCTATGCTTTATTAAATTGTATTTATGTTGTTTTATCCTTTGCTGTATTAAAGTGTATTTATGTTTTTTATTGTATGCTTTATTAAACTGCATTTATGTTGTTTTATCCTATGCTTTATTAAATTGTATTTATGTTGTTTTATCCTATGCTTTATTAAATTGTGTTTATGTTGTTTTATCCTATGCTTTATTAAATTGTATTTATGTTGTTTTATCCTATGCTTTATTAAATTGTATTTATGTTGATTTATTGTATGCTTTATTAAACTGTATTTATGTTGTTTTATCCTATGCTTTATTAAATTGTATTTATGTTGTTTTATCCTATGTTTTATTAAATTCTATTTCTGTTGTTTTATACTATACTTTATTAAATTGTATTTATGTTGTTTTATCCTATGCTTTATTAAATTGTATTTATGTTGTTTTAACCCATGCTTTATTAAATTTTATTTATGTTGTTTTAACCCATGCTTTATTAAATTGTATTTATGTTGTTTTATCCTATGCTTTATTAAATTGAGCTTATGTTGTTTTATCCTATGCTTTACTAAATTGTATTTATGTTGTTTTATCCTATGCTTTATTAAATTGTATTTATGTTGTTTTATCCTATGCTTTATTAAATTGTGTTTATGTTGTTTTATCCTATGCTTTTTTAAATTGTATTTATGTTGTTTTATCGTATGCTTTATTAAATTGTATTTATGGTGTTTTATTCTATGCTTTATTAAACTGCATTTATGTTGTTTTATCCTATGCTTTATTAAATTGTATATATGTTGTTTTATACTATGCTTTATTAAATTGTATTTATGTTGTTTTATCCTATGCTTTATTAAATTGTATTTATGTTGTTTTATCCTATGCTTTATTAAATTGTGTTTATGTTGTTTTATCCTATGCTTTATTAAATTGTATTTATGTTGTTTTAACCATGCTTTATTAAATTGCATTTATGTTGTTTTATGTTATGCTTTATTAAATTGTATTTATGTTGTTTTATCCTATGCTTTATTAAATGTATTTATGTTGTTTTATCCTATGCTTTATTAAATTGTATATATGTTGTTTTATCCTATGCTTTATTAAATTGTATTTATGTTGTTTTGTCCTATGCTTTATTAAATTTTATTTATGTTGTCTTAACCTATGCTTTATTAAATTGTATTTATGTTGTTTTATCCTATGCTTTATTCAAATGGTATTTATGTTGTTTTATCCTATGCTTTATTAAATTGTATTTATGTTGTTTTAACCTATCCTTTATTAAATTGTATTTATGTTGTTTTATCCTATGCTTTATTAAATTGTATTTATGTTGTTTTATCCTATGTTTTATTAAATTCTATTTCTGTTGTTTTATACTATGCTTTATTAAATTGTATTTATGTTGTTTTATCGTATGCTTTATTAAATTGTATTTATGTTGTTTTATCCTATGCTTTATTAAATTGTGTTTATGTTGTTTTATCCTATGCTTTATTAAATTGTATTTATGTTGATTTGTCCTATGCTTTATTAAATTGTATTTATGTTGTTTTATCCTATGCTTTATTAAATTGTATTTATGTTGTTTTATCCTATGCTTTATTAAATTGTATTTATGTTGTTTTATCCTTTGCTTTATTAAATTGTATTTATGTTTTTTATTGTATGCTTTATTAAACTGCATTTATGTTGTTTTATCCTATGCTTTATTAAATTGTATTTATGTTGTTTTATCCTATGCTTTATTAAATTGTGTTTATGTTGTTTTATCCTATGCTTTATTAAATTGTATTTATGTTGTTTTATCCTATGCTTTATTAAATTGTATTTATGTTGATTTATTGTATGCTTTATTAAACTGTATTTATGTTGTTTTATCCTATGCTTTATTAAATTGTATTTATGTTGTTTTATCCTATGTTTTATTAAATTCTATTTCTGTTGTTTTATACTATGCTTTATTAAATTGTATTTCTGTTGTTTTATCCTATGCTTTATTAAATTGTACTTATGTTGTTTTATCCTATGCTTTATTAAATTGTGTTTATGTTGTTTTATCCTATGCTTTATTAAATTGTATTAATGTTGTTTTATCCTATGCTTTATTAAATTGTATTTATGTTGTTTTATCCTATGCTTTATTAAATTGTATTTATGTTGTTTTATCCTATGCTTTATTAAATTGTATTTATGTTGTTTTATCCTATACTTTATTAAATTGTATTTATGTTGTTTTAACCTATGCTTTATTAAATTGTATTTATGTTGTTTTATCCTATGCTTTATTAAATTGTGTTTATCTTGTTTTATCCTATGCTTTTTTAAATTGTATTTATGTTGTTTTAACCCATGCTTTATTAAATTGTATTTATGTTGTTTTAACCCATGCTTTATTAAATTGTATTTATGTTGTTTTATCCTATGCTTTATTAAATTGTGCTTATGTTGTTTTATCCTATGCTGTATTAAATTGTATTTATGTTGTTTTAACCTATGCTTTATTAAATTGTATTTATGTTGTTTTATCCTATGCTTTATTAAATTGTGTTTATCTTGTTTTAACCTATGCTTTATTAAATTGTATTTATGTTGTTTTATCCTATGCTTTATTAAATTGTATTTATGTTGTTTTATCCTATGCTTTATTAAATTGTGTTTATGTTGTTTTATCCTATACTTTATTAAATTGTATTTATGTTGTTTTAAACTATGCTTTATTAAATTGTATTTATGTTGTTTTATCCTATGCTTTATTAAATTGTATTTATGTTGTTTTATCCTATGCTTTATTAAATTGTGTTTATCTTGTTTTAACCTATGCTTTATTAAATTGTATTTATGTTGTTTTAACCCATGCTTTATTAAATTGTATTTATGTTGTTTTAACCCATGCTTTATTAAATTGTATTTATGTTGTTTTATCCTATGCTTTATTAAATTGTGCTTATGTTGTTTTATCCTATGCTTTATTAAATTGTATTTATGTTGTTTTATCCTATGCTTTATTAAATTGTATTTATGTTGTTTTAACCCATGCTTTATTAAATTGTATTTATGTTGTTTTATCCTATGCTTTATTAAATTGTGTTTATGTTGTTTTATCCTATGCTTTTTTAAATTGTATTCATGTTGTTTTATCCTATGCTTTATTAAATTGTATTTATGTTGTTTTATGCTATGCTTTATTAAACTGCATTTATGTTGTTTTATCCTATGCTTTATTAAATTGTATTTATGTTGTTTTATTCTATGCTTTATTAAATTGTATTTATGTTGTTTTATCCTATGCTTTATTAAATTGTATTTATGTTGTTTTATCCTATGCTTTATTAAATTGTATTTATGTTGTTTTATCCTATACTTTATTAAATTGTATTTATATTGTTTTATCCTATACTTTATTAAATTGTATTTATGTTGTTTTAACCTATGCTTTATTAAATTGTATTTATTTTGTTTTATCTTATGCTTTATTAAATTGTGTTTATGTTGTTTTATCCTATGCTTTATTAAATTGTATTAATGTTGTTTTATCCTATGCTTTATTAAATTGTATTTATGTTGTTTTATCCTATGCTTTATTAAATTGTATTTATGTTGTTTTATCCTATGCTTTATTAAATTGTATTTATGTTGTTTTATCCTATACTTTATTAAATTGTATTTATGTTGTTTTGACCTATGCTTTATTAAATTGTATTTATGTTGTTTTATCCTATGCTTTATTAAATTGTATTTATGTTGATTTGTCCTATGCTTTATTAAATTGTATTTATGTTGTTTTAACCTATGCTTTATTAAATTGTATGTATGTTGTTTTATCCTATACTTTATTAAATTGTATTTATGTTGTTTTAACCTATGCTTGATTAAATTGTATTTATGTTGTTTTATCCTATGCTTTATTAAATTGTGTTTATGTTGTTTTATCCTATGCTTTATTAAATTGTATTTATGTTGTTTTATCCTATGCTTTATTAAATTGTATTTATTTTGTTTTAACCTATGCTTTATTAAATTGTATTTATGTTGTTTTATCCTATGCTTTATTAAATTGTATTTATGTTGTTTTATCCTATGCTTTATTAAATTGTGTTTATGTTGTTTTATCCTATACTTTATTAAATTGTATTTATGTTGTTTTAAACTATGCTTTATTAAATTGTATTTATGTTGTTTTATCCTATGCTTTATTAAATTGTATTTATGTTGTTTTATCCTATGCTTTATTAAATTGTGTTTATCTTGTTTTATCCTATGCTTTTTTAAATTGTATTTATGTTGTTTTAACCCATGCTTTATTAAATTGTATTTATATTGTTTTAACCCATGCTTTATTAAATTGTATTTATGTTGTTTTATCCTATGCTTTATTAAATTGTGCTTATGTTGTTTTATCCTATGCTTTATTAAATTGTATTTATGTTGTTTTAACCTATGCTTTATTAAATTGTATTTATGTTGTTTTATCCTATGCTTTATTAAATTGTGTTTATCTTGTTTTAACCTATGCTTTATTAAATTGTATTTATGTTGTTTTATCCTATGCTTTATTAAATTGTATTTATGTTGTTTTATCCTATGCTTTATTAAATTGTGTTTATCTTGTTTTAACCTATGCTTTATTAAATTGTATTTATGTTGTTTTATCCTATGCTTTATTAAATTGTATTTATGTTGTTTTATCCTATGCTTTATTAAATTGTGTTTATGTTGTTTTATCCTATACTTTATTAAATTGTATTTATGTTGTTTTAAACTATGCTTTATTAAATTGTATTTATGTTGTTTTATCCTATGCTTTATTAAATTGTATTTATGTTGTTTTATCCTATGCTTTATTAAATTGTGTTTATCTTGTTTTAACCTATGCTTTATTAAATTGTATTTATGTTGTTTTAACCCATGCTTTATTAAATTGTATTTATGTTGTTGTAACCCATGCTTTATTAAATTGTATTTATGTTGTTTTATCCTATGCTTTATTAAATTGTGCTTATGTTGTTTTATCCTATGCTTTATTAAATTGTATTTATGTTGTTTTATCCTATGCTTTATTAAATTGTATTTATGTTGTTTTAACCCATGCTTTATTAAATTGTATTTATGTTGTTTTATCCTATGCTTTATTAAATTGTGTTTATGTTGTTTTATCCTATGCTTTTTTAAATTGTATTTATGTTGTTTTATCCTATGCTTTATTAAATTGTATTTATGTTGTTTTATGCTATGCTTTATTAAACTGCATTTATGTTGTTTTATCCTATGCTTTATTAAATTGTATTTATGTTGTTTTAACCTATCCTTTATTAAATTGTATTTATGTTGTTTTATCCTATGCTTTATTAAATTGTATTTATGTTGTTTTATCCTATGTTTTATTAAATTCTATTTCTGTTGTTTTATACTATGCTTTATTAAATTGTATTTATGTTGTTTTATCGTATGCTTTATTAAATTGTATTTATGTTGTTTTATCCTATGCTTTATTAAATTGTGTTTATGTTGTTTTATCCTATGCTTTATTAAATTGTATTTATGTTGATTTGTCCTATGCTTTATTAAATTGTATTTATGTTGTTTTATCCTATGCTTTATTAAATTGTATTTATGTTGTTTTATCCTATGCTTTATTAAATTGTATTTATGTTGTTTTATCCTTTGCTTTATTAAATTGTATTTATGTTTTTTATTGTATGCTTTATTAAACTGCATTTATGTTGTTTTATCCTATGCTTTATTAAATTGTATTTATGTTGTTTTATCCTATGCTTTATTAAATTGTGTTTATGTTGTTTTATCCTATGCTTTATTAAATTGTATTTATGTTGTTTTATCCTATGCTTTATTAAATTGTATTTATGTTGATTTATTGTATGCTTTATTAAACTGTATTTATGTTGTTTTATCCTATGCTTTATTAAATTGTATTTATGTTGTTTTATCCTATGTTTTATTAAATTCTATTTCTGTTGTTTTATACTATGCTTTATTAAATTGTATTTCTGTTGTTTTATCCTATGCTTTATTAAATTGTACTTATGTTGTTTTATCCTATGCTTTATTAAATTGTGTTTATGTTGTTTTATCCTATGCTTTATTAAATTGTATTAATGTTGTTTTATCCTATGCTTTATTAAATTGTATTTATGTTGTTTTATCCTATGCTTTATTAAATTGTATTTATGTTGTTTTATCCTATGCTTTATTAAATTGTATTTATGTTGTTTTATCCTATACTTTATTAAATTGTATTTATGTTGTTTTAACCTATGCTTTATTAAATTGTATTTATGTTGTTTTATCCTATGCTTTATTAAATTGTGTTTATCTTGTTTTATCCTATGCTTTTTTAAATTGTATTTATGTTGTTTTAACCCATGCTTTATTAAATTGTATTTATGTTGTTTTAACCCATGCTTTATTAAATTGTATTTATGTTGTTTTATCCTATGCTTTATTAAATTGTGCTTATGTTGTTTTATCCTATGCTGTATTAAATTGTATTTATGTTGTTTTAACCTATGCTTTATTAAATTGTATTTATGTTGTTTTATCCTATGCTTTATTAAATTGTGTTTATCTTGTTTTAACCTATGCTTTATTAAATTGTATTTATGTTGTTTTATCCTATGCTTTATTAAATTGTATTTATGTTGTTTTATCCTATGCTTTATTAAATTGTGTTTATGTTGTTTTATCCTATACTTTATTAAATTGTATTTATGTTGTTTTAAACTATGCTTTATTAAATTGTATTTATGTTGTTTTATCCTATGCTTTATTAAATTGTATTTATGTTGTTTTATCCTATGCTTTATTAAATTGTGTTTATCTTGTTTTAACCTAGCTTTATTAAATTGTATTTATGTTGTTTTAACCCATGCTTTATTAAATTGTATTTATGTTGTTTTAACCCATGCTTTATTAAATTGTATTTATGTTGTTTTATCCTATGCTTTATTAAATTGTGCTTATGTTGTTTTATCCTATGCTTTATTAAATTGTATTTATGTTGTTTTATCCTATGCTTTATTAAATTGTATTTATGTTGTTTTAACCCATGCTTTATTAAATTGTATTTATGTTGTTTTATCCTATGCTTTATTAAATTGTGTTTATGTTGTTTTATCCTATGCTTTTTTAAATTGTATTCATGTTGTTTTATCCTATGCTTTATTAAATTGTATTTATGTTGTTTTATGCTATGCTTTATTAAACTGCATTTATGTTGTTTTATCCTATGCTTTATTAAATTGTATTTATGTTGTTTTATTCTATGCTTTATTAAATTGTATTTATGTTGTTTTATCCTATGCTTTATTAAATTGTATTTATGTTGTTTTATCCTATGCTTTATTAAATTGTATTTATGTTGTTTTATCCTATACTTTATTAAATTGTATTTATATTGTTTTATCCTATACTTTATTAAATTGTATTTATGTTGTTTTAACCTATGCTTTATTAAATTGTATTTATTTTGTTTTATCTTATGCTTTATTAAATTGTGTTTATGTTGTTTTATCCTATGCTTTATTAAATTGTATTAATGTTGTTTTATCCTATGCTTTATTAAATTGTATTTATGTTGTTTTATCCTATGCTTTATTAAATTGTATTTATGTTGTTTTATCCTATGCTTTATTAAATTGTATTTATGTTGTTTTATCCTATACTTTATTAAATTGTATTTATGTTGTTTTAACCTATGCTTTATTAAATTGTATTTATGTTGTTTTATCCTATGCTTTATTAAATTGTATTTATGTTGATTTGTCCTATGCTTTATTAAATTGTATTTATGTTGTTTTAACCTATGCTTTATTAAATTGTATGTATGTTGTTTTATCCTATACTTTATTAAATTGTATTTATGTTGTTTTAACCTATGCTTGATTAAATTGTATTTATGTTGTTTTATCCTATGCTTTATTAAATTGTGTTTATGTTGTTTTATCCTATGCTTTATTAAATTGTATTTATGTTGTTTTATCCTATGCTTTATTAAATTGTATTTATTTTGTTTTAACCTATGCTTTATTAAATTGTATTTATGTTGTTTTATCCTATGCTTTATTAAATTGTATTTATGTTGTTTTATCCTATGCTTTATTAAATTGTGTTTATGTTGTTTTATCCTATACTTTATTAAATTGTATTTATGTTGTTTTAAACTATGCTTTATTAAATTGTATTTATGTTGTTTTATCCTATGCTTTATTAAATTGTATTTATGTTGTTTTATCCTATGCTTTATTAAATTGTGTTTATCTTGTTTTATCCTATGCTTTTTTAAATTGTATTTATGTTGTTTTAACCCATGCTTTATTAAATTGTATTTATATTGTTTTAACCCATGCTTTATTAAATTGTATTTATGTTGTTTTATCCTATGCTTTATTAAATTGTGCTTATGTTGTTTTATCCTATGCTTTATTAAATTGTATTTATGTTGTTTTAACCTATGCTTTATTAAATTGTATTTATGTTGTTTTATCCTATGCTTTATTAAATTGTGTTTATCTTGTTTTAACCTATGCTTTATTAAATTGTATTTATGTTGTTTTATCCTATGCTTTATTAAATTGTATTTATGTTGTTTTATCCTATGCTTTATTAAATTGTGTTTATCTTGTTTTAACCTATGCTTTATTAAATTGTATTTATGTTGTTTTATCCTATGCTTTATTAAATTGTATTTATGTTGTTTTATCCTATGCTTTATTAAATTGTGTTTATGTTGTTTTATCCTATACTTTATTAAATTGTATTTATGTTGTTTTAAACTATGCTTTATTAAATTGTATTTATGTTGTTTTATCCTATGCTTTATTAAATTGTATTTATGTTGTTTTATCCTATGCTTTATTAAATTGTGTTTATCTTGTTTTAACCTATGCTTTATTAAATTGTATTTATGTTGTTTTAACCCATGCTTTATTAAATTGTATTTATGTTGTTGTAACCCATGCTTTATTAAATTGTATTTATGTTGTTTTATCCTATGCTTTATTAAATTGTGCTTATGTTGTTTTATCCTATGCTTTATTAAATTGTATTTATGTTGTTTTATCCTATGCTTTATTAAATTGTATTTATGTTGTTTTAACCCATGCTTTATTAAATTGTATTTATGTTGTTTTATCCTATGCTTTATTAAATTGTGTTTATGTTGTTTTATCCTATGCTTTTTTAAATTGTATTTATGTTGTTTTATCCTATGCTTTATTAAATTGTATTTATGTTGTTTTATGCTATGCTTTATTAAACTGCATTTATGTTGTTTTATCCTATGCTTTATTAAATTGTATTTATGTTGTTTTATTCTATGCTTTAATAAATTGTATTTATGTTGTTTTATCCTATGCTTTATTAAATTGTATTTATGTTGTTTTATCCTATGCTTTATTAAATTGTATTTATGTTGTTTTATCCTATACTTTATTAAATTGTATTTATGTTGTTTTATCCTATACTTTATTAAATTGTATTTATGTTGTTTTAACCTATGCTTTATTAAATTGTATTTACGTTGTTTTATCCTATGCTTTATTAAATTGTGTTTATGTTGTTTTATCCTATGCTTTATTAAATTGTATTAATGTTGTTTTATCCTATGCTTTATTAAATTGTATTTATGTTGTTTTATCCTATGCTTTATTAAATTGTATTTATGTTGTTTTATCCTATGCTTTATTAAATTGTATTTATGTTGTTTTATCCTATACTTTATTAAATTGTATTTATGTTGTTTTAACCTATGCTTTATTAAATTGTATTTATGTTGTTTTATCCTATGCTTTATTAAATTGTGTTTATCTTGTTTTATCCTATGCTTTTTTAAATTGTATTTATGTTGTTTTAACCCATGCTTTATTAAATTGTATTTATGTTGTTTTAACCCATGCTTTATTAAATTGTATTTATGTTGTTTTATTCTATGCTTTATTAAATTGTGCTTATGTTGTTTTATCCAATGCTGTATTAAATTGTATTTATGTTGTTTTAACCTATGCTTTATTAAATTGTATTTATGTTGTTTTATCCTATGCTTTATTAAATTGTGTTTATCTTGTTTTAACCTATGCTTTATTAAATTGTATTTATGTTGTTTTATCCTATGCTTTATTAAATTGTATTTATGTTGTTTTATCCTATGCTTTATTAAATTGTGTTTATGTTGTTTTATCCTATACTTTATTAAATTGTATTTATGTTGTTTTAAACTATGCTTTATTAAATTGTATTTATGTTGTTTTATCCTATGCTTTATTAAATTGTATTTATGTTGTTTTATCCTATGCTTTATTAAATTGTGTTTATCTTGTTTTAACCTATGCTTTATTAAATTGTATTTATGTTGTTTTAACCCATGCTTTATTAAATTGTATTTATGTTGTTTTAACCCATGCTTTATTAAATTGTATTTATGTTGTTTTATCCTATGCTTTATTAAATTGTGCTTATGTTGTTTTATCCTATGCTTTATTAAATTGTATTTATGTTGTTTTATCCTATGCTTTATTAAATTGTATTTATGTTGTTTTAACCCATGCTTTATTAAATTGTATTTATGTTGTTTTATCCTATGCTTTATTAAATTGTGTTTATGTTGTTTTATCCTATGCTTTTTTAAATTGTATTTATGTTGTTTTATCCTATGCTTTATTAAATTGTATTTATGTTGTTTTATGCTATGCTTTATTAAACTGCATTTATGTTGTTTTATCCTATGCTTTATTAAATTGTATTTATGTTGTTTTATTCTATGCTTTATTAAATTGTATTTATGTTGTTTTATCCTATGCTTTATTAAATTGTATTTATGTTGTTTTATCCTATACTTTATTAAATTGTATTTATGTTGTTTTATCCTATGCTTTATTAAATTGTATTTATGTTGTTTTATCCTATGCTTTATTAAATTGTGTTTATCTTGTTTTATCCTATGCTTTTTTAAATTGTATTTATGTTGTTTTAACCCATGCTTTATTAAATTGTATTTATATTGTTTTAACCCATGCTTTATTAAATTGTATTTATGTTGTTTTATCCTATGCTTTATTAAATTGTGCTTATGTTGTTTTATCCTATGCTTTATTAAATTGTATTTATGTTGTTTTAACCTATGCTTTATTAAATTGTATTTATGTTGTTTTATCCTATGCTTTATTAAATTGTGTTTATCTTGTTTTAACCTATGCTTTATTAAATTGTATTTATGTTGTTTTATCCTATGCTTTATTAAATTGTATTTATGTTGTTTTATCCTATGCTTTATTAAATTGTGTTTATCTTGTTTTAACCTATGCTTTATTAAATTGTATTTATGTTGTTTTATCCTATGCTTTATTAAATTGTATTTATGTTGTTTTATCCTATGCTTTATTAAATTGTGTTTATGTTGTTTTATCCTATACTTTATTAAATTGTATTTATGTTGTTTTAAACTATGCTTTATTAAATTGTATTTATGTTGTTTTATCCTATGCTTTATTAAATTGTATTTATGTTGTTTTATCCTATGCTTTATTAAATTGTGTTTATCTTGTTTTAACCTATGCTTTATTAAATTGTATTTATGTTGTTTTAACCCATGCTTTATTAAATTGTATTTATGTTGTTGTAACCCATGCTTTATTAAATTGTATTTATGTTGTTTTATCCTATGCTTTATTAAATTGTGCTTATGTTGTTTTATCCTATGCTTTATTAAATTGTATTTATGTTGTTTTATCCTATGCTTTATTAAATTGTATTTATGTTGTTTTAACCCATGCTTTATTAAATTGTATTTATGTTGTTTTATCCTATGCTTTATTAAATTGTGTTTATGTTGTTTTATCCTATGCTTTTTTAAATTGTATTTATGTTGTTTTATCCTATGCTTTATTAAATTGTATTTATGTTGTTTTATGCTATGCTTTATTAAACTGCATTTATGTTGTTTTATCCTATGCTTTATTAAATTGTATTTATGTTGTTTTATTCTATGCTTTAATAAATTGTATTTATGTTGTTTTATCCTATGCTTTATTAAATTGTATTTATGTTGTTTTATCCTATGCTTTATTAAATTGTATTTATGTTGTTTTATCCTATACTTTATTAAATTGTATTTATGTTGTTTTATCCTATACTTTATTAAATTGTATTTATGTTGTTTTAACCTATGCTTTATTAAATTGTATTTACGTTGTTTTATCCTATGCTTTATTAAATTGTGTTTATGTTGTTTTATCCTATGCTTTATTAAATTGTATTAATGTTGTTTTATCCTATGCTTTATTAAATTGTATTTATGTTGTTTTATCCTATGCTTTATTAAATTGTATTTATGTTGTTTTATCCTATGCTTTATTAAATTGTATTTATGTTGTTTTATCCTATACTTTATTAAATTGTATTTATGTTGTTTTAACCTATGCTTTATTAAATTGTATTTATGTTGTTTTATCCTATGCTTTATTAAATTGTGTTTATCTTGTTTTATCCTATGCTTTTTTAAATTGTATTTATGTTGTTTTAACCCATGCTTTATTAAATTGTATTTATGTTGTTTTAACCCATGCTTTATTAAATTGTATTTATGTTGTTTTATTCTATGCTTTATTAAATTGTGCTTATGTTGTTTTATCCAATGCTGTATTAAATTGTATTTATGTTGTTTTAACCTATGCTTTATTAAATTGTATTTATGTTGTTTTATCCTATGCTTTATTAAATTGTGTTTATCTTGTTTTAACCTATGCTTTATTAAATTGTATTTATGTTGTTTTATCCTATGCTTTATTAAATTGTATTTATGTTGTTTTATCCTATGCTTTATTAAATTGTGTTTATGTTGTTTTATCCTATACTTTATTAAATTGTATTTATGTTGTTTTAAACTATGCTTTATTAAATTGTATTTATGTTGTTTTATCCTATGCTTTATTAAATTGTGTTTATCTTGTTTTAACCTATGCTTTATTAAATTGTATTTATGTTGTTTTAACCCATGCTTTATTAAATTGTATTTATGTTGTTTTAACCCATGCTTTATTAAATTGTATTTATGTTGTTTTATCCTATGCTTTATTAAATTGTGCTTATGTTGTTTTATCCTATGCTTTATTAAATTGTATTTATGTTGTTTTATCCTATGCTTTATTAAATTGTATTTATGTTGTTTTAACCCATGCTTTATTAAATTGTATTTATGTTGTTTTATCCTATGCTTTATTAAATTGTGTTTATGTTGTTTTATCCTATGCTTTTTTAAATTGTATTTATGTTGTTTTATCCTATGCTTTATTAAATTGTATTTATGTTGTTTTATGCTATGCTTTATTAAACTGCATTTATGTTGTTTTATCCTATGCTTTATTAAATTGTATTTATGTTGTTTTATTCTATGCTTTATTAAATTGTATTTATGTTGTTTTATCCTATGCTTTATTAAATTGTATTTATGTTGTTTTATCCTATACTTTATTAAATTGTATTTATGTTGTTTTATCCTATACTTTATTAAATTGTATTTATGTTGTTTTAACCTATGCTTTATTAAATTGTATTTATTTTGTTTTATCTTATGCTTTATTAAATTGTGTTTATGTTGTTTTATCCTATTCTTTATTAAATTGTGTTAATGTTGTTTTATCCTATGCTTTATTAAATTGTATTTATGTTGTTTTATCCTATGCTTTATTAAATTGTATTTATGTTGTTTTAACCCATGCTTTATTAAATTGTATTTATGTTGTTTTAACCCATGCTTTATTAAATTGTATTTATGTTGTTTTATCCTATGCTTTATTAAATTGTATTTATGTTGTTTTATCCTATGCTTTATTAAATTGTGTTTATGTTGTTTTATCCTATACTTTATTAAATTGTATTTATGTTGTTTTAAACTATGCTTTATTAAATTGTATTTATGTTGTTTTATCCTATGCTTTATTAAATTGTATTTATGTTGTTTTATCCTATGCTTTATTAAATTGTGTTTATCTTGTTTTATCCTATGCTTTTTTAAATTGTATTTATGTTGTTTTAACCCATGCTTTATTAAATTGTATTTATATTGTTTTAACCCATGCTTTATTAAATTGTATTTATGTTGTTTTATCCTATGCTTTATTAAATTGTGCTTATGTTGTTTTATCCTATGCTTTATTAAATTGTATTTATGTTGTTTTAACCTATGCTTTATTAAATTGTATTTATGTTGTTTTATCCTATGCTTTATTAAATTGTGTTTATCTTGTTTTAACCTATGCTTTATTAAATTGTATTTATGTTGTTTTATCCTATGCTTTATTAAATTGTATTTATGTTGTTTTATCCTATGCTTTATTAAATTGTGTTTATCTTGTTTTAACCTATGCTTTATTAAATTGTATTTATGTTGTTTTATCCTATGCTTTATTAAATTGTATTTATGTTGTTTTATCCTATGCTTTATTAAATTGTGTTTATGTTGTTTTATCCTATACTTTATTAAATTGTATTTATGTTGTTTTAAACTATGCTTTATTAAATTGTATTTATGTTGTTTTATCCTATGCTTTATTAAATTGTATTTATGTTGTTTTATCCTATGCTTTATTAAATTGTGTTTATCTTGTTTTAACCTATGCTTTATTAAATTGTATTTATGTTGTTTTAACCCATGCTTTATTAAATTGTATTTATGTTGTTGTAACCCATGCTTTATTAAATTGTATTTATGTTGTTTTATCCTATGCTTTATTAAATTGTGCTTATGTTGTTTTATCCTATGCTTTATTAAATTGTATTTATGTTGTTTTATCCTATGCTTTATTAAATTGTATTTATGTTGTTTTAACCCATGCTTTATTAAATTGTATTTATGTTGTTTTATCCTATGCTTTATTAAATTGTGTTTATGTTGTTTTATCCTATGCTTTTTTAAATTGTATTTATGTTGTTTTATCCTATGCTTTATTAAATTGTATTTATGTTGTTTTATGCTATGCTTTATTAAACTGCATTTATGTTGTTTTATCCTATGCTTTATTAAATTGTATTTATGTTGTTTTATTCTATGCTTTAATAAATTGTATTTATGTTGTTTTATCCTATGCTTTATTAAATTGTATTTATGTTGTTTTATCCTATGCTTTATTAAATTGTATTTATGTTGTTTTATCCTATACTTTATTAAATTGTATTTATGTTGTTTTATCCTATACTTTATTAAATTGTATTTATGTTGTTTTAACCTATGCTTTATTAAATTGTATTTACGTTGTTTTATCCTATGCTTTATTAAATTGTGTTTATGTTGTTTTATCCTATGCTTTATTAAATTGTATTAATGTTGTTTTATCCTATGCTTTATTAAATTGTATTTATGTTGTTTTATCCTATGCTTTATTAAATTGTATTTATGTTGTTTTATCCTATGCTTTATTAAATTGTATTTATGTTGTTTTATCCTATACTTTATTAAATTGTATTTATGTTGTTTTAACCTATGTTTTATTAAATTGTATTTATGTTGTTTTATCCTATGCTTTATTAAATTGTGTTTATCTTGTTTTATCCTATGCTTTTTTAAATTGTATTTATGTTGTTTTAACCCATGCTTTATTAAATTGTATTTATGTTGTTTTAACCCATGCTTTATTAAATTGTATTTATGTTGTTTTATCCTATGCTTTATTAAATTGTGCTTATGTTGTTTTATCCAATGCTGTATTAAATTGTATTTATGTTGTTTTAACCTATGCTTTATTAAATTGTATTTATGTTGTTTTATCCTATGCTTTATTAAATTGTGTTTATCTTGTTTTAACCTATGCTTTATTAAATTGTATTTATGTTGTTTTATCCTATGCTTTATTAAATTGTATTTATGTTGTTTTATCCTATGCTTTATTAAATTGTGTTTATGTTGTTTTATCCTATACTTTATTAAATTGTATTTATGTTGTTTTAAACTATGCTTTATTAAATTGTATTTATGTTGTTTTATCCTATGCTTTATTAAATTGTATTTATGTTGTTTTATCCTATGCTTTATTAAATTGTGTTTATCTTGTTTTAACCTATGCTTTATTAAATTGTATTTATGTTGTTTTAACCCATGCTTTATTAAATTGTATTTATGTTGTTTTAACCCATGCTTTATTAAATTGTATTTATGTTGTTTTATCCTATGCTTTATTAAATTGTGCTTATGTTGTTTTATCCTATGCTTTATTAAATTGTATTTATGTTGTTTTATCCTATGCTTTATTAAATTGTATTTATGTTGTTTTAACCCATGCTTTATTAAATTGTATTTATGTTGTTTTATCCTATGCTTTATTAAATTGTGTTTATGTTGTTTTATCCTATGCTTTTTTAAATTGTATTTATGTTGTTTTATCCTATGCTTTATTAAATTGTATTTATGTTGTTTTATGCTATGCTTTATTAAACTGCATTTATGTTGTTTTATCCTATGCTTTATTAAATTGTATTTATGTTGTTTTATTCTATGCTTTATTAAATTGTATTTATGTTGTTTTATCCTATGCTTTATTAAATTGTATTTATGTTGTTTTATCCTATACTTTATTAAATTGTATTTATGTTGTTTTATCCTATACTTTATTAAATTGTATTTATGTTGTTTTAACCTATGCTTTATTAAATTGTATTTATTTTGTTTTATCTTATGCTTTATTAAATTGTGTTTATGTTGTTTTATCCTATTCTTTATTAAATTGTGTTAATGTTGTTTTATCCTATGCTTTATTAAATTGTATTTATGTTGTTTTATCCTATGCTTTATTAAATTGTATTTATGTTGTTTTAACCCATGCTTTAGTAAATTGTATTTATGTTGTTTTAACCCATGCTTTATTAAATTGTATTTATGTTGTTTTATCCTATGCTTTATTAAATTGTGCTTATGTTGTTTTATCCAATGCTGTATTAAATTGTATTTATGTTGTTTTAACCTATGCTTTATTAAATTGTATTTATGTTGTTTTATCCTATGCTTTATTAAATTGTGTTTATCTTGTTTTAACCTATGCTTTATTAAATTGTATTTATGTTGTTTTATCCTAAGCTTTATTAAATTGTATTTATGTTGTTTTATCCTATGCTTTATTAAATTGTGTTTATGTTGTTTTATCCTATACTTTATTAAATTGTATTTATGTTGTTTTAAACTATGCTTTATTAAATTGTATTTATGTTGTTTTATCCTATGCTTTATTAAATTGTATTTATGTCGTTTTATCCTATGCTTTATTAAATTGTGTTTATCTTGTTTTAACCTATGCTTTATTAAATTGTATTTATGTTGTTTTAACCCATGCTTTATTAAATTGTATTTATGTTGTTTTAACCCATGCTTTATTAAATTGTATTTATGTTGTTTTATCCTATGCTTTATTAAATTGTGCTTATGTTGTTTTATCCTATGCTTTATTAAATTGTATTTATGTTGTTTTATCCTATGCTTTATTAAATTGTATTTATGTTGTTTTAACCCATGCTTTATTAAATTGTATTTATGTTGTTTTATCCTATGCTTTATTAAATTGTGTTTATGTTGTTTTATCCTATGCTTTTTTAAATTGTATTTATGTTGTTTTATCCTATGCTTTATTAAATTGTATTTATGTTGTTTTATGCTATGCTTTATTAAACTGCATTTATGTTGTTTTATCCTATGCTTTATTAAATTGTATTTATGTTGTTTTATTCTATGCTTTATTAAATTGTATTTATGTTGTTTTATCCTATGCTTTATTAAATTGTATTTATGTTGTTTTATCCTATACTTTATTAAATTGTATTTATGTTGTTTTATCCTATACTTTATTAAATTGTATTTATGTTGTTTTAACCTATGCTTTATTAAATTGTATTTATTTTGTTTTATCTTATGCTTTATTAAATTGTGTTTATGTTGTTTTATCCTATTCTTTATTAAATTGTGTTAATGTTGTTTTATCCTATGCTTTATTAAATTGTATTTATGTTGTTTTATCCTATGCTTTATTAAATTGTATTTATGTTGTTTTATCCTATGCTTTATTAAATTGTATTTATGTTGTTTTATCCTATACTTTATTAAATTGTATTTATGTTGTTTTAACCTATGCTTTATTAAATTGTATTTATGTTGTTTTATCCTATGCTTTATTAAATTGTATTTATGTTGTTTTATCCTATGCTTTATTAAATTGTATTTATGTTGTTTTATCCTATGCTTTATTAAATTGTATTTATGTTGTTTTAACCTATGCTTTATTAAATTGCATATATGTTGTTTTATCCTATACTTTATTAAATTGTATTTATGTTGTTTTGACCTATGCTTTATTAAATTGTATTTATGTTGTTTTATCCTATGCTTTATTAAATTGTATTTATGTTGTTTTATCCTATGCTTTATTAAATTGTGTTTATGTTGTTTTATCCTATGCTTGATTAAATTGTATCTATGTTGTTTTATCCTATGCTTTATTAAATTGTATTTATTTTGTTTTAACCTATGCTTTATTAAATTGTATTTATGTTGTTTTATCCTATGCTTTATTAAATTGTATTTATGTTGTTTTATCCTATGCTTTATTAAATTGTGTTTATGTTGTTTTATCCTATACTTTATTAAATTGTATTTATGTTGTTTTAAACTATGCTTTATTAAATTGTATTTATGTTGTTTTATCCTATGCTTTATTAAATTGTATTTATGTTGTTTTATCCTATGCTTTATTAAATTGTGTTTATCTTGTTTTATCCTATGCTTTATTAAATTGTATTTATGTTGTTTTAACCCATGCTTTATTAAATTGTATTTATGTTGTTTTAACCCATGCTTTATTAAATTGTATTTATGTTGTTTTATCCTATGCTTTATTAAATTGTGCTTATGTTGTTTTATCCTATGCTTTATTAAATTGTATTTATGTTGCTTTATCCTATGCTTTATTAAATTGTATTTATGTTGTTTTAACCCATGCTTTATTAAATTGTATTTATGTTGTTTTATCCTATGCTTTATTAAATTGTGTTTATGTTGTTTTATCCTATGCTTTTTTAAATTGTATTTATGTTGTTTTATCCTATGCTTTATTAAATTGTAATTATGGTGTTTTATTCTATGCTTTATTAAACTGCATTTATGTTGTTTTATCCTATGCTTTATTAAATTGTATTTATGTTGTTTTATTCTATGCTTTATTAAGTTGTATTTATGTTGTTTTATCCTATGCTTTATTAAATTGTATTTATGTTGTTTTATCCTTTCCTTTATTAAATTGTATTTATGTTTTTTATTGTATGCTTTATTAAACTGCATTTATGTTGTTTTATCCTATGCTTTATTAAATTGTATTTATGTTGTTTTATCCTATGCTTTATTAAATTGTGTTTATGTTGTTTTATCCTATGCTTTATTAAATTGTATTTATGTTGATTTATTGTATGCTTTATTAAACTGCATTTATGTTGTTTTATCCTATGCTTTGTTAAATTGTATTTATGTTGTTTTATCCTATGTTTTATTAAATTCTATTTCTGTTGTTTTATACTATGCTTTATTAAATTGTATTTATGTTGTTTTATCATATGCTTTATTAAATTGCGTTTATGTTGTTTTATCCTATGCTTTATTAAATTGTATTTATGTTGTTTTAACCATGCTTTATTAAATTGCATTTATGTTGTTTTATCTTATGCTTTATTAAATTGTATTTATGTTGTTTTATCCTATGCTTTATTAAATTGTATTTATGTTGTTTTATCCTATGCTTTATTAAATTGTATATATGTTGTTTTATCCTATGCTTTATTAAATTGTATTTATGTTGTTTTGTCCTATGCTTTATTAAATTTTATTTATGTTGTTTTAACCTATGCTTTATTAAATTGTATTTATGTTGTTTTATCCTATGCTTTATTAAATGGTATTTATGCTGTTTTATCCTATGCTTTATTAAATTGTATTTATGTTGTTTTAACCTATCCTTTATTAAATTGTATTTATGTTGTTTTAACCTATGCTTTATTATATTGTATTTATGTTGTTTTAACCTATGCTTTATTAAATTGCATGTATGTTGTTTTATCCTATACTTTATTAAATTGTATTTATGTTGTTTTAACCTATGCTTTATTAAATTGTATTTATGTTGTTTTATCCTATGCTTTATTAAATTGTATTTATGTTGTTTTATCCTATGCTTTATTAAATTGTGTTTATGTTGTTTTATCCTATGCTTTATTAAATTGTATTTATGTTGTTTTATCCTATGCTTTATTAAATTGTATTTATTTTGTTTTAACCTATGCTTTATTAAATTGTATTTATGTTGTTTTATCCTATGCTTTATTAAATTGTATTTATGTTGTTTTATCCTATGCTTTATTCAATTGTGTTTATGTTGTTTTATCCTATACTTTATTAAATTGTATTTATGTTGTTTTAAACTATGCTTTATTAAATTGTATTTATGTTGTTTTATCCTATGCTTTATTAAATTGTATTTATGTTGTTTTATCCTATGCTTTATTAAATTGTGTTTATCTTGTTTTATCCTATGCTTTATTAAATTGTATTTATGTTGTTTTAACCCATGCTTTATTAAATTGTATTTATGTTGTTTTAACCCATGCTTTATTAAATTGTATTTATTTTGTTTTATCCTATGCTTTATTAAATTGTGCTTATGTTGTTTTATCTTATGCTTTATTAAATTGTATTTATGTTGCTTTATCCTATGCTTTATTAAATTGTATTTATGTTGTTTTAACCCATGCTTTATTAAATTGTATTTATGTTGTTTTATCCTATGCTTTATTAAATTGTGTTTATGTTGTTTCATCCTATGCTTTTTTAAATTGTATTTATGTTGTTTTATTCTATGCTTTATTAAATTGTATTTATGGTGTTTTATTCTATGCTTTATTAAACTGCATTTATGTTGTTTTATCCTATGCTTTATTAAACTGTATTTATGTTGTTTTTTTCTATGCTTTATTAAGTTGTATTTATGTTGTTTTATCCTATGCTTTATTAAATTGTATTTATGTTGTTTTATCCTTTGCTTTATTAAATTGTATTTATGTTTTTTATTGTATGCTTTATTAAACTGCATTTATGTTGTTTTATCCTATGCTTTATTAAATTGTATTTATGTTGTTTTATCCTATGCTTTATTAAATTGTATTTAGGTTGATTTATTGTATGTTTTATTAAACTGCATTTATGTTGTTTTATCCTATGCTTTGTTAAATTGTATTTATGTTGTTTTATCCTATGTTTTATTAAATTCTATTTCTGTTGTTTTATACTATGCTTTATTAAATTGTATTTATGTTGTTTTATCCTATGCTTTATTAAATTGTGTTTATGTTGTTTTATCCTATGCTTTATTAAATTGTATTTATGTTGTTTTAACCATGCTTTATTAAATTGCATTTATGTTGTTTTATCTTATGCTTTATTAAATTGTATTTATGTTGTTTTATCCTATGCTTTATTAAATTGTATTTATGTTGTTTTATCCTATGCTTTATTAAATTGTATATATGTTGTTTAATCCTATGCTTTATTAAATTGTATTTATGTTGTTTTGTCCTATGCTTTATTAAATTTTATTTATGTTGTTTTAACCTATGCTTTATTAAATTGTATTTATGTTGTTTTATCCTATGCTTTATTAAATGGTATTTATGTTGTTTTATCCTATGCTTTATTAAATTGTATTTATGTTGTTTTATCCTATGCTTTATTAAATTGTGTTTATGTTGTTTTATCCTATGCTTTATTAAATTGTGTTTATGTTGTTTTATCCTATGCTTTATTAAATTGTATTTATGTTGATTTGTCCTATGCTTTATTAAATTGTATTTATGTTGTTTTAACCTATGCTTTATTAAATTGTATGTATGTTGTTTTATCCTATACTTTATTAAATTGTATTTATGTTGTTTTAACCTATGCTTGATTAAATTGTATTTATGTTGTTTTATCCTATGCTTTATTAAATTGTATTTATGTTGTTTTATCCTATGCTTTATTAAATTGTGTTTATGTTGTTTTATCCTATGCTTTATTAAATTGTATTTATGTTGTTTTATCCTATGCTTTATTAAATTGTATTTATTTTGTTTTAACCTATGCTTTATTAAATTGTATTTATGTTGTTTTATCCTATGCTTTATTAAATTGTATTTATGTTGTTTTATCCTATGCTTTATTAAATTGTGTTTATGTTGTTTTATCCTATACTTTATTAAATTGTATTTATGTTGTTTTATCCTATGCTTTATTAAATTGTATTTATGTTGTTTTAACCCATGCTTTATTAAATTTTATTTATGTTGTTTTAACCCATGCTTTATTAAATTGTATTTATGTTGTTTTATCCTATGCTTTATTAAATTGAGCTTATGTTGTTTTATCCTATGCTTTATTAAATTGTATTTATGTTGTTTTATCCTATGCTTTATTAAATTGTATTTATGTTGTTTTAACCCATGCTTTATTAAATTGTATTTATGTTGTTTTATCCTATGCTTTATTAAATTGTATTTATGGTGTTTTATTCTATGCTTTATTAAACTGCATTTATGTTGTTTTATCCTATGCTTTATTAAATTGTATATATGTTGTTTTATACTATGCTTTATTAAATTGTATTGATGTTGTTTTATCCTATGCTTTATTAAATTGTATTTATGTTGTTTTATCCTATGCTTTATTAAATTGTGTTTATGTTGTTTTATCCTATGCTTTATTAAATTGTATTTATGTTGTTTTAACCATGCTTTATTAAATTGCATTTATGTTGTTTTATGTTATGCTTTATTAAATTGTATTTATGTTGTTTTATCCTATGCTTTATTAAATTGTATTTATGTTGTTTTATCCTATGCTTTATTAAATTGTATATATGTTGTTTTATCCTATGCTTTATTAAATTGTATTTAAGTTGTTTTGTCCTATGCTTTATTAAATTGTATTTATGTTGTTTTAACCTATGCTTTATTAAATTGTATGTATGTTGTTTTATCCTATACTTTATTAAATTGTATTTATGTTGTTTTAACCTATGCTTGATTAAATTGTATTTATGTTGTTTTATCCTATGCTTTATTAAATTGTATTTATGTTGTTTTATCCTATGCTTTATTAAATTGTGTTTATGTTGTTTTATCCTATGCTTTATTAAATTGTATTTATGTTGTTTTATCCTATGCTTTATTAAATTGTATTTATTTAGTTTTAACCTATGCTTTATTAAATTGTATTTATGTTGTTTTATCCTATGCTTTATTAAATTGTATTTATGTTGTTTTATCCTATGCTTTATTAAATTGTGTTTATGTTGTTTTATCCTATACTTTATTAAATTGTATTTATGTTGTTTTATCCTATGCTTTATTAAATTGTATTTATGTTGTTTTAACCCATGCTTTATTAAATTTTATTTATGTTGTTTTAACCCATGCTTTATTAAATTGTATTTATGTTGTTTTATCCTATGCTTTATTAAATTGAGCTTATGTTGTTTTATCCTATGCTTTATTAAATTGTATTTATGTTGTTTTATCCTATGCGTTATTAAATTGTATTTATGTTGTTTTAACCCATGCTTTATTAAATTGTATTTATGTTGTTTTATCCTATGCTTTATTAAATTGTGTTTATGTTGTTTTATCCTATGCTTTTTTAAATTGTATTTATGTTGTTTTATCCTATGCTTTATTAAATTGTATTTATGGTGTTTTATTCTATGCTTTATTAAACTGCATTTATGTTGTTTTATCCTATGCTTTATTAAATTGTATATATGTTGTTTTATACTATGCTTTATTAAATTGTATTTATGTTGTTTTATCCTATGCTTTATTAAATTGTATTTATGTTGTTTTATCCTATGCTTTATTAAATTGTGTTTATGTTGTTTTATCCTATGCTTTATTAAATTGTATTTATGTTGTTTTAACCATGCTTTATTAAATTGCATTTATGTTGTTTTATGTTATGCTTTATTAAATTGTATTTATGTTGTTTTATCCTATGCTTTATTAAATTGTATTTATGTTGTTTTATCCTATGCTTTATTAAATTGTATATATGTTGTTTTATCCTATGCTTTATTAAATTGTATTTATGTTGTTTTGTCCTATGCTTTATTAAATTTTATTTATGTTGTTTTAACCTATGCTTTATTAAATTGTATTTATGTTGTTTTATCCTATGCTTTATTAAATGGTATTTATGTTGTTTTATCCTATGCTTTATTAAATTGTATTTATGTTGTTTTAACCTATCCTTTATTAAATTGTATTTATGTTGTTTTATCCTATGCTTTATTAAATTGTATTCATGTTGTTTTATCCTATGTTTTATTAAATTCTATTTCTGTTGTTTCATACTATGCTTTATTAAATTGTATTTATGTTGTTTTATCGTATGCTTTATTAAATTGTGTTTATGTTGTTTTATCCTATGCTTTATTAAATTGTATTATGTTGATTTGTCCTATGCTTTATTAAATTGTATTTATGTTGTTTTAACCTATGCTTTATTAAATTGTATGTATGTTGTTTTATCCTATACTTTATTAAATTGTATTTATGTTGTTTTAACCTATGCTTTATTAAATTGTATGTATGTTGTTTTATCCTATACTTTATTAAATTGTATTTATGTTGTTTTAACCTATGCTTGATTAAATTGTATTTATGTTGTTTTATCCTATGCTTTATTAAATTGTATTTATGTTGTTTTATCCTATGCTTTATTAAATTGTGTTTATGTTGTTTTATCCTATGCTTTATTAAATTGTATTTATGTTGTTTTATCCTATGCTTTATTAAATTGTATTTATTTTGTTTTAACCTATGCTTTATTAAATTGTATTTATGTTGTTTTATCCTATGCTTTATTAAATTGTGTTTGTCTTGTTTTAACCTATGCTTTATTAAATTGTATTTATGTTGTTTTATCCTATGCTTTATTAAATTGTATTTATGTTGTTTTATCCTATGCTTTATTAAATTGTGTTTATGTTGTTTTATCCTATACTTTATTAAATTGTATTTATGTTGTTTTAAACTATGCTTTATTAAATTGTATTTATGTTGTTTTATCCTATGCTTTATTAAATTGTATTTATGTTGTTTTATCCTATGCTTTATTAAATTGTGTTTATCTTGTTTTAACCTATGCTTTATTAAATTGTATTTATGTTGTTTTAACCCATGCTTTATTAAATTGTATTTATGTTGTTTTAACCCATGCTTTATTAAATTGTATTTATGTTGTTTTATCCTATGCTTTATTAAATTGTGCTTATGTTGTTTTATCCTATGCTTTATTAAATTGTATTTATGTTGTTTTATCCTATGCTTTATTAAATTGTATTTATGTTGTTTTAACCCATGCTTTATTAAATTGTATTTATGTTGTTTTATCCTATGCTTTATTAAATTGTGTTTATGTTGTTTTATCCTATGTTTTTTAAATTGTATTTATGTTGTTTTATCCTATGCTTTATTAAATTGTATTTATGTTGTTTTATGCTATGCTTTATTAAATTGTATTTATGTTGTTTTATTCTATGCTTTATTAAATTGTATTTATGTTGTTTTATCCTATGCTTTATTAAATTGTATTTATGTTGTTTTATCCTATGCTTTATTAAATTGTATTTATGTTGTTTTATCCTATACTTTATTAAATTGTATTTATGTTGTTTTATCCTATACTTTATTAAATTGTATTTATGTTGTTTTAACCTATGCTTTATTAAATTGTATTTATTTTGTTTTATCCTATGCTTTATTAAATTGTGTTTATATTATTTTATCCTATGCTTTATTAAATTGTATTAATGTTGTTTTATCCTATGCTTTATTAAATTGTATTTATGTTGTTTTATCCTATGCTTTATTAAATTGTATTTATGTTGTTTTATCCTATGCTTTATTAAATTGTATTTATGTTGTTTTATCCTATACTTTATTAAATTGTATTTATGTTGTTTTAACCTATGCTTTATTAAATTGTATTTATGTTGTTTTATCCTATGCTTTATTAAATTGTATTTATGTTGTTTTATCCTATGCTTTATTAAATTGTATTTATGTTGTTTTATCCTATGCTTTATTAAATTGTATTTATGTTGTTTTAACCTATGCTTTATTAAATTGCATGTATGTTGTTTTATCCTATACTTTATTAAATTGTATTTATGTTGTTTTAACCTATGCTTTATTAAATTGTATTTATGTTGTTTTATCCTATGCTTTATTAAATTGTATTTATGTTGTTTTATCCTATGCTTTATTAAATTGTGTTTATGTTGTTTTATCCTATGCTTTATTAAATTTTATTTATGTTGTTTTATCCTATGCTTTATTAAATTGTATTTATTTTGTTTTAACCTATGCTTTATTAAATTGTATTTATGTTGTTTTATCCTATGCTTTATTAAATTGTATTTATGTTGTTTTATCCTATGCTTTATTAAATTGTGTTTATGTTGTTTTATCCTATACTTTATTAAATTGTATTTATGTTGTTTTAAACTATGCTTTATTAAATTGTATTTATGTTGTTTTATCCTATGCTTTATTAAATTGTATTTATGTTGTTTTATCCTATGCTTTATTAAATTGTGTTTATCTTGTTTTATCCTATGCTTTATTAAATTGTATTTATGTTGTTTTAACCCATGCTTTATTAAATTGTATTTATGTTGTTTTAACCCATGCTTTATTAAATTGTATTTATGTTGTTTTATCCTATGCTTTATTAAATTGTGCTTATGTTGTTTTATCCTATGCTTTATTAAATTGTATTTATGTTGCTTTATCCTATGCTTTATTAAATTGTATTTATGTTGTTTTAACCCATGCTTTATTAAATTGTATTTATGTTGTTTTATCCTATGCTTTATTAAATTGTATTAATGTTGTTTTATCCTATGCTTTATTGAATTGTATTTATGTTGTTTTATCCTATGCTTTATTAAATTGTGTTTATGTTGTTTTATCCTATGCTTTATTAAATTGTATTTATGTTGTTTTATCCTATGCTTTATTAAATTGTATTTATTTTGTTTTAACCTATGCTTTATTAAATTGTATTTATGTTGTTTTATCCTATGCTTTATTAAATTGTGTTTGTCTTGTTTTAACCTATGCTTTATTAAATTGTATTTATGTTGTTTTATCCTATGCTTTATTAAATTGTATTTATGTTGTTTTATCCTATGCTTTATTAAATTGTGTTTATGTTGTTTTATCCTATACTTTATTAAATTGTATTTATGTTGTTTTAAACTATGCTTTATTAAATTGTATTTATGTTGTTTTATCCTATGCTTTATTAAATTGTATTTATGTTGTTTTATCCTATGCTTTATTAAATTGTGTTTATCTTGTTTTAACCTATGCTTTATTAAATTGTATTTATGTTGTTTTAACCCATGCTTTATTAAATTGTATTTATGTTGTTTTAACCCATGCTTTATTAAATTGTATTTATGTTGTTTTATCCTATGCTTTATTAAATTGTGCTTATGTTGTTTTATCCTATGCTTTATTAAATTGTATTTATGTTGTTTTATCCTATGCTTTATTAAATTGTATTTATGTTGTTTTAACCCATGCTTTATTAAATTGTATTTATGTTGTTTTATCCTATGCTTTATTAAATTGTGTTTATGTTGTTTTATCCTATGCTTTTTTAAATTGTATTTATGTTGTTTTATCCTATGCTTTATTAAATTGTATTTATGTTGTTTTATGCTATGCTTTATTAAATTGTATTTATGTTGTTTTATTCTATGCTTTATTAAATTGTATTTATGTTGTTTTATCCTATGCTTTATTAAATTGTATTTATGTTGTTTTATCCTATGCTTTATTAAATTGTATTTATGTTGTTTTATCCTATGCTTTATTAAATTGTATTTATGTTGTTTTATCCTATACTTTATTAAATTGTATTTATGTTGTTTTATCCTATACTTTATTAAATTGTATTTATGTTGTTTTAACCTATGCTTTATTAAATTGTATTTATTTTGTTTTATCCTATGCTTTATTAAATTGTGTTTATGTTGTTTTATCCTATGCTTTATTAAATTGTATTAATGTTGTTTTATCCTATGCTTTATTAAATTGTATTTATGTTGTTTTATCCTATGCTTTATTAAATTGTATTTATGTTGTTTTATCCTATGCTTTATTAAATTGTATTTATGTTGTTTTATCCTATACTTTATTAAATTGTATTTATGTTGTTTTAACCTATGCTTTATTAAATTGTATTTATGTTGTTTTATCCTATGCTTTATTAAATTGTATTTATGTTGTTTTATCCTATGCTTTATTAAATTGTATTTATGTTGTTTTATCCTATGCTTTATTAAATTGTATTTATGTTGTTTTAACCTATGCTTTATTAAATTGCATGTATGTTGTTTTATCTTATACTTTATTAAATTGTATTTATGTTGTTTTAACCTATGCTTTATTAAATTGTATTTATGTTGTTTTATCCTATGCTTTATTAAATTGTATTTATGTTGTTTTATCCTATGCTTTATTAAATTGTGTTTATGTTGTTTTATCCTATGATTTATTAAATTGTATTTATGTTGTTTTATCCTATGCTTTATTAAATTGTATTTATTTTGTTTTAACCTATGCTTTATTAAATTGTATTTATGTTGTTTTATCCTATGCTTTATTAAATTGTATTTATGTTGTTTTATCCTATGCTTTATTAAATTGTGTTTATGTTGTTTTATCCTATACTTTATTAAATTGTATTTATGTTGTTTTAAACTATGCTTTATTAAATTGTATTTATGTTGTTTTATCCTATGCTTTATTAAATTGTATTTATGTTGTTTTATCCTATGCTTTATTAAATTGTGTTTATCTTGTTTTATCCTATGCTTTATTAAATTGTATTTATGTTGTTTTAACCCATGCTTTATTAAATTGTATTTATGTTGTTTTAACCCATGCTTTATTAAATTGTATTTATGTTGTTTTATCCTATGCTTTATTAAATTGTGCTTATGTTGTTTTATCCTATGCTTTATTAAATTGTATTTATGTTGCTTTATCCTATGCTTTATTAAATTGTATTTATGTTGTTTTAACCCATGCTTTATTAAATTGTATTTATGTTGTTTTATCCTATGCTTTATTAAATTGTGTTTATGTTGTTTTATCCTATGCTTTTTTAAATTGTATTTATGTTGTTTTATCCTATGCTTTATTAAATTGTAATTATGGTGTTTTATTCTATGCTTTATTAAACTGCATTTATGTTGTTTTATCCTATGCTTTATTAAATTGTATTTATGTTGTTTTATTCTATGCTTTATTAAGTTGTATTTATGTTGTTTTATCCTATGCTTTATTAAATTGTATTTATGTTGTTTTATCCTTTGCTTTATTAAATTGTATTTATGTTTTTTATTGTATGCTTTATTAAACTGCATTTATGTTGTTTTATCCTATGCTTTATTAAATTGTATTTATGTTGTTTTATCCTATGCTTTATTAAATTGTGTTTATGTTGTTTTATCCTATGCTTTATTAAATTGTATTCATGTTGATTTATTGTATGCTTTATTAAACTGCATTTATGTTGTTTTATCCTATGCTTTGTTAAATTGTATTTATGTTGTTTTATCCTATGCTTTATTAAATTGTGCTTATGTTGTTTTATCTTATGCTTTATTAAATTGTATTTATGTTGCTTTATCCTATGCTTTATTAAATTGTATTTATGTTGTTTTAACCCATGCTTTATTAAATTGTATTTATGTTGTTTTATCCTATGCTTTATTAAATTGTGTTTATGTTGTTTTATCCTATGCTTTTTTAAATTGTATTTATGTTGTTTTATCCTATGCTTTATTAAATTGTATTTATGGTGTTTTATTCTATGCTTTATTAAACTGCATTTATGTTGTTTTATCCTATGCTTTATTAAATTGTATTTATGTTGTTTTATTCTATGCTTTATTAAGTTGTATTTATGTTGTTTTATCCTATGCTTTATTAAATTGTATTTATGTTGTTTTATCCTTTGCTTTATTAAATTGTATTTATGTTTTTTATTGTATGCTTTATTAAACTGCATTTATGTTGTTTTATCCTATGCTTTATTAAATTGTATTTATGTTGTTTTATCCTATGCTTTATTAAATTGTGTTTATGTTGTTTTATCCTATGCTTTATTAAATTGTATTTAGGTTGGTTTATTGTATGCTTTATTAAACTGCATTTATGTTGTTTTATCCTATGCTTTGTTAAATTGTATTTATGTTGTTTTATCCTATGTTTTATTAAATTCTATTTCTGTTGTTTTATACTATGCTTTATTAAATTGTATTTATGTTGTTTTATCCTATGCTTTATTCAATTGTGTTTATGTTGTTTTATCCTATGCTTTATTAAATTGTATTTATGTTGTTTTAACCATGCTTTATTAAATTGCATTTATGTTGTTTTATCTTATGCTTTATTAAATTGTATTTATGTTGTTTTATCCTATGCTTTATTAAATTGTATTTATGTTGTTTTATCCTATGCTTTATTAAACTGTATATATGTTGTTTAATCCTATGCTTTATTAAATTGTATTTATGTTGTTTTGTCCTATGCTTTATTAAATTTTATTTATGTTGTTTTAACCTATGCTTTATTAAATTGTATTTATGTTGTTTTATCCTATGCTTTATTAAATGGTATTTATGTTGTTTTATCCTATGCTTTATTAAATTGTATTTATGTTGTTTTAACCTATCCTTTATTAAATTGTATTTATGTTGTTTTATCCTATGCTTTATTAAATTGTATTTATGTTGTTTTATCCTATGTTTTATTAAATTCTATTTCTGTTGTTTTATCCTATGCTTTATTAAATTGTATTTATGTTGTTTTATCCTATGCTTTATTAAATTGTATTTATTTTGTTTTAACCTATGCTTTATTAAATTGTATTTATGTTGTTTTATCCTATGCTTTATTAAATTGTATTTATGTTGTTTTATCCTATGCTTTATTAAATTGTGTTTATGTTGTTTTATCCTATACTTTATTAAATTGTATTTATGTTGTTTTATCCTATGCTTTATTAAATTGTATTTATGTTGTTTTAACCCATGCTTTATTAAATTTTATTTATGTTGTTTTAACCCATGCTTTATTAAATTGTATTTATGTTGTTTTATCCTATGCTTTATTAAATTGAGCTTATGTTGTTTTATCCTATGCTTTATTAAATTGTATTTATGTTGTTTTATCCTATGCTTTATTAAATTGTATTTATGTTGTTTTAACCCATGCTTTATTAAATTGTATTTATGTTGTTTTATCCTATGCTTTATTAAATTGTGTTTATGTTGTTTTATCCTATGCTTTTTTAAATTGTATTTATGTTGTTTTATCCTATGCTTTATTAAATTGTATTTATGGTGTTTTATTCTATGCTTTATTAAACTGCATTTATGTTGTTTTATCCTATGCTTTATTAAATTGTATATATGTTGTTTTATACTATGCTTTATTAAATTGTATTTATGTTGTTTTATCCTATGCTTTATTAAATTGTATTTATGTTGTTTTATCCTATGCTTTATTAAATTGTGTTTATGTTGTTTTATCCTATGCTTTATTAAATTGTATTTATGTTTTTTTAACCATGCTTTATTAAATTGCATTTATGTTGTTTTATGTTATGCTTTATTAAATTGTATTTATGTTGTTTTATCCTATGCTTTATTAAATTGTATTTATGTTGTTTTATCCTATGCTTTATTAAATTGTATATATGTTGTTTTATCCTATGCTTTATTAAATTGTATTTATGTTGTTTTGTCCTATGCTTTATTAAATTTTATTTATGTTGTTTTAACCTATGCTTTATTAAATTGTATTTATGTTGTTTTATCCTATGCTTTATTAAATGGTATTTATGTTGTTTTATCCTATGCTTTATTAAATTGTATTTATGTTGTTTTAACCTATCCTTTATTAAATTGTATTTATGTTGTTTTATCCTATGCTTTATTAAATTGTATTCATGTTGTTTTATCCTATGTTTTATTAAATTCTATTTCTGTTGTTTCATACTATGCTTTATTAAATTGTATTTATGTTGTTTTATCGTATGCTTTATTAAATTGTGTTTATGTTGTTTTATCCTATGCTTTATTAAATTGTATTATGTTGATTTGTCCTATGCTTTATTAAATTGTATTTATGTTGTTTTAACCTATGCTTTATTAAATTGTATGTATGTTGTTTTATCCTATACTTTATTAAATTGTATTTATGTTGTTTTAACCTATGCTTGATTAAATTGTATTTATGTTGTTTTATCCTATGCTTTATTAAATTGTATTTATGTTGTTTTATCCTATGCTTTATTAAATTGTGTTTATGTTGTTTTATCCTATGCTTTATTAAATTGTATTTATGTTGTTTTATCCTATGCTTTATTAAATTGTATTTATTTTGTTTTAACCTATGCTTTATTAAATTGTATTTATGTTGTTTTATCCTATGCTTTATTAAATTGTGTTTGTCTTGTTTTAACCTATGCTTTATTAAATTGTATTTATGTTGTTTTATCCTATGCTTTATTAAATTGTATTTATGTTGTTTTATCCTATGCTTTATTAAATTGTGTTTATGTTGTTTTATCCTATACTTTATTAAATTGTATTTATGTTGTTTTAAACTATGCTTTATTAAATTGTATTTATGTTGTTTTATCCTATGCTTTATTAAATTGTATTTATGTTGTTTTATCCTATGCTTTATTAAATTGTGTTTATCTTGTTTTAACCTATGCTTTATTAAATTGTATTTATGTTGTTTTAACCCATGCTTTATTAAATTGTATTTATGTTGTTTTAACCCATGCTTTATTAAATTGTATTTATGTTGTTTTATCCTATGCTTTATTAAATTGTGCTTATGTTGTTTTATCCTATGCTTTATTAAATTGTATTTATGTTGTTTTATCCTATGCTTTATTAAATTGTATTTATGTTGTTTTAACCCATGCTTTATTAAATTGTATTTATGTTGTTTTATCCTATGCTTTATTAAATTGTGTTTATGTTGTTTTATCCTATGCTTTTTTAAATTGTATTTATGTTGTTTTATCCTATGCTTTATTAAATTGTATTTATGTTGTTTTATGCTATGCTTTATTAAACTGCATTTATGTTGTTTTATCCTATGCTTTATTAAATTGTATTTATGTTGTTTTATTCTATGCTTTATTAAATTGTATTTATGTTGTTTTATCCTATGCTTTATTAAATTGTATTTATGTTGTTTTATCCTATGCTTTATTAAATTGTATTTATGTTGTTTTATCCTATACTTTATTAAATTGTATTTATGTTGTTTTATCCTATACTTTATTAAATTGTATTTATGTTGTTTTAACCTATGCTTTATTAAATTGTATTTATGTTGTTTTATCCTATGCTTTATTAAATGGTATTTATGTTGTTTTATCCTATGCTTTATTAAATTGTATTTATGTTGTTTTAACCTATCCTTTATTAAATTGTATTTATGTTGTTTTATCCTATGCTTTATTAAATTGTATTTATTTTGTTTTAACCTATGCTTTATTAAATTGTATTTATGTTGTTTTATCCTATGCTTTATTAAATTGTGTTTGTCTTGTTTTAACCTATGCTTTATTAAATTGTATTTATGTTGTTTTATCCTATGCTTTATTAAATTTTATTTATGTTGTTTTATCCTATGCTTTATTAAATTGTGTTTATGTTGTTTTATCCTATACTTTATTAAATTGTATTTATGTTGTTTTAAACTATGCTTTATTAAATTGTATTTATGTTGTTTTATCCTATGCTTTATTAAATTGTATTTATGTTGTTTTATCCTATGCTTTATTAAATTGTGTTTATCTTGTTTTAACCTATGCTTTATTAAATTGTATTTATGTTGTTTTAACCCATGCTTTATTAAATTGTATTTATGTTGTTTTAACCCATGCTTTATTAAATTGTATTTATGTTGTTTTATCCTATGCTTTATTAAATTGTGTTTATGTTGTTTTATCCTATGCTTTTTTAAATTGTATTTATGTTGTTTTATCCTATGCTTTATTAAATTGTATTTATGTTGTTTTATGCTATGCTTTATTAAATTGTATTTATGTTGTTTTATTCTATGCTTTATTAAATTGTATTTATGTTGTTTTATCCTATGCTTTATTAAATTGTATTTATGTTGTTTTATCCTATGCTTTATTAAATTGTATTTATGTTGTTTTATCCTATGCTTTATTAAATTGTATTTATGTTGTTTTATCCTATACTTTATTAAATTGTATTTATGTTGTTTTATCCTATACTTTATTAAATTGTATTTATGTTGTTTTAACCTATGCTTTATTAAATTGTATTTATTTTGTTTTATCCTATGCTTTATTAAATTGTGTTTATGTTGTTTTATCCTATGCTTTATTAAATTGTATTAATGTTGTTTTATCCTATGCTTTATTAAATTGTATTTATGTTGTTTTATCCTATGCTTTATTAAATTGTATTTATGTTGTTTTATCCTATGCTTTATTAAATTGTATTTATGTTGTTTTATCCTATACTTTATTAAATTGTATTTATGTTGTTTTAACCTATGCTTTATTAAATTGTATTTATGTTGTTTTATCCTATGCTTTATTAAATTGTATTTATGTTGTTTTATCCTATGCTTTATTAAATTGTATTTATGTTGTTTTATCCTATGCTTTATTAAATTGTATTTATGTTGTTTTAACCTATGCTTTATTAAATTGCATGTATGTTGTTTTATCTTATACTTTATTAAATTGTATTTATGTTGTTTTAACCTATGCTTTATTAAATTGTATTTATGTTGTTTTATCCTATGCTTTATTAAATTGTATTTATGTTGTTTTATCCTATGCTTTATTAAATTGTGTTTATGTTGTTTTATCCTATGATTTATTAAATTGTATTTATGTTGTTTTATCCTATGCTTTATTAAATTGTATTTATTTTGTTTTAACCTATGCTTTATTAAATTGTATTTATGTTGTTTTATCCTATGCTTTATTAAATTGTATTTATGTTGTTTTATCCTATGCTTTATTAAATTGTGTTTATGTTGTTTTATCCTATACTTTATTAAATTGTATTTATGTTGTTTTAAACTATGCTTTATTAAATTGTATTTATGTTGTTTTATCCTATGCTTTATTAAATTGTATTTATGTTGTTTTATCCTATGCTTTATTAAATTGTGTTTATCTTGTTTTATCCTATGCTTTATTAAATTGTATTTATGTTGTTTTAACCCATGCTTTATTAAATTGTATTTATGTTGTTTTAACCCATGCTTTATTAAATTGTATTTATGTTGTTTTATCCTATGCTTTATTAAATTGTGCTTATGTTGTTTTATCCTATGCTTTATTAAATTGTATTTATGTTGCTTTATCCTATGCTTTATTAAATTGTATTTATGTTGTTTTAACCCATGCTTTATTAAATTGTATTTATGTTGTTTTATCCTATGCTTTATTAAATTGTGTTTATGTTGTTTTATCCTATGCTTTTTTAAATTGTATTTATGTTGTTTTATCCTATGCTTTATTAAATTGTAATTATGGTGTTTTATTCTATGCTTTATTAAACTGCATTTATGTTGTTTTATCCTATGCTTTATTAAATTGTATTTATGTTGTTTTATTCTATGCTTTATTAAGTTGTATTTATGTTGTTTTATCCTATGCTTTATTAAATTGTATTTATGTTGTTTTATCCTTTGCTTTATTAAATTGTATTTATGTTTTTTATTGTATGCTTTATTAAACTGCATTTATGTTGTTTTATCCTATGCTTTATTAAATTGTATTTATGTTGTTTTATCCTATGCTTTATTAAATTGTGTTTATGTTGTTTTATCCTATGCTTTATTAAATTGTATTCATGTTGATTTATTGTATGCTTTATTAAACTGCATTTATGTTGTTTTATCCTATGCTTTGTTAAATTGTATTTATGTTGTTTTATCCTATGCTTTATTAAATTGTGCTTATGTTGTTTTATCTTATGCTTTATTAAATTGTATTTATGTTGCTTTATCCTATGCTTTATTAAATTGTATTTATGTTGTTTTAACCCATGCTTTATTAAATTGTATTTATGTTGTTTTATCCTATGCTTTATTAAATTGTGTTTATGTTGTTTTATCCTATGCTTTTTTAAATTGTATTTATGTTGTTTTATCCTATGCTTTATTAAATTGTATTTATGGTGTTTTATTCTATGCTTTATTAAACTGCATTTATGTTGTTTTATCCTATGCTTTATTAAATTGTATTTATGTTGTTTTATTCTATGCTTTATTAAGTTGTATTTATGTTGTTTTATCCTATGCTTTATTAAATTGTATTTATGTTGTTTTATCCTTTGCTTTATTAAATTGTATTTATGTTTTTTATTGTATGCTTTATTAAACTGCATTTATGTTGTTTTATCCTATGCTTTATTAAATTGTATTTATGTTGTTTTATCCTATGCTTTATTAAATTGTGTTTATGTTGTTTTATCCTATGCTTTATTAAATTGTATTTAGGTTGGTTTATTGTATGCTTTATTAAACTGCATTTATGTTGTTTTATCCTATGCTTTGTTAAATTGTATTTATGTTGTTTTATCCTATGTTTTATTAAATTCTATTTCTGTTGTTTTATACTATGCTTTATTAAATTGTATTTATGTTGTTTTATCCTATGCTTTATTAAATTGTGTTTATGTTGTTTTATCCTATGCTTTATTAAATTGTATTTATGTTGTTTTAACCATGCTTTATTAAATTGCATTTATGTTGTTTTATCTTATGCTTTATTAAATTGTATTTATGTTGTTTTATCCTATGCTTTATTAAATTGTATTTATGTTGTTTTATCCTATGCTTTATTAAACTGTATATATGTTGTTTAATCCTATGCTTTATTAAATTGTATTTATGTTGTTTTGTCCTATGCTTTATTAAATTTTATTTATGTTGTTTTAACCTATGCTTTATTAAATTGTATTTATGTTGTTTTATCCTATGCTTTATTAAATGGTATTTATGTTGTTTTATCCTATGCTTTATTAAATTGTGCTTATGTTGTTTTATCCTATGCTTTATTAAATTGTGTTTATCTTGTTTTATCCTATGCTTTATTAAATTGTATTTATGTTGTTTTAACCCATGCTTTATTAAATTGTATTTATGTTGTTTTAACCCATGCTTTATTAAATTGTATTTATGTTGTTTTATCCTATGCTTTATTAAATTGTGCTTATGTTGTTTTATCCTATGCTTTATTAAATTGTATTTATGTTGCTTTATCCTATGCTTTATTAAATTGTATTTATGTTGTTTTAACCCATGCTTTATTAAATTGTATTTATGTTGTTTTATCCTATGCTTTATTAAATTGTGTTTATGTTGTTTTATCCTATGCTTTTTTAAATTGTATTTATGTTGTTTTATCCTATGCTTTATTAAATTGTAATTATGGTGTTTTATTCTATGCTTTATTAAACTGCATTTATGTTGTTTTATCCTATGCTTTATTAAATTGTATTTATGTTGTTTTATTCTATGCTTTATTAAGTTGTATTTATGTTGTTTTATCCTATGCTTTATTAAATTGTATTTATGTTGTTTTATCCTTTGCTTTATTAAATTGTATTTATGTTTTTTATTGTATGCTTTATTAAACTGCATTTATGTTGTTTTATCCTATGCTTTATTAAATTGTATTTATGTTGTTTTATCCTATGCTTTATTAAATTGTGTTTATGTTGTTTTATCCTATGCTTTATTAAATTGTATTCATGTTGATTTATTGTATGCTTTATTAAACTGCATTTATGTTGTTTTATCCTATGCTTTGTTAAATTGTATTTATGTTGTTTTATCCTATGCTTTATTAAATTGTGCTTATGTTGTTTTATCTTATGCTTTATTAAATTGTATTTATGTTGCTTTATCCTATGCTTTATTAAATTGTATTTATGTTGTTTTAACCCATGCTTTATTAAATTGTATTTATGTTGTTTTATCCTATGCTTTATTAAATTGTGTTTATGTTGTTTTATCCTATGCTTTTTTAAATTGTATATATGTTGTTTTATCCTATGCTTTATTAAATTGTATTTATGGTGTTTTATTCTATGCTTTATTAAACTGCATTTATGTTGTTTTATCCTATGCTTTATTAAATTGTATTTATGTTGTTTTATTCTATGCTTTATTAAGTTGTATTTATGTTGTTTTATCCTATGCTTTATTAAATTGTATTTATGTTGTTTTATCCTTTGCTTTATTAAATTGTATTTATGTTTTTTATTGTATGCTTTATTAAACTGCATTTATGTTGTTTTATCCTATGCTTTATTAAATTGTATTTATGTTGTTTTATCCTATGCTTTATTAAATTGTGTTTATGTTGTTTTATCCTATGCTTTATTAAATTGTATTTAGGTTGGTTTATTGTATGCTTTATTAAACTGCATTTATGTTGTTTTATCCTATGCTTTGTTAAATTGTATTTATGTTGTTTTATCCTATGTTTTATTAAATTCTATTTCTGTTGTTTTATACTATGCTTTATTAAATTGTATTTATGTTGTTTTATCCTATGCTTTATTAAATTGTGTTTATGTTGTTTTATCCTATGCTTTATTAAATTGTATTTATGTTGTTTTAACCATGCTTTATTAAATTGCATTTATGTTGTTTTATCTTATGCTTTATTAAATTGTATTTATGTTGTTTTATCCTATGCTTTATTAAATTGTATTTATGTTGTTTTATCCTATGCTTTATTAAACTGTATATATGTTGTTTAATCCTATGCTTTATTAAATTGTATTTATGTTGTTTTGTCCTATGCTTTATTAAATTTTATTTATGTTGTTTTAACCTATGCTTTATTAAATTGTATTTATGTTGTTTTATCCTATGCTTTATTAAATGGTATTTATGTTGTTTTATCCTATGCTTTATTAAATTGTATTTATGTTGTTTTAACCTATCCTTTATTAAATTGTATTTATGTTGTTTTATCCTATGCTTTATTAAATTGTATTTATGTTGTTTTATCCTATGTTTTATTAAATTCTATTTCTGTTGTTTTATCCTATGCTTTATTAAATTGTATTTATGTTGTTTTATCCTATGCTTTATTAAATTGTATTTATTTTGTTTTAACCTATGCTTTATTAAATTGTATTTATGTTGTTTTATCCTATGCTTTATTAAATTGTATTTATGTTGTTTTATCCTATGCTTTATTAAATTGTGTTTATGTTGTTTTATCCTATACTTTATTAAATTGTATTTATGTTGTTTTATCCTATGCTTTATTAAATTGTATTTATGTTGTTTTAACCCATGCTTTATTAAATTTTATTTATGTTGTTTTAACCCATGCTTTATTAAATTGTATTTATGTTGTTTTATCCTATGCTTTATTAAATTGAGCTTATGTTGTTTTATCCTATGCTTTATTAAATTGTATTTATGTTGTTTTATCCTATGCTTTATTAAATTGTATTTATGTTGTTTTAACCCATGCTTTATTAAATTGTATTTATGTTGTTTTATCCTATGCTTTATTAAATTGTGTTTATGTTGTTTTATCCTATGCTTTTTTAAATTGTATTTATGTTGTTTTATCCTATGCTTTATTAAATTGTATTTATGGTGTTTTATTCTATGCTTTATTAAACTGCATTTATGTTGTTTTATCCTATGCTTTATTAAATTGTATATATGTTGTTTTATACTATGCTTTATTAAATTGTATTTATGTTGTTTTATCCTATGCTTTATTAAATTGTATTTATGTTGTTTTATCCTATGCTTTATTAAATTGTGTTTATGTTGTTTTATCCTATGCTTTATTAAATTGTATTTATGTTGTTTTAACCATGCTTTATTAAATTGCATTTATGTTGTTTTATGTTATGCTTTATTAAATTGTATTTATGTTGTTTTATCCTATGCTTTATTAAATTGTATTTATGTTGTTTTATCCTATGCTTTATTAAATTGTATATATGTTGTTTTATCCTATGCTTTATTAAATTGTATTTATGTTGTTTTGTCCTATGCTTTATTAAATTTTATTTATGTTGTTTTAACCTATGCTTTATTAAATTGTATTTATGTTGTTTTATCCTATGCTTTATTAAATGGTATTTATGTTGTTTTATCCTATGCTTTATTAAATTGTATTTATGTTGTTTTAACCTATCCTTTATTAAATTGTATTTATGTTGTTTTATCCTATGCTTTATTAAATTGTATTCATGTTGTTTTATCCTATGTTTTATTAAATTCTATTTCTGTTGTTTCATACTATGCTTTATTAAATTGTATTTATGTTGTTTTATCGTATGCTTTATTAAATTGTGTTTATGTTGTTTTATCCTATGCTTTATTAAATTGTATTATGTTGATTTGTCCTATGCTTTATTAAATTGTATTTATGTTGTTTTAACCTATGCTTTATTAAATTGTATGTATGTTGTTTTATCCTATACTTTATTAAATTGTATTTATGTTGTTTTAACCTATGCTTGATTAAATTGTATTTATGTTGTTTTATCCTATGCTTTATTAAATTGTATTTATGTTGTTTTATCCTATGCTTTATTAAATTGTGTTTATGTTGTTTTATCCTATGCTTTATTAAATTGTATTTATGTTGTTTTATCCTATGCTTTATTAAATTGTATTTATTTTGTTTTAACCTATGCTTTATTAAATTGTATTTATGTTGTTTTATCCTATGCTTTATTAAATTGTGTTTGTCTTGTTTTAACCTATGCTTTATTAAATTGTATTTATGTTGTTTTATCCTATGCTTTATTAAATTGTATTTATGTTGTTTTATCCTATGCTTTATTAAATTGTGTTTATGTTGTTTTATCCTATACTTTATTAAATTGTATTTATGTTGTTTTAAACTATGCTTTATTAAATTGTATTTATGTTGTTTTATCCTATGCTTTATTAAATTGTATTTATGTTGTTTTATCCTATGCTTTATTAAATTGTGTTTATCTTGTTTTAACCTATGCTTTATTAAATTGTATTTATGTTGTTTTAACCCATGCTTTATTAAATTGTATTTATGTTGTTTTAACCCATGCTTTATTAAATTGTATTTATGTTGTTTTATCCTATGCTTTATTAAATTGTGCTTATGTTGTTTTATCCTATGCTTTATTAAATTGTATTTATGTTGTTTTATCCTATGCTTTATTAAATTGTATTTATGTTGTTTTAACCCATGCTTTATTAAATTGCATTTATGTTGTTTTATCCTATGCTTTATTAAATTGTGTTTATGTTGTTTTATCCTATGCTTTTTTAAATTGTATTTATGTTGTTTTATCCTATGCTTTATTAAATTGTATTTATGTTGTTTTATGCTATGCTTTATTAAACTGCATTTATGTTGTTTTATCCTATGCTTTATTAAATTGTATTTATGTTGTTTTATTCTATGCTTTATTAAATTGTATTTATGTTGTTTTATCCTATGCTTTATTAAATTGTATTTATGTTGTTTTATCCTATGCTTTATTAAATTGTATTTATGTTGTTTTATCCTATACTTTATTAAATTGTATTTATGTTGTTTTATCCTATACTTTATTAAATTGTATTTATGTTGTTTTAACCTATGCTTTATTAAATTGTATTTATGTTGTTTTATCCTATGCTTTATTAAATGGTATTTATGTTGTTTTATCCTATGCTTTATTAAATTGTATTTATGTTGTTTTAATCTATCCTTTATTAAATTGTATTTATGTTGTTTTATCCTATGCTTTATTAAATTGTATTTATTTTGTTTTAACCTATGCTTTATTAAATTGTATTTATGTTGTTTTATCCTATGCTTTATTAAATTGTGTTTGTCTTGTTTTAACCTATGCTTTATTAAATTGTATTTATGTTGTTTTATCCTATGCTTTATTAAATTTTATTTATGTTGTTTTATCCTATGCTTTATTAAATTGTGTTAATGTTGTTTTATCCTATACTTTATTAAATTGTATTTATGTTGTTTTAAACTATGCTTTATTAAATTGTATTTATGTTGTTTTATCCTATGCTTTATTAAATTGTATTTATGTTGTTTTATCCTATGCTTTATTAAATTGTGTTTATCTTGTTTTAACCTATGCTTTATTAAATTGTATTTATGTTGTTTTAACCCATGCTTTATTAAATTGTATTTATGTTGTTTTAACCCATGCTTTATTAAATTGTATTTATGTTGTTTTATCCTATGCTTTATTAAATTGTGCTTATGTTGTTTTATCCTATGCTTTATTAAATTGTATTTATGTTGTTTTATCCTATGCTTTATTAAATTGTATTTATGTTGTTTTAACCCATGCTTTATTAAATTGTATTTATGTTGTTTTATCCTATGCTTTATTAAATTGTGTTTATGTTGTTTTATCCTATGCTTTTTTAAATTGTATTTATGTTGTTTTATCCTATGCTTTATTAAATTGTATTTATGTTGTTTTATGCTATGCTTTATTAAACAGCATTTATGTTGTTTTATCCTATGCTTTATTAAATTGTATTTATGTTGTTTTAACCTATGCTTTATTAAATTGTATTTATGTTGTTTTATCCTATGCTTTATTAAATTGTATTTATGTTGTTTTATCCTATGCTTTATTAAATTGTATTTATGTTGTTTTATCCTATGCTTTATTAAATTGTATTTATGTTGTTTTATCCTATGTTTTATTAAATTCTATTTCTGTTGTTTTATCCTATGTTTTATTAAATTCTATTTATGTTGTTTTATCCTATGCTTTATTAAATTGTGTTTATGTTGTTTTATCCTATGCTTTATTAAATTGTATTTATGTTGTTTTAACCATGCTTTATTAAATTGCATTTATGTTGTTTTATCTTATGCTTTATTAAATTGTATTTATGTTGTTTTATCCTATGCTTTATTAAATTGTATTTATGTTGTTTTATCCTATGCTTTATTAAACTGTATATATGTTGTTTAATCCTATGCTTTATTAAATTGTATTTATGTTGTTTTGTCCTATGCTTTATTAAATTTTATTTATGTTGTTTTAACCTATGCTTTATTAAATTGTATTTATGTTGTTTTATCCTATGCTTTATTAAATGGTATTTATGTTGTTTTATCCTATGCTTTATTAAATTGTATTTATGTTGTTTTAACCTATCCTTTATTAAATTGTATTTATGTTGTTTTATCCTATGCTTTATTAAATTGTATTTATGTTGTTTTATCCTATGTTTTATTAAATTCTATTTCTGTTGTTTTATCCTATGCTTTATTAAATTGTATTTATGTTGTTTTATCCTATGCTTTATTAAATTGTATTTATTTTGTTTTAACCTATGCTTTATTAAATTGTATTTATGTTGTTTTATCCTATGCTTTATTAAATTGTATTTATGTTGTTTTATCCTATGCTTTATTAAATTGTGTTTATGTTGTTTTATCCTATACTTTATTAAATTGTATTTATGTTGTTTTATCCTATGCTTTATTAAATTGTATTTATGTTGTTTTAACCCATGCTTTATTAAATTTTATTTATGTTGTTTTAACCCATGCTTTATTAAATTGTATTTATGTTGTTTTATCCTATGCTTTATTAAATTGAGCTTATGTTGTTTTATCCTATGCTTTATTAAATTGTATTTATGTTGTTTTATCCTATGCTTTATTAAATTGTATTTATGTTGTTTTAACCCATGCTTTATTAAATTGTATTTATGTTGTTTTATCCTATGCTTTATTAAATTGTGTTTATGTTGTTTTATCCTATGCTTTTTTAAATTGTATTTATGTTGTTTTATCCTATGCTTTATTAAATTGTATTTATGGTGTTTTATTCTATGCTTTATTAAACTGCATTTATGTTGTTTTATCCTATGCTTTATTAAATTGTATATATGTTGTTTTATACTATGCTTTATTAAATTGTATTTATGTTGTTTTATCCTATGCTTTATTAAATTGTATTTATGTTGTTTTATCCTATGCTTTATTAAATTGTGTTTATGTTGTTTTATCCTATGCTTTATTAAATTGTATTTATGTTGTTTTAACCATGCTTTATTAAATTGCATTTATGTTGTTTTATGTTATGCTTTATTAAATTGTATTTATGTTGTTTTATCCTATGCTTTATTAAATTGTATTTATGTTGTTTTATCCTATGCTTTATTAAATTGTATATATGTTGTTTTATCCTATGCTTTATTAAATTGTATTTATGTTGTTTTGTCCTATGCTTTATTAAATTTTATTTATGTTGTTTTAACCTATGCTTTATTAAATTGTATTTATGTTGTTTTATCCTATGCTTTATTAAATGGTATTTATGTTGTTTTATCCTATGCTTTATTAAATTGTATTTATGTTGTTTTAACCTATCCTTTATTAAATTGTATTTATGTTGTTTTATCCTATGCTTTATTAAATTGTATTCATGTTGTTTTATCCTATGTTTTATTAAATTCTATTTCTGTTGTTTCATACTATGCTTTATTAAATTGTATTTATGTTGTTTTATCGTATGCTTTATTAAATTGTGTTTATGTTGTTTTATCCTATGCTTTATTAAATTGTATTATGTTGATTTGTCCTATGCTTTATTAAATTGTATTTATGTTGTTTTAACCTATGCTTTATTAAATTGTATGTATGTTGTTTTATCCTATACTTTATTAAATTGTATTTATGTTGTTTTAACCTATGCTTGATTAAATTGTATTTATGTTGTTTTATCCTATGCTTTATTAAATTGTATTTATGTTGTTTTATCCTATGCTTTATTAAATTGTGTTTATGTTGTTTTATCCTATGCTTTATTAAATTGTATTTATGTTGTTTTATCCTATGCTTTATTAAATTGTATTTATTTTGTTTTAACCTATGCTTTATTAAATTGTATTTATGTTGTTTTATCCTATGCTTTATTAAATTGTGTTTGTCTTGTTTTAACCTATGCTTTATTAAATTGTATTTATGTTGTTTTATCCTATGCTTTATTAAATTGTATTTATGTTGTTTTATCCTATGCTTTATTAAATTGTGTTTATGTTGTTTTATCCTATACTTTATTAAATTGTATTTATGTTGTTTTAAACTATGCTTTATTAAATTGTATTTATGTTGTTTTATCCTATGCTTTATTAAATTGTATTTATGTTGTTTTATCCTATGCTTTATTAAATTGTGTTTATCTTGTTTTAACCTATGCTTTATTAAATTGTATTTATGTTGTTTTAACCCATGCTTTATTAAATTGTATTTATGTTGTTTTAACCCATGCTTTATTAAATTGTATTTATGTTGTTTTATCCTATGCTTTATTAAATTGTGCTTATGTTGTTTTATCCTATGCTTTATTAAATTGTATTTATGTTGTTTTATCCTATGCTTTATTAAATTGTATTTATGTTGTTTTAACCCATGCTTTATTAAATTGCATTTATGTTGTTTTATCCTATGCTTTATTAAATTGTGTTTATGTTGTTTTATCCTATGCTTTTTTAAATTGTATTTATGTTGTTTTATCCTATGCTTTATTAAATTGTATTTATGTTGTTTTATGCTATGCTTTATTAAACTGCATTTATGTTGTTTTATCCTATGCTTTATTAAATTGTATTTATGTTGTTTTATTCTATGCTTTATTAAATTGTATTTATGTTGTTTTATCCTATGCTTTATTAAATTGTATTTATGTTGTTTTATCCTATGCTTTATTAAATTGTATTTATGTTGTTTTATCCTATACTTTATTAAATTGTATTTATGTTGTTTTATCCTATACTTTATTAAATTGTATTTATGTTGTTTTAACCTATGCTTTATTAAATTGTATTTATGTTGTTTTATCCTATGCTTTATTAAATGGTATTTATGTTGTTTTATCCTATGCTTTATTAAATTGTATTTATGTTGTTTTAATCTATCCTTTATTAAATTGTATTTATGTTGTTTTATCCTATGCTTTATTAAATTGTATTTATTTTGTTTTAACCTATGCTTTATTAAATTGTATTTATGTTGTTTTATCCTATGCTTTATTAAATTGTGTTTGTCTTGTTTTAACCTATGCTTTATTAAATTGTATTTATGTTGTTTTATCCTATGCTTTATTAAATTTTATTTATGTTGTTTTATCCTATGCTTTATTAAATTGTGTTAATGTTGTTTTATCCTATACTTTATTAAATTGTATTTATGTTGTTTTAAACTATGCTTTATTAAATTGTATTTATGTTGTTTTATCCTATGCTTTATTAAATTGTATTTATGTTGTTTTATCCTATGCTTTATTAAATTGTGTTTATCTTGTTTTAACCTATGCTTTATTAAATTGTATTTATGTTGTTTTAACCCATGCTTTATTAAATTGTATTTATGTTGTTTTAACCCATGCTTTATTAAATTGTATTTATGTTGTTTTATCCTATGCTTTATTAAATTGTGCTTATGTTGTTTTATCCTATGCTTTATTAAATTGTATTTATGTTGTTTTATCCTATGCTTTATTAAATTGTATTTATGTTGTTTTAACCCATGCTTTATTAAATTGTATTTATGTTGTTTTATCCTATGCTTTATTAAATTGTGTTTATGTTGTTTTATCCTATGCTTTTTTAAATTGTATTTATGTTGTTTTATCCTATGCTTTATTAAATTGTATTTATGTTGTTTTATGCTATGCTTTATTAAACAGCATTTATGTTGTTTTATCCTATGCTTTATTAAATTGTATTTATGTTGTTTTAACCTATGCTTTATTAAATTGTATTTATGTTGTTTTATCCTATGCTTTATTAAATTGTATTTATGTTGTTTTATCGTATGCTTTATTAAATTGTATTTATGTTGTTTCATCCTATGCTTTATTAAATTGTATTTATGTTGTTTTAACCTATGCTTTATTAAATTGCATGTATGTTGTTTTATCCTATACTTTATTAAATTGTATTTATGTTGTTTTAACCTATGCTTTATTAAATTGTATTTATGTTGTTTTATCCTATGCTTTATTAAATTGTATTTATGTTGTTTTATCCTATGCTTTATTAAATTGTGTTTATGTTGTTTTATCCTATGCTTTATTAAATTGTATTTATGTTGTTTTATCCTATGCTTTATTAAATTGTATTTATTTTGTTTTAACCTATGCTTTATTAAATTGTATTTATGTTGTTTTATCCTATGCTTTATTAAATTGTATTTATGTTGTTTTATCCTATGCTTTATTAAATTGTGTTTATGTTGTTTTATCCTATACTTTATTAAATTGTATTTATGTTGTTTTAAACTATGCTTTATTAAATTGTATTTATGTTGTTTTATCCTATGCTTTATTAAATTGTATTTATGTTGTTTTATCCTATGCTTTATTAAATTGTGTTTATCTTGTTTTATCCTATGCTTTATTAAATTGTATTTATGTTGTTTTAACCCATGCTTTATTAAATTGTATTTATGTTGTTTTAACCCATGCTTTATTAAATTGTATTTATGTTGTTTTATCCTATGCTTTATTAAATTGTGCTTATGTTGTTTTATCCTATGCTTTATTAAATTGTATTTATGTTGCTTTATCCTATGCTTTATTAAATTGTATTTATGTTGTTTTAACCCATGCTTTATTAAATTGTATTTATGTTGTTTTATCCTATGCTTTATTAAATTGTGTTTATGTTGTTTTATCCTATGCTTTTTTAAATTGTATTTATGTTGTTTTATCCTATGCTTTATTAAATTGTAATTATGGTGTTTTATTCTATGCTTTATTAAACTGCATTTATGTTGTTTTATCCTATGCTTTATTAAATTGTATTTATGTTGTTTTATTCTATGCTTTATTAAGTTGTATTTATGTTGTTTTATCCTATGCTTTATTAAATTGTATTTATGTTGTTTTATCCTTTGCTTTATTAAATTGTATTTATGTTTTTTATTGTATGCTTTATTAAACTGCATTTATGTTGTTTTATCCTATGCTTTATTAAATTGTATTTATGTTGTTTTATCCTATGCTTTATTAAATTGTGTTTATGTTGTTTTATCCTATGCTTTATTAAATTGTATTTATGTTGATTTATTGTATGCTTTATTAAACTGCATTTATGTTGTTTTATCCTATGCTTTGTTAAATTGTATTTATGTTGTTTTATCCTATGTTTTATTAAATTCTATTTCTGTTGTTTTATACTATGCTTTATTAAATTGTATTTATGTTGTTTTATCCTATGCTTTATTAAATTGATTTTATGTTGTTTTATCCTATGCTTTATTAAATTGTATTTATGTTGTTTTAACCATGCTTTATTAAATTGCATTTATGTTGTTTTATCTTATGCTTTATTAAATTGTATTTATGTTGTTTTATCCTATGCTTTATTAAATTGTATTTATGTTGTTTTATCCTATGCTTTATTAAATTGCATATATGTTGTTTTATCCTATGCTTTATTAAATTGTATTTATGTTGTTTTGTCCTATGCTTTATTAAATTTTATTTATGTTGTTTTAACCTATGCTTTATTAAATTGTATTTATGTTGTTTTATCCTATGCTTTATTAAATTGTATTTATGTTGTTTTAACCCATGCTTTATTAAATTGTATTTATGTTGTTTTATCCTATGCTTTATTAAATTGTGTTTATGTTGTTTTATCCTATGCTTTTTTAATTTGTATTTATGTTGTTTTATCCTATGCTTTATTAAATTGTATTTATGGTGTTTTATTCTATGCTTTATTAAACTGCATTTATGTTGTTTTATCCTATGCTTTATTAAATTGTATTTATGTTGTTTTATTCTATGCTTTATTAAGTTGTATTTATGTTGTTTTATCCTATGCTTTATTAAATTGTATTTATGTTGTTTTATCCTTTGCTTTATTAAATTGTATTTATGTTGTTTTGTCCTATGCTTTATTAAATTTTATTTATGTTGTTTTAACCTATGCTTTATTAAATTGTATTTATGTTGTTTTATCCTATGCTTTATTAAATGGTATTTATGTTGTTTTATCCTATGCTTTATTAAATTGTATTTATGTTGTTTTAACCTATCCTTAATTAAATTGTATTTATGTTGTTTTATCCTATGCTTTATTAAATTGTATTTATGTTGTTTTATCCTATGTTTTATTAAATTCTATTTCTGTTGTTTTATACTATGCTTTATTAAATTGTATTTATGTTGTTTTATCGTATGCTTTATTAAATTGTATTTATGTTGTTTTATCCTATGCTTTATTAAATTGTGTTTATGTTGTTTTATCCTATGCTTTATTAAATTGTATTTATGTTGATTTGTCCTATGCTTTATTAAATTGTATTTATGTTGTTTTAACCTATGCTTTATTAAATTGTATGTATGTTGTTTTATCCTATACTTTATTAAATTGTATTTATGTTGTTTTAACCTATGCTTGATTAAATTGTATTTATGTTGTTTTATCCTATGCTTTATTAAATGGTATTTATGTTGTTTTATCCTATGCTTTATTAAATTGTGTTTATGTTGTTTTATCCTATGCTTTATTAAATTGTATTTATGTTGTTTTATCCTATGCTTTATTAAATTGTATTTATTTTGTTTTAACCTATGCTTTATTAAATTGTATTTATGTTGTTTTATCCTATGCTTTATTAAATTGTATTTATGTTGTTTTATCCTATGCTTTATTAAATTGTGTTTATGTTGTTTTATCCTATACTTTATTAAATTGTATTTATGTTGTTTTATCCTATGCTTTATTAAATTGTATTTATGTTGTTTTAACCCATGCTTTATTAAATTTTATTTATGTTGTTTTAACCCATGCTTTATTAAATTGTATTTATGTTGTTTTATCCTATGCTTTATTAAATTGAGCTTATGTTGTTTTATCCTATGCTTTATTAAATTGTATTTATGTTGTTTTATCCTATGCTTTATTAAATTGTATTTATGTTGTTTTAACCCATGCTTTATTAAATTGTATTTATGTTGTTTTATCCTATGCTTTATTAAATTGTGTTTATGTTGTTTTATCCTATGCTTTTTTAAATTGTATTTATGTTGTTTTATCCTATGCTTTATTAAATTGGATTTATGGTGTTTTATTCTATGCTTTATTAAACTGCATTTATGTTGTTTTATCCTATGCTTTATTAAATTGTATATATGTTGTTTTATACTATGCTTTATTAAATTGTATTTATGTTGTTTTATCCTATGCTTTATTAAATTGTATTTATGTTGTTTTATCCTATGCTTTATTAAATTGTGTTTATGTTGTTTTATCCTATGCTTTATTAAATTGTATTCATGTTGTTTTAACCATGCTTTATTAAATTGCATTTGTGTTGTTTTATGTTATGCTTTATTAAATTGTATTTATGTTGTTTTATCCTATGCTTTATTAAATTGTATTTATGTTGTTTTATCCTATGCTTTATTAAATTGTATATATGTTGTTTTATCCTATGCTTTATTAAATTGTATTTATGTTGTTTTGTCCTATGCTTTATTAAATTTTATTTATGTTGTTTTAACCTATGCTTTATTAAATTGTATTTATGTTGTTTTATCCTATGCTTTATTAAATTGAGCTTATGTTGTTTTATCCTATGCTTTATTAAATTGTATTTATGTTGTTTTATCCTATGCTTTATTAAATTGTATTTATGTTGTTTTAACCCATGCTTTATTAAATTGTATTTATGTTGTTTTATCCTATGCTTTATTAAATTGTGTTTATGTTGTTTTATCCTATGCTTTTTTAAATTGTATTTATGTTGTTTTATCCTATGCTTTATTAAATTGTATTTATGGTGTTTTATTCTATGCTTTATTAAACTGCATTTATGTTGTTTTATCCTATGCTTTATTAAATTGTATATATGTTGTTTTATACTATGCTTTATTAAATTGTATTTATGTTGTTTTATCCTATGCTTTATTAAATTGTATTTATGTTGTTTTATCCTATGCTTTATTAAATTGTGTTTATGTTGTTTTATCCTATGCTTTATTAAATTGTATTTATGTTGTTTTAACCATGCTTTATTAAATTGCATTTATGTTGTTTTATGTTATGCTTTATTAAATTGTATTTATGTTGTTTTATCCTATGCTTTATTAAATTGTATTTATGTTGTTTTATCCTATGCTTTATTAAATTGTATATATGTTGTTTTATCCTATGCTTTAATAAATTGTATTTATGTTGTTTTGTCCTATGCTTTATTAAATTTTATTTATGTTGTTTTAACCTATGCTATATTAAATTGTATTTATGTTGTTTTATCCTATGCTTTATTAAATGGTATTTATGTTGTTTTATCCTATGCTTTATTAAATTGTATTTATGTTGTTTTAACCTATCCTTTATTAAATTGTATTTATGTTGTTTTATCCTATGCTTTATTAAATTGTATTTATGTTGTTTTAACCATGCTTTATTAAATTGCATTTATGTTGTTTTATGTTATGCTTTATTAAATTGTATTTATGTTGTTTTAACCTATGCTTTATTAAATTGTATGTATGTTGTTTTATCCTATACTTTATTAAATTGTATTTATGTTGTTTTAACCTATGCTTGATTAAATTGTATTTATGTTGTTTTATCCTATGCTTTATTAAATTGTATTTATGTTGTTTTATCCTATGCTTTATTAAATTGTGTTTATGTTGTTTTATCCTATGCTTTATTAAATTGTATTTATGTTGTTTTATCCTATGCTTTATTAAATTGTATTTATGTTGTTTTATCCTATGCTTTATTAAATTGTGTTTATGTTGTTTTATCCTATGCTTTATTAAATTGTATTTATGTTGTTTTATCCTATGCTTTATTAAATTGTATTTATTTTGTTTTAACCTATGCTTTATTAAATTGTATTTATGTTGTTTTATCCTATGCTTTATTAAATTGTGTTTGTCTTGTTTTAACCTATGCTTTATTAAATTGTATTTATGTTGTTTTATCCTATGCTTTATTAAATTGTATTTATGTTGTTTTATCCTATGCTTTATTAAATTGTGTTTATGTTGTTTTATCCTATACTTTATTAAATTGTATTTATGTTGTTTTAAACTATGCTTTATTAAATTGTATTTATGTTGTTTTATCCTATGCTTTATTAAATGGTATTTATGTTGTTTTATCCTATGCTTTATTAAATTGTATTTATGTTGTTTTAACCTATCCTTTATTAAATTGTATTTATGTTGTTTTATCCTATGCTTTATTAAATTGTATTTATGTTGTTTTAACCATGCTTTATTAAATTGCATTTATGTTGTTTTATGTTATGCTTTATTAAATTGTATTTATGTTGTTTTAACCTATGCTTTATTAAATTGTATGTATGTTGTTTTATCCTATACTTTATTAAATTGTATTTATGTTGTTTTAACCTATGCTTGATTAAATTGTATTTATGTTGTTTTATCCTATGCTTTATTAAATTGTATTTATGTTGTTTTATCCTATGCTTTATTAAATTGTGTTTATGTTGTTTTATCCTATGCTTTATTAAATTGTATTTATGTTGTTTTATCCTATGCTTTATTAAATTGTATTTATGTTGTTTTATCCTATGCTTTATTAAATTGTGTTTATGTTGTTTTATCCTATGCTTTATTAAATTGTATTTATGTTGTTTTATCCTATGCTTTATTAAATTGTATTTATTTTGTTTTAACCTATGCTTTATTAAATTGTATTTATGTTGTTTTATCCTATGCTTTATTAAATTGTGTTTGTCTTGTTTTAACCTATGCTTTATTAAATTGTATTTATGTTGTTTTATCCTATGCTTTATTAAATTGTATTTATGTTGTTTTATCCTATGCTTTATTAAATTGTGTTTATGTTGTTTTATCCTATACTTTATTAAATTGTATTTATGTTGTTTTAAACTATGCTTTATTAAATTGTATTTATGTTGTTTTATCCTATGCTTTATTAAATTGTATTTATGTTGTTTTATCCTATGCTTTATTAAATTGTGTTTATCTTGTTTTAACCTATGCTTTATTAAATTGTATTTATGTTGTTTTAACCCATGCTTTATTAAATTGTATTTATGTTGTTTTAACCCATGCTTTATTAAATTGTATTTATGTTGTTTTATCCTATGCTTTATTAAATTGTGTTTATGTTGTTTTATCCTATGCTTTTTTAAATTGTATTTATGTTGTTTTATCCTATGCTTTATTAAATTGTATTTATTTTGTTTTAACCTATGCTTTATTAAATTGTATTTATGTTGTTTTATCCTATGCTTTATTAAATTGTGTTTGTCTTGTTTTAACCTATGCTTTATTAAATTGTATTTATGTTGTTTTATCCTATGCTTTATTAAATTTTATTTATGTTGTTTTATCCTATGCTTTATTAAATTGTGTTTATGTTGTTTTATCCTATACTTTATTAAATTGTATTTATGTTGTTTTAAACTATGCTTTATTAAATTGTATTTATGTTGTTTTATCCTATGCTTTATTAAATTGTATTTATGTTGTTTTATCCTATGCTTTATTAAATTGTGTTTATCTTGTTTTAACCTATGCTTTATTAAATTGTATTTATGTTGTTTTAACCTATGCTTTATTAAATTGTATTTATGTTGTTTTATCCTATGCTTTATTAAATTGTATTTATGTTGTTTTATCGTATGCTTTATTAAATTGTATTTATGTTGTTTCATCCTATGCTTTATTAAATTGTATTTATGTTGTTTTAACCTATGCTTTATTAAATTGCATGTATGTTGTTTTATCCTATACTTTATTAAATTGTATTTATGTTGTTTTATCCTATGCTTTATTAAATTGTATTTATGTTGTTTTATCCTATGCTTTATTAAATTGTGTTTATGTTGTTTTATCCTATGCTTTATTAAATTGTATTTATGTTGTTTTATCCTATGCTTTATTAAATTGTATTTATTTTGTTTTAACCTATGCTTTATTAAATTGTATTTATGTTGTTTTATCCTATGCTTTATTAAATTGTATTTATGTTGTTTTATCCTATGCTTTATTAAATTGTGTTTATGTTGTTTTATCCTATACTTTATTAAATTGTATTTATGTTGTTTTAAACTATGCTTTATTAAATTGTATTTATGTTGTTTTATCCTATGCTTTATTAAATTGTATTTATGTTGTTTTATCCTATGCTTTATTAAATTGTGTTTATCTTGTTTTATCCTATGCTTTATTAAATTGTATTTATGTTGTTTTAACCCATGCTTTATTAAATTGTATTTATGTTGTTTTATCCTATGCTTTATTAAATTGTGTTTATGTTGTTTTATCCTATGCTTTTTTAAATTGTATTTATGTTGTTTTATCCTATGCTTTATTAAATTGGATTTATGGTGTTTTATTCTATGCTTTATTAAACTGCATTTATGTTGTTTTATCCTATGCTTTATTAAATTGTATATATGTTGTTTTATACTATGCTTTATTAAATTGTATTTATGTTGTTTTATCCTATGCTTTATTAAATTGTATTTATGTTGTTTTATCCTATGCTTTATTAAATTGTGTTTATGTTGTTTTATCCTATGCTTTATTAAATTGTATTCATGTTGTTTTAACCATGCTTTATTAAATTGCATTTATGTTGTTTTATGTTATGCTTTATTAAATTGTATTTATGTTGTTTTATCCTATGCTTTATTAAATTGTATTTATGTTGTTTTATCCTATGCTTTATTAAATTGTATATATGTTGTTTTATCCTATGCTTTATTAAATTGTATTTATGTTGTTTTGTCCTATGCTTTATTAAATTTTATTTATGTTGTTTTAACCTATGCTTTATTAAATGGTATTTATGTTGTTTTATCCTATGCTTTATTAAATTGTATTTATGTTGTTTTAACCTATCCTTTATTAAATTGTATTTATGTTGTTTTATCCTATGCTTTATTAAATTGTATTCATGTTGTTTTATCCTATGTTTTATTAAATTCTATTTCTGTTGTTTCATACTATGCTTTATTAAATTGTATTTATGTTGTTTTATCGTATGCTTTATTAAATTGTGTTTATGTTGTTTTATCCTATGCTTTATTAAATTGTATTATGTTGATTTGTCCTATGCTTTATTAAGTTGTATTTATGTTGTTTTAACCTATGCTTTATTAAATTGTATGTATGTTGTTTTATCCTATACTTTATTAAATTGTATTTATGTTGTTTTAACCTATGCTTGATTAAATTGTATTTATGTTGTTTTATCCTATGCTTTATTAAATTGTATTTATGTTGTTTTATCCTATGCTTTATTAAATTGTGTTTATGTTGTTTTATCCTATGCTTTATTAAATTGTATTTATGTTGTTTTATCCTATGCTTTATTAAATTGTATTTATTTTGTTTTAACCTATGCTTTATTAAATTGTAATTATGTTGTTTTATCCTATGCTTTATTAAATTGTATTTATGTTGTTTTATCCTATGCTTTATTAAATTGTGTTTATGTTGTTTTATCCTATACTTTATTAAATTGTATTTATGTTGTTTTAACCCATGCTTTATTAAATTTTATTTATGTTGTTTTAACCCATGCTTTATTAAATTGTATTTATGTTGTTTTATCCTATGCTTTATTAAATTGAGCTTATGTTGTTTTATCCTATGCTTTATTAAATTGTATTTATGTTGTTTTATCCTATGCTTTATTAAATTGTATTTATGTTGTTTTAACCCATGCTTTATTAAATTGTATTTATGTTGTTTTATCCTATGCTTTATTAAATTGTGTTTATGTTGTTTTATCCTATGCTTTTTTAAATTGTATTTATGTTGTTTTATCCTATGCTTTATTAAATTGTATTTATGTTGTTTTATGCTATGCTTTATTAAACTGCATTTATGTTGTTTTATCCTATGCTTTATTAAATTGTATTTATGTTGTTTTATTCTATGCTTTATTAAATTGTATTTATGTTGTTTTATCCTATGCTTTATTAAATTGTATTTATGTTGTTTTATCCTATGCTTTATTAAATTGTATTTATGTTGTTTTATCCTATACTTTATTAAATTGTATTTATGTTGTTTTATCCTATACTTTATTAAATTGTATTTATGTTGTTTTAACCTATGCTTTATTAAATTGTATTTATGTTGTTTTATCCTATCCTTTATTAAATGGTATTTATGTTGTTTTATCCTATGCTTTATTAAATTGTATTTATGTTGTTTTAACCTATCCTTTATTAAATTGTATTTATGTTGTTTTATCCTATGCTTTATTAAATTGTATTTATTTTGTTTTAACCTATGCTTTATTAAATTGTATTTATGCTGTTTTATCCTATGCTTTATTAAATTGTGTTTGTCTTGTTTTAACCTATGCTTTATTAAATTGTATTTATGTTGTTTTATCCTATGCTTTATTAAATTGTATTTATGTTGTTTTATCCTATGCTTTATTAAATTGTGTTTATGTTGTTTTATCCTATACTTTATTAAATTGTATTTATGTTGTTTTAAACTATGCTTTATTAAATTGTATTTATGTTGTTTTATCCTATGCTTTATTAAATTGTATTTATGTTGTTTTATCCTATGCTTTATTAAATTGTGTTTATCTTGTTTTAACCTATGCTTTATTAAATTGTATTTATGTTGTTTTAACCCATGCTTTATTAAATTGTATTTATGTTGTTTTAACCCATTCTTTATTAAATTGTATTTATGTTGTTTTATCCTATGCTTTATTAAATTGTGCTTATGTTGTTTTAACCTATGCTTTATTAAATTGTATTTATGTTGTTTTATCCTATGCTTTATTAAATTGTATTTATGTTGTTTTAACCCATGCTTTATTAAATTGTATTTATGTTGTTTTATCCTATGCTTTATTAAATTGTGTTTATGTTGTTTTATCCTATGCTTTTTTAAATTGTATTTATGTTGTTTTATCCTATGCTTTATTAAATTGTATTTATGTTGTTTTATGCTATGCTTTATTAAACTGCATTTATGTTGTTTTATCCTATGCTTTATTAAATTGTATTTATGTTGTTTTATTCTATGCTTTATTAAATTGTATTTATGTTGTTTTATCCTATGCTTTATTAAATTGTATTTATGTTGTTTTATCCTATGCTTTATTAAATTGTATTTATGTTGTTTTATCCTATACTTTATTAAATTGTATTTATGTTGTTTTATCCTATACTTTATTAAATTGTATTTATGTTGTTTTAACCTATGCTTTATTAAATTGTATTTATTTTGTTTTATCCTATGCTTTATTAATTTGTGTTTATGTTGTTTTATCCTATGCTTTATTAAATTGTATTAATGTTGTTTTATCCTATGCTTTATTAAATTGTATTTATGTTGTTTTATCCTATGCTTTATTAAATTGTATTTATGTTGTTTTATCCTATGCTTTATTAAATTGTATTTATGTTGTTTTATCCTATACTTTATTAAATTGTATTTATGTTGTTTTAACCTATGCTTTATTAAATTGTATTTATGTTGTTTTATCCTATGCTTTATTAAATTGTATTTATGTTGTTTTATCCTATGCTTTATTAAATTGTATTTATGTTGTTTCATCCTATGCTTTATTAAATTGTATTTATGTTGTTTTAACCTATGCTTTATTAAATTGCATGTATGTTGTTTTATCCTATACTTTATTAAATTGTATTTATGTTGTTTTAACCTATGCTTTATTAAATTGTATTTATGTTGTTTTATCCTATGCTTTATTAAATTGTATTTATGTTGTTTCATCCTATGCTTTATTAAATTGTGTTTATGTTGTTTTATCCTATGCTTTATTAAATTGTATTTATGTTGTTTTATCCTATGCTTTATTAAATTGTATTTATTTTGTTTTAACCTATGCTTTATTAAATTGTATTTATGTTGTTTTATCCTATGCTTTATTAAATTGTATTTATGTTGTTTTATCCTATGCTTTATTAAATTGTGTTTATGTTGTTTTATCCTATACTTTATTAAATTGTATTTATGTTGTTTTAAACTATGCTTTATTAAATTGTATTTATGTTGTTTTATCCTATGCTTTATTAAATTGTATTTATGTTGTTTTATCCTATGCTTTATTAAATTGTGTTTATCTTGTTTTATCCTATGCTTTATTAAATTGTATTTATGTTGTTTTAACCCATGCTTTATTAAATTGTATTTATGTTGTTTTAACCCATGCTTTATTAAATTGTATTTATGTTGTTTTATCCTATGCTTTATTAAATTGTGCTTATGTTGTTTTATCCTATGCTTTATTAAATTGTATTTATGTTGCTTTATCCTATGCTTTATTAAATTGTATTTATGTTGTTTTAACCCATGCTTTAATAAATTGTATTTATGTTGTTTTATCCTATGCTTTATTAAATTGTGTTTATGTTGTTTTATCCTATGCTTTTTTAAATTGTATTTATGTTGTTTTATCCTATGCTTTATTAAATTGTAATTATGGTGTTTTATTCTATGCTTTATTAAACTGCATTTATGTTGTTTTATCCTATGCTTTATTACATTGTATTTATGTTGTTTTATTCTATGCTTTATTAAGTTGTATTTATGTTGTTTTATCCTATGCTTTATTAAATTGTATTTATGTTGTTTTATCCTTTGCTTTATTAAATTGTATTTATGTTTTTTATTGTATGCTTTATTAAACTGCATTTATGTTGTTTTATCCTATGCTTTATTAAATTGTATTTATGTTGTTTTATCCTATGCTTTATTAAATTGTGTTTATGTTGTTTTATCCTATGCTTTATTAAATTGTATTTATGTTGATTTATTGTATGCTTTATTAAACTGCATTTATGTTGTTTTATCCTATGCTTTGTTAAATTGTATTTATGTTGTTTTATCCTATGTTTTATTAAATTCTATTTCTGTTGTTTTATACTATGCTTTATTAAATTGTATTTATGTTGTTTTATCCTATGCTTTATTAAATTGCTTTTATGTTGTTTTATCCTATGCTTTATTAAATTGTATTTATGTTGTTTTAACCATGCTTTATTAAATAGCATTTATGTTGTTTTATCTTATGCTTTATTAAATTGTATTTATGTTGTTTTATCCTATGCTTTATTAAATTGTATTTATGTTGTTTTATCCTATGCTTTATTAAATTGTATATATGTTGTTTTATCCTATGCTTTATTAAATTGTATTTATGTTGTTTTGTCCTATGCTTTATTAAATTTTATTTATGTTGTTTTAACCTATGCTTTATTAAATTGTATTTATGTTGTTTTATCCTATGCTTTATTAAATTGTATTTATGTTGTTTTAACCCATGCTTTATTAAATTGTATTTATGTTGTTTTATCCTATGCTTTATTAAATTGTGTTTATGTTGTTTTATCCTATGCTTTTTTAAATTGTATTTATGTTGTTTTATCCTATGCTTTATTAAATTGGATTTATGGTGTTTTATTCTATGCTTTATTAAACTGCATTTATGTTGTTTTATCCTATGCTTTATTAAATTGTATATATGTTGTTTTATACTATGCTTTATTAAATTGTATTTATGTTGTTTTATCCTATGCTTTATTAAATGGTATTTATGTTGTTTTATCCTATGCTTTATTAAATTGTATTTATGTTGTTTTAACCTATCCTTTATTAAATTGTATTTATGTTGTTTTATCCTATGCTTTATTAAATTGTATTCATGTTGTTTTATCCTATGTTTTATTAAATTCTATTTCTGTTGTTTCATACTATGCTTTATTAAATTGTATTTATGTTGTTTTATCGTATGCTTTATTAAATTGTGTTTATGTTGTTTTATCCTATGCTTTATTAAATTGTATTATGTTGATTTGTCCTATGCTTTATTAAATTGTATTTATGTTGTTTTATCCTATGCTTTATTAAATTGTATTATGTTGATTTGTCCTATGCTTTATTAAATTGTATTTATGTTGTTTTAACCTATGCTTTATTAAATTGTATGTATGTTGTTTTATCCTATACTTTATTAAATTGTATTTATGTTGTTTTAACCTATGCTTGATTAAATTGTATTTATGTTGTTTTATCCTATGCTTTATTAAATTGTATTTATGTTGTTTTATCCTATGCTTTATTAAATTGTGTTTATGTTGTTTTATCCTATGCTTTATTAAATTGTATTTATGTTGTTTTATCCTATGCTTTATTAAATTGTATTTATTTTGTTTTAACCTATGCTTTATTAAATTGTATTTATGTTGTTTTATCCTATGCTTTATTAAATTGTATTTATTTTGTTTTAACCTATGCTTTATTAAATTGTAATTATGTTGTTTTATCCTATGCTTTATTAAATTGTATTTATGTTGTTTTAACCTATGCTTTATTAAATTGTATTTATGTTGTTTTATCCTATGCTTTATTAAATTGTATTTATGTTGTTTTAACCCATGCTTTATTAAATTGTATTTATGTTGTTTTATCCTATGCTTTATTAAATTGTGTTTATGTTGTTTTATCCTATGCTTTTTTAAATTGTATTTATGTTGTTTTATCCTATGCTTTATTAAATTGGATTTATGGTGTTTTATTCTATGCTTTATTAAACTGCATTTATGTTGTTTTATCCTATGCTTTATTAAATTGTATATATGTTGTTTTATACTATGCTTTATTAAATTGTATTTATGTTGTTTTATCCTATGTTTTATTAAATTCTATTTCTGTTGTTTCATACTATGCTTTATTAAATTGTATTTATGTTGTTTTATCGTATGCTTTATTAAATTGTGTTTATGTTGTTTTATCCTATGCTTTATTAAATTGTATTATGTTGATTTGTCCTATGCTTTATTAAATTGTATTTATGTTGTTTTATCCTATGCTTTATTAAATTGTATTATGTTGATTTGTCCTATGCTTTATTAAATTGTATTTATGTTGTTTTAACCTATGCTTTATTAAATTGTATGTATGTTGTTTTATCCTATACTTTATTAAATTGTATTTATGTTGTTTTAACCTATGCTTGATTAAATTGTATTTATGTTGTTTTATCCTATGCTTTATTAAATTGTATTTATGTTGTTTTATCCTATGCTTTATTAAATTGTGTTTATGTTGTTTTATCCTATGCTTTATTAAATTGTATTTATGTTGTTTTATCCTATGCTTTATTAAATTGTATTTATTTTGTTTTAACCTATGCTTTATTAAATTGTAATTATGTTGTTTTATCCTATGCTTTATTAAATTGTATTTATGTTGTTTTATCCTATGCTTTATTAAATTGTGTTTATGTTGTTTTATCCTATACTTTATTAAATTGTATTTATGTTGTTTTATCCTATGCTTTATTAAATTGTATTTATGTTGTTTTAACCCATGCTTTATTAAATTTTATTTATGTTGTTTTAACCCATGCTTTATTAAATTGTATTTATGTTGTTTTATCCTATGCTTTATTAAATTGAGCTTATGTTGTTTTATCCTATGCTTTATTAAATTGTATTTATGTTGTTTTATCCTATGCTTTATTAAATTGTATTTATGTTGTTTTAACCCATGCTTTATTAAATTGTATTTATGTTGTTTTATCCTATGCTTTATTAAATTGTGTTTATGTTGTTTTATCCTATGCTTTATTAAATTGTATTTATGGTGTTTTATTCTATGCTTTATTAAACTGCATTTATGTTGTTTTATCCTATGCTTTATTAAATTGTATATATGTTGTTTTATACTATGCTTTATTAAATTGTATTTATGTTGTTTTATCCTATGCTTTATTAAATTGTATTTATGTTGTTTTATCCTATGCTTTATTAAATTGTGTTTATGTTGTTTTATCCTATGCTTTATTAAATTGTATTTATGTTGTTTTAACCATGCTTTATTAAATTGCATTTATGTTGTTTTATGTTATGCTTTATTAAATTGTATTTATGTTGTTTTATCCTATGCTTTATTAAATTGTATTTATGTTGTTTTATCCTATGCTTTATTAAATTGTATATATGTTGTTTTATCCTATGCTTTATTAAATTGTATTTATGTTGTTTTGTAATATGCTTTATTAAATTTTATTTATGTTGTTTTAACCTATGCTTTATTAAATTGTATTTATGTTGTTTTATCCTATGCTTTATTAAATGGTATTTATGTTGTTTTATCCTATGCTTTATTAAATTGTATTTATGTTGTTTTAACCTATCCTTTATTAAATTGTATTTATGTTGTTTTATCCTATGCTTTATTAAATTGTATTCATGTTGTTTTATCCTATGTTTTATTAAATTCTATTTCTGTTGTTTCATACTATGCTTTATTAAATTGTATTTATGTTGTTTTATCGTATGCTTTATTAAATTGTGTTTATGTTGTTTTATCCTATGCTTTATTAAATTGTATTATGTTGATTTGTCCTATGCTTTATTAAATTGTATTTATGTTGTTTTAACCTATGCTTTATTAAATTGTATGTATGTTGTTTTATCCTATACTTTATTAAATTGTATTTATGTTGTTTTAACCTATGCTTGATTAAATTGTATTTATGTTGTTTTATCCTATGCTTTATTAAATTGTATTTATGTTGTTTTATCCTATGCTTTATTAAATTGTGTTTATGTTGTTTTATCCTATGCTTTATTAAATTGTATTTATGTTGTTTTATCCTATGCTTTATTAAATTGTATTTATTTTGTTTTAACCTATGCTTTATTAAATTGCATTTATGTTGTTTTATCCTATGCTTTATTAAATTGTGTTTGTCTTGTTTTAACCTATGCTTTATTAAATTGTATTTATGTTGTTTTATCCTGTGCTTTATTAAATTGTATTTATGTTGTTTTATCCTATGCTTTATTAAATTGTGTTTATGTTGTTTTATCCTATACTTTATTAAATTGTATTTATGTTGTTTTAAACTATGCTTTATTAAATTGTATTTATGTTGTTTTATCCTATGCTTTATTAAATTGTATTTATGTTGTTTTATCCTATGCTTTATTAAATTGTGTTTATCTTGTTTTAACCTATGCTTTATTAAATTGTATTTATGTTGTTTTAACCCATGCTTTATTAAATTGTATTTATGTTGTTTTAACCCATGCTTTATTAAATTGTATTTATGTAGTTTTATCCTATGCTTTATTAAATTGTGCTTATGTTGTTTTATCCTATGCTTTATTAAATTGTATTTATGTTGTTTTATCCTATGCTTTATTAAATTGTATTTATGTTGTTTTAACCCATGCTTTATTAAATTGTATTTATGTTGTTTTATCCTATGCTTTATTAAATTGTGTTTATGTTGTTTTATCCTATGCTTTTTTAAATTGTATTTATGTTGTTTTATCCTATGCTTTATTAAATTGTATTTATGTTGTTTTATGCTATGCTTTATTAAACTGCATTTATGTTGTTTTATCCTATGCTTTATTAAATTGTATTTATGTTGTTTTATTCTATGCTTTATTAAATTGTATTTATGTTGTTTTATCCTATGCTTTATTAAATTGTATTTATGTTGTTTTATCCTATGCTTTATTAAATTGTATTTATGTTGTTTTATCCTATACTTTATTAAATTGTATTTATGCTGTTTTATCCTATACTTTATTAAATTGTATTTATGTTGTTTTAACCTATGCTTTATTAAATTGTATTTATTTTGTTTTATCCTATGCTTTATTAATTTGTGTTTATGTTGTTTTATCCTATGCTTTATTAAATTGTATTAATGTTGTTTTATCCTATGCTTTATTAAATTGTATTTATGTTGTTTTATCCTATGCTTTATTAAATTGTATTTATGTTGTTTTATCCTATGCTTTATTAAATTGTATTTATGTTGTTTTATCCTATACTTTATTAAATTGTATTTATGTTGTTTTAACCTATGCTTTATTAAATTGTATTTATGTTGTTTTATTCTATGCTTTATTAAATTGTATTTATGTTGTTTTATCCTATGCTTTATTAAATTGTATTTATGTTGTTTTATCCTATGCTTTATTAAATTGTATTTATGTTGTTTTAACCTATGCTTTATTAAATTGCATGTATGTTGTTTTATCCTATACTTTATTAAATTGTATTTATGTTGTTTTAACCTATGCTTTATTAAATTGTATTTATGTTGTTTTATCCTATGCTTTATTAAATTGTATTTATGTTGTTTTATCCTATGCTTTATTAAATTGTGTTTATGTTGTTTTATCCTATGCTTTATTTAATTGTATTTATGTTGTTTTATCCTATGCTTTATTAAATTGTATTTATTTTGTTTTAACCTATGCTTTATTAAATTGTATTTATGTTGTTTTATCCTATGCTTTATTAAATTGTATTTATGTTGTTTTATCCTATGCTTTATTAAATTGTGTTCATGTTGTTTTATCCTATACTTTATTAAATTGTATTTATGTTGTTTTAAACTATGCTTTATTAAATTGTATTTATGTTGTTTTATCCTATGCTTTATTAAATTGTATTTATGTTGTTTTATCCTATGCTTTATTAAATTGTGTTTATCTTGTTTTAGCCTATGCTTTATTAAATTGTATTTATGTTGTTTTAACCTATGCTTTATTAAATTGTATTTATGTTGTTTTAACCCATGCTTTATTAAATTGTATTTATGTTGTTTTATCCTATGCTTTATTAAATTGTGCTTATGTTGTTTTATCCTATGCTTTATTAAATTGTATTTATGTTGCTTTATCCTATGCTTTATTAAATTGTATTTATGTTGTTTTAACCCATGCTTTATTAAATTGTATTTATGTTGTTTTATCCTATGCTTTATTAAATTGTGTTTATGTTGTTTTATCCTATGCTTTTTTAAATTGTATTTATGTTGTTTTATCCTATGCTTTATTAAATTGTAATTATGGTGTTTTATTCTATGCTTTATTAAACTGCATTCATGTTGTTTTATCCTACGCTTTATTAAATTGTATTTATGTTGTTTTATTCTATGCTTTATTAAGTTGTATTTATGTTGTTTTATCCTATGCTTTATTAAATTGTATTTATGTTGTTTTATCCTTTGCTTTATTAAATTGTATTTATGTTTTTTATTGTATGCTTTATTAAACTGCATTTATGTTGTTTTATCCTATGCTTTATTAAATTGTATTTATGTTGTTTTATCCTATGCTTTATTAAATTGTGTTTATGTTGTTTTATCCTATGCTTTATTAAATTGTATTTATGTTGATTTATTGTATGCTTTATTAAACTGCATTTATGTTGTTTTATCCTATGCTTTGTTAAATTGTATTTATGTTGTTTTATCCTATGTTTTATTAAATTCTATTTCTGTTGTTTTATACTATGCTTTATTAAATTGTATTTATGTTGTTTTATCCTATGCTTTATTAAATTGCTTTTATGTTGTTTTATCCTATGCTTTATTAAATTGTATTTATGTTGTTTTAACCATGCTTTATTAAATTGCATTTATGTTGTTTTATCTTATGCTTTATTAAATTGTATTTATGTTGTTTTATCCTATGCTTTATTAAATTGTATTTATGTTGTTTTATCCTATGCTTTATTAAATTGTATATATGTTGTTTTATCCTATGCTTTATTAAATTGTATTTATGTTGTTTTGTCCTATGCTTTATTAAATTTTATTTATGTTGTTTTAACCTATGCTTTATTAAATTGTATTTATGTTGTTTTATCCTATGCTTTATTAAATGGTATTTATGTTGTTTTATCCTATGCTTTATTAAATTGTATTTATGTTGTTTTAACCTATCCTTTATTAAATTGTATTTATGTTGTTTTAACCTATGCTTTATTATATTGTATTTATGTTGTTTTAACCTATGCTTTATTAAATTGCATGTATGTTGTTTTATCCTATACTTTATTAAATTGTATTTATGTTGTTTTAACCTATGCTTTATTAAATTGTATTTATGTTGTTTTATCCTATGCTTTATTAAATTGTATTTATGTTGTTTTAACCCATGCTTTATTAAATTGTATTTATGTTGTTTTATCCTATGCTTTATTAAATTGTGTTTATGTTGTTTTATCCTATGCTTTTTTAAATTGTATTTATGTTGTTTTATCCTATGCTTTATTAAATTGTAATTATGGTGTTTTATTCTATGCTTTATTAAACTGCATTTATGTTGTTTTATCCTATGCTTTATTAAATTGTATTTATGTTGTTTTATTCTATGCTTTATTAAGTTGTATTTATGTTGTTTTATCCTATGCTTTATTAAATTGTATTTATGTTGTTTTATCCTTTGCTTTATTAAATTGTATTTATGTTTTTTATTGTATGCTTTATTAAACTGCATTTATGTTGTTTTATCCTATGCTTTATTAAATTGTATTTATGTTGTTTTATCCTATGCTTTATTAAATTGTGTTTATGTTGTTTTATCCTATGCTTTATTAAATTGTATTTATGTTGATTTATTGTATGCTTTATTAAACTGCATTTATGTTGTTTTATCCTATGCTTTGTTAAATTGTATTTATGTTGTTTTATCCTATGTTTTATTAAATTCTATTTCTGTTGTTTTATACTATGCTTTATTAAATTGTATTTATGTTGTTTTATCCTATGCTTTATTAAATTGCTTTTATGTTGTTTTATCCTATGCTTTATTAAATTGTATTTATGTTGTTTTAACCATGCTTTATTAAATTGCATTTATGTTGTTTTATCTTATGCTTTATTAAATTGTATTTATGTTGTTTTATCCTATGCTTTATTAAATTGTATTTATGTTGTTTTATCCTATGCTTTATTAAATTGTATATATGTTGTTTTATCCTATGCTTTATTAAATTGTATTTATGTTGTTTTGTCCTATGCTTTATTAAATTTTATTTATGTTGTTTTAACCTATGCTTTATTAAATTGTATTTATGTTGTTTTATCCTATGCTTTATTAAATGGTATTTATGTTGTTTTATCCTATGCTTTATTAAATTGTATTTATGTTGTTTTAACCTATCCTTTATTAAATTGTATTTATGTTGTTTTAACCTATGCTTTATTATATTGTATTTATGTTGTTTTAACCTATGCTTTATTAAATTGCATGTATGTTGTTTTATCCTATACTTTATTAAATTGTATTTATGTTGTTTTAACCTATGCTTTATTAAATTGTATTTATGTTGTTTTATCCTATGCTTTATTAAATTGTATTTATGTTGTTTTATCCTATGCTTTATTAAATTGTGTTTATGTTGTTTTATCCTATGCTTTATTAAATTGTATTTATGTTGTTTTATCCTATGCTTTATTAAATTGTATTTATTTTGTTTTAACCTATGCTTTATTAAATTGTATTTATGTTGTTTTATCCTATGCTTTATTAAATTGTATATATGTTGTTTTATCCTATGCTTTATTCAATTGTGTTTATGTTGTTTTATCCTATACTTTATTAAATTGTATTTATGTTGTTTTAAACTATGCTTTATTAAATTGTATTTATGTTGTTTTATCCTATGCTTTATTAAATTGTATTTATGTTGTTTTATCCTATGCTTTATTAAATTGTGTTTAACTTGTTTTATCCTATGCTTTATTAAATTGTATTTATGTTGTTTTAACCCATGCTTTATTAAATTGTATTTATGTTGTTTTAACCCATGCTTTATTAAATTGTATTTATGTTGTTTTATCCAATGCTTTATTAAATTGTGCTTATGTTGTTTTATCTTATGCTTTATTAAATTGTATTTATGTTGCTTTATCCTATGCTTTATTAAATTGTATTTATGTTGTTTTAACCCATGCTTTATTAAATTGTATTTATGTTGTTTTATCCTATGCTTTATTAAATTGTGTTTATGTTGTTTTATCCTATGCTTTTTTAAATTGTATTTATGTTGTTTTATCCTATGCTTTATTAAATTGTATTTATGGTGTTTTATTCTATACTTTATTAAACTGCATTTATGTTGTTTTATCCTATGCTTTATTAAATTGTATTTATGTTGTTTTATTCTATGCTTTATTAAGTTGTATTTATGTTGTTTTATCCTATGCTTTATTAAATTGTATTTATGTTGTTTATCCTTTGCTTTATTAAATTGTATTTATGTTTTTTATTGTATGCTTTATTAAACTGCATTTATGTTGTTTTATCCTATGCTTTATTAAATTGTATTTATGTTGTTTTATCCTATGCTTTATTAAATTGTGTTTATGTTGTTTTATCCTATGCTTTATTAAATTGTATTTATGTTGATTTATTGTATGCTTTATTAAACTGCATTTATGTTGTTTTATCCTATGCTTTGTTAAATTGTATTTATGTTGTTTTATCCTATGTTTTATTAAATTCTATTTCTGTTGTTTTATACTATGCTTTATTAAATTGTATTTATGTTGTTTTATCCTATGCTTTATTAAATTGTGTTTATGTTGTTTTATCCTATGCTTTATTAAATTGTATTTATGTTGTTTTAACCATGCTTTATTAAATTGCATTTATGTTGTTTTATCTTATGCTTTATTAAATTGTATTTATGTTGTTTTATCCTATGCTTTATTAAATTGTATTTATGTTGTTTTATCCTATCCTTTATTAAATTGTATGTATGTTGTTTAATCCTATGCTTTATTAAATTGTATTTATGTTGTTTTGTCCTATGCTTTATTAAATTTTATTTATGTTGTTTTAACCTATGCTTTATTAAATTGTATTTATGTTGTTTTATCCTATGCTTTATTAAATGGTATTTATGTTGTTTTATCCTATGCTTTATTAAATTGTATTTATGTTGTTTTAACCTATCCTTTATTAAATTGTATTTATGTTGTTTTATCCTATGCTTTATTAAATTGTATTTATGTTGTTTTATCCTATGTTTTATTAAATTCTATTTCTGTTGTTTTATACTATGCTTTATTAAATTGTATTTATGTTGTTTTATCGTATGCTTTATTAAATTGTATTTATGTTGTTTTATCCTATGCTTTATTAAATTGTGTTTATGTTGTTTTATCCTATGCTTTATTAAATTGTATTTATGTTGATTTGTCCTATGCTTTATTAAATTGTATTTATGTTGTTTTAACCTATGCTTTTTTAAATTGTATGTATGTTGTTTTATCCTATACTTTATTAAATTGTATTTATGTTGTTTTAGCCTATGCTTGATTAAATTGTATTTATGTTGTTTTATCCTATGCTTTATTAAATTGTATTTATGTTGTTTTATCCTATGCTTTATTAAATTGTGTTTATGTTGTTTTATCCTATGCTTTATTAAATTGTATTTATGTTGTTTTATCCTATGCTTTATTAAATTGTATTTATTTTGTTTTAACCTATGCTTTATTAAATTGTATTTATGTTGTTTTATCCTATGCTTTATTAAATTGTATTTATGTTGTTTTATCCTATGCTTTATTAAATTGTGTTTATGTTGTTTCATCCTATACTTTATTAAATTGTATTTATGTTGTTTTATCCTATGCTTTATTAAATTGTATTTATGTTGTTTTAACCCATGCTTTATTAAATTTTATTTATGTTGTTTTAACCCATGCTTTATTAAATTGTATTTATGTTGTTTTATCCTATGCTTTATTAAATTGAGCTTATGTTGTTTTATCCTATGCTTTATTAAATTGTATTTATGTTGTTTTATCCTATGCTTTATTAAATTGTATTTATGTTGTTTTAACCCATGCTTTATTAAATTGTATTTATGTTGTTTTATCCTATGCTTTATTAAATTGTGTTTATGTTGTTTTATCCTATGCTTTTTTAAATTGTATTTATGTTGTTTTATCCTATGCTTTATTAAATTGTATTTATGGTGTTTTATTCTATGCTTTATTAAACTGCATTTATGTTGTTTTATCCTATGCTTTATTAAATTGTATATATGTTGTTTTATACTATGCTTTATTAAATTGTATTTATGTTGTTTTATCCTATGCTTTATTAAATTGTGTTTTTGTTGTTTTATCCTATGCTTTATTAAATTGTATTTATGTTGTTTTAACCATGCTTTATTAAATTTCATTTATGTTGTTTTATGTTATGCTTTATTAAATTGTATTTATGTTGTTTTATCCTATGCTTTATTAAATTGTATTTATGTTGTTTTATCCTATGCTTTATTAAATTGTATATATGTTGTTTTATCCTATGCTTTATTAAATTGTATTTATGTTGTTTTGTCCTATGCTTTATTAAATTTTATTTATGTTGTTTTAACCTATGCTTTATTAAATTGTATTTATGTTGTTTTATCCTATGCTTTATTAAATGGTATTTATGTTGTTTTATCCTATGCTTTATTCAATTGTATTTATGTTGTTTTAACCTATCCTTTATTAAATTGTATTTATGTTGTTTTATCCTATGCTTTATTAAATTGTATTCATGTTGTTTTATCCTATGTTTTATTAAATTCTATTTCTGTTGTTTCATACTATGCTTTATTAAATTGTATTTATGTTGTTTTATCGTATGCTTTATTAAATTGTATTTATGTTGTTTTATCCTATGCTTTATTAAATTGTGTTTATGTTGTTTTATCCTATGCTTTATTAAATTGTATTATGTTGATTTGTCCTATGCTTTATTAAATTGTATTTATGTTGTTTTAACCTATGCTTTATTAAATTGTATGTATGTTGTTTTATCCTATACTTTATTAAATTGTATTTATGTTGTTTTAACCTATGCTTGATTAAATTGTATTTATGTTGTTTTATCCTATGCTTTATTAAATTGTATTTATGTTGTTTTATCCTATGCTTTATTAAATTGTGTTTATGTTGTTTTATCCTATGCTTTATTAAATTGTATTTATGTTGTTTTATCCTATGCTTTATTAAATTGTATTTATTTTGTTTTAACCTATGCTTTATTAAATTGTATTTATGTTGTTTTATCCTATGCTTTATTAAATTGTATTTATGTTGTTTTATCCTATGCTTTATTAAATTGTGTTTATGTTGTTTTATCCTATACTTTATTAAATTGTATTTATGTTGTTTTAAACTATGCTTTATTAAATTGTATTTATGTTGTTTTATCCTATGCTTTATTAAATTGTATTTATGTTGTTTTATCCTATGCTTTATTAACTTGTGTTTATCTTGTTTTATCCTATGCTTTTTTAAATTGTATTTATGTTGTTTTAACCCATGCTTTATTAAATTGTATTTATGTTGTTTTAACCCATGCTTTATTAAATTGTATTTATGTTGTTTTATCCTATGCTTTATTAAATTGTGCTTATGTTGTTTTATCCTATGCTTTATTAAATTGTATTTATGTTGTTTTATCCTATGCTTTATTAAATTGTATTTATGTTGTTTTAACCCATGCTTTATTAAATTGTATTTATGTTGTTTTATCCTATGCTTTATTAAATTGTGTTTATGTTGTTTTATCCTATGCTTTTTTAAATTGTATTTATGTTGTTTTATCATATGCTTTATTAAATTGTATTTATGGTGTTTTATTCTATGCTTTATTAAACTGCATTTATGTTGTTTTATCCTATGCTTTATTAAATTGTATATATGTTGTTTTATTCTATGCTTTATTAAATAGTATTTATGTTGTTTTATCCTATGCTTTATTAAATTGTATTTATGTTGTTTTATCCTTTGCTTTATTAAATTGTATTTATGTTTTTTATTGTATGCTTTATTAAACTGCATTTATGTTGTTTTATCCTATGCTTTATTAAATTGTATTTATGTTGTTTTATCCTATGCTTTATTAAATTGTGTTTATGTTGTTTTATCCTATGCTTTATTAAATTGTATTTATGTTGTTTTATCCTATGCTTTATTAAATTGTATTTATGTTGTTTTATCCTTTGCTTTATTAAATTGTATTTATGTTTTTTATTGTATGCTTTATTAAACTGCATTTATGTTGTTTTATCCTATGCTTTATTAAATTGTGTTTATGATGTTTTATCCTATGCTTTATTAAATTGTATTTATGTTGTTTTATCCTATGCTTTATTAAATTGTATTTATGTTGATTTATTGTATGCTTTATTAAACTGCATTTATGTTGTTTTATCCTATGCTTTATTAAATTGTATTTATGTTGTTTTATCCTATGCTTTATTAAATTGTATATATGTTGTTTTATCCTATGCTTTATTAAATTGTATTTATGTTGATTTATTGTATGCTTTATTAAACTGCATTTATGTTGTTTTATCCTATGTTTTATTAAATTCTATTTCTGTTGTTTTATACTATGCTTTATTAAATTGTATTTCTGTTGTTTTATCGTATGCTTTATTAAATTGTATTTATGTTGTTTTATCCTATGCTTTATTAAATTGTGTTTATGTTGTTTTATCCTATGCTTTATTAAATTGTATTTATGTTGATTTGTCCTATGCTTTATTAAATTTTATTTATGTTGTTTTAACCTATGCTTTATTAAATTGTATTTATGTTGTTTTATCCTATGCTTTATTAAATTGTATTTATGTTGTTTTATCCTATGCTTTATTAAATTGTGTTTATGTTGTTTTATCCTATACTTTATTAAATTGTATTTATGTTGTTTTATCCTATGCTTTATTAAATTGTATTCATGTTGTTTTAACCCATGCTTTATTAAATTTTATTTATGTTGTTTTAACCCATGCTTTATTAAATTGTAATTATGTTGTTTTATCCTATGCTTTATTAAATTGAGCTTATGTTGTTTTATCCTATGCTTTATTAAATTGTATTTATGTTGTTTTATCCTATGCTTTATTAAATTGTATTTATGTTGTTTTAACCCATGCTTTATTAAATTGTATTTATGTTGTTTTATCCTATGCTTTATTAAATTGTGTTTATGTTGTTTTATCCTATGCTTTTTTAAATTGTATTTATGTTGTTTTATCCTATGCTTTATTAAATTGTATTTATGGTGTTTTATTCTATGCTTTATTAAACTGCATTTATGTTGTTTTATCCTATGCTTTATTAAATTGTATTTATGTTGTTTTATACTATGCTTTATTAAATTGTATTTATGTTGTTTTATCCTATGCTTTATTAAATTGTATTTATGTTGTTTTATCCTATGCTTTATTAAATTGTGTTTATGTTGTTTTATCCTATGCTTTATTAAATTGTATTTATGTTGTTTTAACCATGCTTTATTAAATTGCATTTATGTTGTTTTATGTTATGCTTTATTAAATTGTATTTATGTTGTTTATCCTATGCTTTATTAAATTGTATTTATGTTGTTTTATCCTATGCTTTATTAAATTGTATATATGTTGTTTTATCCTATGCTTTATTAAATTGTATTTATGTTGTTTTGTCCTATGCTTTATTAAATTTTATTTATGTTGTTTTAACCTATGCTTTATTAAATTGTATTTATGTTGTTTTATCCTATGCTTTATTAAATGGTATTTATGTTGTTTTATCCTATGCTTTATTAAATTGTATTAATGTTGTTTTAACCTATCCTTTATTAAATTGTATTTATGTTGTTTTATCCTATGCTTTATTAAATTGTATTTATGTTGTTTTATCCTATGTTTTATTAAATTCTATTTCTGTTGTTTTATACTATGCTTTATTAAATTGTATTTATGTTGTTTTATCGTATGCTTTATTAAATTGTATTTATGTTGTTTTATCCTATGCTTTATTAAATTGTGTTTATGTTGTTTTATCCTATGCTTTATTAAATTGTATTTATGTTGATTTGTCCTATGCTTTATTAAATTGTATTTATGTTGTTTTAACCTATGCTTTATTAAATTGTATGTATGTTGTTTTATCCTATACTTTATTAAATTGTATTTAAGTTGTTTTAACCTATGCTTGATTAAATTGTATTTATGTTGTTTTATCCTATGCTTTATTAAATTGTATTTATGTTGTTTTATCCTATGCTTTATTAAATTGTGTTTATGTTGTTTTATCCTATGCTTTATTAAATTGTATTTATGTTGTTTTATCCTATGCTTTATTAAATTGTATTTATTTTGTTTTAACCTATGCTTTAGTAAATGGTATTTATGTTGTTTTATCCTATGCTTTATTAAATTGTATTTATGTTGTTTTATCCTATGCTTTATTAAATTGTGTTTATGTTGTTTTATCCTATACTTTATTAAATTGTATTTATGTTGTTTTAAACTATGCTTTATTAAATTGTATTTATGTTGTTTTATCCTATGCTTTATTAAATTGTATTCATGTTGTTTTATCCTATGCTTTATTAAATTGTGTTTATCTTGTTTTATCCTATGCTTTTTTAAATTGTATTTATGTTGTTTTAACCCATGCTTTATTAAATTGTTTTTATGTTGTTTTAACCCATGCTTTATTAAATTGTATTTATGTTGTTTTATCCTATGCTTTATTAAATTGTGCTTATGTTGTTTTATCCTATGCTTTATTAAATTGTATTTATGTTGTTTTATCCTATGCTTTATTAAATTGTATTTATGTTGTTTTAACCCATGCTTTATTAAATTGTATTTATGTTGTTTTATCCTATGCTTTATTAAATTGTGTTTATGTTGTTTTATCCTATGCTTTTTTAAATTGTATTTATGTTGTTTTATCCTATGCTTTATTAAATTGTATTTATGGTGTTTTATTCTATGCTTTATTAAATTGTATTTATGTTGTTTTATCCTATGCTTTAATAAATTGTATATATGTTGTTTTATCCTATGTTTTATTAAATTGTATATATGTTGTTTTATCCTATGCTTTATTAAATTGTATTTATGTTGTTTTATCCTATGCTTTATTAAATTGTATTTATGTTGTTTTAACCCATGCGTTATTAAATTGTATTTATGTTGTTTTATCCTACGCTTTATTAAATTGTATTTATGTTGTTTTATCGTATGCTTTATTAAATTGTATTTATGTTGTTTTATCCTTTGCTTTATTAAATTGTATTTATGTTGTTTTATCCTATGCTTTATTAAATTGTATTCATGTTGTTTTGTCCTATGCTTTATTAAATTGTATTTATGTTGTTTTATCGTATGCTTTATTAAACTGCATTTATGTTGTTTTATCCTATGCTTTATTAAATTGTATTTATGTTGTTTTAACCTATGATTTATTAAATTGTATTTATGTTGTTTTATCCTATGCTTTATTAAATTGTATTTATGTTGTTTTAACCTATGATTTATTAAATTGTATTTATGTTGTTTTATCCTATGCTTTATTAAATTTTGTTTATGTTGTTTTATCCCATGCTTTATTAAATTGTATTTATGTTGTTTTATCCTATGCTTTATTAAATTGTATTTATGTTGTTTTATCCTATGCTTCATTAAATTGTATTTATGTTATTTTATCCTATGCTTTATTAAATTGTATTTATGTTGTTTTCTCCTATGCTTTATTAAATTGTATTTATGTTGTTTTATCCTATGCTTCATTAAATTGTATTTATGTTGTTTTATCCTATGCTTTATTAAATTGTATTTATGTTGTTTTATCCTATGCTTTATTAAATTGTATTTATGTTGTTTTAACCTATGCTTTATTAAATTGTATTTATGTTGTTTTATCCTATGCTTTATTAAATTGTATTTATGTTGTTTTAACCTATGCTTTATTAAATTGTATTTATGTTATTTTATCCTATGCTTTATTAAATTGTATTTATGTGGTTTTATCCTATGCTATATTAAATTGTATTTATGTTGTTTTATCCTATGCTTTATTAAATTGTATTTATGTTGTTTTAACCTATGCTTTAATTAATTGTATTTATGTTGTTTTATCCTATGCTTTATTAAATTGTATTTATGTTGTTTTATCCTATGCTTTATTAAATTGTATTTATGTTGTTTCGTCCTATGCTTTTATTAAATTGTATTTATGTTGTTTTAACCCATGCTTTATTAAATGGTATTTATGTTGTTTTATCCTATGCTTTATTAAATTGTATTTATGTTGTTTTATCGTATGCTTTATTAAATTGTATTTATGTTGTTTTATCCTATGCTTTATTAAATTGTATTTATGTTGTTTTATCCTATGCTTTATTAAATTGTGTTTATCTTGTTTTATCCTATGCTTTTTTAAATTGTATTTATGTTGTTTTAACCCATGCTTTATTAAATTGTATTTATGTTGTTTTAACCCATGCTTTATTAAATTGTATTTATGTTGTTTTATCCTATGCTTTATTAAATTGTGTTTATGTTGTTTTATCCTATGCTTTTTTAAATTGTATTTATGTTGTTTTATCATATGCTTTATTAAATTGTATTTATGGTGTTTTATTCTATGCTTTATTAAACTGCATTTATGTTGTTTTATCCTATGCTTTATTAAATTGTATATATGTTGTTTTATTCTATGCTTTATTAAATAGTATTTATGTTGTTTTATCCTATGCTTTATTAAATTGTATTTATGTTGTTTTATCCTATGCTTTATTAAATTGTGTTTATGTTGTTTTATCCTATGCTTTATTAAATTGTATTTATGTTGTTTTATCCTATGCTTTATTAAATTGTATTTATGTTGTTTTATCCTATGCTTTATTAAATTGTGTTTATGTTGTTTTATCCTATACTTTATTAAATTGTATTTATGTTGTTTTATCCTATGCTTTATTAAATTGTATTCATGTTGTTTTAACCCATGCTTTATTAAATTTTATTTATGTTGTTTTAACCCATGCTTTATTAAATTGTATTTATGTTGTTTTATCCTATGCTTTATTAAATTGAGCTTATGTTGTTTTATCCTATGCTTTATTAAATTGTATTTATGTTGTTTTATCCTATGCTTTATTAAATTGTATTTATGTTGTTTTAACCCATGCTTTATTAAATTGTATTTATGTTGTTTTATCCTATGCTTTATTAAATTGTGTTTATGTTGTTTTATCCTATGCTTTTTTAAATTGTATTTATGTTGTTTTATCATATGCTTTATTAAATTGTATTTATGGTGTTTTATTCTATGCTTTTTTAAATTGTATTTATGTTGTTTTATCATATGCTTTATTAAATTGTATTTATGGTGTTTTATTCTATGCTTTATTAAACTGCATTTATGTTGTTTTATCCTATGCTTTATTAAATTGTATATATGTTGTTTTATTCTATGCTTTATTAAATAGTATTTATGTTGTTTTATCCTATGCTTTATTAAATTGTATTTATGTTGTTTTATCCTTTGCTTTATTAAATTGTATTTATGTTTTTTATTGTATGCTTTATTAAACTGCATTTATGTTGTTTTATCCTATGCTTTATTAAATTGTATTTATGTTGTTTTATCCTATGCTTTATTAAATTGTGTTTATGTTGTTTTATCCTATGCTTTATTAAATTGTATTTATGTTGTTTTATCCTTTGCTTTATTAAATTGTATTTATGTTTTTTATTGTATGCTTTATTAAACTGCATTTATGTTGTTTTATCCTATGCTTTATTAAATTGTGTTTATGATGTTTTATCCTATGCTTTATTAAATTGTATTTATGTTGTTTTATCCTATGCTTTATTAAATTGTATTTATGTTGATTTATTGTATGCTTTATTAAACTGCATTTATGTTGTTTTATCCTATGCTTTATTAAATTGTATTTATGTTGTTTTATCCTATGCTTTATTAAATTGTATATATGTTGTTTTATCCTATGCTTTATTAAATTGTATTTATGTTGATTTATTGTATGCTTTATTAAACTGCATTTATGTTGTTTTATCCTATGCTTTATTAAATTGTATTTATGTTGTTTTGTCCTATGCTTTATTAAATTTTATTTATGTTGTTTTAACCTATGCTTTATTAAATTGTATTTATGTTGTTTTATCCTATGCTTTATTAAATTGTATTTATGTTGTTTTATCCTATGCTTTATTAAATTGTGTTTATGTTGTTTTATCCTATACTTTATTAAATTGTATTTATGTTGTTTTATCCTATGCTTTATTAAATTGTATTCATGTTGTTTTAACCCATGCTTTATTAAATTTTATTTATGTTGTTTTAACCCATGCTTTATTAAATTGTATTTATGTTGTTTTATCCTATGCTTTATTAAATTGAGCTTATGTTGTTTTATCCTATGCTTTATTAAATTGTATTTATGTTGTTTTATCCTATGCTTTATTAAATTGTATTTATGTTGTTTTAACCCATGCTTTATTAAATTGTATTTATGTTGTTTTATCCTATGCTTTATTAAATTGTGTTTATGTTGTTTTATCCTATGCTTTTTTAAATTGTATTTATGTTGTTTTATCCTATGCTTTATTAAATTGTATTTATGGTGTTTTATTCTATGCTTTATTAAACTGCATTTATGTTGTTTTATCCTATGCTTTATTAAATTGTATTTATGTTGTTTTATACTATGCTTTATTAAATTGTATTTATGTTGTTTTATCCTATGCTTTATTAAATTGTATTTATGTTGTTTTATCCTATGCTTTATTAAATTGTGTTTATGTTGTTTTATCCTATGCTTTATTAAATTGTATTTATGTTGTTTTAACCATGCTTTATTAAATTGCATTTATGTTGTTTTATGTTATGCTTTATTAAATTGTATTTATGTTGTTTATCCTATGCTTTATTAAATTGTATTTATGTTGTTTTATCCTATGCTTTATTAAATTGTATATATGTTGTTTTATCCTATGCTTTATTAAATTGTATTTATGTTGTTTTGTCCTATGCTTTATTAAATTTTATTTATGTTGTTTTAACCTATGCTTTATTAAATTGTATTTATGTTGTTTTATCCTATGCTTTATTAAATGGTATTTATGTTGTTTTATCCTATGCTTTATTAAATGGTATTTATGTTGTTTTATCCTATGTTTTATTAAATTGTATTAATGTTGTTTTAACCTATCCTTTATTAAATTGTATTTATGTTGTTTTATCCTATGCTTTATTAAATTGTATTTATGTTGTTTTATCCTATGTTTTATTAAATTCTATTTCTGTTGTTTTATACTATGCTTTATTAAATTGTATTTATGTTGTTTTATCGTATGCTTTATTAAATTGTATTTATGTTGTTTTATCCTATGCTTTATTAAATTGTGTTTATGTTGTTTTATCCTATGCTTTATTAAATTGTATTTATGTTGATTTGTCCTATGCTTTATTAAATTGTATTTATGTTGTTTTAACCTATGCTTTATTAAATTGTATGTATGTTGTTTTATCCTATACTTTATTAAATTGTATTTAAGTTGTTTTAACCTATGCTTGATTAAATTGTATTTATGTTGTTTTATCCTATGCTTTATTAAATTGTATTTATGTTGTTTTATCCTATGCTTTATTAAATTGTGTTTATGTTGTTTTATCCTATGCTTTATTAAATTGTATTTATGTTGTTTTATCCTATGCTTTATTAAATTGTATTTATTTTGTTTTAACCTATGCTTTAGTAAATGGTATTTATGTTGTTTTATCCTATGCTTTATTAAATTGTATTTATGTTGTTTTATCCTATGCTTTATTAAATTGTGTTTATGTTGTTTTATCCTATACTTTATTAAATTGTATTTATGTTGTTTTAAACTATGCTTTATTAAATTGTATTTATGTTGTTTTATCCTATGCTTTATTAAATTGTATTTATGTTGTTTTATCCTATGCTTTATTAAATTGTGTTTATCTTGTTTTATCCTATGCTTTTTTAAATTGTATTTATGTTGTTTTAACCCATGCTTTATTAAATTGTATTTATGTTGTTTTAACCCATGCTTTATTAAATTGTATTTATGTTGTTTTATCCTATGCTTTATTAAATTGTGCTTATGTTGTTTTATCCTATGCTTTATTAAATTGTATTTATGTTGTTTTATCCTATGCTTTATTAAATTGTATTTATGTTGTTTTAACCCATGCTTTATTAAATTGTATTTATGTTGTTTTATCCTATGCTTTATTAAATTGTGTTTATGTTGTTTTATCCTATGCTTTTTTAAATTGTATTTATGTTGTTTTATCCTATGCTTTATTAAATTGTATTTATGGTGTTTTATTCTATGCTTTATTAAATTGTATTTATGTTGTTTTATCCTATGCTTTAATAAATTGTATATATGTTGTTTTATCCTATGTTTTATTAAATTGTATATATGTTGTTTTATCCTATGCTTTATTAAATTGTATTTATGTTGTTTTATCCTATGCTTTATTAAATTGTATTTATGTTGTTTTAACCCATGCGTTATTAAATTGTATTTATGTTGTTTTATCCTACGCTTTATTAAATTGTATTTATGTTGTTTTATCGTATGCTTTATTAAATTGTATTTATGTTGTTTTATCCTTTGCTTTATTAAATTGTATTTATGTTGTTTTATCCTATGCTTTATTAAATTGTATTCATGTTGTTTTGTCCTATGCTTTATTAAATTGTATTTATGTTGTTTTATCGTATGCTTTATTAAACTGCATTTATGTTGTTTTATCCTATGCTTTATTAAATTGTATTTATGTTGTTTTAACCTATGATTTATTAAATTGTATTTATGTTGTTTTATCCTATGCTTTATTAAATTGTATTTATGTTGTTTTAACCTATGATTTATTAAATTGTATTTATGTTGTTTTATCCTATGCTTTATTAAATTTTGTTTATGTTGTTTTATCCCATGCTTTATTAAATTGTATTTATGTTGTTTTATCCTATGCTTTATTAAATTGTATTTATGTTGTTTTCTCCTATGCTTTATTAAATTGTATTTATGTTGTTTTATCCTATGCTTCATTAAATTGTATTTATGTTATTTTATCCTATGCTTTATTAAATTGTATTTATGTTGTTTTCTCCTATGCTTTATTAAATTGTATTTATGTTGTTTTATCCTATGCTTTATTAAATTGTGTTTATGTTGTTTTATCCTATGCTTTTTTAAATTGTATTTATGTTGTTTTATCATATGCTTTATTAAATTGTATTTATGGTGTTTTATTCTATGCTTTATTAAACTGCATTTATGTTGTTTTATCCTATGCTTTATTAAATTGTATATATGTTGTTTTATTCTATGCTTTATTAAATAGTATTTATGTTGTTTTATCCTATGCTTTATTAAATTGTATTTATGTTGTTTTATCCTATGCTTTATTAAATTGTGTTTATGTTGTTTTATCCTATGCTTTATTAAATTGTATTTATGTTGTTTTATCCTATGCTTTATTAAATTGTATTTATGTTGTTTTATCCTATGCTTTATTAAATTGTGTTTATGTTGTTTTATCCTATACTTTATTAAATTGTATTTATGTTGTTTTATCCTATGCTTTATTAAATTGTATTCATGTTGTTTTAACCCATGCTTTATTAAATTTTATTTATGTTGTTTTAACCCATGCTTTATTAAATTGTATTTATGTTGTTTTATCCTATGCTTTATTAAATTGAGCTTATGTTGTTTTATCCTATGCTTTATTAAATTGTATTTATGTTGTTTTATCCTATGCTTTATTAAATTGTATTTATGTTGTTTTAACCCATGCTTTATTAAATTGTATTTATGTTGTTTTATCCTATGCTTTATTAAATTGTGTTTATGTTGTTTTATCCTATGCTTTTTTAAATTGTATTTATGTTGTTTTATCATATGCTTTATTAAATTGTATTTATGGTGTTTTATTCTATGCTTTTTTAAATTGTATTTATGTTGTTTTATCATATGCTTTATTAAATTGTATTTATGGTGTTTTATTCTATGCTTTATTAAACTGCATTTATGTTGTTTTATCCTATGCTTTATTAAATTGTATATATGTTGTTTTATTCTATGCTTTATTAAATAGTATTTATGTTGTTTTATCCTATGCTTTATTAAATTGTATTTATGTTGTTTTATCCTTTGCTTTATTAAATTGTATTTATGTTTTTTATTGTATGCTTTATTAAACTGCATTTATGTTGTTTTATCCTATGCTTTATTAAATTGTATTTATGTTGTTTTATCCTATGCTTTATTAAATTGTGTTTATGTTGTTTTATCCTATGCTTTATTAAATTGTATTTATGTTGTTTTATCCTTTGCTTTATTAAATTGTATTTATGTTTTTTATTGTATGCTTTATTAAACTGCATTTATGTTGTTTTATCCTATGCTTTATTAAATTGTGTTTATGATGTTTTATCCTATGCTTTATTAAATTGTATTTATGTTGTTTTATCCTATGCTTTATTAAATTGTATTTATGTTGATTTATTGTATGCTTTATTAAACTGCATTTATGTTGTTTTATCCTATGCTTTATTAAATTGTATTTATGTTGTTTTATCCTATGCTTTATTAAATTGTATATATGTTGTTTTATCCTATGCTTTATTAAATTGTATTTATGTTGATTTATTGTATGCTTTATTAAACTGCATTTATGTTGTTTTATCCTATGCTTTATTAAATTGTATTTATGTTGTTTTGTCCTATGCTTTATTAAATTTTATTTATGTTGTTTTAACCTATGCTTTATTAAATTGTATTTATGTTGTTTTATCCTATGCTTTATTAAATTGTATTTATGTTGTTTTATCCTATGCTTTATTAAATTGTGTTTATGTTGTTTTATCCTATACTTTATTAAATTGTATTTATGTTGTTTTATCCTATGCTTTATTAAATTGTATTCATGTTGTTTTAACCCATGCTTTATTAAATTTTATTTATGTTGTTTTAACCCATGCTTTATTAAATTGTATTTATGTTGTTTTATCCTATGCTTTATTAAATTGAGCTTATGTTGTTTTATCCTATGCTTTATTAAATTGTATTTATGTTGTTTTATCCTATGCTTTATTAAATTGTATTTATGTTGTTTTAACCCATGCTTTATTAAATTGTATTTATGTTGTTTTATCCTATGCTTTATTAAATTGTGTTTATGTTGTTTTATCCTATGCTTTTTTAAATTGTATTTATGTTGTTTTATCCTATGCTTTATTAAATTGTATTTATGGTGTTTTATTCTATGCTTTATTAAACTGCATTTATGTTGTTTTATCCTATGCTTTATTAAATTGTATTTATGTTGTTTTATACTATGCTTTATTAAATTGTATTTATGTTGTTTTATCCTATGCTTTATTAAATTGTATTTATGTTGTTTTATCCTATGCTTTATTAAATTGTGTTTATGTTGTTTTATCCTATGCTTTATTAAATTGTATTTATGTTGTTTTAACCATGCTTTATTAAATTGCATTTATGTTGTTTTATGTTATGCTTTATTAAATTGTATTTATGTTGTTTATCCTATGCTTTATTAAATTGTATTTATGTTGTTTTATCCTATGCTTTATTAAATTGTATATATGTTGTTTTATCCTATGCTTTATTAAATTGTATTTATGTTGTTTTGTCCTATGCTTTATTAAATTTTATTTATGTTGTTTTAACCTATGCTTTATTAAATTGTATTTATGTTGTTTTATCCTATGCTTTATTAAATGGTATTTATGTTGTTTTATCCTATGCTTTATTAAATGGTATTTATGTTGTTTTATCCTATGTTTTATTAAATTGTATTAATGTTGTTTTAACCTATCCTTTATTAAATTGTATTTATGTTGTTTTATCCTATGCTTTATTAAATTGTATTTATGTTGTTTTATCCTATGTTTTATTAAATTCTATTTCTGTTGTTTTATACTATGCTTTATTAAATTGTATTTATGTTGTTTTATCGTATGCTTTATTAAATTGTATTTATGTTGTTTTATCCTATGCTTTATTAAATTGTGTTTATGTTGTTTTATCCTATGCTTTATTAAATTGTATTTATGTTGATTTGTCCTATGCTTTATTAAATTGTATTTATGTTGTTTTAACCTATGCTTTATTAAATTGTATGTATGTTGTTTTATCCTATACTTTATTAAATTGTATTTAAGTTGTTTTAACCTATGCTTGATTAAATTGTATTTATGTTGTTTTATCCTATGCTTTATTAAATTGTATTTATGTTGTTTTATCCTATGCTTTATTAAATTGTGTTTATGTTGTTTTATCCTATGCTTTATTAAATTGTATTTATGTTGTTTTATCCTATGCTTTATTAAATTGTATTTATTTTGTTTTAACCTATGCTTTAGTAAATGGTATTTATGTTGTTTTATCCTATGCTTTATTAAATTGTATTTATGTTGTTTTATCCTATGCTTTATTAAATTGTGTTTATGTTGTTTTATCCTATACTTTATTAAATTGTATTTATGTTGTTTTAAACTATGCTTTATTAAATTGTATTTATGTTGTTTTATCCTATGCTTTATTAAATTGTATTTATGTTGTTTTATCCTATGCTTTATTAAATTGTGTTTATCTTGTTTTATCCTATGCTTTTTTAAATTGTATTTATGTTGTTTTAACCCATGCTTTATTAAATTGTATTTATGTTGTTTTAACCCATGCTTTATTAAATTGTATTTATGTTGTTTTATCCTATGCTTTATTAAATTGTGCTTATGTTGTTTTATCCTATGCTTTATTAAATTGTATTTATGTTGTTTTATCCTATGCTTTATTAAATTGTATTTATGTTGTTTTAACCCATGCTTTATTAAATTGTATTTATGTTGTTTTATCCTATGCTTTATTAAATTGTGTTTATGTTGTTTTATCCTATGCTTTTTTAAATTGTATTTATGTTGTTTTATCCTATGCTTTATTAAATTGTATTTATGGTGTTTTATTCTATGCTTTATTAAATTGTATTTATGTTGTTTTATCCTATGCTTTAATAAATTGTATATATGTTGTTTTATCCTATGTTTTATTAAATTGTATATATGTTGTTTTATCCTATGCTTTATTAAATTGTATTTATGTTGTTTTATCCTATGCTTTATTAAATTGTATTTATGTTGTTTTAACCCATGCGTTATTAAATTGTATTTATGTTGTTTTATCCTACGCTTTATTAAATTGTATTTATGTTGTTTTATCGTATGCTTTATTAAATTGTATTTATGTTGTTTTATCCTTTGCTTTATTAAATTGTATTTATGTTGTTTTATCCTATGCTTTATTAAATTGTATTCATGTTGTTTTGTCCTATGCTTTATTAAATTGTATTTATGTTGTTTTATCGTATGCTTTATTAAACTGCATTTATGTTGTTTTATCCTATGCTTTATTAAATTGTATTTATGTTGTTTTAACCTATGATTTATTAAATTGTATTTATGTTGTTTTATCCTATGCTTTATTAAATTGTATTTATGTTGTTTTAACCTATGATTTATTAAATTGTATTTATGTTGTTTTATCCTATGCTTTATTAAATTTTGTTTATGTTGTTTTATCCCATGCTTTATTAAATTGTATTTATGTTGTTTTATCCTATGCTTTATTAAATTGTATTTATGTTGTTTTCTCCTATGCTTTATTAAATTGTATTTATGTTGTTTTATCCTATGCTTCATTAAATTGTATTTATGTTATTTTATCCTATGCTTTATTAAATTGTATTTATGTTGTTTTCTCCTATGCTTTATTAAATTGTATTTATGTTGTTTTATCCTATGCTTCATTAAATTGTATTTATGTTGTTTTATCCTATGCTTTATTAAATTGTATTTATGTTGTTTTATCCTATGCTTTATTAAATTGTATTTATGTTGTTTTAACCTATGCTTTATTAAATTGTATTTATGTTGTTTTATCCTATGCTTTATTAAATTGTATTTATGTTGTTTTAACCTATGCTTTATTAAATTGTATTTATGTTACTTTATCCTATGCTTTATTAAATTGTATTTATGTGGTTTTATCCTATGCTATATTAAATTGTATTTATGTTGTTTTATCCTATGCTTTATTAAATTGTATTTATGTTGTTTTAACCTATGCTTTAATTAATTGTATTTATGTTGTTTTATCCTATGCTTTATTAAATTGTATTTATGTTGTTTTATCCTATGCTTTATTAAATTGTATTTATGTTGTTTCGTCCTATGCTTTTATTAAATTGTATTTATGTTGTTTTAACCCATGCTTTATTAAATGGTATTTATGTTGTTTTATCCTATGCTTTATTAAATTGTATTTATGTTGTTTTATCGTATGCTTTATTAAATTGTATTTATGTTGTTTTATCCTATGCTTTATTAAATTGTATTTATGTTGTTTTATCCTATGCTTTATTAAATTGTATTTATGTTTTATCCTATGCTTTATTCAATTGTATTCATGTTGTTTTATCCTATGCTTTATTAAATTGTATTTATGTTGTTTTATCGTATGCTTTATTAAACTGCATTTATGTTGCTTTATCCTATGCTTTATTAAATTGTATTTATGTTGTTTTATCCTATGCTTCATTAAATTTTATTTATGTTGTTTTATCCTATGCTTTATTAAATTGTATTTATGTTGTTTTATCCTATGCTTTATTAAATTGTATTTATGTTGTTTTAACCTATGATTTATTAAATTCTATTTATGTTGTTTTATCCTATGCTTTATTAAATTGTATTTATGTTGTTTTAACCTATGATTTATTAAATTGTATTTATGTTGTTTTATCCTATGCTTTATTAAATTTTGTTTATGTTGTTTTATCCCATGCTTTATTAAATTGTATTTATGTTGTTTTATCCTATGCTTTATTAAATTGTATTTATGTTGTTTTCTCCTATGCTTTATTAAATTGTATTTATGTTGTTTTATCCTATGCTTCTTTAAATTGTATTTATGTTGTTTTATCCTATGCTTTATTAAATTGTATTTATGTTGTTTTATCCTATGCTTTATTAAATTGTATTTATGTTGTTTTAACCTATGCTTTATTAAATTGTATTTATGTTGTTTTATCCTATGCTTTATTAAATTGTATTTATGTTGGTTTAACCTATGCTTTATTAAATTGTATTTATGTTGTTTTATCCTATGCTTTATTAAATTGTATTTATGTGGTTTTATCCTATGCTATATTAAATTGTATTTATGTTGTTTTATCCTATGCTTTATTAAATTGTATTTATGTTGTTTTAACCTATGCTTTATTAAATTGTATTTATGTTGTTTTATCCTATGCTTTATTAAATTGTATTTATGTTGTTTTAACCTATGCTTTATTAAATTGTATTTATGTTGTTTTATCCTATGCTTTAATAAATTGTATTTATGTTGTTTTATCCTATGCTTTATTAAATTGTATTTATGTTGTTTTATCCTATGCTTTATTAAATTGTATTTATGTTGTTTTAACCCATGCTTTATTAAATTGTATTTATGTTGTTTTATCCTACGCTTTATTAAATTGTATTTATGTTGTTTTATCGTACGCTTTATTAAATTGTATTTATGTAGTTTTATCCTTTGCTTTATTAAATTGTATTTATGTTGTTTTATCCTATGCTTTATTAAATTGTATTCATGTTGTTTTGTCCTATGCTTTATTAAATTGTATTTATGTTGTTTTATCGTATGCTTTATTAAACTGCATTTATGTTGTTTTATCCTATGCTTTATTAAATTGTATTTATGTTGTTTTAACCTATGATTTATTAAATTCTATTTATGTTGTTTTATCCTATGCTTTATTAAATTGTATTTATGTTGTTTTCTCCTATGCTTTATTAAATTGTATTTATGTTGTTTTATCCTATGCTTCATTAAATTGTATTTATGTTATTTTATCCTATGCTTTATTAAATTGTATTTATGTTGTTTTCTCCTATGCTTTATTAAATTGTATTTATGTTGTTTTATCCTATGCTTCATTAAATTGTATTTATGTTGTTTTATCCTATGCTTTATTAAATTGTATTTATGTTGTTTTATCCTATGCTTTATTAAATTGTATTTATGTTGTTTTAACCTATGCTTTATTAAATTGTATTTATGTTGTTTTATCCTATGCTTTATTAAATTGTATTTATGTTGTTTTAACCTATGCTTTATTAAATTGTATTTATGTTATTTTATCCTATGCTTTATTAAATTGTATTTATGTGGTTTTATCCTATGCTATATTAAATTGTATTTATGTTGTTTTATCGTATGCTTTATTAAATTGTATTTATGTTGTTTTAACCTATGCTTTAATAAATTGTATTTATGTTGTTTTATCCTATGCTTTATTAAATTGTATTTATGTTGTTTTATCCTATGCTTTATTAAATTGTATTTATGTTGTTTCGTCCTATGCTTTATTAAATTGTATTTATGTTGTTTTAACCCATGCTTTATTAAATGGTATTTATGTTGCTTTATCCTATGCTTTATTAAATTGTATTTATGTTGTTTTATCGTATGCTTTATTAAATTGTATTTATGTTGTTTTATCCTATGCTTTATTAAATTGTATTTATGTTGTTTTATCCTATGCTTTATTAAATTGTATTCATGTTGTTTTATCCTATGCTTTATTAAATTGTATTTATGTTGTTTTATCGTATGCTTTATTAAACTGCATTTATGTTGTTTTATCCTATGCTTTATTAAATTGTATTTATGTTGTTTTATCCTATGCTTTATTAAATTGTGTTTATGTTGTTTCGTCCTATGCTTTATTAAATTGTATTTATGTTGTTTTATCCTATGCTTTATTAAATTGTATTTATGTTGTTTTAACCTATGCTTTATTAAATTGTATTTATGTGGTTTTATCCTATGCTATATTAAATTGTATTTATGTTGTTTTATCCTATGCTTTATTAAATTGTATTTATGTTGTTTTAACCTATGCTTTATTAAATTGTATTTATGTTGTTTTATCCTATGCTTTATTAAATTGTATTTATGTTGTTTTAACCTATGCTTTATTAAATTGTATTTATGTTGTTTTATCCTATGCTTTAATAAATTGTATTTATGTTGTTTTATCCTATGCTTTATTAAATTGTATATATGTTGTTTTATCCTATGCTTTATTAAATTGTATTTATGTTGTTTTATCCTATGCTTTATTAAATTGTATTTATGTTGTTTTAACCCATGCTTTATTAAATTGTATTTATGTTGTTTTATCCTACGCTTTATTAAATTGTATTTATGTTGTTTTATCGTACGCTTTATTAAATTGTATTTATGTAGTTTTATCCTTTGCTTTATTAAATTGTATTTATGTTGTTTTATCCTATGCTTTATTAAATTGTATTCATGTTGTTTTGTCCTATGCTTTATTAAATTGTATTTATGTTGTTTTATCATATGCTTTATTAAACTGCATTTATGTTGTTTTATCCTATGCTTTATTAAATTGTATTTATGTTGTTTTAACCTATGATTTATTAAATTCTATTTATGTTGTTTTATCCTATGCTTTATTAAATTGTATTTATGTTGTTTTAACCTATGATTTATTAAATTGTGTTTATGTTGTTTCGTCCTATGCTTTATTAAATTGTATTTATGTTGTTTTATCCTATGCTTTATTAAATTGTATTTATGTTGTTTTAACCTATGCTTTATTAAATTGTATTTATGTTGTTTTATCCTATGCTTTATTAAATTGTATTTATGTTGTTTTAACCTATGTTTTGTTAAATTGTATTTATGTTGTTTTATCCTATGCTTTATTAAATTGTATTTATGTTGTTTTAACCTATGCTTTATTAAATTGTATTTATGTTGTTTTATCCTATGCTTTAATAAATTTTATTTATGTTGTTTTATCCTATGCTTTATTAAATTGTATTTATGTGGTTTTATCCTATGCTATATTAAATTGTATTTATGTTGTTTTATCCTATGCTTTATTAAATTGTATTTATGTTGTTTTAACCTATGCTTTATTAAATTGTATTTATGTTGTTTTATCCTATGCTTTATTAAATTGTATTTATGTTGTTTTAACCTATGCTTTATTAAATTGTATTTATGTTGTTTTATCCTATGCTTTAATAAATTGTATTTATGTTGTTTTATCCTATGCTTTATTAAATTGTATATATGTTGTTTTAACCTATGATTTATTAAATTGTGTTTATGTTGTTTCGTCCTATGCTTTATTAAATTGTATTTATGTTGTTTTATCCTATGCTTTATTAAATTGTATTTATGTTGTTTTAACCTATGCTTTATTAAATTGTATTTATGTTGTTTTATCCTATGCTTTATTAAATTGTATTTATGTTGTTTTAACCTATGTTTTGTTAAATTGTATTTATGTTGTTTTATCCTATGCTTTATTAAATTGTATTTATGTTGTTTTAACCTATGCTTTATTAAATTGTATTTATGTTGTTTTATCCTATGCTTTAATAAATTTTATTTATGTTGTTTTATCCTATGCTTTATTAAATTGTATTTATGTGGTTTTATCCTATGCTATATTAAATTGTATTTATGTTGTTTTATCCTATGCTTTATTAAATTGTATTTATGTTGTTTTAACCTATGCTTTATTAAATTGTATTTATGTTGTTTTATCCTATGCTTTATTAAATTGTATTTATGTTGTTTTAACCTATGCTTTATTAAATTGTATTTATGTTGTTTTATCCTATGCTTTAATAAATTGTATTTATGTTGTTTTATCCTATGCTTTATTAAATTGTATATATGTTGTTTTATCCTATGCTTTATTAAATTGTATTTATGTTGTTTTATCCTATGCTTTATTAAATTGTATTTATGTTGTTTTAACCCATGCTTTATTAAATTGTATTTATGTTGTTTTATCCTACGCTTTATTAAATTGTATTTATGTTGTTTTATCGTACGCTTTATTAAATTGTATTTATGTAGTTTTATCCTTTGCTTTATTAAATTGTATTTATGTTGTTTTATCCTATGCTTTATTAAATTGTATTCATGTTGTTTTGTCCTATGCTTTATTAAATTGTATTTATGTTGTTTTATCGTATGCTTTATTAAACTGCATTTATGTTGTTTTATCCTATGCTTTATTAAATTGTATTTATGTTGTTTTAACCTATGATTTATTAAATTCTATTTATGTTGTTTTATCCTATGCTTTATTAAATTGTATTTATGTTGTTTTAACCTATGATTTATTAAATTGTATTTATGTTGTTTTATCCTATGCTTTATTAAATTTTGTTTATGTTGTTTTATCCCATGCTTTATTAAATTGTATTTATGTTGTTTTATCCTATGCTTTATTAAATTGTATTTATGTTGTTTTCTCCTATGCTTTATTAAATTGTATTTATGTTGTTTTATCCTATGCTTTATTAAATTGTATTTATGTTGTTTCGTCCTATGCTTTTATTAAATTGTATTTATGTTGTTTTAACCCATGCTTTATTAAATGGTATTTATGTTGTTTTATCCTATGCTTTATTAAATTGTATTTATGTTGTTTTATCGTATGCTTTATTAAATTGTATTTATGTTGTTTTATCCTATGCTTTATTAAATTGTATTTATGTTGTTTTATCCTATGCTTTATTAAATTGTATTTATGTTGTTTTAACCTATGCTTTATTAAATTGTATTTATGTTGTTTTATCCTATGCTTTATTAAATTGTATTTATGTTGTTTTAACCTATGTTTTGTTAAATTGTATTTATGTTGTTTTATCCTATGCTTTATTAAATTGTATTTATGTTGTTTTAACCTATGCTTTATTAAATTGTATTTATGTTGTTTTATCCTATGCTTTAATAAATTTTATTTATGTTGTTTTATCCTATGCTTTATTAAATTGTATTTATGTGGTTTTATCCTATGCTATATTAAATTGTATTTATGTTGTTTTATCCTATGCTTTATTAAATTGTATTTATGTTGTTTTAACCTATGCTTTATTAAATTGTATTTATGTTGTTTTATCCTATGCTTTATTAAATTGTATTTATGTTGTTTTAACCTATGCTTTATTAAATTGTATTTATGTTGTTTTATCCTATGCTTTAATAAATTGTATTTATGTTGTTTTATCCTATGCTTTATTAAATTGTATATATGTTGTTTTATCCTATGCTTTATTAAATTGTATTTATGTTGTTTTATCCTATGCTTTATTAAATTGTATTTATGTTGTTTTAACCCATGCTTTATTAAATTGTATTTATGTTGTTTTATCCTACGCTTTATTAAATTGTATTTATGTTGTTTTATCGTACGCTTTATTAAATTGTATTTATGTAGTTTTATCCTTTGCTTTATTAAATTGTATTTATGTTGTTTTATCCTATGCTTTATTAAATTGTATTCATGTTGTTTTGTCCTATGCTTTATTAAATTGTATTTATGTTGTTTTATCGTATGCTTTATTAAACTGCATTTATGTTGTTTTATCCTATGCTTTATTAAATTGTATTTATGTTGTTTTAACCTATGATTTATTAAATTCTATTTATGTTGTTTTATCCTATGCTTTATTAAATTGTATTTATGTTGTTTTAACCTATGATTTATTAAATTGTATTTATGTTGTTTTATCCTATGCTTTATAAAATTTTGTTTATGTTGTTTTATCCCATGCTTTATTAAATTGTATTTATGTTGTTTTATCCTATGCTTTATTAAATTGTATTTATGTTGTTTTCTCCTATGCTTTATTAAATTGTATTTATGTTGTTTTATCCTATGCTTTATTAAATTGTATTTATGTTGTTTCGTCCTATGCTTTTATTAAATTGTATTTATGTTGTTTTAACCCATGCTTTATTAAATGGTATTTATGTTGTTTTATCCTATGCTTTATTAAATTGTATTTATGTTGTTTTATCGTATGCTTTATTAAATTGTATTTATGTTGTTTTATCCTATGCTTTATTAAATTGTATTTATGTTGTTTTATCCTATGCTTTATTAAATTGTATTTATGTTGTTTTAACCCATGCTTTATTAAATTGTATTTATGTTGTTTTATCCTACGCTTTATTAAATTGTATTTATGTTGTTTTATCCTACGCTTTATTAAATTGTATTTATGTTGTTTTATCGTACGCTTTATTAAATTGTATTTATGTAGTTTTATCCTTTGCTTTATTAAATTGTATTTATGTTGTTTTATCCTATGCTTTATTAAATTGTATTCATGTTGTTTTGTCCTATGCTTTATTAAATTGTATTTATGTTGTTTTATCGTATGCTTTATTAAACTGCATTTATGTTGTTTTATCCTATGCTTTATTAAATTGTATTTATGTTGTTTTAACCTATGATTTATTAAATTCTATTTATGTTGTTTTATCCTATGCTTTATTAAATTGTATTTATGTTGTTTTAACCTATGCTTTATTAAATTGTATTTATGTTGTTTTATCCTATGCTTTATTAAATTGTATTTATGTTGTTTTAACCTATGCTTTATTAAATTGTATTTATGTTGTTTTATCCTATGCTTTAATAAATTGTATTTATGTTGTTTTATCCTATGCTTTATTAAATTGTATATATGTTGTTTTATCCTATGCTTTATTAAATTGTATTTATGTTGTTTTATCCTATGCTTTATTAAATTGTATTTATGTTGTTTTAACCCATGCTTTATTAAATTGTATTTATGTTGTTTTATCCTACGCTTTATTAAATTGTATTTATGTTGTTTTATCGTACGCTTTATTAAATTGTATTTATGTAGTTTTATCCTTTGCTTTATTAAATTGTATTTATGTTGTTTTATCCTATGCTTTATTAAATTGTATTCATGTTGTTTTGTCCTATGCTTTATTAAATTGTATTTATGTTGTTTTATCGTATGCTTTATTAAACTGCATTTATGTTGTTTTATCCTATGCTTTATTAAATTGTATTTATGTTGTTTTAACCTATGATTTATTAAATTCTATTTATGTTGTTTTATCCTATGCTTTATTAAATTGTATTTATGTTGTTTTAACCTATGATTTATTAAATTGTATTTATGTTGTTTTATCCTATGCTTTATTAAATTTTGTTTATGTTGTTTTATCCCATGCTTTATTAAATTGTATTTATGTTGTTTTATCCTATGCTTTATTAAATTGTATTTATGTTGTTTTCTCCTATGCTTTATTAAATTGTATTTATGTTGTTTTATCCTATGCTTTATTAAATTGTATTTATGTTGTTTCGTCCTATGCTTTTATTAAATTGTATTTATGTTGTTTTAACCCATGCTTTATTAAATGGTATTTATGTTGTTTTATCCTATGCTTTATTAAATTGTATTTATGTTGTTTTATCGTATGCTTTATTAAATTGTATTTATGTTGTTTTATCCTATGCTTTATTAAATTGTATTTATGTTGTTTTATCCTATGCTTTATTAAATTGTATTTATGTTGTTTTATCGTATGCTTTATTAAATTGTATTTATGTTGTTTTATCCTATGCTTTATTAAATTGTATTTATGTTTTATCCTATGCTTTATTCAATTGTATTCATGTTGTTTTATCCTATGCTTTATTAAATTGTATTTATGTTGTTTTATCGTATGCTTTATTAAACTGCATTTATGTTGCTTTATCCTATGCTTTATTAAATTGTATTTATGTTGTTTTATCCTATGCTTCATTAAATTTTATTTATGTTGTTTTATCCTATGCTTTATTAAATTGTATTTATGTTGTTTTATCCTATGCTTTATTAAATTGTATTTATGTTGTTTTAACCTATGATTTATTAAATTCTATTTATGTTGTTTTATCCTATGCTTTATTAAATTGTATTTATGTTGTTTTAACCTATGATTTATTAAATTGTATTTATGTTGTTTTATCCTATGCTTTATTAAATTTTGTTTATGTTGTTTTATCCCATGCTTTATTAAATTGTATTTATGTTGTTTTATCCTATGCTTTATTAAATTGTATTTATGTTGTTTTCTCCTATGCTTTATTAAATTGTATTTATGTTGTTTTATCCTATGCTTCTTTAAATTGTATTTATGTTGTTTTATCCTATGCTTTATTAAATTGTATTTATGTTGTTTTATCCTATGCTTTATTAAATTGTATTTATGTTGTTTTAACCTATGCTTTATTAAATTGTATTTATGTTGTTTTATCCTATGCTTTATTAAATTGTATTTATGTTGGTTTAACCTATGCTTTATTAAATTGTATTTATGTTGTTTTATCCTATGCTTTATTAAATTGTATTTATGTGGTTTTATCCTATGCTATATTAAATTGTATTTATGTTGTTTTATCCTATGCTTTATTAAATTGTATTTATGTTGTTTTAACCTATGCTTTATTAAATTGTATTTATGTTGTTTTATCCTATGCTTTATTAAATTGTATTTATGTTGTTTTAACCTATGCTTTATTAAATTGTATTTATGTTGTTTTATCCTATGCTTTAATAAATTGTATTTATGTTGTTTTATCCTATGCTTTATTAAATTGTATTTATGTTGTTTTATCCTATGCTTTATTAAATTGTATTTATGTTGTTTTAACCCATGCTTTATTAAATTGTATTTATGTTGTTTTATCCTACGCTTTATTAAATTGTATTTATGTTGTTTTATCGTACGCTTTATTAAATTGTATTTATGTTGTTTTATCCTATGCTTTATTAAATTGTATTTATGTTGTTTTAACCTATGATTTATTAAATTCTATTTATGTTGTTTTATCCTATGCTTTATTAAATTGTATTTATGTTGTTTTAACCTATGATTTATTAAATTGTATTTATGTTGTTTTATCCTATGCTTTATTAAATTTTGTTTATGTTGTTTTATCCCATGCTTTATTAAATTGTATTTATGTTGTTTTATCCTATGCTTTATTAAATTGTATTTATGTTGTTTTCTCCTATGCTTTATTAAATTGTATTTATGTTGTTTTATCCTATGCTTTATTAAATTGTATTTATGTTGTTTTAACCTATGCTTTATTAAATTGTATTTATGTTGTTTTATCCTATGCTTTAATAAATTGTATTTATGTTGTTTTATCCTATGCTTTATTAAATTGTATTTATGTTGTTTTATCCTATGCTTTATTAAATTGTATTTATGTTGTTTTAACCCATGCTTTATTAAATTGTATTTATGTTGTTTTATCCTACGCTTTATTAAATTGTATTTATGTTGTTTTATCGTACGCTTTATTAAATTGTATTTATGTAGTTTTATCCTTTGCTTTATTAAATTGTATTTATGTTGTTTTATCCTATGCTTTATTAAATTGTATTCATGTTGTTTTGTCCTATGCTTTATTAAATTGTATTTATGTTGTTTTATCGTATGCTTTATTAAACTGCATTTATGTTGTTTTATCCTATGCTTTATTAAATTGTATTTATGTTGTTTTAACCTATGATTTATTAAATTCTATTTATGTTGTTTTATCCTATGCTTTATTAAATTGTATTTATGTTGTTTTAACCTATGATTTATTAAATTGTATTTATGTTGTTTTATCCTATGCTTTATTAAATTTTGTTTATGTTGTTTTATCCCATGCTTTATTAAATTGTATTTATGTTGTTTTATCCTATGCTTTATTAAATTGTATTTATGTTGTTTTCTCCTATGCTTTATTAAATTGTATTTATGTTGTTTTATCCTATGCTTCATTAAATTGTATTTATGTTATTTTATCCTATGCTTTATTAAATTGTATTTATGTTGTTTTCTCCTATGCTTTATTAAATTGTATTTATGTTGTTTTATCCTATGCTTCATTAAATTGTATTTATGTTGTTTTATCCTATGCTTTATTAAATTGTATTTATGTTGTTTTATCCTATGCTTTATTAAATTGTATTTATGTTGTTTTAACCTATGCTTTATTAAATTGTATTTATGTTGTTTTATCCTATGCTTTATTAAATTGTATTTATGTTGTTTTAACCTATGCTTTATTAAATTGTATTTATGTTATTTTATCCTATGCTTTATTAAATTGTATTTATGTGGTTTTATCCTATGCTATATTAAATTGTATTTATGTTGTTTTATCGTATGCTTTATTAAATTGTATTTATGTTGTTTTAACCTATGCTTTAATAAATTGTATTTATGTTGTTTTATCCTATGCTTTATTAAATTGTATTTATGTTGTTTTATCCTATGCTTTATTAAATTGTATTTATGTTGTTTCGTCCTATGCTTTATTAAATTGTATTTATGTTGTTTTAACCCATGCTTTATTAAATGGTATTTATGTTGCTTTATCCTATGCTTTATTAAATTGTATTTATGTTGTTTTATCGTATGCTTTATTAAATTGTATTTATGTTGTTTTATCCTATGCTTTATTAAATTGTATTTATGTTGTTTTATCCTATGCTTTATTAAATTGTATTCATGTTGTTTTATCCTATGCTTTATTAAATTGTATTTATGTTGTTTTATCGTATGCTTTATTAAACTGCATTTATGTTGTTTTATCCTATGCTTTATTAAATTGTATTTATGTTGTTTTATCCTATGCTTTATTAAATTGTGTTTATGTTGTTTCGTCCTATGCTTTATTAAATTGTATTTATGTTGTTTTATCCTATGCTTTATTAAATTGTATTTATGTTGTTTTAACCTATGCTTTATTAAATTGTATTTATGTTGTTTTATCCTATGCTTTATTAAATTGTATTTATGTTGTTTTAACCTATGGTTTGTTAAATTGTATTTATGTTGTTTTATCCTATGCTTTATTAAATTGTATTTATGTTGTTTTAACCTATGCTTTATTAAATTGTATTTATGTTGTTTTATCCTATGCTTTAATAAATTTTATTTATGTTGTTTTATCCTATGCTTTATTAAATTGTATTTATATGGTTTTATCCTATGCTATATTAAATTGTATTTATGTTGTTTTATCCTATGCTTTATTAAATTGTATTTATGTTGTTTTAACCTATGCTTTATTAAATTGTATTTATGTTGTTTTATCCTATGCTTTATTAAATTGTATTTATGTTGTTTTAACCTATGCTTTATTAAATTGTATTTATGTTGTTTTATCCTATGCTTTAATAAATTGTATTTATGTTGTTTTATCCTATGCTTTATTAAATTGTATATATGTTGTTTTATCCTATGCTTTATTAAATTGTATTTATGTTGTTTTATCCTATGCTTTATTAAATTGTATTTATGTTGTTTTAACCCATGCTTTATTAAATTGTATTTATGTTGTTTTATCCTACGCTTTATTAAATTGTATTTATGTTGTTTTATCGTACGCTTTATTAAATTGTATTTATGTAGTTTTATCCTTTGCTTTATTAAATTGTATTTATGTTGTTTTATCCTATGCTTTATTAAATTGTATTCATGTTGTTTTGTCCTATGCTTTATTAAATTGTATTTATGTTGTTTTATCGTATGCTTTATTAAACTGCATTTATGTTGTTTTATCCTATGCTTTATTAAATTGTATTTATGTTGTTTTAACCTATGATTTATTAAATTCTATTTATGTTGTTTTATCCTATGCTTTATTAAATTGTATTTATGTTGTTTTAACCTATGATTTATTAAATTGTGTTTATGTTGTTTCGTCCTATGCTTTATTAAATTGTATTTATGTTGTTTTATCGTATGCTTTATTAAATTGTATTTATGTTGTTTTAACCTATGCTTTATTAAATTGTATTTATGTTGTTTTAACCTATGCTTTAATTAATTGTATTTATGTTGTTTTATCCTATGCTTTATTAAATTGTATTTATGTTGTTTTATCCTATGCTTTATTAAATTGTATTTATGTTGTTTCGTCCTATGCTTTTATTAAATTGTATTTATGTTGTTTTAACCCATGCTTTATTAAATGGTATTTATGTTGTTTTATCCTATGCTTTATTAAATTGTATTTATGTTGTTTTATCGTATGCTTTATTAAATTGTATTCATGTTGTTTTGTCCTATGCTTTATTAAATTGTATTTATGTTGTTTTATCGTATGCTTTATTAAACTGCATTTATGTTGTTTTATCCTATGCTTTATTAAATTGTATTTATGTTGTTTTAACCTATGATTTATTAAATTCTATTTATGTTGTTTTATCCTATGCTTTATTAAATTGTATTTATGTTGTTTTAACCTATGATTTATTAAATTGTATTTATGTTGTTTTATCCTATGCTTTATTAAATTTTGTTCATGTTGTTTTATCCCATGCTTTATTAAATTGTATTTATGTTGTTTTATCCTATGCTTTATTAAATTGTATTTATGTTGTTTTCTCCTATGCTTTATTAAATTGTATTTATGTTGTTTTATCCTATGCTTCATTAAATTGTATTTATGTTATTTTATCCTATGCTTTATTAAATTGTATTTATGTTGTTTTCTCCTATGCTTTATTAAATTGTATTTATGTTGTTTTATCCTATGCTTCATTAAATTGTATTTATGTTGTTTTATCCTATGCTTTATTAAATTGTATTTATGTTGTTTTATCCTATGCTTTATTAAATTGTATTTATGTTGTTTTAACCTATGCTTTATTAAATTGTATTTATGTTGTTTTATCCTATGCTTTATTAAATTGTATTTATGTTGTTTTAACCTATGCTTTATTAAATTGTATTTATGTTATTTTATCCTATGCTTTATTAAATTGTATTTATGTGGTTTTATCCTATGCTATATTAAATTGTATTTATGTTGTTTTATCGTATGCTTTATTAAATTGTATTTATGTTGTTTTAACCTATGCTTTAATAAATTGTATTTATGTTGTTTTATCCTATGCTTTATTAAATTGTATTTATGTTGTTTTATCCTATGCTTTATTAAATTGTATTTATGTTGTTTCGTCCTATGCTTTATTAAATTGTATTTATGTTGTTTTAACCCATGCTTTATTAAATGGTATTTATGTTGCTTTATCCTATGCTTTATTAAATTGTATTTATGTTGTTTTATCGTATGCTTTATTAAATTGTATTTATGTTGTTTTATCCTATGCTTTATTAAATTGTATTTATGTTGTTTTATCCTATGCTTTATTAAATTGTATTCATGTTGTTTTATCCTATGCTTTATTAAATTGTATTTATGTTGTTTTATCGTATGCTTTATTAAACTGCATTTATGTTGTTTTATCCTATGCTTTATTAAATTGTATTTATGTTGTTTTATCCTATGCTTTATTAAATTGTGTTTATGTTGTTTCGTCCTATGCTTTATTAAATTGTATTTATGTTGTTTTATCCTATGCTTTATTAAATTGTATTTATGTTGTTTTAACCTATGCTTTATTAAATTGTATTTATGTTGTTTTATCCTATGCTTTATTAAATTGTATTTATGTTGTTTTAACCTATGTTTTGTTAAATTGTATTTATGTTGTTTTATCCTATGCTTTATTAAATTGTATTTATGTTGTTTTAACCTATGCTTTATTAAATTGTATTTATGTTGTTTTATCCTATGCTTTAATAAATTTTATTTATGTTGTTTTATCCTATGCTTTATTAAATTGTATTTATGTGGTTTTATCCTATGCTATATTAAATTGTATTTATGTTGTTTTATCCTATGCTTTATTAAATTGTATTTATGTTGTTTTAACCTATGCTTTATTAAATTGTATTTATGTTGTTTTATCCTATGCTTTATTAAATTGTATTTATGTTGTTTTAACCTATGCTTTATTAAATTGTATTTATGTTGTTTTATCCTATGCTTTAATAAATTGTATTTATGTTGTTTTATCCTATGCTTTATTAAATTGTATATATGTTGTTTTATCCTATGCTTTATTAAATTGTATTTATGTTGTTTTATCCTATGCTTTATTAAATTGTATTTATGTTGTTTTAACCCATGCTTTATTAAATTGTATTTATGTTGTTTTATCCTACGCTTTATTAAATTGTATTTATGTTGTTTTATCGTACGCTTTATTAAATTGTATTTATGTAGTTTTATCCTTTGCTTTATTAAATTGTATTTATGTTGTTTTATCCTATGCTTTATTAAATTGTATTCATGTTGTTTTGTCCTATGCTTTATTAAATTGTATTTATGTTGTTTTATCGTATGCTTTATTAAACTGCATTTATGTTGTTTTATCCTATGCTTTATTAAATTGTATTTATGTTGTTTTAACCTATGATTTATTAAATTCTATTTATGTTGTTTTATCCTATGCTTTATTAAATTGTATTTATGTTGTTTTAACCTATGATTTATTAAATTGTATTTATGTTGTTTTATCCTATGCTTTATTAAATTTTGTTTATGTTGTTTTATCCCATGCTTTATTAAATTGTATTTATGTTGTTTTATCCTATGCTTTATTAAATTGTATTTATGTTGTTTTCTCCTATGCTTTATTAAATTGTATTTATGTTGTTTTATCCTATGCTTCATTAAATTGTATTTATGTTATTTTATCCTATGCTTTATTAAATTGTATTTATGTTGTTTTCTCCTATGCTTTATTAAATTGTATTTATGTTGTTTTATCCTATGCTTCATTAAATTGTATTTATGTTGTTTTATCCTATGCTTTATTAAATTGTATTTATGTTGTTTTATCCTATGCTTTATTAAATTGTATTTATGTTGTTTTAACCTATGCTTTATTAAATTGTATTTATGTTGTTTTATCCTATGCTTTATTAAATTGTATTTATGTTGTTTTAACCTATGCTTTATTAAATTGTATTTATGTTATTTTATCCTATGCTTTATTAAATTGTATTTATGTTGTTTTAACCTATGCTTTATTAAATTGTATTTATGTTGTTTTATCCTATGCTTTATTAAATTGTATTTATGTTGGTTTAACCTATGCTTTATTAAATTGTATTTATGTTGTTTTATCCTATGCTTTATTAAATTGTATTTATGTTGGTTTAACCTATGCTTTATTAAATTGTATTTATGTTGTTTTATCCTATGCTTTATTAAATTGTATTTATGTGGTTTTATCCTATGCTATATTAAATTGTATTTATGTTGTTTTATCCTATGCTTTATTAAATTGTATTTATGTTGTTTTAACCTATGCTTTATTAAATTGTATTTATGTTGTTTTATCCTATGCTTTATTAAATTGTATTTATGTTGTTTTAACTTATGCTTTATTAAATTGTATTTATGTTGTTTTATCCTATGCTTTATTAAATTGTGTTTATGTTGTTTTATCCTATACTTTATTAAATTGTATTTATGTTGTTTTATCCTATGCTTTATTAAATTGTATTCATGTTGTTTTAACCCATGCTTTATTAAATTTTATTTATGTTGTTTTAACCCATGCTTTATTAAATTGTATTTATGTTGTTTTATCCTATGCTTTATTAAATTGAGCTTATGTTGTTTTATCCTATGCTTTATTAAATTGTATTTATGTTGTTTTATCCTATGCTTTATTAAATTGTATTTATGTTGTTTTAACCCATGCTTTATTAAATTGTATTTATGTTGTTTTATCCTATGCTTTATTAAATTGTGTTTATGTTGTTTTATCCTATGCTTTTTTAAATTGTATTTATGTTGTTTTATCCTATCCTTTATTAAATTGTATTTATGGTGTTTTATTCTATGCTTTATTAAACTGCATTTATGTTGTTTTATCCTATGCTTTATTAAATTGTATATATGTTGTTTTATACTATGCTTTATTAAATTGTATTTATGTTGTTTTATCCTATGCTTTATTAAATTGTATTTATGTTGTTTTATCCTATGCTTTATTAAATTGTGTTTATGTTGTTTTATCCTATGCTTTATTAAATTGTATTTATGTTGTTTTAACCATGCTTTATTAAATTGCATTTATGTTGTTTTATGTTATGCTTTATTAAATTGTATTTATGTTGTTTATCCTATGCTTTATTAAATTGTATTTATGTTGTTTTATCCTATGCTTTATTAAATTGTATATATGTTGTTTTATCCTATGCTTTATTAAATTGTATTTATGTTGTTTTGTCCTATGCTTTATTAAATTTTATTTATGTTGTTTTAACCTATGCTTTATTAAATTGTATTTATGTTGTTTTATCCTATGCTTTATTAAATGGTATTTATGTTGTTTTATCCTATGCTTTATTAAATTGTATTTATGTTGTTTTATCCTATGTTTTATTAAATTCTATTTCTGTTGTTTTATACTATGCTTTATTAAATTGTATTTATGTTGTTTTATCGTATGCTTTATTAAATTGTATTTATGTTGTTTTATCCTATGCTTTATTAAATTGTGTTTATGTTGTTTTATCCTATGCTTTATTAAATTGTATTTATGTTGTTTTAACCTATGCTTTATTAAATTGTATGTATGTTGTTTTATCCTATACTTTATTAAATTGTATTTAAGTTGTTTTAACCTATGCTTGATTAAATTGTATTTATGTTGTTTTATCCTATGCTTTATTAAATTGTATTTATGTTGTTTTATCCTATGCTTTATTAAATTGTGTTTATGTTGTTTTATCCTATGCTTTATTAAATTGTATTTATGTTGTTTTATCCTATGCTTTATTAAATTGTATTTATTTTGTTTTAACCTATGCTTTAGTAAATGGTATTTATGTTGTTTTATCCTATGCTTTATTAAATTGTATTTATGTTGTTTTATCCTATGCTTTATTAAATTGTGTTTATGTTGTTTTATCCTATACTTTATTAAATTGTATTTATGTTGTTTTAAACTATGCTTTATTAAATTGTATTTATGTTGTTTTATCCTATGCTTTATTAAATTGTATTTATGTTGTTTTATCCTATGCTTTATTAAATTGTGTTTATCTTGTTTTATCCTATGCTTTTTTAAATTGTATTTATGTTGTTTTAACCCATGCTTTATTAAATTGTATTTATGTTGTTTTAACCCATGCTTTATTAAATTGTATTTATGTTGTTTTATCCTATGCTTTATTAAATTGTGCTTATGTTGTTTTATCCTATGCTTTATTAAATTGTATTTATGTTGTATTATCCTATGCTTTATTAAATTGTATTCATGTTGTTTTAACCCATGCTTTATTAAATTGTATTTATGTTGTTTTATCCTATGCTTTATTAAATTGTGTTTATGTTGTTTTATCCTATGCTTTTTTAAATTGTATTTATGTTGTTTTATCCTATGCTTTATTAAATTGTATTTATGGTGTTTTATTCTATGCTTTATTAAATTGTATTTATGTTGTTTTATCCTATGCTTTAATAAATTGTATATATGTTGTTTTATCCTATGTTTTATTAAATTGTATATATGTTGTTTTATCCTATGCTTTATTAAATTGTATTTATGTTGTTTTATCCTATGCTTTATTAAATTGTATTTATGTTGTTTTAACCCATGCGTTATTAAATTGTATTTATGTTGTTTTATCCTACGCTTTATTAAATTGTATTTATGTTGTTTTATCGTATGCTTTATTAAATTGTATTTATGTTGTTTTATCCTTTGCTTTATTAAATTGTATTTATGTTGTTTTATCCTATGCTTTATTAAATTGTATTCATGTTGTTTTGTCCTATGCTTTATTAAATTGTATTTATGTTGTTTTATCGTATGCTTTATTAAACTGCATTTATGTTGTTTTATCCTATGCTTTATTAAATTGTATTTATGTTGTTTTAACCTATGATTTATTAAATTGTATTTATGTTGTTTTATCCTATGCTTTATTAAATTGTATTTATGTTGTTTTAACCTATGATTTATTAAATTGTATTTATGTTGTTTTATCCTATGCTTTATTAAATTTTGTTTATGTTGTTTTATCCCATGCTTTATTAAATTGTATTTATGTTGTTTTATCCTATGCTTTATTAAATTGTATTTATGTTGTTTTCTCCTATGCTTTATTAAATTGTATTTATGTTGTTTTATCCTATGCTTCATTAAATTGTATTTATGTTATTTTATCCTATGCTTTATTAAATTGTATTTATGTTGTTTTCTCCTATGCTTTATTAAATTGTATTTATGTTGTTTTATCCTATGCTTCATTAAATTGTATTTATGTTGTTTTATCCTATGCTTTATTAAATTGTATTTATGTTGTTTTATCCTATGCTTTATTAAATTGTATTTATGTTGTTTTAACCTATGCTTTATTAAATTGTATTTATGTTGTTTTATCCTATGCTTTATTAATTTGTATTTATGTTGTTTTAACCTATGCTTTATTAAATTGTATTTATGTTATTTTATCCTATGCTTTATTAAATTGTATTTATGTGGTTTTATCCTATGCTATATTAAATTGTATTTATGTTGTTTTATCCTATGCTTTATTAAATTGTATTTATGTTGTTTTAACCTATGCTTTAATAAATTGTATTTATGTTGTTTTATCCTATGCTTTATTAAATTGTATTTATGTTGTTTTATCCTATGCTTTATTAAATTGTATTTATGTTGTTTCGTCCTATGCTTTTATTAAATTGTATTTATGTTGTTTTAACCCATGCTTTATTAAATGGTATTTATGTTGTTTTATCCTATGCTTTATTAAATTGTATTTATGTTGTTTTATCGTATGCTTTATTAAATTGTATTTATGTTGTTTTATCCTATGCTTTATTAAATTGTATTTATGTTGTTTTATCCTATGCTTTATTAAATTGTATTTATGTTGTTTTATCGTATGCTTTATTAAATTGTATTTATGTTGTTTTATCCTATGCTTTATTAAATTGTATTTATGTTTTATCCTATGCTTTATTCAATTGTATTCATGTTGTTTTATCCTATGCTTTATTAAATTGTATTTATGTTGTTTTATCGTATGCTTTATTAAACTGCATTTATGTTGCTTTATCCTATGCTTTATTAAATTGTATTTATGTTGTTTTATCCTATGCTTCATTAAATTTTATTTATGTTGTTTTATCCTATGCTTTATTAAATTGTATTTATGTTGTTTTATCCTATGCTTTATTAAATTGTATTTATGTTGTTTTAACCTATGCTTTATTAAATTGTATTTATGTTGTTTTATCCTATGCTTTATTAAAATGTATTTATGTTGTTTTAACCTATGCTTTATTAAATTGTATTTATGTTGTTTTATCCTATGCTTTATTAAACTGCATTTATGTTGTTTTATCCAATGCTTTATTAAATTGTATTTATGTTGTTTTAACCTAAGATTTATTAAACTGTATTTATGTTGTTTTATCCTATGCTTTATTAAATTGTATTCATGTTGTTTTAACCTATGATTTATTAAATTGTATTTATGTTGTTTTATCCTATGCTTTATTAAATTTTGTTTATGTTGTTTTATCCCATGCTTTATTAAATTGTATTTATGTTGTTTTAACCTATGATTTATTAAATTGTATTTATGTTGTTTTGTACTATGCTTTATTAAATTGTATTTATGTTGTTTTAACCCATGCTTTATTATATTGTATTTATGTTGTTTTATCCTATGCTTTATTAAATTGTATTTATTTTGTTTTGTCTTATGCTTTATTAAATTGTATTTATGTTGTTTTAACCTATGATTTATTAAATTGTATTTATGTTGTTTTATCCTATGCTTTATTAAATTGTATTTATGTTGTTTTAACCTATGATTTATTAAATTCTATTTATGTTGTTTTATCCTATGCTTTATTAAATTGTATTTATGTTGTTTTAACCTATGATTTATTAAATTGTATTTATGTTGTTTTATCCTATGCTTTATTAAATTTTGTTTATGTTGTTTTATCCCATGCTTTATTAAATTGTATTTATGTTGTTTTATCCTATGCTTTATTAAATTGTATTTATGTTGTTTTCTCCTATGCTTTATTAAATTGTATTTATGTTGTTTTATCCTATGCTTCTTTAAATTGTATTTATGTTGTTTTATCCTATGCTTTATTAAATTGTATTTATGTTGTTTTATCCTATGCTTTATTAAATTGTATTTATGTTGTTTTAACCTATGCTTTATTAAATTGTATTTATGTTGTTTTATCCTATGCTTTATTAAATTGTATTTATGTTGGTTTAACCTATGCTTTATTAAATTGTATTTATGTTGTTTTATCCTATGCTTTATTAAATTGTATTTATGTGGTTTTATCCTATGCTATATTAAATTGTATTTATGTTGTTTTATCCTATGCTTTATTAAATTGTATTTATGTTGTTTTAACCTATGCTTTATTAAATTGTATTTATGTTGTTTTATCCTATGCTTTATTAAATTGTATTTATGTTGTTTTAACCTATGCTTTATTAAATTGTATTTATGTTGTTTTATCCTATGCTTTAATAAATTGTATTTATGTTGTTTTATCCTATGCTTTATTAAATTGTATATATGTTGTTTTATCCTATGCTTTATTAAATTGTATTTATGTTGTTTTATCCTATGCTTTATTAAATTGTATTTATGTTGTTTTAACCCATGCTTTATTAAATTGTATTTATGTTGTTTTATCCTACGCTTTATTAAATTGTATTTATGTTGTTTTATCGTACGCTTTATTAAATTGTATTTATGTAGTTTTATCCTTTGCTTTATTAAATTGTATTTATGTTGTTTTATCCTATGCTTTATTAAATTGTATTCATGTTGTTTTGTCCTATGCTTTATTAAATTGTATTTATGTTGTTTTATCGTATGCTTTATTAAACTGCATTTATGTTGTTTTATCCTATGCTTTATTAAATTGTATTTATGTTGTTTTAACCTATGATTTATTAAATTCTATTTATGTTGTTTTATCCTATGCTTTATTAAATTGTATTTATGTTGTTTTAACCTATGATTTATTAAATTGTATTTATGTTGTTTTATCCTATGCTTTATTAAATTTTGTTTATGTTGTTTTATCCCATGCTTTATTAAATTGTATTTATGTTGTTTTATCCTATGCTTTATTAAATTGTATTTATGTTGTTTTCTCCTATGCTTTATTAAATTGTATTTATGTTGTTTTATCCTATGCTTCATTAAATTGTATTTATGTTATTTTATCCTATGCTTTATTAAATTGTATTTATGTTGTTTTCTCCTATGCTTTATTAAATTGTATTTATGTTGTTTTATCCTATGCTTCATTAAATTGTATTTATGTTGTTTTATCCTATGCTTTATTAAATTGTATTTATGTTGTTTTATCCTATGCTTTATTAAATTGTATTTATGTTGTTTTAACCTATGCTTTATTAAATTGTATTTATGTTGTTTTATCCTATGCTTTATTAAATTGTATTTATGTTGTTTTAACCTATGCTTTATTAAATTGTATTTATGTTATTTTATCCTATGCTTTATTAAATTGTATTTATGTGGTTTTATCCTATGCTATATTAAATTGTATTTATGTTGTTTTATCGTATGCTTTATTAAATTGTATTTATGTTGTTTTAACCTATGCTTTAATAAATTGTATTTATGTTGTTTTATCCTATGCTTTATTAAATTGTATTTATGTTGTTTTATCCTATGCTTTATTAAATTGTATTTATGTTGTTTCGTCCTATGCTTTATTAAATTGTATTTATGTTGTTTTAACCCATGCTTTATTAAATGGTATTTATGTTGCTTTATCCTATGCTTTATTAAATTGTATTTATGTTGTTTTATCGTATGCTTTATTAAATTGTATTTATGTTGTTTTATCCTATGCTTTATTAAATTGTATTTATGTTGTTTTATCGTATGCTTTATTAAACTGCATTTATGTTGTTTTATCCTATGCTTTATTAAATTGTATTTATGTTGTTTTATCCTATGCTTTATTAAATTGTGTTTATGTTGTTTCGTCCTATGCTTTATTAAATTGTATTTATGTTGTTTTATCCTATGCTTTATTAAATTGTATTTATGTTGTTTTAACCTATGCTTTATTAAATTGTATTTATGTTGTTTTATCCTATGCTTTATTAAATTGTATTTATGTTGTTTTAACCTATGTTTTGTTAAATTGTATTTATGTTGTTTTATCCTATGCTTTATTAAATTGTATTTATGTTGTTTTAACCTATGCTTTATTAAATTGTATTTATGTTGTTTTATCCTATGCTTTAATAAATTTTATTTATGTTGTTTTATCCTATGCTTTATTAAATTGTATTTATGTGGTTTTATCCTATGCTATATTAAATTGTATTTATGTTGTTTTATCCTATGCTTTATTAAATTGTATTTATGTTGTTTTAACCTATGCTTTATTAAATTGTATTTATGTTGTTTTATCCTATGCTTTATTAAATTGTATTTATGTTGTTTTAACCTATGCTTTATTAAATTGTATTTATGTTGTTTTATCCTATGCTTTAATAAATTGTATTTATGTTGTTTTATCCTATGCTTTATTAAATTGTATATATGTTGTTTTATCCTATGCTTTATTAAATTGTATTTATGTTGTTTTATCCTATGCTTTATTAAATTGTATTTATGTTGTTTTAACCCATGCTTTATTAAATTGTATTTATGTTGTTTTATCCTACGCTTTATTAAATTGTATTTATGTTGTTTTATCGTACGCTTTATTAAATTGTATTTATGTAGTTTTATCCTTTGCTTTATTAAATTGTATTTATGTTGTTTTATCCTATGCTTTATTAAATTGTATTCAAGTTGTTTTGTCCTATGCTTTATTAAATTGTATTTATGTTGTTTTATCGTATGCTTTATTAAACTGCATTTATGTTGTTTTATCCTATGCTTTATTAAATTGTATTTATGTTGTTTTAACCTATGATTTATTAAATTCTATTTATGTTGTTTTATCCTATGCTTTATTAAATTGTATTTATGTTGTTTTAACCTATGATTTATTAAATTGTATTTATGTTGTTTTATCCTATGCTTTATTAAATTTTGTTTATGTTGTTTTATCCCATGCTTTATTAAATTGTATTTATGTTGTTTTATCCTATGCTTTATTAAATTGTATTTATGTTGTTTTCTCCTATGCTTTATTAAATTGTATTTATGTTGTTTTATCCTATGCTTCATTAAATTGTATTTATGTTATTTTATCCTATGCTTTATTAAATTGTATTTATGTTGTTTTCTCCTATGCTTTATTAAATTGTATTTATGTTGTTTTATCCTATCCTTCATTAAATTGTATTTATGTTGTTTTCTCCTATGCTTTATTAAATTGTATTTATGTTGTTTTATCCTATCCTTCATTAAATTGTATTTATGTTGTTTTATCCTATGCTTTATTAAATTGTATTTATGTTGTTTTATCCTATGCTTTATTAAATTGTATTTATGTTGTTTTAACCTATGCTTTATTAAATTGTATTTATGTTGTTTTATCCTATGCTTTATTAAATTGTATTTATGTTGTTTTAACCTATGCTTTATTAAATTGTATTTATGTTATTTTATCCTATGCTTTATTAAATTGTATTTATGTTGTTTTAACCTATGATTTATTAAATTGTATTTATGTTGTTTTATCCTATGCTTTATTAAATTTTGTTTATGTTGTTTTATCCCATGCTTTATTAAATTGTATTTATGTTGTTTTATCCTATGCTTTATTAAATTGTATTTATGTTGTTTTCTCCTATGCTTTATTAAATTGTATTTATGTTGTTTTATCCTATGCTTCTTTAAATTGTATTTATGTTGTTTTCTCCTATGCTTTATTAAATTGTATTTATGTTGTTTTATCCTATCCTTCATTAAATTGTATTTATGTTGTTTTATCCTATGCTTTATTAAATTGTATTTATGTTGTTTTATCCTATGCTTTATTAAATTGTATTTATGTTGTTTTAACCTATGCTTTATTAAATTGTATTTATGTTGTTTTATCCTATGCTTTATTAAATTGTATTTATGTTGTTTTAACCTATGCTTTATTAAATTGTATTTATGTTATTTTATCCTATGCTTTATTAAATTGTATTTATGTTGTTTTAACCTATGATTTATTAAATTGTATTTATGTTGTTTTATCCTATGCTTTATTAAATTTTGTTTATGTTGTTTTATCCCATGCTTTATTAAATTGTATTTATGTTGTTTTATCCTATGCTTTATTAAATTGTATTTATGTTGTTTTCTCCTATGCTTTATTAAATTGTATTTATGTTGTTTTATCCTATGCTTCTTTAAATTGTATTTATGTTGTTTTATCCTATGCTTTATTAAATTGTATTTATGTTGTTTTATCCTATGCTTTATTAAATTGTATTTATGTTGTTTTAACCTATGCTTTATTAAATTGTATTTATGTTGTTTTATCCTATGCTTTATTAAATTGTATTTATGTTGGTTTAACCTATGCTTTATTAAATTGTATTTATGTTGTTTTATCCTATGCTTTATTAAATTGTATTTATGTGGTTTTATCCTATGCTATATTAAATTGTATTTATGTTGTTTTATCCTATGCTATATTAAATTGTATTTATGTTGTTTTAACCTATGCTTTATTAAATTGTATTTATGTTGTTTTATCCTATGCTTTATTAAATTGTATTTATGTTGTTTTAACTTATGCTTTATTAAATTGTATTTATGTTGTTTTATCCTATGCTTTAATAAATTGTATTTATGTTGTTTTATCCTATGCTTTATTAAATTGTATATATGTTGTTTTATCCTATGCTTTATTAAATTGTATTTATGTTGTTTTATCCTATGCTTTATTAAATTGTATTTATGTTGATTTAACCCATGCTTTATTAAATTGTATTTATGTTGTTTTATCCTACGCTTTATTAAATTGTATTTATGTTGTTTTATCGTACGCTTTATTAAATTGTATTTATGTAGTTTTATCCTTTGCTTTATTAAATTGTATTTATGTTGTTTTATCCTATGCTTTATTAAATTGTATTCATGTTGTTTTGTCCAATGCTTTATTTAATTGCATTTATGTTGTTTTATCGTATGCTTTATTAAACTGCATTTATGTTGTTTTATCCTATGCTTTATTAAATTGTATTTATGTTGTTTTAACCTATGATTTATTAAATTCTATTTATGTTGTTTTATCCTATGCTTTATTAAATTGTATTTATGTTGTTTTAACCTATGATTTATTAAATTGTATTTATGTTGTTTTATCCTATGCTTTATTAAATTTTGTTTATGTTGTTTTATCCCATGCTTTATTAAATTGTATTTATGTTGTTTTATCCTATACTTTATTAAATTGTATTTATGTTGTTTTCTCCTATGCTTTATTAAATTGTATTTATGTTGTTTTATCCTATGCTTCATTAAATTGTATTTATGTTATTTTATCCTATGCTTTATTAAATTGTATTTATGTTGTTTTCTCCTATGCTTTATTAAATTGTATTTATGTTGTTTTATCCTATGCTTCATTAAATTGTATTTATGTTGTTTTATCCTATGCTTTATTAAATTGTATTTATGTTGTTTTATCCTATGCTTTATTAAATTGTATTTATGTTGTTTTAACCTATGCTTTATTAAATTGTATTTATGTTGTTTTATCCTATGCTTTATTAAATTGTATTTATGTTGTTTTAACCTATGCTTTATTAAATTGTATTTATGTTATTTTATCCTATGCTTTATTAAATTGTATTTATGTGGTTTTATCCTATGCTATATTAAATTGTATTTATGTTGTTTTATCGTATGCTTTATTAAATTGTATTTATGTTGTTTTAACCTATGCTTTAATAAATTGTATTTATGTTGTTTTATCCTATGCTTTATTAAATTGTATTTATGTTGTTTTATCCTATGCTTTATTAAATTGTATTTATGTTGTTTCGTCCTATGCTTTATTAAATTGTATTTATGTTGTTTTAACCCATGCTTTATTAAATGGTATTTATGTTGCTTTATCCTATGCTTTATTAAATTGTATTTATGTTGTTTTATCGTATGCTTTATTAAATTGTATTTATGTTGTTTTATCCTATGCTTTATTAAATTGTATTTATGTTGTTTTATCCTATGCTTTATTAAATTGTATTCATGTTGTTTTATCCTATGCTTTATTAAATTGTATTTATGTTGTTTTATCGTATGCTTTATTAAACTGCATTTATGTTGTTTTATCCTATGCTTTATTAAATTGTATTTATGTTGTTTTATCCTATGCTTTATTAAATTGTGTTTATGTTGTTTCGTCCTATGCTTTATTAAATTGTATTTATGTTGTTTTATCCTATGCTTTATTAAATTGTATTTATGTTGTTTTAACCTATGCTTTATTAAATTGTATTTATGTTGTTTTATCCTATGCTTTATTAAATTGTATTTATGTTGTTTTAACCTATGTTTTGTTAAATTGTATTTATGTTGTTTTATCCTATGCTTTATTAAATTGTATTTATGTTGTTTTAACCTATGCTTTATTAAATTGTATTTATGTTGTTTTATCCTATGCTTTAATAAATTTTATTTATGTTGTTTTATCCTATGCTTTATTAAATTGTATTTATGTGGTTTTATCCTATGCTATATTAAATTGTATTTATGTTGTTTTATCCTATGCTTTATTAAATTGTATTTATGTTGTTTTAACCTATGCTTTATTAAATTGTATTTATGTTGTTTTATCCTATGCTTTATTAAATTGTATTTATGTTGTTTTAACCTATGCTTTATTAAATTGTATTTATGTTGTTTTATCCTATGCTTTAATAAATTGTATTTATGTTGTTTTATCCTATGCTTTATTAAATTGTATATATGTTGTTTTATCCTATGCTTTATTAAATTGTATTTATGTTGTTTTATCCTATGCTTTATTAAATTGTATTTATGTTGTTTTAACCCATGCTTTATTAAATTGTATTTATGTTGTTTTATCCTACGCTTTATTAAATTGTATTTATGTTGTTTTATCGTACGCTTTGTTAAATTGTATTTATGTAGTTTTATCCTTTGCTTTATTAAATTGTATTTATGTTGTTTTATCCTATGCTTTATTAAATTGTATTCATGTTGTTTTGTCCTATGCTTTATTAAATTGTATTTATGTTGTTTTATCGTATGCTTTATTAAACTGCATTTATGTTGTTTTATCCTATGCTTTATTAAATTGTATTTATGTTGTTTTAACCTATGATTTATTAAATTCTATTTATGTTGTTTTATCCTATGCTTTATTAAATTGTATTTATGTTGTTTTAACCTATGATTTATTAAATTGTATTTATGTTGTTTTATCCTATGCTTTATTAAATTTTGTTTATGTTGTTTTATCCCATGCTTTATTAAATTGTATTTATGTTGTTTTATCCTATGCTTTATTAAATTGTATTTATGTTGTTTTCTCCTATGCTTTATTAAATTGTATTTATGTTGTTTTATCCTATGCTTCATTAAATTGTATTTATGTTATTTTATCCTATGCTTTATTAAATTGTGTTTATGTTGTTTTCTCCTATGCTTTATTAAATTGTATTTATGTTGTTTTATCCTATGCTTCATTAAATTGTATTTATGTTGTTTTATCCTATGCTTTATTAAATTGTATTTATGTTGTTTTAACCTATGCTTTATTAAATTGTATTTATGTTGTTTTATCCTATGCTTTATTAAATTGTATTTATGTTGTTTTAACCTATGCTTTATTAAATTGTATTTATGTTATTTTATCCTATGCTTTATTAAATTGTATTTATGTGGTTTTATCCTATGCTATATTAAATTGTATTTATGTTGTTTTATCGTATGCTTTATTAAATTGTATTTATGTTGTTTTAACCTATGCTTTAATAAATTGTATTTATGTTGTTTTATCCTATGCTTTATTAAATTGTATTTATGTTGTTTTATCCTATGCTTTATTAAATTGTATTCATGTTGTTTCGTCCTATGCTTTATTAAATTGTATTTATGTTGTTTTAACCCATGCTTTATTAAATGGTATTTATGTTGCTTTATCCTATGCTTTATTAAATTGTATTTATGTTGTTTTATCGTATGCTTTATTAAATTGTATTTATGTTGTTTTATCCTATGCTTTATTAAATTGTATTTATGTTGTTTTATCCTATGCTTTATTAAATTGTATTCATGTTGTTTTATCCTATGCTTTATTAAATTGTATTTATGTTGTTTTATCGTATGCTTTATTAAACTGCATTTATGTTGTTTTATCCTATGCTTTATTAAATTGTATTTATGTTGTTTTATCCTATGCTTTATTAAATTGTGTTTATGTTGTTTCGTCCTATGCTTTATTAAATTGTATTTATGTTGTTTTATCCTATGCTTTATTAAATTGTATTTATGTTGTTTTAACCTATGCTTTATTAAATTGTATTTATGTTGTTTTATCCTATGCTTTATTAAATTGTATTTATGTTGTTTTAACCTATGTTTTGTTAAATTGTATTTATGTTGTTTTATCCTATGCTTTATTAAATTGTATTTATGTTGTTTTAACCTATGCTTTATTAAATTGTATTTATGTTGTTTTATCCTATGCTTTAATAAATTTTATTTATGTTGTTTTATCCTATGCTTTATTAAATTGTATTTATGTTGTTTTAACCTATGCTTTATTAAATTGTATTTATGTTGTTTTATCCTATGCTTTATTAAATTGTATTTATGTTGTTTTAACCTATTTTTTATTAAATTGTATTTATGTTGTTTTATCCTATGCTTTATTAAATTGTATGTATGTTGTTTTGTACTATGATTTATTAAATTGTATTTATGTTTTTTTTACCCATGCTTTATTAAATTGTATTTATGTTGTTTTATCCTATGCTTTATTAAATTGTATTTATTTTGTTTTGTCCTATGCTTTATTAAATTGTATTTATGTTGTTTTAACCTATGCTTTATTAAATTGTATTTGTGTTGTTTTAACCCATGCTTTATTAAATTGTATTTATGTTGCTTTATCCTATGCTTTATTAAATTGTATTTATGTTGTTTTATCCTATGCTTTATTAAATTGTATTTATGTTGTTTTATCCTATGCTTTATTAAATTGTATTTATGTTGTTTTATCCTATGCTTTATTAAATTGTATTTATGTTGTTTTATCCTATGCTTTATTAAATTGTATTTATGTTGTTTTATCCTATGCTTTATTAAATTGTATTTATGTTGTTTTAACCTATGCTTTATTAAATTGTATTTATGTGGTTTTATCCTATGCTTTATTAAATTGTATTTATGTTGTTTTAACCTATGCTTTATTAAATTGTATTTATGTTATTTTATCCTATGCTTTATTAAATTGTATTTATGTTATTTTATCCTATGCTATATTAAATTGTATTTATGTTGTTTTATCCTATGTTTTATTAAATTGTATTTATGTTGTTTCGTCCTATGCTTTATTAAATTGTATTTATGTTGTTTTAACTCATGCTTTATTAAATTGTATTTATGTTGTTTTATCCTATGCTTTATTAAATTGTATTTATGTTGTTTCGTCCTATGCTTTATTAAATGGTATTTATGTTGTTTTATCCTATGCTTTATTAAATTGTATTTATGTTGTTTTAACCCATGCTTTATTAAATGGCATTTATGTTGTTTTATCCTATGCTTTATTAAATTGTATTTATGTGGTTTTATCCTATGCTTTATTAAATTGTATTTATGTTGTTTTATCCTATGCTTTATTAAATTGTATTTATGTTGTTTTATCCTATGCTTTATTAAATTGTATTCATGTTGTTTTATCCTATGCTTTATTAAATTGTATTTATGTTGTTTTATCGTATGCTTTATTAAACTGCATTTATGTTGTTTTATCCTATGCTTTATTAAATTGTATTTATGTTGTTTTATCCTATGCTTTATTAAATTGTGTTTATGTTGTTTCGTCCTATGCTTTATTAAATTGTATTTATGTTGTTTTATCCTATGCTTTATTAAATTGTATTTATGTTGTTTTAACCTATGCTTTATTAAATTGTATTTATGTTGTTTTATCCTATGCTTTATTAAATTGTATTTATGTTGTTTTAACCTATGTTTTGTTAAATTGTATTTATGTTGTTTTATCCTATGCTTTATTAAATTGTATTTATGTTGTTTTAACCTATGCTTTATTAAATTGTATTTATGTTGTTTTATCCTATGCTTTAATAAATTTTATTTATGTTGTTTTATCCTATGCTTTATTAAATTGTATTTATGTTGTTTTAACCTATGCTTTATTAAATTGTATTTATGTTGTTTTATCCTATGCTTTATTAAATTGTATTTATGTTGTTTTAACCTATTTTTTATTAAATTGTATTTATGTTGTTTTATCCTATGCTTTATTAAATTGTATGTATGTTGTTTTGTACTATGATTTATTAAATTGTATTTATGTTTTTTTTACCCATGCTTTATTAAATTGTATTTATGTTGTTTTATCCTATGCTTTATTAAATTGTATTTATTTTGTTTTGTCCTATGCTTTATTAAATTGTATTTATGTTGTTTTAACCTATGCTTTATTAAATTGTATTTGTGTTGTTTTAACCCATGCTTTATTAAATTGTATTTATGTTGTTTTATCCTATGCTTTATTAAATTGTATTTATGTTGTTTTATCCTATGCTTTATTAAATTGTATTTATGTTGTTTTATCCTATGCTTTATTAAATTGTATTTATGTTGTTTTATCCTATGCTTTATTAAATTGTATTTATGTTGTTTTATCCTATGCTTTATTAAATTGTATTTATGTTGTTTTATCCTATGCTTTATTAAATTGTATTTATGTTGTTTTATCCTATGCTTTATTAAATTGTATTTATGTTGTTTTAACCTATGCTTTATTAAATTGTATTTATGTGGTTTTATCCTATGCTTTATTAAATTGTATTTATGTTGTTTCGTCCTATGCTTTATTAAATGGTATTATATTGTTTTATCCTATGCTTTATTAAATTGTATTTATGTTGTTTTAACCCATGCTTTATTAAATGGCATTTATGTTGTTTTATCCTATGCTTTATTAAATTGTATTTATGTGGTTTTATCCTATGCTTTATTAAATTGTATTTATGTTGTTTTATCCTATGCTTTATTAAATTGTATTTATGTTGTTTTATCCTATGCTTTATTAAATTGTATTCATGTTGTTTTATCCTATGCTTTATTAAATTGTATTTATGTTGTTTTATCGTATGCTTTATTAAACTGCATTTATGTTGTTTTATCCTATGCTTTATTAAATTGTATTTATGTTGTTTTATCCTATGCTTTATTAAATTGTGTTTATGTTGTTTCGTCCTATGCTTTATTAAATTGTATTTATGTTGTTTTATCCTATGCTTTATTAAATTGTATTTATGTTGTTTTAACCTATGCTTTATTAAATTGTATTTATGATGTTTTATCCTATGCTTTATTAAATTGTATTTATGTTGTTTTAACCTATGTTTTGTTAAATTGTATTTATGTTGTTTTATCCTATGCTTTATTAAATTGTATTTATGTTGTTTTAACCTATGCTTTATTAAATTGTATTTATGTTGTTTTATCCTATGCTTTAATAAATTTTATTTATGTTGTTTTATCCTATGCTTTATTAAATTGTATTTATGTTGTTTTAACCTATGCTTTATTAAATTGTATTTATGTTGTTTTATCCTATGCTTTATTAAATTGTATTTATGTTGTTTTAACCTATTTTTTATTAAATTGTATTTATGTTGTTTTATCCTATGCTTTATTAAATTGTATTTATGTTGTTTTATCGTATGCTTTATTAAATTGTATTTATGTTGTTTTATCCTATGCTTTATTAAATTGTATTAATGTTGTTTTATCCTATGCTTTATTAAATTGTATTCATGTTGTTTTATCCTATGCTTTATTAAATTGTATTTATGTTGTTTTATCGTATGCTTTATTAAACTGCATTTATGTTGTTTTATCCTATGCTTTATTAAATTGTATTTATGTTGTTTTATCCTATGCTTTATTAAATTGTGTTTATGTTGTTTCGTCCTATGCTTTATTAAATTGTATTTATGTTGTTTTATCCTATGCTTTATTAAATTGTATTTATGTTGTTTTAACCTATGCTTTATTAAATTGTATTTATGTTGTTTTATCCTATGCTTTATTAAATTGTATTTATGTTGTTTTAACCTATGTTTTGTTAAATTGTATTTATGTTGTTTTATCCTATGCTTTATTAAATTGTATTTATGTTGTTTTAACCTATGCTTTATTAAATTGTATTTATGTTGTTTTATCCTATGCTTTAATAAATTTTATTTATGTTGTTTTATCCTATGCTTTATTAAATTGTATTTATGTTGTTTTAACCTATGCTTTATTAAATTGTATTTATGTTGTTTTATCCTATGCTTTATTAAATTGTATTTATGTTGTTTTGTACTATGCTTTATTAAATTGTATTTATGTTTTTTTTACCCATGCTTTATTAAATTGTATTTATGTTGTTTTATCCTATGCTTTATTAAATTGTATTTATTTTGTTTTGTCCTATGCTTTATTAAATTGTATTTATGTTGTTTTAACCTATGCTTTATTAAATTGTATTTGTGTTGTTTTAACCCATGCTTTATTAAATTGTATTTATGTTGTTTTATCCTATGCTTTATTAAATTGTATTTATGTTGTTTTATCCTATGCTTTATTAAATTGTATTTATGTTGTTTTATCCTATGCTTTATTAAATTGTATTTATGTTGTTTTATCCTATGCTTTATTAAATTGTATTTATGTTGTTTTAACCTATGCTTTATTAAATTGTATTTATGTGGTTTTATCCTATGCTTTATTAAATTGTATTTATGTTGTTTCGTCCTATGCTTTATTAAATGGTATTATATTGTTTTATCCTATGCTTTATTAAATTGTATTTATGTTGTTTTAACCCATGCTTTATTAAATGGCATTTATGTTGTTTTATCCTATGCTTTATTAAATTGTATTTATGTGGTTTTATCCTATGCTTTATTAAATTGTATTTATGTTGTTTTATCCTATGCTTTATTAAATTGTATTTATGTTGTTTTATCCTATGCTTTATTAAATTGTATTCATGTTGTTTTATCCTATGCTTTATTAAATTGTATTTATGTTGTTTTATCGTATGCTTTATTAAACTGCATTTATGTTGTTTTATCCTATGCTTTATTAAATTGTATTTATGTTGTTTTATCCTATGCTTTATTAAATTGTGTTTATGTTGTTTCGTCCTATGCTTTATTAAATTGTATTTATGTTGTTTTATCCTATGCTTTATTAAATTGTATTTATGTTGTTTTAACCTATGCTTTATTAAATTGTATTTATGATGTTTTATCCTATGCTTTATTAAATTGTATTTATGTTGTTTTAACCTATGTTTTGTTAAATTGTATTTATGTTGTTTTATCCTATGCTTTATTAAATTGTATTTATGTTGTTTTAACCTATGCTTTATTAAATTGTATTTATGTTGTTTTATCCTATGCTTTAATAAATTTTATTTATGTTGTTTTATCCTATGCTTTATTAAATTGTATTTATGTTGTTTTAACCTATGCTTTATTAAATTGTATTTATGTTGTTTTATCCTATGCTTTATTAAATTGTATTTATGTTGTTTTAACCTATTTTTTATTAAATTGTATTTATGTTGTTTTATCCTATGCTTTATTAAATTGTATTTATGTTGTTTTATCGTATGCTTTATTAAATTGTATTTATGTTGTTTTATCCTATGCTTTATTAAATTGTATTAATGTTGTTTTATCCTATGCTTTATTAAATTGTATTCATGTTGTTTTATCCTATGCTTTATTAAATTGTATTTATGTTGTTTTATCGTATGCTTTATTAAACTGCATTTATGTTGTTTTATCCTATGCTTTATTAAATTGTATTTATGTTGTTTTATCCTATGCTTTATTAAATTGTGTTTATGTTGTTTCGTCCTATGCTTTATTAAATTGTATTTATGTTGTTTTATCCTATGCTTTATTAAATTGTATTTATGTTGTTTTAACCTATGCTTTATTAAATTGTATTTATGTTGTTTTATCCTATGCTTTATTAAATTGTATTTATGTTGTTTTAACCTATGTTTTGTTAAATTGTATTTATGTTGTTTTATCCTATGCTTTATTAAATTGTATTTATGTTGTTTTAACCTATGCTTTATTAAATTGTATTTATGTTGTTTTATCCTATGCTTTAATAAATTTTATTTATGTTGTTTTATCCTATGCTTTATTAAATTGTATTTATGTTGTTTTAACCTATGCTTTATTAAATTGTATTTATGTTGTTTTATCCTATGCTTTATTAAATTGTATTTATGTTGTTTTGTACTATGCTTTATTAAATTGTATTTATGTTTTTTTTACCCATGCTTTATTAAATTGTATTTATGTTGTTTTATCCTATGCTTTATTAAATTGTATTTATTTTGTTTTGTCCTATGCTTTATTAAATTGTATTTATGTTGTTTTAACCTATGCTTTATTAAATTGTATTTGTGTTGTTTTAACCCATGCTTTATTAAATTGTATTTATGTTGTTTTATCCTATGCTTTATTAAATTGTATTTATGTTGTTTTATCCTATGCTTTATTAAATTGTATTTATGTTGTTTTATCCTATGCTTTATTAAATTGTATTTATGTTGTTTTATCCTATGCTTTATTAAATTGTATTTATGTTGTTTTAACCTATGCTTTATTAAATTGTATTTATGTTGTTTTAACCCATGCTTTATTAAATGGCATTTATGTTGTTTTATCCTATGCTTTATTAAATTGTATTTATGTGGTTTTATCCTATGCTTTATTAAATTGTATTTATGTTGTTTTATCCTATGCTTTATTAAATTGTATTTATGTTGTTTTATCCTATGCTTTATTAAATTGTATTCATGTTGTTTTATCCTATGCTTTATTAAATTGTATTTATGTTGTTTTATCGTATGCTTTATTAAACTGCATTTATGTTGTTTTATCCTATGCTTTATTAAATTGTATTTATGTTGTTTTATCCTATGCTTTATTAAATTGTGTTTATGTTGTTTCGTCCTATGCTTTATTAAATTGTATTTATGTTGTTTTATCCTATGCTTTATTAAATTGTATTTATGTTGTTTTAACCTATGCTTTATTAAATTGTATTTATGATGTTTTATCCTATGCTTTATTAAATTGTATTTATGTTGTTTTAACCTATGTTTTGTTAAATTGTATTTATGTTGTTTTATCCTATGCTTTATTAAATTGTATTTATGTTGTTTTAACCTATGCTTTATTAAATTGTATTTATGTTGTTTTATCCTATGCTTTAATAAATTTTATTTATGTTGTTTTATCCTATGCTTTATTAAATTGTATTTATGTTGTTTTAACCTATGCTTTATTAAATTGTATTTATGTTGTTTTATCCTATGCTTTATTAAATTGTATTTATGTTGTTTTAACCTATTTTTTATTAAATTGTATTTATGTTGTTTTATCCTATGCTTTATTAAATTGTATTTATGTTGTTTTATCGTATGCTTTATTAAATTGTATTTATGTTGTTTTATCCTATGCTTTATTAAATTGTATTAATGTTGTTTTATCCTATGCTTTATTAAATTGTATTCATGTTGTTTTATCCTATGCTTTATTAAATTGTATTTATGTTGTTTTATCGTATGCTTTATTAAACTGCATTTATGTTGTTTTATCCTATGCTTTATTAAATTGTATTTATGTTGTTTTATCCTATGCTTTATTAAATTGTGTTTATGTTGTTTCGTCCTATGCTTTATTAAATTGTATTTATGTTGTTTTATCCTATGCTTTATTAAATTGTATTTATGTTGTTTTAACCTATGCTTTATTAAATTGTATTTATGTTGTTTTATCCTATGCTTTATTAAATTGTATTTATGTTGTTTTAACCTATGTTTTGTTAAATTGTATTTATGTTGTTTTATCCTATGCTTTATTAAATTGTATTTATGTTGTTTTAACCTATGCTTTATTAAATTGTATTTATGTTGTTTTATCCTATGCTTTAATAAATTTTATTTATGTTGTTTTATCCTATGCTTTATTAAATTGTATTTATGTTGTTTTAACCTATGCTTTATTAAATTGTATTTATGTTGTTTTATCCTATGCTTTATTAAATTGTATGTATGTTGTTTTGTACTATGCTTTATTAAATTGTATTTATGTTTTTTTTACCCATGCTTTATTAAATTGTATTTATGTTGTTTTATCCTATGCTTTATTAAATTGTATTTATTTTGTTTTGTCCTATGCTTTATTAAATTGTATTTATGTTGTTTTAACCTATGCTTTATTAAATTGTATTTGTGTTGTTTTAACCCATGCTTTATTAAATTGTATTTATGTTGTTTTATCCTATGCTTTATTAAATTGTATTTATGTTGTTTTATCCTATGCTTTATTAAATTGTATTTATGTTGTTTTATCCTATGCTTTATTAAATTGTATTTATGTTGTTTTATCCTATGCTTTATTAAATTGTATTTATGTTGTTTTAACCTATGCTTTATTAAATTGTATTTATGTTGTTTTATCGTATGCTTTATTAAATTGTATTTATGTTGTTTTAACCTATGCTTTATTAAATTGTATTTATGTTATTTTATCCTATGCTTTATTAAATTGTATTTATGTTATTTTATCCTATGCTATATTAAATTGTATTTATGTTGTTTTATCCTATGCTTTATTAAATTTTATTTATGTTGTTTTATCGTATGCTTTATTAAATTGTATTTATGTTGTTTTATCCTATGCTTTATTAAATTGTATTTATGTTGTTTTATCCTATGCTTTATTAAATTGTATTCATGTTGTTTTATCCTATGCTTTATTAAATTGTATTTATGTTGTTTTATCGTATGCTTTATTAAACTGCATTTATGTTGTTTTATCCTATGCTTTATTAAATTGTATTTATGTTGTTTTATCCTATGCTTTATTAAATTGTGTTTATGTTATTTCGTCCTATGCTTTATTAAATTGTATTTATGTTGTTTTATCCTATGCTTTATTATATTGTATTTATGTTGTTTTAACCTATGCTTTATTAAATTGTATTTATGTTGTTTTATCCTATGCTTTATTAAATTGTATTTATGTTGTTTTAACCTATGTTTTGTTAAATTGTATTTATGTTGTTTTATCCTATGCTTTATTAAATTGTATTTATGTTGTTTTAACCTATGCTTTATTAAACTGTATTTATGTTGTTTTATCCTATGCTTTAATAAATTTTATTTATGTTGTTTTATCCTATGCTTTATTAAATTGTATTTATGTTGTTTTAACCTATGCTTTATTAAATTGTATTTATGTTGTTTTATCCTATGCTTTATTAAATTGTATTTATGTTGTTTTAACCTATTTTTTATTAAATTGTATTTATGTTGTTTTATCCTATGCTTTATTAAATTGTATGTATGTTGTTTTGTACTATGCTTTATTAAATTGTATTTATGTTTTTTTTACCCATGCTTTATTAAATTGTATTTATGTTGTTTTATCCTATGCTTTATTAAATTGTATTTATTTTGTTTTGTCCTATGCTTTATTAAATTGTATTTATGTTGTTTTAACCTATGCTTTATTAAATTGTATTTGTGTTGTTTTAACCCATGCTTTATTAAATTGTATTTATGTTGTTTTATCCTATGCTTTATTAAATTGTATTTATGTTGTTTTATCCTATGCTTTATTAAATTGTATTTATGTTGTTTTATCCTATGCTTTATTAAATTGTATTTATGTTGTTTTATCCTATGCTTTATTAAATTGTATTTATGTTGTTTTATCCTATGCTTTATTAAATTGTATTTATGTTGTTTTAACCTATGCTTTATTAAATTGTCTTTATGTTGTTTTATCCTATGCTTTATTAAATTGTATTTATGTTGTTTTAACCTATGCTTTATTAAATTGTATTTATGTTGTTTTATCCTATGCTTTAATAAATTGTATTTATGTTGTTTTATCCTATGCTTTATTAAATTGTATTTATGTTTTTTATCCTATGCTTTATTAAATTGTATTTATGTTGTTTTATCTTATGCTTTATTAAATTGTATTTATGTTGTTTCGTCCTATGCTTTATTAAATTGTATTTATGTTGTTTTAACCCATGCTTTATTAAATTGTATTTATGTTGTTTTATCCTATGCTTTAATAAATTGTATTTATGTTGTTTTATCCTATGCTTTATTAAATTGTATTTATGTTGTTTTATCGTATGCTTTATTAAATGGTATTTATGTTGTTTTATCCTATGCTTTATTAAATTGTATTTATGTTTTATCCTATGCTTCATTAAATTTTATTTATGTTGTTTTATCCTATGCTTTATTAAATTGTATTTATGTTGTTTTATCCTATGCTTTATTAAATTGTATTTATGTTGTTTTAACCTATGCTTTATTAAATTGTATTTATGTTGTTTTATCCTATGCTTTATTAAATTGTATTTATGTTGTTTTAACCTATGCTTTATTAAATTGTATTTATGTTGTTTTATCCTATGCTTTATTAAACTGCTTTTATGTTGTTTTGTCCTATGCTTTATTAAATTAAATTTATGTTGTTTTATCCTATGCTTTATTAAATTTTGTTTATGTTGTTTCGTCATATGCTTTATTAAATTGTATTTATGTTGTTTTATCCTATGCTTTATTAAATTGTGTTTATGTTGTTTTATCCTATGCTTTATTAAATTGTGTTTATGTTGTTTTTTCCTATGCTTTATAAAATTGTATTCATGTTGTTTTAACCCATGCTTTATTAAATTGTATTTATGTTATTTTATCCTATGCTTTATTAAATTGTATTTATGTTATTTTATCCTATGCTATATTAAATTGTATTTATGTTGTTTTATCCTATGCTTTATTAAATTTTATTTATGTTGTTTTATCGTATGCTTTATTAAATTGTATTTATGTTGTTTTATCCTATGCTTTATTAAATTGTATTTATGTTGTTTTATCCTATGCTTTATTAAATTGTATTCATGTTGTTTTATCCTATGCTTTATTAAATTGTATTTATGTTGTTTTATCGTATGCTTTATTAAACTGCATTTATGTTGTTTTATCCTATGCTTTATTAAATTGTATTTATGTTGTTTTATCCTATGCTTTATTAAATTGTGTTTATGTTATTTCGTCCTATGCTTTATTAAATTGTATTTATGTTGTTTTATCCTATGCTTTATTATATTGTATTTATGTTGTTTTAACCTATGCTTTATTAAATTGTATTTATGTTGTTTTATCCTATGCTTTATTAAATTGTATTTATGTTGTTTTAACCTATGTTTTGTTAAATTGTATTTATGTTGTTTTATCCTATGCTTTATTAAATTGTATTTATGTTGTTTTAACCTATGCTTTATTAAACTGTATTTATGTTGTTTTATCCTATGCTTTAATAAATTTTATTTATGTTGTTTTATCCTATGCTTTATTAAATTGTATTTATGTTGTTTTAACCTATGCTGTATTAAATTGTATTTATGTTGTTTTATCCTATGCTTTATTAAATTGTATTTATGTTGTTTTAACCTATTTTTTATTAAATTGTATTTATGTTGTTTTATCCTATGCTTTATTAAATTGTATGTATGTTGTTTTGTACTATGCTTTATTAAATTGTATTTATGTTTTTTTTACCCATGCTTTATTAAATTGTATTTATGTTGTTTTATCCTATGCTTTATTAAATTGTATTTATTTTGTTTTGTCCTATGCTTTATTAAATTGTATTTATGTTGTTTTAACCTATGCTTTATTAAATTGTATTTGTGTTGTTTTAACCCATGCTTTATTAAATTGTATTTATGTTGTTTTATCCTATGCTTTATTAAATTGTATTTATGTTGTTTTATCCTATGCTTTATTAAATTGTATTTATGTTGTTTTATCCTATGCTTTATTAAATTGTATTTATGTTGTTTTATCCTATGCTTTATTAAATTGTATTTATGTTGTTTTATCCTATGCTTTATTAAATTGTATTTATGTTGTTTTAACCTATGCTTTATTAAATTGTCTTTATGTTGTTTTATCCTATGCTTTATTAAATTGTATTTATGTTGTTTTAACCTATGCTTTATTAAATTGTATTTATGTTGTTTTATCCTATGCTTTAATAAATTGTATTTATGTTGTTTTATCCTATGCTTTATTAAATTGTATTTATGTTTTTTATCCTATGCTTTATTAAATTGTATTTATGTTGTTTTATCTTATGCTTTATTAAATTGTATTTATGTTGTTTCGTCCTATGCTTTATTAAATTGTATTTATGTTGTTTTAACCCATGCTTTATTAAATTGTATTTATGTTGTTTTATCCTATGCTTTAATAAATTGTATTTATGTTGTTTTATCCTATGCTTTATTAAATTGTATTTATGTTGTTTTATCGTATGCTTTATTAAATTGTATTTATGTTGTTTTATCCTATGCTTTATTAAATTGTATTTATGTTTTATCCTATGCTTCATTAAATTTTATTTATGTTGTTTTATCCTATGTTTTATTAAATTGTATTTATGTTGTTTTATCCTATGCTTTATTAAATTGTATTTATGTTGTTTTAACCTATGCTTTATTAAATTGTATTTATGTTGTTTTATCCTATGCTTTATTAAATTGTATTTATGTTGTTTTAACCTATGCTTTATTAAATTGTATTTATGTTGTTTTATCCTATGCTTTATTAAACTGCTTTTATGTTGTTTTGTCCTATGCTTTATTAAATTAAATTTATGTTGTTTTATCCTATGCTTTATTAAATTTTGTTTATGTTGTTTCGTCATATGCTTTATTAAATTGTATTTATGTTGTTTTATCCTATGCTTTATTAAATTGTGTTTATGTTGTTTTATCCTATGCTTTATTAAATTGTGTTTATGTTGTTTTTTCCTATGCTTTATAAAATTGTATTCATGTTGTTTTAACCCATGCTTTATTAAATTGTATTTATATTGCTTTATCCTATGCTTTATTAAATTGTATTTATGTTGTTTTATCCTATGCTTTATTAAATTGTATGTATGTTGTTTTGTACTATGCTTTATTAAATTGTATTTATGTTTTTTTACCCATGCTTTATTAAATTGTATTTATGTTGTTTTATCCTATGCTTTATTAAATTGTATTTATTTTGTTTTGTCCTATGCTTTATTAAATTGTATTTATGTTGTTTTAACCTATGCTTTATTAAATTGTATTTGTGTTGTTTTAACCCATGCTTTATTAAATTGTATTTATGTTGTTTTATCCTATGCTTTATTAAATTGTATTTATGTTGTTTTATCCTATGCTTTATTAAATTGTATTTATGTTGTTTTATCCTATGATTTATTAAATTGTATTTATGTTGTTTTATCCTATGCTTTATTAAATTGTATTTATGTTGTTTTATCCTATGGTTTATTAAATTGTATTTATGTTGTTTTAACCTATGCTGTATTAAATTGTATTTATGTTGTTTTATCCTATGCTTTATTAAATTGTATTTATGTTGTTTTAACCTATGCTTTATTAAATTGTATTTATGTTGTTTTATCCTATGCTTTAATAAATTGTATTTATGTTGTTTTATCCTATGCTTTATTAAATTGTATTTATGTTTTTTATCCTATGCTTTATTAAATTGTTTTTATGTTGTTTTATCTTATGCTTTATTAAATTGTATTTATGTTGTTTCGTCCTATGCTTTATTAAATTGTATTTATGTTGTTTTAACCCATGCTTTATTAAATTGTATTTATGTTGTTTTATCCTATGCTTTATTAAATTGTATTTATGTTGTTTTATCCTATGCTTTAATAAATTGTATTTATGTTGTTTTATCCTATGCTTTATTAAATTGTATTTATGTTGTTTTATCGTATGCTTTATTAAATTGTATTTATGTTTTTTTATCCTATGCTTTATTAAATTGTATTTATGTTTTATCCTATGCTTTATTAAATTGTATTCATGTTGTTTTATCCTATGCTTTATTAAATTGTATTTATGTTGTTTTATCGTATGCTTTATTAAACTGCATTTATGTTGCTTTATCCTATGCTTTATTAAATTGTATTTATGTTGTTTTATCCTATGCTTCATTAAATTTTATTTATGTTGTTTTATCCTATGCTTTATTAAATTGTATTTATGTTGTTTTATCCTATGCTTTATTAAATTGTATTTATGTTGTTTTAACCTATGCTTTATTAAATTGTATTTATGTTGTTTTATCCTATGCTTTATTAAATTGTATTTATGTTGTTTTAACCTATGCTTTATTAAATTGTATTTATTTTGATTTATCCTATGCTTTATTAAATTGTATTTATGTGGTTTTATCCTATGCTTTATTAAATTGTATTTATGTTGTTTTAACCTATGCTTCATTAAATTGTATTTATGTTGTTTTATCCTATGCTTTATTAAATTGTATTTATGTTGTTTTAACCTATGCTTTATTAAATTGCATTTATGTTGTTTTATCCTATGCTTTAATAAATTTTATTTATGTTGTTTTATCCTATGCTTTATTAAATTGTATTTAAGTTCTTTTATCCTATGCTTTATTAAATTGTATTTATGTTGTTTTATCCTATGCTTTATTAAATTGTATTTATGTTGTTTCGTCCTATGATTTATTAAATTGTATTTATGTTGTTTTAACCCATGCTTTATTAAACTGTATTTATGTTGTTTTATCCTATGCTTTATTAAATTGTATTTATGTTGTTTTATCCTATGCTTTAATAAATTGTATTTATGTTGTTTTATCCCATGCTTTATTAAATTGTATTTACGTTGTTTTATCGTATGCTTTATTAAATTGTATTTATGTTGTTTTAACCTATGCTTTATTAAATTGTATTTGTGTTGTTTTAACCCATGCTTTATTAAATTGTATTTATGTTGTTTTATCCTATGCTTTATTAAATTGTATTTATGTTTTATCCTATGCTTCATTAAATTTTATTTATGTTGTTTTATCCTATGTTTTATTAAATTGTATTTATGTTGTTTTATCCTATGCTTTATTAAATTGTATTTATGTTGTTTTAACCTATGCTTTATTAAATTGTATTTATGTTGTTTTATCCTATGCTTTATTAAATTGTATTTATGTTGTTTTAACCTATGCTTTATTAAATTGTATTTATGTTGTTTTATCCTATGCTTTATTAAACTGCTTTTATGTTGTTTTGTCCTATGCTTTATTAAATTAAATTTATGTTGTTTTATCCTATGCTTTATTAAATTTTGTTTATGTTGTTTCGTCATATGCTTTATTAAATTGTATTTATGTTGTTTTATCCTATGCTTTATTAAATTGTGTTTATGTTGTTTTATCCTATGCTTTATTAAATTGTGTTTATGTTGTTTTTTCCTATGCTTTATAAAATTGTATTCATGTTGTTTTAACCCATGCTTTATTAAATTGTATTTATATTGCTTTATCCTATGCTTTATTAAATTGTATTTATGTTGTTTTATCCTATGCTTTATTAAATTGTATGTATGTTGTTTTGTACTATGCTTTATTAAATTGTATTTATGTTTTTTTACCCATGCTTTATTAAATTGTATTTATGTTGTTTTATCCTATGCTTTATTAAATTGTATTTATTTTGTTTTGTCCTATGCTTTATTAAATTGTATTTATGTTGTTTTAACCTATGCTTTATTAAATTGTATTTGTGTTGTTTTAACCCATGCTTTATTAAATTGTATTTATGTTGTTTTATCCTATGCTTTATTAAATTGTATTTATGTTGTTTTATCCTATGCTTTATTAAATTGTATTTATGTTGTTTTATCCTATGATTTATTAAATTGTATTTATGTTGTTTTATCCTATGCTTTATTAAATTGTATTTATGTTGTTTTATCCTATGGTTTATTAAATTGTATTTATGTTGTTTTAACCTATGCTGTATTAAATTGTATTTATGTTGTTTTATCCTATGCTTTATTAAATTGTATTTATGTTGTTTTAACCTATGCTTTATTAAATTGTATTTATGTTGTTTTATCCTATGCTTTAATAAATTGTATTTATGTTGTTTTATCCTATGCTTTATTAAATTGTATTTATGTTTTTTATCCTATGCTTTATTAAATTGTTTTTATGTTGTTTTATCTTATGCTTTATTAAATTGTATTTATGTTGTTTCGTCCTATGCTTTATTAAATTGTATTTATGTTGTTTTAACCCATGCTTTATTAAATTGTATTTATGTTGTTTTATCCTATGCTTTATTAAATTGTATTTATGTTGTTTTATCCTATGCTTTAATAAATTGTATTTATGTTGTTTTATCCTATGCTTTATTAAATTGTATTTATGTTGTTTTATCGTATGCTTTATTAAATTGTATTTATGTTTTTTTATCCTATGCTTTATTAAATTGTATTTATGTTTTATCCTATGCTTTATTAAATTGTATTCATGTTGTTTTATCCTATGCTTTATTAAATTGTATTTATGTTGTTTTATCGTATGCTTTATTAAACTGCATTTATGTTGCTTTATCCTATGCTTTATTAAATTGTATTTATGTTGTTTTATCCTATGCTTCATTAAATTTTATTTATGTTGTTTTATCCTATGCTTTATTAAATTGTATTTATGTTGTTTTATCCTATGCTTTATTAAATTGTATTTATGTTGTTTTAACCTATGCTTTATTAAATTGTATTTATGTTGTTTTATCCTATGCTTTATTAAATTGTATTTATGTTGTTTTAACCTATGCTTTATTAAATTGTATTTATTTTGATTTATCCTATGCTTTATTAAATTGTATTTATGTGGTTTTATCCTATGCTTTATTAAATTGTATTTATGTTGTTTTAACCTATGCTTCATTAAATTGTATTTATGTTGTTTTATCCTATGCTTTATTAAATTGTATTTATGTTGTTTTAACCTATGCTTTATTAAATTGCATTTATGTTGTTTTATCCTATGCTTTAATAAATTTTATTTATGTTGTTTTATCCTATGCTTTATTAAATTGTATTTAAGTTCTTTTATCCTATGCTTTATTAAATTGTATTTATGTTGTTTTATCCTATGCTTTATTAAATTGTATTTATGTTGTTTCGTCCTATGATTTATTAAATTGTATTTATGTTGTTTTAACCCATGCTTTATTAAACTGTATTTATGTTGTTTTATCCTATGCTTTATTAAATTGTATTTATGTTGTTTTATCCTATGCTTTAATAAATTGTATTTATGTTGTTTTATCCCATGCTTTATTAAATTGTATTTACGTTGTTTTATCGTATGCTTTATTAAATTGTATTTATGTTGTTTTAACCTATGCTTTATTAAATTGTATTTGTGTTGTTTTAACCCATGCTTTATTAAATTGTATTTATGTTGTTTTATCCTATGCTTTATTAAATTTTATTGATGTTGTTTTATCCCGTGCTTTATTAACTTGTATTTATGTTGTTTTAACCTATGATTTATTAAATTGTATTTATGTTGTTTTGTACTATGCTTTATTAAATTGTATTTATGTTGTTTTAACCCATGCTTAATTAAATTGTATTTATGTTGTTTTATCCTATGCTTTATTAAATTGTATTTATTTTGTTTTGTCTTATGCTTTATTAAATTGTATTTATGTTGTTTTAACCTATGATTTATTAAATTGTATTTATGTTGTTTTATCATATGCTTTATTAAATTGTATTTATGTTGTTTTAACCTAAGATTTATTAAACTGTATTTATGTTGTTTTATCCTATGCTTTATTAAATTGTATTTATGTTGTTTTAACCTATGATTTATTAAATTGTATTTATGTTGTTTTATCCTATGCTTTATTAAATTTTGTTTATGTTGTTTTATCCCATGCTTTATTAAATTGTATTTATGTTGTTTTAACCTATGATTTATTAAATTGTATTTATGTTGTTTTGTACTATGCTTTATTAAATTGCATTTATGTTGTTTTAACCCATGCTTTATTAAATTGTATTTATGTTGTTTTATCCTATGCTTTATTAAATTGTATTTATGTTGTTTTATCTTATGCTTTATTAAATTGTATTTATGTTGTTTCGTCCTATGCTTTATTAAATTGTATTTATGTTGTTTTAACCCATGCTTTATTAAATTGTATTTATGTTGTTTTATCCTATGCTTTAATAAATTGTATTTATGTTGTTTTATCCTATGCTTTATTAAATTGTATTTATGTTGTTTTATCGTATGCTTTATTAAATTGTATTTATGTTGTTTTATCCTATGCTTTATTAAATTGTATTTATGTTTTATCCTATGCTTTATTAAATTGTATTCATGTTGTTTTATCCTATGCTTTATTAAATTGTATTTATGTTGTTTTATCGTATGCTTTATTAAACTGCATTTATGTTGCTTTATCCTATGCTTTATTAAAATGTATTTATGTTGTTTTATCCTATGCTTCATTAAATTTTATTTATGTTGTTTTATCCTATGCTTTATTAAATTGTATTTATGTTGTTTTATCCTATGCTTTATTAAATTGTATTTATGTTGTTTTAACCTATGCTTTATTAAATTGTATTTATGTTTTTTTTATCCTATGCTTTATTAAATTGTATTTATGTTGTTTTAACCTATGCTTTATTAAATTGTATTTATGTTGTTTTATCCTATGCTTTATTAAACTGCTTTTATGTTGTTTTGTCCTATGCTTTATTAAATAAAATTTATGTAGTTTTATCCTATGCTTTATTAAATTTTGTTTATGTTGTTTCGTCATATGCTTTATTAAATTGTATTTATGTTGTTTTATCCTATGCTTTATTAAATTGTGTTTATGTTGTTTTATCCTATGCTTTATTAAATTGTATTCATGTTGTTTTAACCCATGCTTTATTAAATTGTATTTATGTTGTTTTATCCTATGCTTTATTAAATTGTGTTTATGTTGTTTTTTCCTATGCTTTATAAAATTGTATTCATGTTGTTTTAACCCATGCTTTATTAAATTGTATTTATATTGCTTTATCCTATGCTTTATTAAATTGTATTTATGTTGTTTTATCCTATGCTTTATTAAATTGTATGTATGTTGTTTTGTACTATGCTTTATTAAATTGTATTTATGTTTTTTTACCCATGCTTTATTAAATTGTATTTATGTTGTTTTATCCTATGCTTTATTAAATTGTATTTATTTTGTTTTGTCCTATGCTTTATTAAATTGTATTTATGTTGTTTTAACCTATGCTTTATTAAATTGTATTTGTGTTGTTTTAACCCATGCTTTATTAAATTTATTTATGTTGTTTTATCCTATGCTTTATTAAATTGTATTTATGTTGTTTTATCCTATGCTTTATTAAATTGTATTTATGTTGTTTTATCCTATGCTTTATTAAATTGTATTTATGTTGTTTTATCCTATGCTTTATTAAATTGTATTTATGTTGTTTTATCCTATGGTTTATTAAATTGTATTTATGTTGTTTTAACCTATGCTGTATTAAATTGTATTTATGTTGTTTTATCCTATGCTTTATTAAATTGTATTTATGTTGTTTTAACCTATGCTTTATTAAATTGTATTTATGTTGTTTTATCCTATGCTTTAATAAATTGTATTTATGTTGTTTTATCCTATGCTTTATTAAATTGTATTTATGTTTTTTATCCTATGCTTTATTAAATTGTTTTTATGTTGTTTTATCTTATGCTTTATTAAATTGTATTTATGTTGTTTCGTCCTATGCTTTATTAAATTGTATTTATGTTGTTTTAACCCATGCTTTATTAAATTGTATTTATGTTGTTTTATCCTATGCTTTATTAAATTGTATTTATGTTGTTTTATCCTATGCTTTATTAAATTGTATTTATGTTGTTTTATCCTATGCTTTATTAAATTGTATTTATGTTTTATCCTATGCTTTATTAAATTGTATTCATGTTGTTTTATCCTATGCTTTATTAAATTGTATTTATGTTGTTTTATCGTATGCTTTATTAAACTGCATTTATGTTGCTTTATCCTATGCTTTATTAAATTGTATTTATGTTGTTTTATCCTATGCTTCATTAAATTTTATTTATGTTGTTTTATCCTATGCTTTATTAAATTGTATTTATGTTGTTTTATCCTATGCTTTATTAAATTGTATTTATGTTGTTTTAACCTATGCTTTATTAAATTGTATTTATGTTGTTTTATCCTATGCTTTATTAAATTGTATTTATGTTGTTTTAACCTATGCTTTATTAAATTGTATTTATGTTGATTTATCCTATGCTTTATTAAATTGTATTTATGTGGTTTTATCCTATGCTTTATTAAATTGTATTTATGTTGTTTTAACCTATGCTTTATTAAATTGCATTTATGTTGTTTTATCCTATGCTTTAATAAATTTTATTTATGTTGTTTTATCCTATGCTTTATTAAATTGTATTTAAGTTCTTTTATCCTATGCTTTATTAAATTGTATTTATGTTGTTTTATCCTATGCTTTATTAAATTGTATTTATGTTGTTTCGTCCTATGATTTATTAAATTGTATTTATGTTGTTTTAACCCATGCTTTATTAAACTGTATTTATGTTGTTTTATCCTATGCTTTATTAAATTGTATTTGTGTTGTTTTAACCCATGCTTTATTAAATTGTATTTATGTTGTTTTATCCTATGCTTTATTAAATTTTATTGATGTTGTTTTATCCCATGCTTTATTAACTTGTATTTATGTTGTTTTAACCTATGATTTATTAAATTGTATTTATGTTGTTTTGTACTATGCTTTATTAAATTGTATTTATGTTGTTTTAACCCATGCTTAATTAAATTGTATTTATGTTGTTTTATCCTATGCTTTATTAAATTGTATTTATTTTGTTTTGTCTTATGCTTTATTAAATTGTATTTATGTTGTTTTAACCTATGATTTATTAAATTGTATTTATGTTGTTTTATCCTATGCTTTATTAAATTGTATTTATGTTGTTTTAACCTAAGATTTATTAAACTGTATTTATGTTGTTTTATCCTATGCTTTATTAAATTGTATTTATGTTGTTTTATCCTATGCTTTATTAAATTGTATTTATGTTGTTTTAACCTATGCTTTATTAAATTGTATTTATGTTGTTTTATCCTATGCTTTATTAAATTGTATTTATGTTGTTTTAACCTACGCTTTATTAAATTGTATTTATGTTGTTTTATCCTATGCTTTATTAAACTGCTTTTATGTTGTTTTGTCCTATGCTTTATTAAATAAAATTTATGTTGTTTTATCCTATGCTTTATTAAATTTTGTTTATGTTGTTTCGTCATATGCTTTATTAAATTGTATTTATGTTGTTTTATCCTATGCTTTATTAAATTGTGTTTATGTTGTTTTATCCTATGCTTTATTAAATTGTATTCATGTTGTTTTAACCCATGCTTTATTAAATTGTATTTATATTGCTTTATCCTGTGCTTTATTAAATTGTATTTATGTTGTTTTAACCTATGCTTTATTAAATTGTATTTGTGTTGTTTTAACCCATGCTTTATTAAATTGTATTTATGTTGTTTTATCCAATGCTTTATTAAATTTTATTGATGTTGTTTTATCCCATGCTTTATTAACTTGTATTTATGTTGTTTTAACCTATGATTTATTAAATTGTATTTATGTTGTTTTGTACTATGCTTTATTAAATTGTATTTATGTTGTTTTAACCCATGCTTAATTAAATTGTATTTATGTTGTTTTATCCTATGCTTTATTAAATTGTATTTATTTTGTTTTGTCTTATGCTTTATTAAATTGTATTTATGTTGTTTTAACCTATGATTTATTAAATTGTATTTATGTTGTTTTATCCTATGCTTTATTAAATTGTATTTATGTTGTTTTAACCTAAGATTTATTAAACTGTATTTATGTTGTTTTATCCTATGCTTTATTAAATTATATTTATGTTGTTTTAACCTATGATTTATTAAATTGTATTTATGTTGTTTTATCCTATGCTTTATTAAATTTTGTTTATGTTGTTTTATCCCATGCTTTATTAAATTGTATTTATGTTGTTTTAACCTATGATTTATTAAATTGTTTTTATGTTGTTTTGTACTATGCTTTATTAAATTGTATTTATGTTGTTTTAACCCATGCTTTATTAAATTGTATTTATGTTGTTTTATCCTATGCTTTATTAAATTGTATTTATGTTGTTTTATCTTATGCTTTATTAAATTGTATTTATGTTGTTTCGTCCTATGCTTTATTAAATTGTATTTATGTTGCTTTAACCCATGCTTTATTAAATTGTATTTATGTTGTTTTATCCTATGCTTTAATAAATTGTATTTATGTTGTTTTATCCTATGCTTTATTAAATTGTATTTATGTTGTTTTATCGTATGCTTTATTAAATTGTATTTATGTTGTTTTATCCTATGCTTTATTAAATTGTATTTATGTTTTATCCTATGCTTTATTAAATTGTATTCATGTTGTTTTATCCTATGCTTTATTAAATTGTATTTATGTTGTTTTATCGTATGCTTTATTAAACTGCATTTATGTTGCTTTATCCTATGCTTTATTAAAATGTATTTATGTTGTTTTATCCTATGCTTCATTAAATTTTATTTATGTTGTTTTATCCTATGCTTTATTAAATTGTATTTATGTTGTTTTATCCTATGCTTTATTAAATTGTATTTATGTTGTTTTAACCTATGCTTTATTAAATTGTATTTATGTTGTTTTATCCTATGCTTTATTAAATTGTATTTATGTTGTTTTAACCTATGCTTTATTAAATTGTATTTATGTTGTTTTATCCTATGCTTTATTAAACTGCTTTTATGTTGTTTTGTCCTATGCTTTATTAAATTAAATTTATGTTGTTTTATCCTATGCTTTATTAAATTTTGTTTATGTTGTTTCGTCATATGCTTTATTAAATTGTATTTATGTTGTTTTATCCTTTGCTTTATTAAATTGTGTTTATGTTGTTTTATCCTATGCTTTATTAAATTGTATTCATGTTGTTTTAACCCATGCTTTATTAAATTGTATTTATGTTGTTTTATCCTATGCTTTATTAAATTGTGTTTATGTTGTTTTTTCCTATGCTTTATAAAATTGTATTCATGTTGTTTTAACCCATGCTTTATTAAATTGTATTTATATTGCTTTATCCTATGCTTTATTAAATTGTATTTATGTTGTTTTATCCTATGCTTTATTAAATTGTATGTATGTTGTTTTGTACTATGCTTTATTAAATTGTATTTATGTTTTTTTACCCATGCTTTATTAAATTGTATTTATGTTGTTTTATCCTATGCTTTATTAAATTGTATTTATTTTGTTTTGTCCTATGCTTTATTAAATTGTATTTATGTTGTTTTAACCTATGCTTTATTAAATTGTATTTGTGTTGTTTTAACTCATGCTTTATTAAATTGTATTTATGTTGTTTTATCCTATGCTTTATTAAATTGTATTTATGTTGTTTTATCCTATGCTTTATTAAATTGTATTTATGTTGTTTTATCCTATGCTTTATTAAATTGTATTTATGTTGTTTTATACTATGGTTTATTAAATTGTATTTATGTTGTTTTAACCTATGCTGTATTAAATTGTATTTATGTTGTTTTATCCTATGCTTTATTAAATTGTATTTATGTTGTTTTAACCTATGCTTTATTAAATTGTATTTATGTTGTTTTATCCTATGCTTTAATAAATTGTATTTATGTTGTTTTATCCTATGCTTTATTAAATTGTATTTATGTTTTTTATCCTATGCTTTATTAAATTGTTTTTATGTTGTTTTATCTTATGCTTTATTAAATTGTATTTATGTTGTTTCGTCCTATGCTTTATTAAATTGTATTTATGTTGTTTTAACCCATGCTTTATTAAATTGTATTTATGTTGTTTTATCCTATGCTTTATTAAATTGTATTTATGTTGTTTTATCCTATGCTTTAATAAATTGTATTTATGTTGTTTTATCCTATGCTTTATTAAATTGTATTTATGTTGTTTTATCGTATGCTTTATTAAATTGTATTTATGTTGTTTTATCCTATGCTTTATTAAATTGTATTTATGTTTTATCCTATGCTTTATTAAATTGTATTCATGTTGTTTTATCCTATGCTTTATTAAATTGTATTTATGTTGTTTTATCGTATGCTTTATTAAACTGCATTTATGTTGCTTTATCCTATGCTTTATTAAATTGTATTTATGTTGTTTTTTCCTTTGCTTCATTAAATTTTATTTATGTTGTTTTATCCTATGCTTTATTAAATTGTATTTATGTTGTTTTATCCTATGCTTTATTAAATTGTATTTATGTTGTTTTAACCTATGCTTTATTAAATTGTATTTATGTTGTTTTATCCTATGCTTTATTAAATTGTATTTATGTTGTTTTAACCTATGCTTTATTAAATTGTATTTATGTTGATTTATCCTATGCTTTATTAAATTGTATTTATGTGGTTTTATCCTATGCTTTATTAAATTGTATTTATGTTGTTTTAACCTATGCTTCATTAAATTGTATTTATGTTGTTTTATCCTATGCTTTATTAAATTGTATTTATGTTGTTTTAACCTATGCTTTATTAAATTGCATTTATGTTGTTTTATCCTATGCTTTAATAAATTTTATTTATGTTGTTTTATCCTATGCTTTATTAAATTGTATTTAAGTTCTTTTATCCTATGCTTTATTAAATTGTATTTATGTTGTTTTATCCTATGCTTTATTAAATTGTATTTATGTTGTTTCGTCCTATGATTTATTAAATTGTATTTATGTTGTTTTAACCCATGCTTTATTAAACTGTATTTATGTTGTTTTATCCTATGCTTTATTAAATTGTATTTATGTTGTTTTATCCTATGCTTTAATAAATTGTATTTATGTTGTTTTATCCTATGCTTTATTAAATTGTATTTACGTTGTTTTATCGTATGCTTTATTAAATTGTATTTATGTTGTTTTAACCTATGCTTTATTAAATTGTATTTGTGTTGTTTTAACCCATGCTTTATTAAATTGTATTTATGTTGTTTTATCCTATGCTTTATTAAATTTTATTGATGTTGTTTTATCCCATGCTTTATTAAATTGTATTTATGTTGTTTTAACCTATGATTTATTAAATTGTATTTATGTTGTTTTGTACTATGCTTTATTAAATTGTATTTATGTTGTTTTAACCCATGCTTAATTAAATTGTATTTATGTTGTTTTATCCTATGCTTTATTAAATTGTATTTATTTTGTTTTGTCTTATGCTTTATTAAATTGTATTTATGTTGTTTTAACCTATGATTTATTAAATTGTATTTATGTTGTTTTATCCTATGCTTTATTAAATTGTATTTATGTTGTTTTAACCTAAGATTTATTCAACTGTATTTATGTTGTTTTATCCTATGCTTTATTAAATTGTATTTATGTTGTTTTAACCTATGATTTATTAAATTGTATTTATGTTGTTTTATCCTATGCTTTATTAAATTTTGTTTATGTTGTTTTATCCCATGCTTTATTAAATTGTATTTATGTTGTTTTAACCTATGATTTATTAAATTGTATTTATGTTGTTTTGTACTATGCTTTATTAAATTGTATTTATGTTGTTTTAACCCATGCTTTATTAAATTGTATTTATGTTGTTTTATCCTATGCTTTATTAAATTGTATTTATTTTGTTTTGTCTTATGCTTTAATAAATTGTATTTATGTTGTTTTAACCTATGATTTATTAAATTGTATTTATGTTGTTTTATCCTATGCTTTATTAAATTGTATTTATGTTGTTTTAACCTAAGATTTATTAAACTGTATTTATGTTGTTTTATCCTATGCTTTATTAAATTGTATTTATGTTGTTTTAACCTATGATTTATTAAATTGTATTTATGTTGTTTTATCCTATGCTTTATTAAATTTTGTTTATGTTGTTTTATCCCATGCTTTATTAAATTGCATTTATGTTGTTTTATCCTATGCTTTATTAAATTGTATTAATGTTGCTTTCTCCTATGCTTTATTAAATTGTATTTATGTTGTTTTATCCTATGCTTCATTAAATTGTATTTATGTTATTTTATCCTATGCTTTATTAAATTGTATTTATGTTGTTTTCTCCTATGCTTTATTAAATTGTATTTATGTTGTTTTATCCTATGCTTTATTAAATTGCATTTATGTTGTTTTATCCTATGCTTTATTAAATTGTATTTATGTTGTTTTAACCTATGCTTTATTAAATTGTATTTATGTTGTTTTATCCTATGCTTTATTAAATTGTATTTATGTTGTTTTAACCTATGCTTTATTAAATTGTATTTATGTTGTTTTTTCCTATGCTTTATTAAACTGCATTTATGTTGTTTTATCCTATGCTTTATTAAATTGTATTTATGTTGTTTTAACCTAAGATTTATTAAACTGTATTTATGTTGTTTTATCGTATGCTTTATTAAATTGTATTTATGTTGTTTTATCCTATGCTTTATTAAATTGTATTTATGTTTTATCCTATGCTTTATTAAATTGTATTCATGTTGTTTTATCCTATGCTTTATTAAATTGTATTTATGTTGTTTTATCGTATGCTTTATTAAACTGCATTTATGTTGCTTTATCCTATGCTTTATTAAATTGTATTTATGTTGTTTTATCCTATGCTTCATTAAATTTTATTTATGTTGTTTTATCCTATGCTTTATTAAATTGTATTTATGTTGTTTTAACCTATGCTTTATTAAATTGTATTTATGTTGTTTTATCCTATGCTTTATTAAACTGCTTTTATGTTGTTTTATCCTATGCTTTATTAAATTGTATTTATGTTGTTTTATCCTATGCTTTATTAAATTTTGTTTATGTTGTTTCGTCATATGCTTTATTAAATTGTATTTATGTTGTTTTATCCTATGCTTTATTAAATTGTGTTTATGTTGTTTTATCCTATGCTTTATTAAATTGTATTTATGTTGTTTTAACCCATGCTTTATTAAATTGTATTTATGTTGTTTTATCCTATGCTTTATTAAATTGTATTTATGTTGTTTTATCGTATGCTTTATTAAATTGTATTTATGTTGTTTTATCCTATGCTTTATTAAATTGTATTTATGTTTTATCCTATGCTTTATTAAATTGTATTCATGTTGTTTTATCCTATGCTTTATTAAATTGTATTTATGTTGTTTTATCGTATGCTTTATTAAACTGCATTTATGTTGCTTTATCCTATGCTTTATTAAATTGTATTTATGTTGTTTTATCCTATGCTTCATTAAATTTTATTTATGTTGTTTTATCCTATGCTTTATTAAATTGTATTTATGTTGTTTTATCCTATGCTTTATTAAATTTTGTTTATGTTGTTTTATCCCATGCTTTATTAAATTGCATTTATGTTGTTTTATCCTATGCTTTATTAAATTGTATTAATGTTGCTTTCTCCTATGCTTTATTAAATTGTATTTATGTTGTTTTATCCTATGCTTCATTAAATTGTATTTATGTTATTTTATCCTATGCTTTATTAAATTGTATTTATGTTGTTTTCTCCTATGCTTTATTAAATTGTATTTATGTTGTTTTATCCTATGCTTTATTAAATTGCATTTATGTTGTTTTATCCTATGCTTTATTAAATTGTATTTATGTTGTTTTAACCTATGCTTTATTAAATTGTATTTATGTTGTTTTATCCTATGCTTTATTAAATTGTATTTATGTTGTTTTAACCTATGCTTTATTAAATTGTATTTATGTTGTTTTTTCCTATGCTTTATTAAACTGCATTTATGTTGTTTTATCCTATGCTTTATTAAATTGTATTTATGTTGTTTTAACCTAAGATTTATTAAACTGTATTTATGTTGTTTTATCGTATGCTTTATTAAATTGTATTTATGTTGTTTTATCCTATGCTTTATTAAATTGTATTTATGTTTTATCCTATGCTTTATTAAATTGTATTCATGTTGTTTTATCCTATGCTTTATTAAATTGTATTTATGTTGTTTTATCGTATGCTTTATTAAACTGCATTTATGTTGCTTTATCCTATGCTTTATTAAATTGTATTTATGTTGTTTTATCCTATGCTTCATTAAATTTTATTTATGTTGTTTTATCCTATGCTTTATTAAATTGTATTTATGTTGTTTTAACCTATGCTTTATTAAATTGTATTTATGTTGTTTTATCCTATGCTTTATTAAACTGCTTTTATGTTGTTTTATCCTATGCTTTATTAAATTGTATTTATGTTGTTTTATCCTATGCTTTATTAAATTTTGTTTATGTTGTTTCGTCATATGCTTTATTAAATTGTATTTATGTTGTTTTATCCTATGCTTTATTAAATTGTGTTTATGTTGTTTTATCCTATGCTTTATTAAATTGTATTTATGTTGTTTTAACCCATGCTTTATTAAATTGTATTTATGTTGTTTTATCCTATGCTTTATTAAATTGTATTTATGTTGTTTTATCGTATGCTTTATTAAATTGTATTTATGTTGTTTTATCCTATGCTTTATTAAATTGTATTTATGTTTTATCCTATGCTTTATTAAATTGTATTCATGTTGTTTTATCCTATGCTTTATTAAATTGTATTTATGTTGTTTTATCGTATGCTTTATTAAACTGCATTTATGTTGCTTTATCCTATGCTTTATTAAATTGTATTTATGTTGTTTTATCCTATGCTTCATTAAATTTTATTTATGTTGTTTTATCCTATGCTTTATTAAATTGTATTTATGTTGTTTTATCCTATGCTTTATTAAATTGTATTTATGTTGTTTTAACCTATGCTTTATTAAATTGTATTTATGTTGTTTTATCCTATGCTTTATTAAATTGTATTTATGTTGTTTTAACCTATGCTTTATTAAATTGTATTTATGTTGATTTATCCTATGCTTTATTAAATTGTATTTATGTGGTTTTATCCTATGCTTTATTAAATTGTATTTATGATGTTTTAACCTATGCTTCATTAAATTGTATTTATGTTGTTTTATCCTATGCTTTATTAAATTGTATTTATGTTGTTTTAACCTATGCTTTATTAAATTGCATTTATGTTGTTTTATCCTATGCATTAATAAATTGTATTTATGTTGTTTTATCCTATGCTTTATTAAATTGTATTTAAGTTCTTTTATCCTATGCTTTATTAAATTGTATTTATGTTGTTTTATCCTATGCTTTATTAAATTGTATTTATGTTGTTTCGTCCTATGATTTATTAAATTGTATTTATGTTGTTTTAACCCATGCTTTATTAAACTGTATTTATGTTGTTTTATCCTATGCTTTATTAAATTGTATTTATGTTGTTTTATCCTATGCTTTAATAAATTGTATTTATGTTGTTTTATCCTATGCTTTATTAAATTGTATTTACGTTGTTTTATCGTATGCATTATTAAATTGTATTTATGTTGTTTTAACCTATGCTTTATTAAATTGTATTTGTGTTGTTTTAACCCATGCTTTATTAAATTGTATTTATGTTGTTTTATCCTATGCTTTATTAAATTTTATTGATGTTGTTTTATCCCATGCTTTATTAAATTGTATTTATGTTGTTTTAACCTATGATTTATTAAATTGTATTTATTTTGTTTTGTACTATGCTTTATTAAATTGTATTTATGTTGTTTTAACCCATGCTTAATTAAATTGTATTTATGTTGTTTTATCCTATGCTTTATTAAATTGTATTTATTTTGTTTTGTCTTATGCTTTATTAAATTGTATTTATGTTGTTTTAACCTATGATTTATTAAATTGCATTTATGTTGTTTTATCCTATGCTTTATTAAATTGTATTTATGTTGTTTTAACCTAAGATTTATTAAACTGTATTTATGTTGTTTTATCCTATGCTTTATTAAATTGTATTTATGTTGTTTTAACCTATGATTTATTAAATTGTATTTATGTTGTTTTATCCTATGCTTTATTAAATTGTATTTATGTTGTTTTAACCTAAGATTTATTAAACTGTATTTATGTTGTTTTATCCTATGCTTTATTAAATTGTATTTATGTTGTTTTAACCTATGATTTATTAAATTGTATTTATGTTGTTTTATCCTATGCTTTATTAAATTTTGTTTATGTTGTTTTATCCCATGCTTTATTAAATTGCATTTATGTTGTTTTATCCTATGCTTTATTAAATTGTATTAATGTTGCTTTCTCCTATGCTTTATTAAATTGTATTTATGTTGTTTTATCCTATGCTTCATTAAATTGTATTTATGTTATTTTATCCTATGCTTTATTAAATTGTATTTATGTTGTTTTCTCCTATGCTTTATTAAATTGTATTTATGTTGTTTTATCCTATGCTTTATTAAATTGTATTTATGTTGTTTTATCCTATGCTTTATTAAATTGTATTTATGTTGTTTTAACCTATGCTTTATTAAATTGTATTTATGTTGTTTTATCCTATGCTTTATTAAATTGTATTTATGTTGTTTTATCCTATGCTTTATTAAATTGTATTTATGTTGTTTTATCCTATGCTTTATTAAATTGTATTTATGTTGTTTTATCCTATGCTTCATTAAATTTTATTTATGTTGTTTTATCCTATGCTTTATTAAATTGTATTTATGTTGTTTTATCCTATGCTTTTTTAAATTGTATTTATGTTGTTTTAACCTATGCTTTATTAAATTGTATTTATGTTGTTTTATCCTATGCTTTATTAAATTGTATTTATGTTGTTTTAACCTATGCTTTATTAAATTGTATTTATGTTGTTTTATCCTATGCTTTATTAAATTGTATTTATGTTGTTTTAACCTATGCTTTATTAAATTGTATTTATGTTGTTTTATCCTATGCTTTATTAAACTGCTTTTATGTTGTTTTATCCTATGCTTTATTAAATTGTATTTATGTTGTTTTATCCTATGCTTTATTAAATTTTGTTTATGTTGTTTCGTCATATGCTTTATTAAATTGTATTTATGTTGTTTTATCCTATGCTTTATTAAATTGTGTTTATGTTGTTTTATCCTATGCTTTATTAAATTGTATTTATGTTGTTTTAACCCATGCTTTATTAAATTGTATTTATGTTGTTTTATCCTATGCTTTATTAAATTGTGTTTATGTTGTTTTTTCCTACGCTTTATAAAATTGTATTTATGTTGTTTTAACCCATGCTTTATTAAATTGTATTTATATTGCTTTATCCTATGCTTCATTAAATTGTATTTATGTTGTTTTATCCTATGCTTTATTAAATTGTATGCATGTTGTTTTGTACTATGCTTTATTAAATTGTATTTATGTTTTTTTTACCCATGCTTTATTAAATTGTATTTATGTTGTTTTATCCTATGCTTTATTAAATTGTATTTATTTTGTTTTGTCCTATGCTTTATTAAATTGTATTTATGTTGTTTTAACCTATGCTTTATTAAATTGTATTTGTGTTGTTTTAACCCACACTTTATTAAATTGTATTTATGTTGTTTTATCCTATGCTTTATTAAATTGTATTTATGTTGTTTTATCCTATGCTTTATTAAATTGTATTTATGTTGTTTTATCCTATGCTTTATTAAATTGTATTTATGTTGTTTTATCCTATGCTTTATTAAATTGTATTTATGTTGTTTTATCCTATGCTTTATTAAATTGTATTTATGTTGTTTTAACCTATGCTTTATTAAATTGTATTTATGTTGTTTTATCCTATGCTTTAATAAATTGTATTTATGTTGTTTTATCCTATGCTTTATTAAATTGTATTTATGTTTTTTATCCTATGCTTTATTAAATTGTATTTATGTTGTTTTATCATATGCTTTATTAAATTGTATTTATGTTGTTTCGTCCTATGCTTTATTAAATTGTATTTATGTTGTTTTAACCCATGCTTTATTAAATTGTATTTATGTTGTTTTATCCTATGCTTTATTAAATTGTATTTATGTTGTTTTATCCTATGCTTTAATAAATTGTATTTATGTTGTTTTATCCTATGCTTTATTAAATTGTATTTATGTTGTTTTATCGTATGCTTTATTAAATTGTATTTATGTTGTTTTATCCTATAGTTTATTAAATTGTATTTATGTTTTATCCTATGCTTTATTAAATTGTATTCATGTTGTTTTATCCTATGCTTTATTAAATTGTATTTATGTTGTTTTATCGTATGCTTTATTAAACTGCATTTATGTTGCTTTATCCTATGCATTATTAAATTGTATTTATGTTGTTTTATCCTATGCTTCATTAAATTTTATTTATGTTGTTTTATCCTATGCTTTATTAAATTGTATTTATGTTGTTTTATCCTATGCTTTATTAAATTGTATTTATGTTGTTTTAACCTATGCTTTATTAAATTGTATTTATGTTGTTTTATCCTATGCTTCATTAAATTGTATTTATGTTGTTTTAACCTATGCTTTATTAAATTGTATTTATGTTGTTTTATCCTATGCTTTATTAAATTGTATTTATGTTGTTTTAACCTATGCTTTATTAAATTGTATTTATGTTGTTTTATCCTATGCTTTATTAAACTGCTTTTATGTTGTTTTATCCTATGCTTTATTAAATTGTATTTATGTTGTTTTATCCTATGCTTTATTAAATTTTGTTTATGTTGTTTCGTCATATGCTTTATTAAATTGTATTTATGTTGTTTTATCCTATGCTTTATTAAATTGTATTTATGTTGTTTTATCCTATGCTTTATTAAATTGTATTTATGTTGTTTTAACCCATGCTTTATTAAATTGTATTTATGTTGTTTTATCCTATGCTTTATTAAATTGTGTTTATGTTGTTTTTTCCTATGCTTTATAAAATTGTATTTATGTTGTTTTAACCCATGCTTTATTAAATTGTATTTATATTGCTTTATCCTATGCTTCATTAAATTGTATTTATGTTGTTTTATCCTATGCTTTATTAAATTGTATGTATGTTGTTTTGTACTATGCTTTATTAAATTGTATTTATGTTTTTTTTACCCATGCTTTATTAAATTGTATTTATGTTGTTTTATCCTATGCTTTATTAAATTGTATTTATTTTGTTTTGTCCTATGCTTTATTAAATTGTATTTATGTTGTTTTAACCTATGCTTTATTAAATTGTATTTGTGTTGTTTTAACCCATGCTTTATTAAATTGTATTTATGTTGTTTTAACCTAAGATTTATTAAACTGTATTTATGTTGTTTTATCCTATGCTTTATTAAATTGTATTTATGTTGTTTTAACCTATGATTTATTAAATTGTATTTATGTTGTTTTATCCTATGCTTTATTAAATTTTATTGATGTTGTTTTATCCCATGCTTTATTAAATTGTATTTATGTTGTTTTAACCTATGATTTATTAAATTGTATTTATTTTGTTTTGTACTATGCTTTATTAAATTGTATTTATGTTGTTTTAACCCATGCTTAATTAAATTGTATTTATGTTGTTTTATCCTATGCTTTATTAAATTGTATTTATTTTGTTTTGTCTTATGCTTTATTAAATTGTATTTATGTTGTTTTAACCTATGATTTATTAAATTGCATTTATGTTGTTTTATCCTATGCTTTATTAAATTGTATTTATGTTGTTTTAACCTAAGATTTATTAAACTGTATTTATGTTGTTTTATCCTATGCTTTATTAAATTGTATTTATGTTGTTTTAACCTATGATTTATTAAATTGTATTTATGTTGTTTTATCCTATGCTTTATTAAATTGTATTTATGTTGTTTTAACCTAAGATTTATTAAACTGTATTTATGTTGTTTTATCCTATGCTTTATTAAATTTTGTTTATGGTGTTTTATCCCATGCTTTATTAAATTGCATTTATGTTGTTTTATCCTATGCTTTATTAAATTGTATTTATGTTGTTTTATCCTATGCTTTATTAAATTGTATTTATGTTGTTTTAACCTATGCTTTATTAAATTGTATTTATGTTGTTTTATCCTATGCTTTAATAAATTGTATTTATGTTGTTTTCTCCTATGCTTTATTAAATTGTATTTATGTTGTTTTATCCTATGCTTTATTAAATTGTATTTATGTTGTTTTATCTTATGCTTTATTAAATTGTATTTATGTTGTTTTATCGTATGCTTTATTAAATTGTATTTATGTTGTTTTATCCTATGCTTTATTAAATTGTATTTATGTTTTATCCTATGCTTTATTAAATTGTATTCATGTTGTTTTATCCTATGCTTTAATAAATTGTATTTATGTTGTTTTCTCCTATGCTTTATTAAATTGTATTTATGTTGTTTTATCCTATGCTTTATTAAATTGTATTTATGTTGTTTTATCTTATGCTTTATTAAATTGTATTTATGTTGTTTTATCGTATGCTTTATTAAATTGTATTTATGTTGTTTTATCCTATGCTTTATTAAATTGTATTTATGTTTTATCCTATGCTTTATTAAACTGCTTTTATGTTGTTTTATCCTATGCTTTATTAAATTGTATTTATGTTGTTTTATCCTATGCTTTATTAAATTTTGTTTATGTTGTTTCGTCATATGCTTTATTAAATTGTATTTATGTTGTTTTATCCTATGCTTTATTAAATTGTATTTATGTTGTTTTATCCTATGCTTTATTAAATTGTATTTATGTTGTTTTAACCCATGCTTTATTAAATTGTATTTATGTTGTTTTATCCTATGCTTTATTAAATTGTATTTATGTTGTTTTATCCTATGCTTTATTAAATTTTGTTTATGTTGTTTCGTCATATGCTTTATTAAATTGTATTTATGTTGTTTTATCCTATGCTTTATTAAATTGTATTTATGTTGTTTTATCCTATGCTTTATTAAATTGTATTTATGTTGTTTTAACCTATGCTTTATTAAATTGTATTTATGTTGTTTTATCCTATGCTTTAATAAATTGTATTTATGTTGTTTTCTCCTATGCTTTATTAAATTGTATTTATGTTGTTTTATCCTATGCTTTATTAAATTGTATTTATGTTGTTTTATCTTATGCTTTATTAAATTGTATTTATGTTGTTTTATCGTATGCTTTATTAAATTGTATTTATGTTGTTTTATCCTATGCTTTATTAAATTGTATTTATGTTTTATCCTATGCTTTATTAAATTGTATTCATGTTGTTTTATCCTATGCTTTAATAAATTGTATTTATGTTGTTTTCTCCTATGCTTTATTAAATTGTATTTATGTTGTTTTATCCTATGCTTTATTAAATTGTATTTATGTTGTTTTATCTTATGCTTTATTAAATTGTATTTATGTTGTTTTATCGTATGCTTTATTAAATTGTATTTATGTTGTTTTATCCTATGCTTTATTAAACTGCTTTTATGTTGTTTTATCCTATGCTTTATTAAATTGTATTTATGTTGTTTTATCCTATGCTTTATTAAATTTTGTTTATGTTGTTTCGTCATATGCTTTATTAAATTGTATTTATGTTGTTTTATCCTATGCTTTATTAAATTGTATTTATGTTGTTTTATCCTATGCTTTATTAAATTGTATTTATGTTGTTTTAACCCATGCTTTATTAAATTGTATTTATGTTGTTTTATCCTATGCTTTATTAAATTGTGTTTATGTTGTTTTTTCCTATGCTTTATAAAATTGTATTTATGTTGTTTTAACCCATGCTTTATTAAATTGTATTTATATTGCTTTATCCTATGCTTCATTAAATTGTATTTATGTTGTTTTATCCTATGCTTTATTAAATTGTATGTATGTTGTTTTGTACTATGCTTTATTAAATTGTATTTATGTTTTTTTTACCCATGCTTTATTAAATTGTATTTATGTTGTTTTATCCTATGCTTTATTAAATTGTATTTATTTTGTTTTGTCCTATGCTTTATTAAATTGTATTTATGTTGTTTTAACCTATGCTTTATTAAATTGTATTTGTGTTGTTTTAACCCATGCTTTATTAAATTGTATTTATGTTGTTTTAACCTAAGATTTATTAAACTGTATTTATGTTGTTTTATCCTATGCTTTATTAAATTGTATTTATGTTGTTTTAACCTATGATTTATTAAATTGTATTTATGTTGTTTTATCCTATGCTTTATTAAATTTTATTGATGTTGTTTTATCCCATGCTTTATTAAATTGTATTTATGTTGTTTTAACCTATGATTTATTAAATTGTATTTATTTTGTTTTGTACTATGCTTTATTAAATTGTATTTATGTTGTTTTAACCCATGCTTAATTAAATTGTATTTATGTTGTTTTATCCTATGCTTTATTAAATTGTATTTATTTTGTTTTGTCTTATGCTTTATTAAATTGTATTTATGTTGTTTTAACCTATGATTTATTAAATTGCATTTATGTTGTTTTATCCTATGCTTTATTAAATTGTATTTATGTTGTTTTAACCTAAGATTTATTAAACTGTATTTATGTTGTTTTATCCTATGCTTTATTAAATTGTATTTATGTTGTTTTAACCTATGATTTATTAAATTGTATTTATGTTGTTTTATCCTATGCTTTATTAAATTGTATTTATGTTGTTTTAACCTAAGATTTATTAAACTGTATTTATGTTGTTTTATCCTATGCTTTATTAAATTTTGTTTATGGTGTTTTATCCCATGCTTTATTAAATTGCATTTATGTTGTTTTATCCTATGCTTTATTAAATTGTATTTATGTTGTTTTATCCTATGCTTTATTAAATTGTATTTATGTTGTTTTATCCTATGCTTTATTAAATTGTATTTATGTTGTTTTATCTTATGCTTTATTAAATTGTATTTATGTTGTTTTATCGTATGCTTTATTAAATTGTATTTATGTTGTTTTATCCTATGCTTTATTAAATTGTATTTATGTTTTATCCTATGCTTTATTAAATTGTATTCATGTTGTTTTATCCTATGCTTTAATAAATTGTATTTATGTTGTTTTCTCCTATGCTTTATTAAATTGTATTTATGTTGTTTTATCCTATGCTTTATTAAATTGTATTTATGTTGTTTTATCTTATGCTTTATTAAATTGTATTTATGTTGTTTTATCGTATGCTTTATTAAATTGTATTTATGTTGTTTTATCCTATGCTTTATTAAATTGTATTTATGTTTTATCCTATGCTTTATTAAACTGCTTTTATGTTGTTTTATCCTATGCTTTATTAAATTGTATTTATGTTGTTTTATCCTATGCTTTATTAAATTTTGTTTATGTTGTTTCGTCATATGCTTTATTAAATTGTATTTATGTTGTTTTATCCTATGCTTTATTAAATTGTATTTATGTTGTTTTATCCTATGCTTTATTAAATTGTATTTATGTTGTTTTAACCCATGCTTTATTAAATTGTATTTATGTTGTTTTATCCTATGCTTTATTAAATTGTGTTTATGTTGTTTTTTCCTATGCTTTATAAAATTGTATTTATGTTGTTTTAACCCATGCTTTATTAAATTGTATTTATATTGCTTTATCCTATGCTTCATTAAATTGTATTTATGTTGTTTTATCCTATGCTTTATTAAATTGTATGTATGTTGTTTTGTACTATGCTTTATTAAATTGTATTTATGTTTTTTTTACCCATGCTTTATTAAATTGTATTTATGTTGTTTTATCCTATGCTTTATTAAATTGTATTTATTTTGTTTTGTCCTATGCTTTATTAAATTGTATTTATGTTGTTTTAACCTATGCTTTATTAAATTGTATTTGTGTTGTTTTAACCCATGCTTTATTAAATTGTATTTATGTTGTTTTAACCTAAGATTTATTAAACTGTATTTATGTTGTTTTATCCTATGCTTTATTAAATTGTATTTATGTTGTTTTAACCTATGATTTATTAAATTGTATTTATGTTGTTTTATCCTATGCTTTATTAAATTTTGTTTATGGTGTTTTATCCCATGCTTTATTAAATTGCATTTATGTTGTTTTATCCTATGCTTTATTAAATTGTATTTATGTTGTTTTATCCTATGCTTTATTAAATTGTATTTATGTTGTTTTAACCTATGCTTTATTAAATTGTATTTATGTTGTTTTATCCTATGCTTTAATAAATTGTATTTATGTTGTTTTCTCCTATGCTTTATTAAATTGTATTTATGTTGTTTTATCCTATGCTTTATTAAATTGTATTTATGTTGTTTTATCTTATGCTTTATTAAATTGTATTTATGTTGTTTTATCGTATGCTTTATTAAATTGTATTTATGTTGTTTTATCCTATGCTTTATTAAATTGTATTTATGTTTTATCCTATGCTTTATTAAATTGTATTCATGTTGTTTTATCCTATGCTTTATTAAATTGTATTTATGTTGTTTTATCATATGCTTTATTAAACTGCATTTATGTTGCTTTATCCTATGCTTTATTAAATTGTATGCATGTTGTTTTATCCTATGCTTCATTAAATTTTATTTATGTTGTTTTATCCTATGCTTTATTAAATTGTATTTATGTTGTTTTATCCTATGCTTTATTAAATTGTATTTATGTTGTTTTAACCTATGCTTTATTAAATTGTATTTATGTTGTTTTATCCTATGCTTTATTAAATTGTATTTATGTTGTTTTAACCTATGCTTTATTAAATTGTATTTATGTTGTTTTATCCTATGCTTTATTAAACTGCATTTATGTTGTTTTATCCTATGCTTTATTAAATTGTATTTATGTTGTTTTAACCTAAGATTTATTAAACTGTATTTATGTTGTTTTATCCTATGTTTTATTAAATTGTATTCATGTTGTTTTAACCTATGATTTATTAAATTGTATTTATGTTGTTTTATCCTATGCTTTATTAAATTTTGTTTATGTTGTTTTATCCCATGCTTTATTAAATTGTATTTATGTTGTTTTAACCTATGATTTATAAAATTGTATTTATGTTGTTTTGTACTATGCTTTATTAAATTGTATTTATGTTGTTTTAACCCATGCTTTATTAAATTGTATTTATGTTGTTTTATCCTATGCTTTATTAAATTGTATTTATTTTGTTTTGTCTTATGCTTTATTAAATTGTATTTATGTTGTTTTAACCTATGATTTATTAAATTGTATTTATGTTGTTTTATCCTATGCTTTATTAAATTGTATTTATGTTGTTTTAACCTAAGATTTATTAAACTGTATTTATGTTGTTTTATCCTATGCTTTATTAAATTGTATTTATGTTGTTTTAACCTATGATTTATTAAATTGTATTTATGTTGTTTTATCCTATGCTTTATTAAATTTTGTTTATGTTGTTTTATCCCATGCTTTATTAAATTGTATTTATGTTGTTTTATCCTATGCTTTATTAAATTGTATTTATTTTGTTTTGTCCTATGCTTTATTAAATTGTATTTATGTTGTTTTAACCTATGCTTTATTAAATTGTATTTGTGTTGTTTTAACCCATGCTTTATTAAATTGTATTTATGTTGTTTTAACCTAAGATTTATTAAACTGTATTTATGTTGTTTTATCCTATGCTTTATTAAATTGTATTTATGTTGTTTTAACCTATGATTTATTAAATTGTATTTATGTTGTTTTATCCTATGCTTTATTAAATTTTATTGATGTTGTTTTATCCCATGCTTTATTAAATTGTATTTATGTTGTTTTAACCTATGATTTATTAAATTGTATTTATTTTGTTTTGTACTATGCTTTATTAAATTGTATTTATGTTGTTTTAACCCATGCTTAATTAAATTGTATTTATGTTGTTTTATCCTATGCTTTATTAAATTGTATTTATTTTGTTTTGTCTTATGCTTTATTAAATTGTATTTATGTTGTTTTAACCTATGATTTATTAAATTGCATTTATGTTGTTTTATCCTATGCTTTATTAAATTGTATTTATGTTGTTTTAACCTAAGATTTATTAAACTGTATTTATGTTGTTTTATCCTATGCTTTATTAAATTGTATTTATGTTGTTTTAACCTATGATTTATTAAATTGTATTTATGTTGTTTTATCCTATGCTTTATTAAATTGTATTTATGTTGTTTTAACCTAAGATTTATTAAACTGTATTTATGTTGTTTTATCCTATGCTTTATTAAATTTTGTTTATGGTGTTTTATCCCATGCTTTATTAAATTGCATTTATGTTGTTTTATCCTATGCTTTATTAAATTGTATTTATGTTGTTTTATCCTATGCTTTATTAAATTGTATTTATGTTGTTTTAACCTATGCTTTATTAAATTGTATTTATGTTGTTTTATCCTATGCTTTAATAAATTGTATTTATGTTGTTTTCTCCTATGCTTTATTAAATTGTATTTATGTTGTTTTATCCTATGCTTTATTAAATTGTATTTATGTTGTTTTATCTTATGCTTTATTAAATTGTATTTATGTTGTTTTATCGTATGCTTTATTAAATTGTATTTATGTTGTTTTATCCTATGCTTTATTAAATTGTATTTATGTTTTATCCTATGCTTTATTAAATTGTATTCATGTTGTTTTATCCTATGCTTTAATAAATTGTATTTATGTTGTTTTCTCCTATGCTTTATTAAATTGTATTTATGTTGTTTTATCCTATGCTTTATTAAATTGTATTTATGTTGTTTTATCTTATGCTTTATTAAATTGTATTTATGTTGTTTTATCGTATGCTTTATTAAATTGTATTTATGTTGTTTTATCCTATGCTTTATTAAATTGTATTTATGTTTTATCCTATGCTTTATTAAACTGCTTTTATGTTGTTTTATCCTATGCTTTATTAAATTGTATTTATGTTGTTTTATCCTATGCTTTATTAAATTTTGTTTATGTTGTTTCGTCATATGCTTTATTAAATTGTATTTATGTTGTTTTATCCTATGCTTTATTAAATTGTATTTATGTTGTTTTATCCTATGCTTTATTAAATTGTATTTATGTTGTTTTAACCCATGCTTTATTAAATTGTATTTATGTTGTTTTATCCTATGCTTTATTAAATTGTGTTTATGTTGTTTTTTCCTATGCTTTATAAAATTGTATTTATGTTGTTTTAACCCATGCTTTATTAAATTGTATTTATATTGCTTTATCCTATGCTTCATTAAATTGTATTTATGTTGTTTTATCCTATGCTTTATTAAATTGTATGTATGTTGTTTTGTACTATGCTTTATTAAATTGTATTTATGTTTTTTTTACCCATGCTTTATTAAATTGTATTTATGTTGTTTTATCCTATGCTTTATTAAATTGTATTTATTTTGTTTTGTCCTATGCTTTATTAAATTGTATTTATGTTGTTTTAACCTATGCTTTATTAAATTGTATTTGTGTTGTTTTAACCCATGCTTTATTAAATTGTATTTATGTTGTTTTAACCTAAGATTTATTAAACTGTATTTATGTTGTTTTATCCTATGCTTTATTAAATTGTATTTATGTTGTTTTAACCTATGATTTATTAAATTGTATTTATGTTGTTTTATCCTATGCTTTATTAAATTTTGTTTATGGTGTTTTATCCCATGCTTTATTAAATTGCATTTATGTTGTTTTATCCTATGCTTTATTAAATTGTATTTATGTTGTTTTATCCTATGCTTTATTAAATTGTATTTATGTTGTTTTAACCTATGCTTTATTAAATTGTATTTATGTTGTTTTATCCTATGCTTTAATAAATTGTATTTATGTTGTTTTCTCCTATGCTTTATTAAATTGTATTTATGTTGTTTTATCCTATGCTTTATTAAATTGTATTTATGTTGTTTTATCTTATGCTTTATTAAATTGTATTTATGTTGTTTTATCGTATGCTTTATTAAATTGTATTTATGTTGTTTTATCCTATGCTTTATTAAATTGTATTTATGTTTTATCCTATGCTTTATTAAATTGTATTCATGTTGTTTTATCCTATGCTTTATTAAATTGTATTTATGTTGTTTTATCATATGCTTTATTAAACTGCATTTATGTTGCTTTATCCTATGCTTTATTAAATTGTATGCATGTTGTTTTATCCTATGCTTCATTAAATTTTATTTATGTTGTTTTATCCTATGCTTTATTAAATTGTATTTATGTTGTTTTATCCTATGCTTTATTAAATTGTATTTATGTTGTTTTAACCTATGCTTTATTAAATTGTATTTATGTTGTTTTATCCTATGCTTTATTAAATTGTATTTATGTTGTTTTAACCTATGCTTTATTAAATTGTATTTATGTTGTTTTATCCTATGCTTTATTAAACTGCATTTATGTTGTTTTATCCTATGCTTTATTAAATTGTATTTATGTTGTTTTAACCTAAGATTTATTAAACTGTATTTATGTTGTTTTATCCTATGTTTTATTAAATTGTATTCATGTTGTTTTAACCTATGATTTATTAAATTGTATTTATGTTGTTTTATCCTATGCTTTATTAAATTTTGTTTATGTTGTTTTATCCCATGCTTTATTAAATTGTATTTATGTTGTTTTAACCTATGATTTATAAAATTGTATTTATGTTGTTTTGTACTATGCTTTATTAAATTGTATTTATGTTGTTTTAACCCATGCTTTATTAAATTGTATTTATGTTGTTTTATCCTATGCTTTATTAAATTGTATTTATTTTGTTTTGTCTTATGCTTTATTAAATTGTATTTATGTTGTTTTAACCTATGATTTATTAAATTGTATTTATGTTGTTTTATCCTATGCTTTATTAAATTGTATTTATGTTGTTTTAACCTAAGATTTATTAAACTGTATTTATGTTGTTTTATCCTATGCTTTATTAAATTGTATTTATGTTGTTTTAACCTATGATTTATTAAATTGTATTTATGTTGTTTTATCCTATGCTTTATTAAATTTTGTTTATGTTGTTTTATCCCATGCTTTATTAAATTGTATTTATGTTGTTTTATCCTATGCTTTATTAAATTGTATTAATGTTGCTTTCTCCTATGCTTTATTAAATTGTATTTATGTTGTTTTATCCTATGCTTCATTAAATTGTATTTATGTTATTTTATCCTATGCTTTATTAAATTGTATTTATGTTGTTTTCTGCTATGCTTTATTAAATTGTATTTATGTTGTTTTATCCTATGCTTTAATAAATTGTATTTATGTTGTTTTATCCTATGCTTTATTAAATTGTATTTATGTTTTATCCTATGCTTTATTAAATTGTATTCATGTTGTTTTATCCTATGCTTTATTAAATTGTATTTATGTTGTTTTATCGTATGCTTTATTAAACTGCATTTATGTTGCTTTATCCTATGCTTTATTAAATTGTATTTATGTTGTTTTATCCTATGCTTCATTAAATTTTATTTATGTTGTTTTATCCTATGCTTTATTAAATTGTATTTATGTTGTTTTATCCTATGCTTTATTAAATTGTATTTATGTTGTTTTAACCTATGCTTTATTAAATTGTATTTATGTTGTTTTATCCTATGCTTTATTAAATTGTATTTATGTTGTTTTAACCTATGCTTTATTAAATTGTATTTATGTTGTTTTATCCTATGCTTTATTAAACTGCATTTATGTTGTTTTATCCTATGCTTTATTAAATTGTATTTATGTTGTTTTATCCTATGCTTTATTAAATTGTGTTTATGTTGTTTCGTCATATGCTTTATTAAATTGTATTTATGTTGTTTTATCCTATGCTTTATTAAATTGTGTTTATGTTGTTTTATCCTATGCTTTATTAAATTGTATTTATGTTGTTTTAACCCATGCTTTATTAAATTGTATTTATGTTGTTTTATCCTATGCTTTATTAAATTGTGTTTATGTTGTTTTTTCCTATGCTTTATAAAATTGTATTTATGTTGTTTTAACCCATGCTTTATTAAATTGTATTTATATTGCTTTATCCTATGCTTTATTAAATTGTATTTATGTTGTTTTATCCTATGCTTTATTAAATTGTATGTATGTTGTTTTGTACTATGCTTTATTAAATTGTATTTATGTTTTTTTACCCATGCTTTATTAAATTGTATTTATGTTGTTTTATCCTATGCTTTATTAAATTGTATTTATTTTGTTTTGTCCTATGCTTTATTAAATTGTATTTATGTTGTTTTAACCTATGCTTTATTAAATTGTATTTGTGTTGTTTTAACCCATGCTTTATTAAATTGTATTTATGTTGTTTTATCCTATGCTTTATTAAATTGTATTTATGTTGTTTTATCCTATGCTTTATTAAATTGTATTTATGTTGTTTTATCCTATGCTTTATTAAATTGTATTTATGTTGTTTTATCCTATGCTTTATTAAATTGTATTTATGTTGTTTTAACCTATGCTTTATTAAATTGTATTTATGTTGTTTTATCCTATGCTTTATTAAATTGTATTTATGTTTTTTATCCTATGCTTTATTAAATTGTATTTATGTTTTTTATCCTATGCTTTATTAAATTGTATTTATGTTGTTTTATCTTATGCTTTATTAAATTGTATTTATGTTGTTTCGTCCTATGCTTTATTAAATTGTATTTATGTTGTTTTAACCCATGCTTTATTAAATTGTATTTATGTTTTATCCTATGCTTTATTAAATTGTATTTATGTTGTTTTATCCTATGCTTTAATAAATTGTATTTATGTTGTTTTATCCTATGCTTTATTAAATTGTATTTATGTTGCTTTATCGTATGCTTTATTAAATTGTATTTATGTTGTTTTATCCTATGCTTTATTAAACTGCATTTATGTTGTTTTATCCTATGCTTTATTAAATTGTATTTATGTTGTTTTATCCTATGCTTTATTAAATTGTGTTTATCTTGTTTCGTCATATGCTTTATTAAATTGTATTTATGTTGTTTTATCCTATGCTTTATTAAATTGTGTTTATGTTGTTTTATCCTATGCTTTATTAAATTGTATTTATGTTGTTTTAACCTAAGATTTATTAAACTGTATTTATGTTGTTTTATCCTATGCTTTATTAAATTGTATTTATGTTGTTTTAACCTATGATTTATTAAATTGTATTTATGTTGTTTTATCCTATGCTTTATTAAATTTTGTTTATGTTGTTTTATCCCATGCTTTATTAAATTGCATTTATGTTGTTTTATCCTATGCTTTATTAAATTGTATTAATGTTGCTTTCTCCTATGCTTTATTAAATTGTATTTATGTTGTTTTATCCTATGCTTCATTAAATTGTATTTATGTTATTTTATCCTATGCTTTATTAAATTGTATTTATGTTGTTTTATCCTATGCTTTATTAAATTGTATTTATGTTGTTTTATCCTATGCTTTAATAAATTGTATTTATGTTGTTTTATCCTATGCTTTATTAAATTGTATTTATGTTGTTTTATCGTATGCTTTATTAAATTGTATTTATGTTGTTTTATCCTATGCTTTATTAAATTGTATTTATGTTTTATCCTATGCTTTATTAAATTGTATTCATGTTGTTTTATCCTATGCTTTATTAAATTGTATTTATGTTGTTTTATCGTATGCTTTATTAAACTGCATTTATGTTGCTTTATCCTATGCTTTATTAAATTGTATGTATGTTGTTTTATCCTATGCTTCATTAAATTTTATTTATGTTGTTTTAACCTATGCTTTATTAAATTGTATTTATGTTGTTTTATCCTATGCTTTATTAAATTGTATTTATGTTGTTTTAACCTATGCTTTATTAAATTGTATTTATGTTGTTTTATCCTATGCTTTATTAAATTGTATTTATGTTGTTTTAACCTATGCTTTATTAAATTGTATTTATGTTGTTTTATCCTATGCTTTATTAAACTGCATTTATGTTGTTTTATCCTATGCTTTATTAAATTGTATTTATGTTGTTTTATCCTATGCTTTATTAAATTGTGTTTATGTTGTTTCGTCATATGCTTTATTAAATTGTATTTATGTTGTTTTATCCTATGCTTTATTAAATTGTGTTTATGTTGTTTTATCCTATGCTTTATTAAATTGTATTTATGTTGTTTTAACCCATGCTTTATTAAATTGTATTTATGTTGTTTTATCCTATGCTTTATTAAATTGTATTTATGTTGTTTTATCCTATGCTTTATTAAATTGTATGTATGTTGTTTTGTACTATGCTTTATTAAATTGTATTTATGTTTTTTTACCCATGCTTTATTAAATTGTATTTATGTTGTTTTATCCTATGCTTTATTAAATTGTATATATTTTGTTTTGTCCTATGCTTTATTAAATTGTATTTATGTTGTTTTAACCTATGCTTTATTAAATTGTATTTGTGTTGTTTTAACCTATGCTTTATTAAATTGTATTTATGTTGTTTTATCCTATGCTTTATTAAATTGTATTTATGTTGTTTTATCCTATGCTTTATTAAATTGTATTTATGTTGTTTTATCCTATGCTTTATTAAATTGTATTTATGTTGTTTTATCCTATGCTTTATTAAATTGTATTTATGTTGTTTTAACCTATGCTTTATTAAATTGTATTTATGTTGTTTTATCCTATGCTTTATTAAATTGTATTTATGTTGTTTTAACCTATGCTTTATTAAATTGTATTTATGTTGTTTTATCCTATGCTTTAATAAATTGTATTTATGTTGTTTTATCCTATGCTTTATTAAATTGTATTTATGTTTTTTATCCTATGCTTTATTAAATTGTGTTTATGTTGTTTTATCTTATGCTTTATTAAATTGTATTTATGTTGTTTCGTCCTATGCTTTATTAAATTGTATTTATGTTGTTTTAACCCATGCTTTATTAAATTGTATTTATGTTGTTTTATCCTCTGCTTTTTTAAATTGTATTTATGTTGTTTTATCCTATGCTTTAATAAATTGTATTTATGTTGTTTTATCCTATGCTTTATTAAATTGTATTTATGTTGCTTTATCGTATGCTTTATTAAATTGTATTTATGTTGTTTTATCCTATGCTTTATTAAACTGCATTTATGTTGTTTTATCCTATGCTTTATTAAATTGTATTTATGTTGTTTTATCCTATGCTTTATTAAATTGTGTTTATGTTGTTTCGTCATATGCTTTATTAAATTGTATTTATGTTGTTTTATCCTATGCTTTATTAAATTGTGTTTATGTTGTTTTATCCTATGCTTTATTAAATTGTATTTATGTTGTTTTAACCCATGCTTTATTAAATTGTATTTATGTTGTTTTATCCTATGCTTTATTAAATTGTGTTTATGTTGTTTTTTCCTATGCTTTATAAAATTTTATTTATGTTGTTTTAACCCATGCTTTATTAAATTGTATTTATATTGCTTTATCCTATGCTTTATTAAATTGTATTTACGTTGTTTTATCCTATGCTTTATTAAATTATATTTATGTTGTTTTAACCTATGATTTATTAAATTGTATTTATGTTGTTTTATCCTATGCTTTATTAAATTTTGTTTATGTTGTTTTATCCCATGCTTTATTAAATTGTATTTATTTTGTTTTAACCTATGATTTATTAAATTGTATTTATGTTGTTTTGTACTATGCTTTATTAAATTGTATTTATGTTGTTTTAACCCATGCTTTATTAAATTGTATTTATGTTGTTTTATCCTATGCTTTATTAAATTGTATTTATTTTGTTTTGTCTTATGCTTTATTAAATTGTGTTTATGTTGTTTTAACCTATGATTTATTAAATTGTATTTATGTTGTTTTATCCTATGCTTTATTAAATTGTATTTATGTTGTTTTAACCTAAGATTTATTAAACTGTATTTATGTTGTTTTATCCTATGCTTTATTAAATTGTATTTATGTTGTTTTAACCTATGCTTTATTAAATTGTATTTATGTTGTTTTATCCTATGCTTTATTAAATTGTATTTATGTTGTTTTAACCTATGCTTTATTAAATTGTATTTATGTTGTTTTATCCTATGCTTTATTAAATTGTATTTATGTTGTTTTAACCTATGCTTTATTAAATTGTATTTATGTTGTTTTATCCTATGCTTTATTAAACTGCATTTATGTTGTTTTATCCTATGCTTTATTAAATTGTATTTATGTTGTTTTATCCTATGCTTTATTAAATTGTGTTTATGTTGTTTCGTCATATGCTTTATTAAATTGTATTTATGTTGTTTTATCCTATGCTTTATTAAATTGTGTTTATGTTGTTTTATCCTATGCTTTATTAAATTGTATTTATGTTGTTTTAACCCATGCTTTATTAAATTGTATTTATGTTGTTTTATCCTATGCTTTATTAAATTGTGTTTATGTTGTTTTTTCCTATGCTTTATAAAATTGTATTTATGTTGTTTTAACCCATGCTTTATTAAATTGTATTTATATTGCTTTATCCTATGCTTTATTAAATTGTATTTATGTTGTTTTATCCTATGCTTTATTAAATTGTATGTATGTTGTTTTGTACTATGCTTTATTAAATTGTATTTATGTTTTTTTACCCATGCTTTATTAAATTGTATTTATGTTGTTTTATCCTATGCTTTATTAAATTGTATTTATTTTGTTTTGTCCTATGCTTTATTAAATTGTATTTATGTTGTTTTAACCTATGCTTTATTAAATTGTATTTGTGTTGTTTTAACCTATGCTTTATTAAATTGTATTTATGTTGTTTTATCCTATGCTTTATTAAATTGTATTTATGTTGTTTTATCCTATGCTTTATTAAATTGTATTTATGTTGTTTTATCCTATGCTTTATTAAATTGTATTTATGTTGTTTTATCCTATGCTTTATTAAATTGTATTTATGTTGTTTTAACCTATGCTTTATTAAATTGTATTTATGTTGTTTTATCCTATGCTTTATTAAATTGTATTTATGTTGTTTTAACCTATGCTTTATTAAATTGTATTTATGTTGTTTTATCCTATGCTTTAATAAATTGTATTTATGTTGTTTTATCCTATGCTTTATTAAATTGTATTTATGTTTTTTATCCTATGCTTTATAAAATTGTGTTTATGTTGTTTTATCTTATGCTTTATTAAATTGTATTTATGTTGTTTCGTCCTATGCTTTATTAAATTGTATTTATGTTGTTTTAACCCATGCTTTATTAAATTGTATTTATGTTGTTTTATCCTCTGCTTTATTAAATTGTATTTATGTTGTTTTATCCTATGCTTTAATAAATTGTATTTATGTTGTTTTATCCTATGCTTTATTAAATTGTATTTATGTTGCTTTATCGTATGCTTTATTAAATTGTATTTATGTTGTTTTATCCTATGCTTTATTAAACTGCATTTATGTTGTTTTATCCTATGCTTTATTAAATTGTATTTATGTTGTTTTATCCTATGCTTTATTAAATTGTGTTTATGTTGTTTCGTCATATGCTTTATTAAATTGTATTTATGTTGTTTTATCCTATGCTTTATTAAATTGTGTTTATGTTGTTTTATCCTATGCTTTATTAAATTGTATTTATGTTGTTTTAACCCATGCTTTATTAAATTGTATTTATGTTGTTTTATCCTATGCTTTATTAAATTGTGTTTATGTTGTTTTTTCCTATGCTTTATAAAATTTTATTTATGTTGTTTTAACCCATGCTTTATTAAATTGTATTTATATTGCTTTATCCTATGCTTTATTAAATTGTATTTACGTTGTTTTATCCTATGCTTTATTAAATTATATTTATGTTGTTTTAACCTATGATTTATTAAATTGTATTTATGTTGTTTTATCCTATGCTTTATTAAATTTTGTTTATGTTGTTTTATCCCATGCTTTATTAAATTGTATTTATTTTGTTTTAACCTATGATTTATTAAATTGTATTTATGTTGTTTTGTACTATGCTTTATTAAATTGTATTTATGTTGTTTTAACCCATGCTTTATTAAATTGTATTTATGTTGTTTTATCCTATGCTTTATTAAATTGTATTTATTTTGTTTTGTCTTATGCTTTATTAAATTGTGTTTATGTTGTTTTAACCTATGATTTATTAAATTGTATTTATGTTGTTTTATCCTATGCTTTATTAAATTGTATTTATGTTGTTTTAACCTAAGATTTATTAAACTGTATTTATGTTGTTTTATCCTATGCTTTATTAAATTGTATTTATGTTGTTTTAACCTATGATTTATTAAATTGTATTTATGTTGTTTTATCCTATGCTTTATTAAAATTTTGTTTATGTTGTTTTATCCCATGCTTTATTAAATTGTATTTATGTTGTTTTATCCTATGCTTTATTAAATTGTATTAATGTTGCTTTCTCCTATGCTTTATTAAATTGTATTTATGTTGTTTTATCCTATGCTTCATTAAATTGTATTTATGTTATTTTATCCTATGCTTTATTAAATTGTATTTATGTTGTTTTCTCCTATGCTTTATTAAATTGTATTTATGTTGTTTTATCCTATGCTTTAATAAATTGTATTTATGTTGTTTTATCCTATGCTTTATTAAATTGTATTTATGTTGTTTTATCGTATGCTTTATTAAATTGTATTTATGTTGTTTTATCCTATGCTTTATTAAATTGTATTTATGTTTTATCCTATGCTTTATTAAATTGTATTTATGTTGTTTTATCGTATGCTTTATTAAATTGTATTTATGTTGTTTTATCCTATGCTTTATTAAATTGTATTTATGTTGTTTTATCCTATGCTTCATTAAATTTTATTTATGTTGTTTTATCCTGAGCTTTATTAAATTGTATTTACGTTGTTTTATCCTATGCTTTATTAAATTGTATTTATGTTTTTTTAACCTATGCTTTATTAAATTGTATTTATGTTGTTTTATCCTATGCTTTATTAAATTGTATTTATGTTGTTTTAACCTATGCTTTATTAAATTGTATTTATGTTGTTTTATCCTATGCTTTATTAAACTGCATTTATGTTGTTTTATCCTATGCTTTATTAAATTGTATTTATGTTGTTTTATCCTATGCTTTATTAAATTGTGTTTATGTTGTTTCGTCATATGCTTTATTAAATTGTATTTATGTTGTTTTATCCTATGCTTTATTAAATTGTGTTTATGTTGTTTTATCCTATGCTTTATTAAATTGTATTTATGTTGTTTTAACCCATGCTTTATTAAATTGTATTTATGTTGTTTTATCCTATGCTTTATTAAATTGTGTTTATGTTGTTTTTTCCTATGCTTTATAAAATTGTATTTATGTTGTTTTAACCCATGCTTTATTAAATTGTATTTATATTGCTTTATCCTATGCTTTATTAAATTGTATTTATGTTGTTTTATCCTATGCTTTATTAAACTGCATTTATGTTGTTTTATCCTATGCTTCATTAAATTGTATTTATGTTGTTTTATCCTATGCTTTATTAAATTGTGTTTATGTTGTTTCATCATATGCTTTATTAAATTGTATTTATGTTGTTTTATCCTATGCTTTATTAAATTGTGTTTATGTTGTTTTATCCTATCCTTTATTAAATTGTATTTATGTTGTTTTAACCCATGCTTTATTAAATTGTATTTATGTTGTTTTATCCTATGCTTTATTAAATTGTGTTTATGTTGTTTTTTCCTATGCTTTATAAAATTGTATTTATGTTGTTTTAACCCATGCTTTATTAAATTGTATTTATATTGCTTTATCCTATGCTTTATTAAATTGTATTTATGTTGTTTTATCCTATGCTTTATTAAATTGTATTTATGTTGTTTTAACCAATGATTTATTAAATTGTAATTATGTTGTTTTATCCTATGCTTTATTAAATTTCGTTTATGTTGTTTTATCCCATGCTTTATTAAATTGTATTTATGTTGTTTTAACCTATGATTTATTAAATTGTATTTATGTTGTTTTGTACTATGCTTTATTAAATTGTATTTATGTTGTTTTAACCCATGCTTTATTAAATTGTATTTATGTTGTTTTATCCTATGCTTTATTAAATTGTATTTATTTTGTTTTGTCTTATGCTTTATTAAATTGTATTTATGTTGTTTTAACCTATGATTTATTAAATTGTATTTATGTTGTTTTATCCTATGCTTTATTAAATTGTATTTATGTTGTTTTAACCTAAGATTTATTAAACTGTATTTATGTTGTTTTATCCTATGCTTTATTAAATTGTATTTATGTTGTTTTAACCTATGATTTATTAAATTGTATTTATGTTGTTTTATCCTATGCTTTATTAAATTTTGTTTATGTTGTTTTATCCCATGCTTTATTAAATTGTATTTATGTTGTTTTATCCTATGCTTTATTAAATTGTATTAATGTTGCTTTCTCCTATGCTTTATTAAATTGTATTTATGTTGTTTTATCCTATGCTTCATTAAATTGTATTTATGTTATTTTATCCTATGCTTTATTAAATTGTATTTATGTTGTTTTATCCTATGCTTTATTAAATTGTATTTATGTTGTTTTATCCTATGCTTTATTAAATTGTATTCATGTTGTTTTATCCTATGCTTTATTAAATTGTATTTATGTTGTTTTATCGTATGCTTTATTAAATTGTATTTATGTTGTTTTATCCTATGCTTTAATAAATTGTATTTATGTTGTTTTATACTATGCTTTATTAAATTGTATTTATGTTTTTTATCCTATGCTTTATTAAATTGTATTTATGTTGTTTTATCTTATGCTTTATTAAATTGTATTTATGTTGTTTCGTCCTATGCTTTATTAAATTGTATTTATGTTGTTTTAACCCATGCTTTATTAAATTGTATTTATGTTGTTTTATCCTATGCTTTATTAAATTGTGTTTATGTTGTTTCGTCATATGCTTTATTAAATTGTATTTATGTTGTTTTATCCTATGCTTTATTAAATTGTGTTTATGTTGTTAAATCCTATGCTTTATTAAATTGTATTTATGTTGTTTTAACCCATGCTTTATTAAATTGTATTTATGTTGTTTTATCCTATGCTTTATTAAATTGTGTTTATGTTGTTTTTTCCTATGCTTTATAAAATTGTATTTATGTTGTTTTAACCCATGCTTTATTAAATTGTATTTATATTGCTTTATCCTATGCTTTATTAATTTGTATTTATGTTGTTTTAACCTATGCTTTATTAAATTGTATTTATGTTGTTTTATCCTATGCTTTATTAAATTGTATTTATGTTGTTTTAACCTATGCTTTATTAAATTGTATTTATGTTGTTTTATCCTATGCTTTAATAAATTGTATTTATGTTGTTTTATCCTATGCTTTATTAAATTGTATTTATGTTTTTTATCTTATGCTTTATTAAATTGTATTTATGTTGTTTCGTCCTATGCTTTATTAAATTGTATTTATGTTGTTTTAACCCATGCTTTATTAAATTGTATTTATGTTGCTTTATCCTATGCTTTATTAAATTGTATTTATGTTGTTTTAACCTATGCTTTATTAAATTGTATTTATGTTGTTTTATCCTATGCTTTATTAAATTGTATTTATGTTGTTTTATCCTATGCTTTATTAAATTGTGTTTATGTTGTTTCATCATATGCTTTATTAAATTGTATTTATGTTGTTTTATCCTATGCTTTATTAAATTGTGTTTATGTTGTTTTATCCTATGCTTTATTAAATTGTATTTATGTTGTTTTAACCCATGCTTTATTAAATTGTATTTATGTTGTTTTATCCTATGCTTTATTAAATTGTGTTTATGTTGTTTTTTCCTATGCTTTATAAAATTGTATTTATGTTGTTTTAACCCATGCTTTATTAAATTGTATTTATATTGCTTTATCCTATGCTTTATTAAATTGTATTTATGTTGTTTTATCCTATGCTTTATTAAATTGTATTTATGTTGTTTTAACCTATGATTTATTAAATTGTATTTATGTTGTTTTATCCTATGCTTTATTAAATTTTGTTTATGTTGTTTTATCCCATGCTTTATTAAATTGTATTTATGTTGTTTTAACCTATGATTTATTAAATTGTATTTATGTTGTTTTGTACTATGCTTTATTAAATTGTATTTATGTTGTTTTAACCCATGCTTTATTAAATTGTATTTATGTTGTTTTATCCTATGCTTTATTAAATTGTATTTATTTTGTTTTGTCTTATGCTTTATTAAATTGTATTTATGTTGTTTTAACCTATGATTTATTAAATTGTATTTATGTTGTTTTATCCTATGCTTTATTAAATTGTATTTATGTTGTTTTAACCTAAGATTTATTAAACTGTATTTATGTTGTTTTATCCTATGCTTTATTAAATTGTATTAATGTTGCTTTCTCCTATGCTTTATTAAATTGTATTTATGTTGTTTTATCCTATGCTTCATTAAATTGTATTTATGTTATTTTATCCTATGCTTTATTAAATTGTATTTATGTTGTTTTATCCTATGCTTTATTAAATTGTATTTATGTTGTTTTATCCTATGCTTTATTAAATTGTATTCATGTTGTTTTATCCTATGCTTTATTAAATTGTATTTATGTTGTTTTATCCTATGCTTTATTAAATTGTATTCATGTTGTTTTATCCTATGCTTTATTAAATTGTATTTATGTTGTTTTAACCTATGATTTATTAAATTGTATTTATGTTGTTTTATCATATGCTTTATTAAATTGTATTTATGTTGTTTTAACCTAAGATTTATTAAACTGTATTTATGTTGTTTTATCCTATGCTTTATTAAATTGTATTTATGTTGTTTTAACCTATGATTTATTAAATTGTATTTATGTTGTTTTATCCTATGCTTTATTAAAATTTTGTTTATGTTGTTTTATCCCATGCTTTATTAAATTGTATTTATGTTGTTTTATCCTATGCTTTATTAAATTGTATTAATGTTGCTTTCTCCTATGCTTTATTAAATTGTATTTATGTTGTTTTATCCTATGCTTCATTAAATTGTATTTATGTTATTTTATCCTATGCTTTATTAAATTGTATTTATGTTGTTTTCTCCTATGCTTTATTAAATTGTATTTATGTTGTTTTATCCTATGCTTTAATAAATTGTATTTATGTTGTTTTATCCTATGCTTTATTAAATTGTATTTATGTTGTTTTATCGTATGCTTTATTAAATTGTATTTATGTTGTTTTATCCTATGCTTTATTAAATTGTATTTATGTTTTATCCTATGCTTTATTAAATTGTATTTATGTTGTTTTATCGTATGCTTTATTAAATTGTATTTATGTTGTTTTATCCTATGCTTTATTAAATTGTATTTATGTTGTTTTATCCTATGCTTCATTAAATTTTATTTATGTTGTTTTATCCTGAGCTTTATTAAATTGTATTTACGTTGTTTTATCCTATGCTTTATTAAATTGTATTTATGTTGTTTTAACCTATGCTTTATTAAATTGTATTTATGTTGTTTTATCCTATGCTTTATTAAATTGTATTTATGTTGTTTTAACCTATGCTTTATTAAATTGTATTTATGTTGTTTTATCCTATGCTTTATTAAACTGCATTTATGTTGTTTTATCCTATGCTTTATTAAATTGTATTTATGTTGTTTTATCCTATGCTTTATTAAATTGTGTTTATGTTGTTTCGTCATATGCTTTATTAAATTGTATTTATGTTGTTTTATCCTATGCTTTATTAAATTGTGTCTATGTTGTTTTATCCTATGCTTTATTAAATTGTATTTATGTTGTTTTAACCCATGCTTTATTAAATTGTATTTATGTTGTTTTATCCTATGCTTTATTAAATTGTGTTTATGTTGTTTTTTCCTATGCTTTATAAAATTGTATTTATGTTGTTTTAACCCATGCTTTATTAAATTGTATTTATATTGCTTTATCCTATGCTTTATTAAATTGTATTTATGTTGTTTTATCCTATGCTTTATTAAACTGCATTTATGTTGTTTTATCCTATGCTTCATTAAATTGTATTTATGTTGTTTTATCCTATGCTTTATTAAATTGTGTTTATGTTGTTTCATCATATGCTTTATTAAATTGTATTTATGTTGTTTTATCCTATGCTTTATTAAATTGTGTTTATGTTGTTTTATCCTATGCTTTATTAAATTGTATTTATGTTGTTTTAACCCATGCTTTATTAAATTGTATTTATGTTGTTTTATCCTATGCTTTATTAAATTGTGTTTATGTTGTTTTTTCCTATGCTTTATAAAATTGTATTTATGTTGTTTTAACCCATGCTTTATTAAATTGTATTTATATTGCTTTATCCTATGCTTTATTAAATTGTATTTATGTTGTTTTATCCTATGCTTTATTAAATTGTATTTATGTTGTTTTAACCTATGATTTATTAAATTGTATTTATGTTGTTTTATCCTATGCTTTATTAAATTTTTTTTATGTTGTTTTATCCCATGCTTTATTAAATTGTATTTATGTTGTTTTAACCTATGATTTATTAAATTGTATTTATGTTGTTTTGTACTATGCTTTATTAAATTGTATTTATGTTGTTTTAACCCATGCTTTATTAAATTGTATTTATGTTGTTTTATCCTATGCTTTATTAAATTGTATTTATTTTGTTTTGTCTTATGCTTTATTAAATTGTATTTATGTTGTTTTAACCTATGATTTATTAAATTGTATTTATGTTGTTTTATCCTATGCTTTATTAAATTGTATTTATGTTGTTTTAACCTAAGATTTATTAAACTGTATTTATGTTGTTTTATCCTATGCTTTATTAAATTGTATTTATGTTGTTTTAACCTATGATTTATTAAATTGTATTTATGTTGTTTTATCCTATGCTTTATTAAATTTTGTTTATGTTGTTTTATCCCATGCTTTATTAAATTGTATTTATGTTGTTTTATCCTATGCTTTATTAAATTGTATTAATGTTGCTTTCTCCTATGCTTTATTAAATTGTATTTATGTTGTTTTATCCTATGCTTCATTAAATTGTATTTATGTTATTTTATCCTATGCTTTATTAAATTGTATTTATGTTGTTTTATCCTATGCTTTATTAAATTGTATTTATGTTGTTTTATCCTATGCTTTATTAAATTGTATTCATGTTGTTTTATCCTATGCTTTATTAAATTGTATTTATGTTGTTTTATCGTATGCTTTATTAAACTACATTTATGTTGCTTTATCCTATGCTTTATTAAATTGTATTTATGTTGTTTTATCCTATGCTTCATTAAATTGTATTTATGTTGTTTTATCCTATGCTTTATTAAACTGCATTTATGTTGTTTTATCCTATGCTTTATTAAATTGTATTTATGTTGTTTTATCCTATGCTTTATTAAATTGTGTTTATGTTGTTTCGTCATATGCTTTATTAAATTGTATTTATGTTGTTTTATCCTATGCTTTATTAAATTGTGTTTATGTTGTTTTATCCTATGCTTTATTAAATTGTATTTATGTTGTTTTAACCCATGCTTTATTAAATTGTATTTATGTTGTTTTATCCTATGCTTTATTAAATTGTGTTTATGTTGTTTTTTCCTATGCTTTATAAAATTGTATTTATGTTGTTTTAACCGATGCTTTATTAAATTGTATTTATGTTGTTTTATCCTATGATTTATTAAATTGTATGTATGTTGTTTTGTACTATGCTTTATTAAATTGTATTTATGTTTTTTTTACCCATGCTTTATTAAATTGTATTTATGTTGTTTTATCCTATGCTTTATTAAATTGTATTTATTTTGTTTTGTCCTATGCTTTATTAAATTGTATTTATGTTGTTTTAACCTATGTTTTATTAAATTGTATTTGTGTTGTTTTAACCCATGCTTTATTAAATTGTATTTATGTTGTTTTATCCTATGCTTTATTAAATTGTATTTATGTTGTTTTATCCTATGCTTTATTAAATTGTATTTATGTTGTTTTATCCTATGCTTTATTAAATTGTATTTATGTTGTTTTATCCTATGCTTTATTAAATTTTATTTATGTTGTTTTATCCTATGCTTTATTAAATTGTATTTATGTTGTTTTAACCTATGCTTTATTAAATTGTATTTATGTTGTTTTATCCTATGCTTTAATAAATTGTATTTATGTTGTTTTATACTATGCTTTATTAAATTGTATTTATGTTTTTTATCCTATGCTTTATTAAATTGTATTTATGTTGTTTTATCTTATGCTTTATTAAATTGTATTTATGTTGTTTCGTCCTATGCTTTATTAAATTGTATTTATGTTGTTTTAACCCATGCTTTATTAAATTGTATTTATGTTGTTTTATCCTATGCTTTATTAAATTGTGTTTATGTTGTTTCGTCATATGCTTTATTAAATTGTATTTATGTTGTTTTATCCTATGCTTTATTAAATTGTGTTTATGTTGTTAAATCCTATGCTTTATTAAATTGTATTGATGTTGTTTTAACCCATGCTTTATTAAATTGTATTTATGTTGTTTTATCCTATGCTTTATTAAATTGTGTTTATGTTGTTTTTTCCTATGCTTTATAAAATTGTATTTATGTTGTTTTAACCCATGCTTTATTAAATTGTATTTATATTGCTTTATCCTATGCTTTATTAATTTGTATTTATGTTGTTTTAACCTATGCTTTATTAAATTGTATTTATGTTGTTTTATCCTATGCTTTATTAAATTGTATTTATGTTGTTTTAACCTATGCTTTATTAAATTGTATTTATGTTGTTTTATCCTATGCTTTAATAAATTGTATTTATGTTGTTTTATCCTATGCTTTATTAAATTGTATTTATGTTTTTTATCTTATGCTTTATTAAATTGTATTTATGTTGTTTCGTCCTATGCTTTATTAAATTGTATTTATGTTGTTTTAACCCATGCTTTATTAAATTGTATTTATGTTGTTTTATCCTATGCTTTATTAAATTGTATTTATGTTGTTTTATCCTATGCTTTAATAAATTGTATTTATGTTGTTTTATCCTATGCTTTATTAAATTGTATTTATGTTGCTTTATCGTATGCTTTATTAAATTGTATTTATGTTGTTTTATCCTATGCTTTATTAAACTGCATTTATGTTGTTTTATCCTATGCTTTATTAAATTGTATTTATGTTGTTTCGTCATATGCTTTATTAAATTGTATTTATGTTGTTTTATCCTATGCTTTATTAAATTGTGTTTATGTTGTTTTATCCTATGCTTTATTAAATTGTATTTATGTTGTTTTAACCCATGCTTTATTAAATTGTATTTATGTTGCTTTATCCTATGCTTTATTAAATTGTATTTATGTTGTTTTAACCTATGCTTTATTAAATTGTATTTATGTTGTTTTATCCTATGCTTTATTAAATTGTATTTATGTTGTTTTATCCTATGCTTTATTAAATTGTGTTTATGTTGTTTCATCATATGCTTTATTAAATTGTATTTATGTTGTTTTATCCTATGCTTTATTAAATTGTGTTTATGTTGTTTTATCCTATGCTTTATTAAATTGTATTTATGTTGTTTTAACCCATGCTTTATTAAATTGTATTTATGTTGTTTTAACCTATGATTTATTAAATTGTATTTATGTTGTTTTGTACTATGCTTTATTAAATTGTATTTATGTTGTTTTAACCCATGCTTTATTAAATTGTATTTATGTTGTTTTATCCTATGCTTTATTAAATTGTATTTATTTTGTTTTGTCTTATGCTTTATTAAATTGTATTTATGTTGTTTTAACCTATGATTTATTAAATTGTATTTATGTTGTTTTATCCTATGCTTTATTAAATTGTATTTATGTTGTTTTAACCTAAGATTTATTAAACTGTATTTATGTTGTTTTATCCTATGCTTTATTAAATTGTATTAATGTTGCTTTCTCCTATGCTTTATTAAATTGTATTTATGTTGTTTTATCCTATGCTTCATTAAATTGTATTTATGTTATTTTATCCTATGCTTTATTAAATTGTATTTATGTTGTTTTATCCTATGCTTTATTAAATTGTATTTATGTTGTTTTATCCTATGCTTTATTAAATTGTATTCATGTTGTTTTATCCTATGCTTTATTAAATTGTATTTATGTTGTTTTATCCTATGCTTTATTAAATTGTATTTATGTTGTTTTATCCTATGCTTTATTAAATTGTATTCATGTTGTTTTATCCTATGCTTTATTAAATTGTATTTATGTTGTTTTATCGTATGCTTTATTAAACTGCATTTATGTTGCTTTATCCTATGCTTTATTAAATTGTATTTATGTTGTTTTATCCTATGCTTTATTAAATTGTATTTATGTTGTTTTAACCCATGCTTTATTAAATTGTATTTATGTTGTTTTATCCTATGCTTTATTAAATTGTGTTTATGTTGTTTTTTCCTATGCTTTATAAAATTGTATTTAGGTTGTTTTAACCCATGCTTTATTAAATTGTATTTATATTGCTTTTTCCTATGCTTTATTAAATTGTATTTATGTTGTTTTATCCTATGCTTTATTAAATTGTATGTATGTTGTTTTGTACTATGCTTTATTAAATTGTATTTATGTTTTTTTTACCCATGCTTTATTAAATTGTATTTATGTTGTTTTATCCTATGCTTTATTAAATTGTATTTATTTTGTTTTGTCCTATGCTTTATTAAATTGTATTTATGTTGTTTTAACCTATGCTTTATTAAATTGTATTTGTGTTGTTTTAACCCATGCTTTATTAAATTGTATTTATGTTGTTTTATCCTATGCTTTATTAAATTGTATTTATGTTGTTTTATCCTATGCTTTATTAAATTGTATTTATGTTGTTTTATCCTATGCTTTATTAAATTGTATTTATTTTGTTTTATCCTATGCTTTATTAAATTTTATTTATGTTGTTTTATCCTATGCTTTATTAAATTGTATTTATGTTGTTTTAACCTATGCTTTATTAAATTGTATTTATGTTGTTTTATCCTATGCTTTATTAAATTGTATTTATGTTGTTTTAACCTATGCTTTATTAAATTGTATTTATGTTGTTTTATCCTATGCTTTAATAAATTGTATTTATGTTGTTTTATACTATGCTTTATTAAATTGTATTTATGTTTTTTATCCTATGCTTTATTAAATTGTATTTATGTTGTTTTATCTTATGCTTTATTAAATTGTATTTATGTTGTTTCGTCCTATGCTTTATTAAATTGTATTTATGTTGTTTTAACCCATGCTTTATTAAATTGTATTTATGTTGTTTTATCCTATGCTTTATTAAATTGTATTTATGTTGTTTTATCCTATGCTTTAATAAATTGTATTTATGTTGTTTTATCCTATGCTTTATTAAATTGTATTTATGTTGCTTTATCGTATGCTTTATTAAATTGTATTTATGTTGTTTTATCCTATGCTTTATTAAACTGCATTTATGTTGTTTTATCCTATGCTTTATTAAATTGTATTTATGTTGTTTTATCCTATGCTTTATTAAATTGTGTTTATGTTGTTTCGTCATATGCTTTATTAAATTGTATTTATGTTGTTTTATCCTATGCTTTATTAAATTGTGTTTATGTTGTTTTATCCTATGCTTTATTAAATTGTATTTATGTTGTTTTAACCCATGCTTTATTAAATTGTATTTATGTTGTTTTATCCTATGCTTTATTAAATTGTGTTTATGTTGTTTTTTCCTATGCTTTATAAAATTGTATTTATGTTGTTTTAACCCATGCTTTATTAAATTGTATTTATATTGCTTTATCCTATGCTTTATTAAATTGTATTTATGTTGTTTTAACCTATGCTTTATTAAATTGTATTTATGTTGTTTTATCCTATGCTTTATTAAATTGAATTTATGTTGTTTTAACCTATGCTTTATTAAATTGTATTTATGTTGTTTTATCCTATGCTTTAATAAATTGTATTTATGTTGTTTTATCCTATGCTTTATTAAATTGTATTTATGTTTTTTATCCTATGCTTTATTAAATTGTATTTATGTTGTTTTATCTTATGCTTTATTAAATTGTATTTATGTTGTTTCGTCCTATGCTTTATTAAATTGTATTTATGTTGTTTTAACCCATGCTTTATTAAATTGTATTTATGTTGTTTTATCCTATGCTTTATTAAATTGTATTTATGTTGTTTTATCCTATGCTTTAATAAATTGTATTTATGTTGTTTTATCCTATGCTTTATTAAATTGTATTTATGTTGCTTTATCGTATGCTTTATTAAATTGTATTTATGTTGTTTTATCCTATGCTTTATTAAACTGCATTTATGTTGTTTTATCCTATGCTTTATTAAATTGTATTTATGTTGTTTTATCCTATGCTTTATTAAATTGTGTTTATGTTGTTTCGTCATATGCTTTATTAAATTGTATTTATGTTGTTTTATCCTATGCTTTATTAAATTGTGTTTATGTTGTTTTATCCTATGCTTTATTAAATTGTATTTATCTTGTTTTAACCCATGCTTTATTAAATTGTATTTATGTTGCTTTATCCTATGCTTTATTAAATTGTATTTATGTTGTTTTAACCTATGCTTTATTAAATTGTATTTATGTTGTTTTATCCTATGCTTTATTAAATTGTATTTATGTTGTTTTAACCTATGCTTTATTAAATTGTATTTATGTTGTTTTATCCTATGCTTTAATAAATTGTATTTATGTTGTTTTATCCTATGCTTTATTAAATTGTATTTATGTTTTTTATCCTATGCTTTATTAAATTGTATTTATGTTGTTTTATCTTATGCTTTATTAAATTGTATTTATGTTGTTTCGTCCTATGCTTTATTAAATTGTATTTATGTTGTTTTAACCCATGCTTTATTAAATTGTATTTATGTTGTTTTATCCTATGCTTTATTAAATTGTATTTATGTTGTTTTATCCTATGCTTTAATAAATTGTATTTATGTTGTTTTATCCTATGCTTTATTAAATTGTATTTATGTTGCTTTATCGTATGCTTTATTAAATTGTATTTATGTTGTTTTATCCTATGCTTTATTAAATTGTATTTATGTTTTATCCTATGCTTTATTAAATTGTATTCATGTAGTTTTATCCTATGCTTTATTAAATTGTATTTATGTTGTTTTAACCCATGCTTTATTAAATTGTATTTATGTTGTTTTATCCTATGCTTTATTAAATTGTGTTTATGTTGTTTCGTCATATGCTTTATTAAATTGTATTTATGTTGTTTTATCCTATGCTTTATTAAATTGTGTTTATGTTGTTAAATCCTATGCTTTATTAAATTGTATTTATGTTGTTTTAACCCATGCTTTATTAAATTGTATTTATGTTGTTTTATCCTATGCTTTATTAAATTGTGTTTATGTTGTTTTTTCCTATGCTTTATAAAATTGTATTTATGTTGTTTTAACCCATGCTTTATTAAATTGTATTTATATTGCTTTATCCTATGCTTTATTAATTTGTATTTATGTTGTTTTAACCTATGCTTTATTAAATTGTATTTATGTTGTTTTATCCTATGCTTTATTAAATTGTATTTATGTTGTTTTAACCTATGCTTTATTAAATTGTATTTATGTTGTTTTATCCTATGCTTTAATAAATTGTATTTATGTTGTTTTATCCTATGCTTTATTAAATTGTATTTATGTTTTTTATCTTATGCTTTATTAAATTGTATTTATGTTGTTTCGTCCTATGCTTTATTAAATTGTATTTATGTTGTTTTAACCCATGCTTTATTAAATTGTATTTATGTTGTTTTATCCTATGCTTTATTAAATTGTATTTATGTTGTTTTATCCTATGCTTTAATAAATTGTATTTATGTTGTTTTATCCTATGCTTTATTAAATTGTATTTATGTTGCTTTATCGTATGCTTTATTAAATTGTATTTATGTTGTTTTATCCTATGCTTTATTAAACTGCATTTATGTTGTTTTATCCTATGCTTTATTAAATTGTATTTATGTTGTTTCGTCATATGCTTTATTAAATTGTATTTATGTTGTTTTATCCTATGCTTTATTAAATTGTGTTTATGTTGTTTTATCCTATGCTTTATTAAATTGTATTTATGTTGTTTTAACCCATGCTTTATTAAATTGTATTTATGTTGCTTTATCCTATGCTTTATTAAATTGTATTTATGTTGTTTTAACCTATGCTTTATTAAATTGTATTTATGTTGTTTTATCCTATGCTTTATTAAATTGTATTTATGTTGTTTTATCCTATGCTTTATTAAATTGTGTTTATGTTGTTTCATCATATGCTTTATTAAATTGTATTTATGTTGTTTTATCCTATGCTTTATTAAATTGTGTTTATGTTGTTTTATCCTATGCTTTATTAAATTGTATTTATGTTGTTTTAACCCATGCTTTATTAAATTGTATTTATGTTGTTTTATCCTATGCTTTATTAAATTGTGTTTATGTTGTTTTTTCCTATGCTTTATAAAATTGTATTTATGTTGTTTTAACCCATGCTTTATTAAATTGTATTTATATTGCTTTATCCTATGCTTTATTAAATTGTATTTATGTTGTTTTATCCTATGCTTTATTAAATTGTATTTATGTTGTTTTAACCTATGATTTATTAAATTGTATTTATGTTGTTTTATCCTATGCTTTATTAAATTTTGTTTATGTTGTTTTATCCCATGCTTTATTAAATTGTATTTATGTTGTTTTAACCTATGATTTATTAAATTGTATTTATGTTGTTTTGTACTATGCTTTATTAAATTGTATTTATGTTGTTTTAACCCATGCTTTATTAAATTGTATTTATGTTGTTTTATCCTATGCTTTATTAAATTGTATTTATTTTGTTTTGTCTTATGCTTTATTAAATTGTATTTATGTTGTTTTAACCTATGATTTATTAAATTGTATTTATGTTGTTTTATCCTATGCTTTATTAAATTGTATTTATGTTGTTTTAACCTAAGATTTATTAAACTGTATTTATGTTGTTTTATCCTATGCTTTATTAAATTGTATTAATGTTGCTTTCTCCTATGCTTTATTAAATTGTATTTATGTTGTTTTATCCTATGCTTCATTAAATTGTATTTATGTTATTTTATCCTATGCTTTATTAAATTGTATTTATGTTGTTTTATCCTATGCTTTATTAAATTGTATTTATGTTGTTTTATCCTATGCTTTATTAAATTGTATTCATGTTGTTTTATCCTATGCTTTATTAAATTGTATTTATGTTGTTTTATCCTATGCTTTATTAAATTGTATTTATGTTGTTTTATCCTATGCTTTATTAAATTGTATTCATGTTGTTTTATCCTATGCTTTATTAAATTGTATTTATGTTGTTTTATCGTATGCTTTATTAAACTGCATTTATGTTGCTTTATTCTATGCTTTATTAAATTGTATTTATGTTGTTTTATCCTATGCTTTATTAAATTGTATTTATGTTGTTTTAACCCATGCTTTATTAAATTGTATTTATGTTGTTTTATCCTATGCTTTATTAAATTGTGTTTATGTTGTTTTTTCCTATGCTTTATAAAATTGTATTTAGGTTGTTTTAACCCATGCTTTATTAAATTGTATTTATATTGCTTTTTCCTATGCTTTATTAAATTGTATTTATGTTGTTTTATCCTATGCTTTATTAAATTGTATGTATGTTGTTTTGTACTATGCTTTATTAAATTGTATTTATGTTTTTTTACCCATGCTTTATTAAATTGTATTTATGTTGTTTTATCCTATGCTTTATTAAATTGTATTTATTTTGTTTTGTCCTATGCTTTATTAAATTGTATTTATGTTGTTTTAACCTATGCTTTATTAAATTGTATTTGTGTTGTTTTAACCCATGCTTTATTAAATTGTATTTATGTTGTTTTATCCTATGCTTTATTAAATTGTATTTATGTTGTTTTATCCTATGCTTTATTAAATTGTATTTATGTTGTTTTATCCTATGCTTTATTAAATTGTATTTATTTTGTTTTATCCTATGCTTTATTAAATTTTATTTATGTTGTTTTATCCTATGCTTTATTAAATTGTATTTATGTTGTTTTAACCTATGCTTTATTAAATTGTATTTATGTTGTTTTATCCTATGCTTTATTAAATTGTATTTATGTTGTTTTAACCTATGCTTTATTAAATTGTATTTATGTTGTTTTATCCTATGCTTTAATAAATTGTATTTATGTTGTTTTATACTATGCTTTATTAAATTGTATTTATGTTTTTTATCCTATGCTTTATTAAATTGTATTTATGTTGTTTTATCTTATGCTTTATTAAATTGTATTTATGTTGTTTCGTCCTATGCTTTATTAAATTGTATTTATGTTGTTTTAACCCATGCTTTATTAAATTGTATTTATGTTGTTTTATCCTATGCTTTATTAAATTGTATTTATGTTGTTTTATCCTATGCTTTAATAAATTGTATTTATGTTGTTTTATCCTATGCTTTATTAAATTGTATTTATGTTGCTTTATCGTATGCTTTATTAAATTGTATTTATGTTGTTTTATCCTATGCTTTATTAAACTGCATTTATGTTGTTTTATCCTATGCTTTATTAAATTGTATTTATGTTGTTTTATCCTATGCTTTATTAAATTGTGTTTATGTTGTTTCGTCATATGCTTTATTAAATTGTATTTATGTTGTTTTATCCTATGCTTTATTAAATTGTGTTTATGTTGTTTTATCCTATGCTTTATTAAATTGTATTTATGTTGTTTTAACCCATGCTTTATTAAATTGTATTTATGTTGTTTTATCCTATGCTTTATTAAATTGTGTTTATGTTGTTTTTTCCTATGCTTTATAAAATTGTATTTATGTTGTTTTAACCCATGCTTTATTAAATTGTATTTATATTGCTTTATCCTATGCTTTATTAAATTGTATTTATGTTGTTTTAACCTATGCTTTATTAAATTGTATTTATGTTGTTTTATCCTATGCTTTATTAAATTGTATTTATGTTGTTTTAACCTATGCTTTATTAAATTGTATTTATGTTGTTTTATCCTATGCTTTAATAAATTGTATTTATGTTGTTTTATCCTATGCTTTATTAAATTGTATTTATGTTTTTTATCCTATGCTTTATTAAATTGTATTTATGTTGTTTTATCTTATGCTTTATTAAATTGTATTTATGTTGTTTCGTCCTATGCTTTATTAAATTGTATTTATGTTGTTTTAACCCATGCTTTATTAAATTGTATTTATGTTGTTTTATCCTATGCTTTATTAAATTGTATTTATGTTGTTTTATCCTATGCTTTAATAAATTGTATTTATGTTGTTTTATCCTATGCTTTATTAAATTGTATTTATGTTGCTTTATCGTATGCTTTATTAAATTGTATTTATGTTGTTTTATCCTATGCTTTATTAAATTGTATTTATGTTGTTTTAACCCATGCTTTATTAAATTGTATTTATGTTGTTTTATCCTATGCTTTATTAAATTGTATTTATGTTGTTTTATCCTATGCTTTAATAAATTGTATTTATGTTGTTTTATCCTATGCTTTATTAAATTGTATTTATGTTGCTTTATCGTATGCTTTATTAAATTGTATTTATGTTGTTTTATCCTATGCTTTATTAAACTGCATTTATGTTGTTTTATCCTATGCTTTATTAAATTGTATTTATGTTGTTTTATCCTATGCTTTATTAAATTGTGTTTATGTTGTTTCGTCATATGCTTTATTAAATTGTATTTATGTTGTTTTATCCTATGCTTTATTAAATTGTGTTTATGTTGTTTTATCCTATGCTTTATTAAATTGTATTTATCTTGTTTTAACCCATGCTTTATTAAATTGTATTTATGTTGCTTTATCCTATGCTTTATTAAATTGTATTTATGTTGTTTTAACCTATGCTTTATTAAATTGTATTTATGTTGTTTTATCCTATGCTTTATTAAATTGTATTTATGTTGTTTTAACCTATGCTTTATTAAATTGTATTTATGTTGTTTTATCCTATGCTTTAATAAATTGTATTTATGTTGTTTTATCCTATGCTTTATTAAATTGTATTTATGTTTTTTATCCTATGCTTTATTAAATTGTATTTATGTTGTTTTATCTTATGCTTTATTAAATTGTATTTATGTTGTTTCGTCCTATGCTTTATTAAATTGTATTTATGTTGTTTTAACCCATGCTTTATTAAATTGTATTTATGTTGTTTTATCCTATGCTTTATTAAATTGTATTTATGTTGTTTTATCCTATGCTTTAATAAATTGTATTTATGTTGTTTTATCCTATGCTTTATTAAATTGTATTTATGTTGCTTTATCGTATGCTTTATTAAATTGTATTTATGTTGTTTTATCCTATGCTTTATTAAATTGTATTTATGTTTTATCCTATGCTTTATTAAATTGTATTCATGTAGTTTTATCCTATGCTTTATTAAATTGTATTTATGTTGTTTTATCGTATGCTTTATTAAACTGCATTTATGTTGCTTTATCCTATGCTTTATTAAATTGTATTTATGTTGTTTTATCCTATGCTTCATTAAATTTTATTTATGTTGTTTTATCCTATGCTTTATTAAATTGTATTTATGTTGTTTTATCCTATACTTTATTAAATTGTATTTATGTTGTTTTAACCTATGCTTTATTAATTTGTATTTATGTTGTTTTATCCTATGCTTTATTAAATTGTATTTATGTTGTTTTAACCTATGCTTTATTAAATTGTATTTATGTTGATTTATCCTATGCTTTATTAAATTGTATTTATGTGGTTTTATCCTATGCTTTATTAAATTGTATTTATGTTGTTTTAACCTATGCTTCATTAAATTGTATTTATGTTGTTTTATCCTATGCTTTATTAAATTGTATTTATGTTGTTTTAACCTATGCTTTATTAAATTGCATTTATGTTGTTTTATCCTATGCTTTAATAAATTTTATTTTTGTTGTTTTATCCTATGCTTTATTAAATTGTATTTATGTTGTTTTATCCTATGCTTTAATAAATTGTATTTATGTTGTTTTATCCTATGCTTTATTAAATTGTATTTACGTTGTTTTATCGTATGCTTTATTAAATTGTATTTATGTTGTTTTAACCTATGATTTATTAAATTGTATTTGTGTTGTTTTAACCCATGCTTTATTAAATTGTATTTATGTTGTTTTATCCTATGCTTTATTAAATTTTATTGATGTTGTTTTATCCCATGCTTCATTAAATTGTATTTATGTTGTTTTAACCTATGATTTATTAAATTGTATTTATGTTGTTTTGTACTATGCTTTATTAAATTGTATTTATGTTGTTTTAACCCATGCTTAATTAAATTGTATTTATGTTGTTTTATCCTATGCTTTATTAAATTGTATTTATTTTGTTTTGTCTTATGCTTTATTAAATTGTATTTATGTTGTTTTAACCTATGATTTATTAAATTGTATTTATGTTGTTTTATCCTATGCTTTATTAAATTGTATTTATGTTGTTTTAACCTAAGATTTATTGAACTGTATTTATGTTGTTTTATCCTATGCTTTATTAAATTGTATTTATGTTGTTTTAACCTATGATTTATTAAATTGTATTTACGTTGAATTATCCTATGCTTTATTAAATTTTGTTTATGTTGTTTTTTCCCATGCTTTACTAAATTGTATTTATGTTGTTTTAACCTATGATTTATTAAATTGTATTTATGTTGTTTTGTACTATGCTTTATTAAATTGTATTTATGTTGTTTTAACCCATGCTTTATTAAATTGTATTTATGTTGTTTTATCCTATGCTTTATTAAATTGTATTTATTTTGTTTTGTCTTATGCTTTATTAAATTGTATTTATGTTGTTTTAACCTATGATTTATTAAATTGTATTTATGTTGTTTTATCCTATGCTTTATTAAATTGTATTTATGTTGTTTTAACCTAAGATTTATTAAACTGTATTTATGTTGTTTTATCCTATGCTTTATTAAATTGTATTTATGTTGTTTTAACCTATGATTTATTAAATTGTATTTATGTTGTTTTATCCTATGCTTTATTAAATTTTGTTTATGTTGTTTTATCCCATGCTTTATTAAATTGTATTTATGTTGTTTTATCCTATGCTTTATTAAATTGTATTAATGTTGCTTTCTCCTATGCTTTATTAAATTGTATTTATGTTGTTTTTTCCTATGCTTTATAAAATTGTATTTATGTTGTTTTTACCCATGCTTTATTAAATTGTATTTATATTGCTTTATCCTATGCTTTATTAAATTGTATTTATGTTGTTTTATCCTATGCTTTATTAAATTGTATGTATGTTGTTTTGTACTATGCTTTATTAAATTGTATTTTTTTTTTTTTACCCATGCTTTATTAAATTGTATTTATGTTGTTTTATCCTATGCTTTATTAAATTGTATTTATTTTGTTTTGTCCTATGCTTTATTAAATTGTATTTATGTTGTTTTAACCTATGCTTTATTAAATTGTATTTGTGTTGTTTTAACCCATGCTTTATTAAATTGTATTTATGTTGTTTTATCCTATGCTTTATTAAATTGTATTTATGTTGTTTTATCCTATGCTTTATTAAATTGTATTTATGTTGTTTTATCCTATGCTTTATTAAATTGTATTTATGTTGTTTTATCCTATGCTTTATTAAATTGTATTTATGTTGTTTTATCCTATGCTTTATTAAATTGTATTTATGTTGTTTTAACCTATGCTTTATTAAATTGTATTTATGTTGTTTTATCCTATGCTTTATTAAATTGTATTTATGTTGTTTTAACCTATGCTTTATTAAATTGTATTTATGTTGTTTTATCCTATGCTTTAATAAATTGTATTTATGTTGTTTTATCCTATACTTTATTAAATTGTATTTATGTTTTTTATCCTATGCTTTATTAAATTGTATTTATGTTGTTTTATCTTATGCTTTATTAAATTGTATTTATGTTGTTTCGTCCTATGCTTTATTAAATTGTATTTATGTTGTTTTAACCCATGCTTTATTAAATTGTATTTATGTTGTTTTATCCTATGCTTTATTAAATTGTATTTATGTTGTTTTATCCTATGCTTTAATAAATTGTATTTATGTTGTTTTATCCTATGCTTTATTAAATTGTATTTATGTTGCTTTATCGTATGCTTTATTAAATTGTATTTATGTTGTTTTATCCTATGCTTTATTAAATTGTATTTATGTTTTATCCTATGCTTTATTAAATTGTATTCATGTTGTTTTATCCTATGCTTTATTAAATTGTATTTATGTTGTTTTATCCTATGCTTTAATAAATTGTATTTATGTTGTTTTATCCTATGCTTTATTAAATTGTATTTATGTTGCTTTATCGTATGCTTTATTAAATTGTATTTATGTTGTTTTATCCTATGCTTTATTAAACTGCATTTATGTTGTTTTATCCTATGCTTTATTAAATTGTATTTATGTTGTTTTATCCTATGCTTTATTAAATTGTGTTTATGTTGTTTCGTCATATGCTTTATTAAATTGTATTTATGTTGTTTTATCCTATGCTTTATTAAATTGTGTTTATGTTGTTAAATCCTATGCTTTATTAAATTGTATTTATGTTGTTTTAACCCATGCTTTATTAAATTGTATTTATGTTGTTTTATCCTATGCTTTATTAAATTGTGTTTATGTTGTTTTTTCCTATGCTTTATAAAATTGTATTTATGTTGTTTTAACCCATGCTTTATTAAATTGTATTTATATTGCTTTATCCTATGCTTTATTAGTTTGTATTTATGTTGTTTTAACCTATGCTTTATTAAATTGTATTTATGTTGTTTTATCCTATGCTTTATTAAATTGTATTTATGTTGTTTTAACCTATGCTTTATTAAATTGTATTTATTTTGTTTTATCCTATGCTTTAATAAATTGTATTTATGTTGTTTTATCCTATGCTTTATTAAATTGTATTTATGTTTTTTATCTTATGCTTTATTAAATTGTATTTATGTTGTTTCGTCCTATGCTTTATTAAATTGTATTTATGTTGTTTTAACCCTTGCTTTATTAAATTGTATTTATGTTGTTTTATCCTATGCTTTATTAAATTGTATTTATGTTGTTTTATCCTATGCTTTAATAAATTGTATTTATGTTGTTTTATCCTATGCTTTATTAAATTGTATTTATGTTGCTTTATCGTATGCTTTATTAAATTGTATTTATGTTGTTTTATCCTATGCTTTATTAAACTGCATTTATGTTGTTTTATCCTATGCTTTATTAAATTGTATTTATGTTGTTTCGTCATATGCTTTATTAAATTGTATTTATGTTGTTTTATCCTATGCTTTATTAAATTGTGTTTATGTTGTTTTATCCTATGCTTTATTAAATTGTATTTATGTTGTTTTAACCCATGCTTTATTAAATTGTATTTATGTTGCTTTATCCTATGCTTTATTAAATTGTATTTATGTTGTTTTAACCTATGCTTTATTAAATTGTATTTATGTTGTTTTATCCTATGCTTTATTAAATTGTATTTATGTTGTTTTATCCTATGCTTTATTAAATTGTGTTTATGTTGTTTCATCATATGCTTTATTAAATTGTATTTATGTTGTTTTATCCTATGCTTTATTAAATTGTGTTTATGTTGTTTTATCCTATGCTTTATTAAATTGTATTTATGTTGTTTTAACCCATGCTTTATTAAATTGTATTTATGTTGTTTTATCCTATGCTTTATTAAATTGTGTTTATGTTGTTTTTTCCTATGCTTTATAAAATTGTATTTATGTTGTTTTAACCCATGCTTTATTAAATTGTATTTATATTGCTTTATCCTATGCTTTATTAAATTGTATTTATGTTGTTTTATCCTATGCTTTATTAAATTGTATTTATGTTGTTTTAACCTATGATTTATTAAATTGTATTTATGTTGTTTTATCCTATGCTTTATTAAATTTTGTTTATGTTGTTTTATCCCATGCTTTATTAAATTGTATTTATGTTGTTTTAACCTATGATTTATTAAATTGTATTTATGTTGTTTTGTACTATGCTTTATTAAATTGTATTTATGTTGTTTTAACCCATGCTTTATTAAATTGTATTTATGTTGTTTTATCCTATGCTTTATTAAATTGTATTTATTTTGTTTTGTCTTATGCTTTATTAAATTGTATTTATGTTGTTTTAACCTATGATTTATTAAATTGTATTTATGTTGTTTTATCCTATGCTTTATTAAATTGTATTTATGTTGTTTTAACCTAAGATTTATTAAACTGTATTTATGTTGTTTTATCCTATGCTTTATTAAATTGTATTAATGTTGCTTTCTCCTATGCTTTATTAAATTGTATTTATGTTGTTTTATCCTATGCTTCATTAAATTGTATTTATGTTATTTTATCCTATGCTTTATTAAATTGTATTTATGTTGTTTTATCCTATGCTTTATTAAATTGTATTTATGTTGTTTTATCCTATGCTTTATTAAATTGTATTCATGTTGTTTTATCCTATGCTTTATTAAATTGTATTTATGTTGTTTTATCCTATGCTTTATTAAATTGTATTTATGTTGTTTTATCCTATGCTTTATTAAATTGTATTCATGTTGTTTTATCCTATGCTTTATTAAATTGTATTTATGTTGTTTTATCGTATGCTTTATTAAACTGCATTTATGTTGCTTTATCCTATGCTTTATTAAATTGTATTTATGTTGTTTTATCCTATGCTTTATTAAATTGTATTTATGTTGTTTTAACCCATGCTTTATTAAATTGTATTTATGTTGTTTTATCCTATGCTTTATTAAATTGTGTTTATGTTGTTTTTTCCTATGCTTTATAAAATTGTATTTAGGTTGTTTTAACCCATGCTTTATTAAATTGTATTTATATTGCTTTTTCCTATGCTTTATTAAATTGTATTTATGTTGTTTTATCCTATGCTTTATTAAATTGTATGTATGTTGTTTTGTACTATGCTTTATTAAATTGTATTTATGTTTTTTTTACCCATGCTTTATTAAATTGTATTTATGTTGTTTTATCCTATGCTTTATTAAATTGTATTTATTTTGTTTTGTCCTATGCTTTATTAAATTGTATTTATGTTGTTTTAACCTATGCTTTATTAAATTGTATTTGTGTTGTTTTAACCCATGCTTTATTAAATTGTATTTATGTTGTTTTATCCTATGCTTTATTAAATTGTATTTATGTTGTTTTATCCTATGCTTTATTAAATTGTATTTATGTTGTTTTATCCTATGCTTTATTAAATTGTATTTATTTTGTTTTATCCTATGCTTTATTAAATTTTATTTATGTTGTTTTATCCTATGCTTTATTAAATTGTATTTATGTTGTTTTAACCTATGCTTTATTAAATTGTATTTATGTTGTTTTATCCTATGCTTTATTAAATTGTATTTATGTTGTTTTAACCTATGCTTTATTAAATTGTATTTATGTTGTTTTATCCTATGCTTTAACAAATTGTATTTATGTTGTTTTATACTATGCTTTATTAAATTGTATTTATGTTGTTTCGTCCTATGCTTTATTAAATTGTATTTATGTTGTTTTAACCCATGCTTTATTAAATTGTATTTATGTTGTTTTATCCTATGCTTTATTAAATTGTATTTATGTTGTTTTATCCTATTCTTTAATAAATTGTATTTATGTTGTTTTATCCTATGCTTTATTAAATTGTATTTATGTTGCTTTATCGTATGCTTTATTAAATTGTATTTATGTTGTTTTATCCTATGCTTTATTAAACTGCATTTATGTTGTTTTATCCTATGCTTTATTAAATTGTATTTATGTTGTTTTATCCTATGCTTTATTAAATTGTGTTTATGTTGTTTCGTCATATGCTTTATTAAATTGTATTTATGTTGTTTTATCCTATGCTTTATTAAATTGTGTTTATGTTGTTTTATCCTATGCTTTATTAAATTGTATTTATGTTGTTTTAACCCATGCTTTATTAAATTGTATTTATGTTGTTTTATCCTATGCTTTATTAAATTGTGTTTATGTTGTTTTTTCCTATGCTTTATAAAATTGTATTTATGTTGTTTTAACCCATGCTTTATTAAATTGTATTTATATTGCTTTATCCTATGCTTTATTAAATTGTATTTATGTTGTTTTAACCTATGCTTTATTAAATTGTATTTATGTTGTTTTATCCTATGCTTTATTAAATTGTATTTATGTTGTTTTAACCTATGCTTTATTAAATTGTATTTATGTTGTTTTATCCTATGCTTTAATAAATTGTATTTATGTTGTTTTATCCTATGCTTTATTAAATTGTATTTATGTTTTTTATCCTATGCTTTATTAAATTGTATTTATGTTGTTTTATCTTATGCTTTATTAAATTGTATTTATGTTGTTTCGTCCTATGCTTTATTAAATTGTATTTATGTTGTTTTAACCCATGCTTTATTAAATTGTATTTATGTTGTTTTATCCTATGCTTTATTAAATTGTATTTATGTTGTTTTATCCTATGCTTTAATAAATTGTATTTATGTTGTTTTATCCTATGCTTTATTAAATTGTATTTATGTTGCTTTATCGTATGCTTTATTAAATTGTATTTATGTTGTTTTATCCTATGCTTTATTAAACTGCATTTATGTTGTTTTATCCTATGCTTTATTAAATTGTATTTATGTTGTTTTATCCTATGCTTTATTAAATTGTGTTTATGTTGTTTCGTCATATGCTTTATTAAATTGTATTTATGTTGTTTTATCCTATGCTTTATTAAATTGTGTTTATGTTGTTTTATCCTATGCTTTATTAAATTGTATTTATGTTGTTTTAACCCATGCTTTATTAAATTGTATTTATGTTGCTTTATCCTATGCTTTATTAAATTGTATTTATGTTGTTTTAACCTATGCTTTATTAAATTGTATTTATGTTGTTTTATCCTATGCTTTATTAAATTGTATTTATGTTGTTTTAACCTATGCTTTATTAAATTGTATTTATGTTGTTTTATCCTATGCTTTAATAAATTGTATTTATGTTGTTTTATCCTATGCTTTATTAAATTGTATTTATGTTTTTTATCCTATGCTTTATTAAATTGTATTTATGTTGTTTTATCTTATGCTTTATTAAATTGTATTTATGTTGTTTCGTCCTATGCTTTATTAAATTGTATTTATGTTGTTTTAACCCATGCTTTATTAAATTGTATTTATGTTGTTTTATCCTATGCTTTATTAAATTGTATTTATGTTGTTTTATCCTATGCTTTAATAAATTGTATTTATGTTGTTTTATCCTATGCTTTATTAAATTGTATTTATGTTGCTTTATCGTATGCTTTATTAAATTGTATTTATGTTGTTTTATCCTATGCTTTATTAAATTGTATTTATGTTTTATCCTATGCTTTATTAAATTGTATTCATGTAGTTTTATCCTATGCTTTATTAAATTGTATTTATGTTGTTTTATCGTATGCTTTATTAAACTGCATTTATGTTGCTTTATCCTATGCTTTATTAAATTGTATTTATGTTGTTTTATCCTATGCTTCATTAAATTTTATTTATGTTGTTTTATCCTATGCTTTATTAAATTGTATTTATGTTGTTTTATCCTATACTTTATTAAATTGTATTTATGTTGTTTTAACCTATGCTTTATTAATTTGTATTTATGTTGTTTTATCCTATGCTTTATTAAATTGTATTTATGTTGTTTTAACCTATGCTTTATTAAATTGTATTTATGTTGATTTATCCTATGCTTTATTAAATTGTATTTATGTGGTTTTATCCTATGCTTTATTAAATTGTATTTATGTTGTTTTAACCTATGCTTCATTAAATTGTATTTATGTTGTTTTATCCTATGCTTTATTAAATTGTATTTATGTTGTTTTAACCTATGATTTATTAAATTGTATTTATGTTGTTTTATCCTATGCTTTATTAAATTGTATTTATGTTGTTTTAACCTAAGATTTATTAAACTGTATTTATGTTGTTTTATCCTATGCTTTATTAAATTGTATTTATGTTGTTTTAAACTATGATTTATTAAATTGTATTTATGTTGATTTATCCTATGCTTTATTAAATTTTGTTTATGTTGTTTTATCCCATGCTTTATTAAATTGTATTTATGTTGTTTTATCCTATGCTTTATTAAATTGTATTAATGTTGCTTTCTCCTATGCTTTATTAAATTGTATTTATGTTGTTTTTTCCTATGCTTTATAAAATTGTATTTATGTTGTTTTAACCCATGCTTTATTAAATTGTATTTATATTGCTTTATCCGATGCTTTATTAAATTGTATTTATGTTGTTTTATCCTATGCTTTATTAAATTGTATGTATGTTGTTTTGTACTATGCTTTATTAAATTGTATTTATGTTTTTTTTACCCATGCTTTATTAAATTGTATTTATGTTGTTTTATCCTATGCTTTATTAAATTGTATTTATTTTGTTTTGTCCTATGCTTTATTAAATTGTATTTATGTTGTTTTAACCTATGCTTTATTAAATTGTATTTGTGTTGTTTTAACCCATGCTTTATTAAATTGTATTTATGTTGTTTTATCCTATGCTTTATTAAATTGTATTTATGTTGTTTTATCCTATGCTTTATTAAATTGTATTTATGTTGTTTTATCCTATGCTTTATTAAATTGTATTTATGTTGTTTTATCCTATGCTTTATTAAATTGTATTTATGTTGTTTTATCCTATGCTTTATTAAATTGTATTTATGTTGTTTTAACCTATGCTTTATTAAATTGTATTTATGTTGTTTTATCCTATGCTTTATTAAATTGTATTTATGTTGTTTTAACCTATGCTTTATTAAATTGTATTTATGTTGTTTTATCCTATGCTTTAATAAATTGTATTTATGTTGTTTTATCCTATGCTTTATTAAATTGTATTTATGTTTTTTATCCTATGCTTTATTAAATTGTATTTATGTTGTTTTATCTTATGCTTTATTAAATTGTATTTATGTTGTTTTATCCTATGCTTTATTAAATTGTATTTATGTTGTTTTATCCTATGCTTTAATAAATTGTATTTATGTTGTTTTATCCTATGCTTTATTAAATTGTATTTATGTTGCTTTATCGTATGCTTTATTAAATTGTATTTATGTTGTTTTATCCTATGCTTTATTAAATTGTATTTATGTTTTATCCTATGCTTTATTAAATTGTATTCATGTTGTTTTATCCTATCCTTTATTAAATTGTATTTATGTTGTTTTATCCTATGCTTTATTAAATTGTATTTATGTTGTTTTATCGTATGCTTTATTAAACTGCATTTATGTTGCTTTATCCTATGCTTCATTAAATTTTATTTATGTTGTTTTATCCTATGCTTTATTAAATTGTATTTATGTTGTTTTATCCTATACTTTATTAAATTGTATTTATGTTGTTTTAACCTATGCTTTATTAAATTGTATTTATTTTGTTTTATCCTATGCTTTATTAAATTGTATTTATGTTGTTTTAACCTATGCTTTATTAAATTGTATTTATGTTGATTTATCCTATGCTTTATTAAATTGTATTTATGTGGTTTTATCCTATGCTTTATTAAATTGTATTTATGTTGTTTTAACCTATGCTTCATTAAATTGTATTTATGTTGTTTTATCCTATGCTTTATTAAATAGTATTTATGTTGTTTTAACCTATGCTTTATTAAATTGCATTTATGTTGTTTTATCCTATGCTTTAATAAATTTTATTTATGTTGTTTTATCCTATGCTTTATTAAATTGTATTTATGTTGTTTTATCCTATGCTTTATTAAATTGTATTTATGTTGTTTTAACCTATGCTTCATTAAATTGTATTTATGTTGTTTTATCCTATGCTTTATTAAATAGTATTTATGTTGTTTTAACCTATGCTTTATTAAATTGCATTTATGTTGTTTTATCCTATGCTTTAATAAATTTTATTTATGTTGTTTTATCCTATGCTTTATTAAATTGTATTTATGTTGTTTTATCCTATGCTTTATTAAATTGTATTTATGTTGTTTTATCCTATGCTTTATTAAATTGTATTTATGTTGTTTCGTCCTATGATTTATTAAATTGTATTTATGTTGTTTTAACCCATGCTTTATTAAATTGTATTTATGTTGTTTTATCCTATGCTTTATTAAATTGTATTTATTTTGTTTTGTCTTATGCTTTATTAAATTGTATTTATGTTGTTTAACCTATGATTTATTAAACTGTATTTATGTTGTTTTATCCTATGCTTTATTAAATTGTATTTATGTTGTTTTAACCTAAGATTTATTAAACTGTATTTATGTTGTTTTATCCTATGCTTTATTAAATTGTATTTATGTTGTTTTAACCTATGATTTATTAAATTGTATTTATGTTGTTTTATCCTATGCTTTATTAAATTTTGTTTATGTTGTTTTATCCCATGCTTTATTAAATTGTATTCATGTTGTTTTATCCTATGCTTTATTAAATTGTATTAATGTTGCTTTCTCCTATGCTTTATTAAATTGTATTTATGTTGTTTTATCCTATGCTTCATTAAATTGTATTTATGTTATTTTATCCTATGCTTTATTAAATTGTATTTATGTTGTTTTCTCCTATGCTTTATTAAATTGTATTTATGTTGTTTTATCCTATGCTTCATTAAATTGTATTTATGTTGTTTTATCCTATGCTTTATTAAATTGTATTTATGTTGTTTTATCCTATGCTTTATTAAATTGTATTTATGTTGTTTTAACCTATGCTTTATTAAATTGTATTTATGTTGTTTTATCCTATGCTTTATTAAATTGTATTTATGTTGTTTTAAACTATGCTTTATTAAATTGTATTTATGTTGTTTTATCCTATGCTTTATTAAATTGTATTTATGTGGTTTTATCCTATGCTTTATTAAATTGTATTTATGTTGTTTTATCCTATGCTTTATTAAATTGTATTTATGTTGTTTCGTCCTATGCTTTATTAAACTGTATTTTTGTTGTTTTATCGTATGCTTTATTAAATTGTATTTATGTTGTTTTATCCTATGCTTTATTAAATTGTATTTATGTTTTATCCTATGCTTTATTAAATTGTATTCATGTTGTTTTATCCTATGCTTTATTAAATTGTATTTATGTTGTATTATCGTATGTTTTATTAAACTGCATTTATGTTGCTTTATCCTATGCTTTATTAAATTGTATTTATGTTGTTTTATCCTATGCTTTATTAAATTGTGTTTATGTTGTTTTATCCTATGCTTTATTAAATTGTATTTATGTTGTTTTAACCCATGCTTTATTAAATTGTATTTATGTTGTTTTATCCTATGCTTTATTAAATTGTATTTATGTTGTTTTATCCTATGCTTTATTAAATTGTATTTATGTTGTTTTGTACTATACTTTATTAAATTGTATTTATGTTGTTTTAACCCATGCTTTATTAAATTGTATTTATGTTGTTTTATCCTATGCTTTATTAAATTGTATTTATTTTGTTTTGTCCTATGCTTTATTAAATTGTATTTATGTTGTTTTAACCTATGCTTTATTAAATTGTATTTGTGTTGTTTTAACCCATGCTTTATTAAATTGTATTTATGTTGTTTTATCCTATGCTTTATTAAATTGTATTTATGTTGTTTTATCCTATGCTTTATTACATTGTATTTATGTTGTTTTATCCTATGCTTTATTAAATTGTATTGATGTTGTTTTATCCCATGCTTTATTAAATTGTATTTATGTTGTTTTAACCTATGATTTATTAAATTGTATTTATGTTGTTTTGTACTATGCTTTATTAAATTGTATTTATGTTGTTTTAACCCATGCTTTATTAAATTGTATTTATGTTGTTTTATCCTATGCTTTATTAAATTGTATTTATTCTGTTTTGTCCTATGCTTTATTAAATTGTATTTATGTTGTTTTAACCTAAGATTTATTAAATTGTATTTATGTTGTTTTATCCTATGCTTTATTAAATTGTATTTATGTTGTTTTAACCTATGATTTATTAAATTGTATTTATGTTGTTTTATCCTATGCTTTATTAAATTGTATTTATGTTGTTTTAGCCTATGATTTATTAAATTGTATTTATGTTGTTTTATCCTTTGCTTTATTAAATTTTGTTTATGTTGTTTTATCCCATGCTTTATTAAATTGTATTTATGTTATTTAATCCTATGCTTTATTAAATTGTATTTATGTTGTTTTCTCCTATGATTTATTAAATTGTATTTATGTTGTTTTATCCTATGCTTTATTAAATTGTATTGATGTGATTTTATTCTATGCTTTATTAAATTGTATTTATGTTGTTTTATCCCATGCTTTATTAAATTGTATTTATGTTGTTTTGTCCTATGCTTTATTAAATTGTATTTATGTTGTTTTAACCCATGCTTCATTAAATTGCATTTATGTTGTTTTATCTTATGCTTTATTAAATTGTATTTATGTTGTTTTATCCTATGCTTTATTAAATTGTATTTATGTTGTTTTATCCTATGCTTTATTAAATTGTATTTATCTGGTTTTATCCTATGCTTTATTAAATTGTATTTATGTTGTTTTTTTCCTATGCTTTATTAAATTGTATTATGTTGTTTTATCCTATGCTTTATTAAATTGTATTTATGTTGTTTTAACCTATGCTTTATTAAATTGTGTTTAGGTTGTTTTATCCTATGCTTTATTAAATTGTATTTATGTTGTTTTAACCCATGCTTTATTAAATTGTATTTATGTTGTTTTATCCTATGCTTTATTAAATTGTATTTATGTTGTATTATCCTATGCTTTATTAAATTGTATTTATGTTGTTTTGTACTATGCTTTATTAAATTGTATTTAATTTGTTTTAACCCATGCTTTATTAAATTGTATTTATGTTGTTTATCCTATGCTTTATTAAATTTGATTTATTTCGTTTTGTCCTATGCTTTATTAAATTGTATTTATGTTGTTTTAACCTATGCTTTATTAAATTGTATTTGTGTTGTTTTAGCCCATGCTTTATTAAATTGTATTTATGTTGTTTTATCCTATGCTTTATTAAATTGTATTGATGTTGTTTTATCCCATGCTTTATTAAATTGTATTTATGTTGTTTTAACCTATGATTTATTAAATTGTATTTATGTTGTTTTGTACTATGCTTTATTAAATTGTATTTATGTTGTTTTAACCCATGCTTTATTAAATTGTATTTATGTTGTTTTATCCTATGCTTTATTAAATTGTATTTATTTTGTTTTGTCTTATGCTTTATTAAATTGTATTTATGTTGTTTTAACCTATGATTTATTAAATTGTATTTCTGTTGTTTTATCCTATGCTTTATTAAATTGTATTTATGTTGTTTTAACCTATGATTTACTAAATTGTATTTATGTTGTTTTATCCTATGCTTTATTAAATTGTATTTATGTTGTTTTAACCTATGATTTATTAAATTGTATTTATGTTGTTTTATCCTATGCTTTATTACATTTTGTTTATGTTGTTTTATCCCATGTTTTATTAAATTGTATTTATGTTGTTTTATCCTATGCTTTATTAAATTGTATTTATGTTGTTTTCTCCTATGCTTTATTAAATTGTATTTATGTTGTTCTATCCTACGCTTCATTAAATTGTATTTATGTTATTTAATCCTATGCTTTATTAAATTGTATTTATGTTGTTTTCTCCTATGCTTTATTAAATTGTATTTATGTTGTTTCATCCTATGCTTCATTAAATTGTATTTATGTTGTTTTATCCTATGCTTTATTAAATTGTATTTATGTTGTTTTATCCTATGCTTTATTAAATTGTATTTATGTTGTTTTAACCTATACTTTGTTAAATTGTATTTATGTTGTTTTATCCTATGCTTTATTAAATTGTATTTATGTTGTTTTAACCTATGCTTTATTAAATTGTATTTATGTTGTTTTATCCTATGCTTTATTAAATTGTATTTATGTTTTATCCTATGCTTTATTAAATTGTATTCATGTTGTTTTATCCTATGCTTTATTAAATTGTATTTATGTTGTATTATCGTATGTTTTATTAAACTGCATTTATGTTGCTTAATCCTATGCTTTATTAAATTGTATTTATGTTGTTTTATGTTATGCTTTATTAAGTTGTGTTTATGTTGTTTTATCCTATGCTTTATTAAATTGTATTTATGTTGTTTTAACCCATGCTTTATTAAAATGTATTTATGTTGTTTTATCCTATGCTTTATTAAATTGTATTTATGTTGTTTTATCCTATGCTTTATTAAATTGTATTTATGTTGTTTTGTACTATACTTTATTAAATTGTATTTATGTTGTTTTAACCCATGCTTTATTAAATTGTATTTATGTTGTTTTATCCTATGCTTTATTAAATTGTATTTGTTTTGTTTTGTCCTATGCTTTATTAAATTGTATTTATGTTGTTTTAACCTATGCTTTATTAAATTGTATTTGTGTTGTTTTAACCCATGCTTTATTAAATTGCATTTATGTTGTTTTATCCTATGCTTTATTAAATTGTGTTTATGTTGTTTTATCCTATGCTTTATTAAATTGTATTTATGTTGTTTTATCCTATGCTTTATTAAATTGTATTGATGTTGTTTTATCCCATGCTTTATTAAATTGTATTTATGTTGTTTTAACCTATGATTTATTAAATTGTATTTATGTTGTTTTGTACTATGCTTTATTAAATTGTATTTATTTTCTTTTAACCCATGCTTTATTAAATTGTATTTATGTTGTTTTATCCTATGCTTTATTAAATTGTATTTATTCTGTTTTGTCCTATGCTTTATTAAATTGTATTTATGTTGTTTTAACCTATGATTTATTAAATTGTATTTATGTTGTTTTATCCTATGCTTTATTAAATTGTATTTATGTTGTTTTAACCTATGATTTATTAAATTGTATTTATGTTGTTTTATCCTTTGCTTTATTAAATTTTGTTTATGTTGTTTTATCCCATGCTTTATTAAATTGTATTTATGTTGTTTTATCCTATGCTTTATTAAATTGTATTTATGTTGTTTTCTCCTATGCTTTATTAAATTGTATTTATGTTGTTTTATCCTATGCTTCAATAAATTGTATTTATGTTATTTAATCCTATGCTTTATTAAATTGTATTTATGTTGTTTTCTCCTATGCTTTATTAAATTGTATTTATGTTGTTTTATCCTATGCTTCATTAAATTGTATTAATGTTGTTTTATCCTTTGCTTTATTAAATTGTATTTATGTTGTTTTATCCTATGCTTTATTAAATTGTATTTATGTTGTTTTAACCTATGCTTTGTTAAATTGTATTTATGTTGTTTTATCCTATGCTTTATTAAATTATATTTATGTTGTTTTAACCTATGCTTTATTAAATTGTATTTATGTTGTTTTATCCTATGCTTTATTAAATTGTATTGATGTGGTTTTATCCTATGCTTTATTAAATTGTATTTATGTTGTTTTATCCTATGCTTTATTAAATTGTATTTATGTTGTTTTGTCCTATGCTTTATTAAATTGTATTTATGTTGTTTTAACCCATGCTTCATTAAATTGCATTTATGTTGTTTTATCTTATGCTTTATTAAATTGTATTTATGTTGTTTTATCCTATGCTTTATTAAATTGTATTTATGTTGTTTTATCCTATGCTTTATTAAATTGTATTTATCTGGTTTTATCCTATGCTTTATTAAATTGTATTTATGTTGTTTTATCCTATGCTTTATTAAATTGTATTTATGTTGTTTTAACCTATGCTTTAATAAATTGTGTTTAGGTTGTTTTATCCTATGCTTTATTAAATTGTATTCATGTTGTTTTAACCCATGCTTTATTAAATTGTATTTATGTTGTTTTGTCCTATGCTTTATTAAATTGTATTTACGTTGTTTTAACCTATGCTTTGTTAAATTGTATTTATGTTGTTTTATCCTATGCTTTATTAAATTATATTTATGTTGTTTTAACCTATGCTTTATTAAATTGTATTTATGTTGTTTTATCCTATGCTTTATTAAATTGTATTGATGTGGTTTTATCCTATGCTTTATTAAATTGTATTTATGTTGTTTTATCCTATGCTTTATTAAATTGTATTTATGTTGTTTTGTCCTATGCTTTATTAAATTGTATTTATGTTGTTTTAACCCATGCTTCATTAAATTGCATTTATGTTGTTTTATCTTATGCTTTATTAAATTGTATTTATCTGGTTTTATCCTATGCTTTATTAAATTGTATTTATGTTGTTTTATCCTATGCTTTATTAAATTGTATTTATCTGGTTTTATCCTATGCTTTATTAAATTGTATTTATGTTGTTTTATCCTATGCTTTATTAAATTGTATTTATGTTGCTTTAACCTATGCTTTAATAAATTGTGTTTAGGTTGTTTTATCCTATGCTTTATTAAATTGTATTTATGTTGTTTTAACCCATGCTTTATTAAATTGTATTTATGTTGTTTATCCTATGCTTTATTAAATTTTATTTATTTTGTTTTGTCCTATGCTTTATTAAATTGTATTTATGTTGTTTTAACCTATGCTTTATTAAATTGTATTTGTGTTGTTTTAGCCCATGCTTTATTAAATTGTATTTATGTTGTTTTGTCCTATGCTTTATTAAATTGTATTGATGTTGTTTTATCCCATGCTTTATTAAATTGTATTTATGTTGTTTTAACCTATGATTTATTAAATTGTATTTATGTTGTTTTGTACTATGCTTTATTAAATTGTATTTATGTTGTTTTAACCTATGATTTATTAAATTGTATTTATGTTGTTTTATCCTATGCTTTATTAAATTGTATTATGTTGTTTTAACCTATGATTTATTAAATTGTATTTATGTTGTTTTATCCTATGCTTTATTAAATTTTGTTTATGTTGTTTTATCCCATGCTTTATTAAATTGTATTTATGTTGTTTTATCCTATGCTTCATTAAATTGTATTTATGTTATTTAATCCTATGCTTTATTAAATTGTATTTATTTTGTTTTCTCCTATGCTTTATTAAATTGTATTTATGTTGTTTTATCCTATGCTTCATTAAATTGTATTTATGTTGTTTTATCCTATGCTTTATTAAATTGTATTTATGTTGTTAAATCGTATGCTTTATTAAATTGTATTTATGTTGTTTTAACCTATGCTTTATTAAATTGTATTTATGTTGTTTTATCCTATGCTTTATTAAATTGTATTTATGTGGTTTTATCCTATGCTTTATTAAATTGTATTTATGTTGTTTTATCCTATGCTTTATTAAATTGTATTTATGTTGTTTTATCCTATGCTTTATTAAATTGTATTTAATTTGTTTTAACCCATGCTTTATTAAATTGTATTTAATTTGTTTTAACCCATGCTTTATTAAATTGTATTTATGTTGTTTATCCTATGCTTTATTACATTTTATTTATTTCGTTTTGTCCTATGCTTTATTAAATTGTATTTATGTTGTTTTAACCTATGCTTTATTAAATTGTATTTGTGTTGTTTTAGCCCATGCTTTATTAAATTGTATTTATGTTGTTTTGTCCTATGCTTTATTAAATTGTATTGATGTTGTTTTATCCCATGCTTTATTAAATTGTATTTATGTTGTTTTAACCTATGATTTATTAAATTGTATTTATGTTGTTTTGTACTATGCTTTATTAAATTGTATTTATGTTGTTTTATCCCATGCTTTATTAAATTGTATTTATGTTGTTTTAACCTATGATTTATTAAATTGTATTTATGTTGTTTTGTCCTATGCTTTATTAAATTGTATTGATGTTGTTTTATCCCATGCTTTATTAAATTGTATTTATGTTGTTTTAACCTATGATTTATTAAATTGTATTTATGTTGTTTTGTACTATGCTTTATTAAATTGTATTTATGTTGTTTTAACCTATGATTTATTAAATTGTATTTATGTTGTTTTATCCTATGCTTTATTAAATTGTATTATGTTGTTTTAACCTATGATTTATTAAATTGTATTTATGTTGTTTTATCCTATGCTTTATTAAATTTTGTTTATGTTGTTTTATCCCATGCTTTATTAAATTGTATTTATGTTGTTTTATCCTATGCTTTATTAAATTGTATTTATGTTGTTTTCTCCAATGCTTTATTAAATTGTATTTATGTTGTTTTATCCTATGCTTCATTAAATTGTATTTATGTTATTTAATCCTATGCTTTATTAAATTGTATTTATTTTGTTTTCTCCTATGCTTTATTAAATTGTATTTATGTTGTTTTATCCTATGCTTCATTAAATTGTATTTATGTTGTTTTATCCTATGCTTTATTAAATTGTATTTATGTTGTTAAATCGTATGCTTTATTAAATTGTATTTATGTTGTTTTAACCTATGCTTTATTAAATTGTATTTATGTTGTTTTATCCTATGCTTTATTAAATTGTATTTATGTTGTTTTATCCTATGCTTTATTAAATTGTATTTATCTGGTTTTATCCTATGCTTTATTAAATTGTATTTATGTTGTTTTATCCTATGCTTTATTAAATTGTATTTATGTTGTTTTAACCTATGCTTTAATAAATTGTGTTTAGGTTGTTTTATCCTATGCTTTATTAAATTGTATTTATGTTGTTTTAACCCATGCTTTATTAAATTGTATTTATGTTGTTTTGTCCTATGCTTTATTAAATTGTATTTACGTTGTTTTAACCTATGCTTTGTTAAATTGTATTTATGTTGTTTTATCCTATGCTTTATTAAATTATATTTATGTTTTTTTAACCTATGCTTTATTAAATTGTATTTATGTTGTTTTATCCTATGCTTTATTAAATTGTATTGATGTGGTTTTATCCTATGCTTTATTAAATTGTATTTATGTTGTTTTATCCTATGCTTTATTAAATTGTATTTATGTTGTTTTGTCCTATGCTTTATTAAATTGTATTTATGTTGTTTTAACCCATGCTTCATTAAATTGCATTTATGTTGTTTTATCTTATGCTTTATTAAATTGTATTTATCTGGTTTTATCCTATGCTTTATTAAATTGTATTTATGTTGTTTTATCCTATGCTTTATTAAATTGTATTTATCTGGTTTTATCCTATGCTTTATTAAATTGTATTTATGTTGTTTTATCCTATGCTTTATTAAATTGTATTTATGTTGCTTTAACCTATGCTTTAATAAATTGTGTTTAGGTTGTTTTATCCTATGCTTTATTAAATTGTATTTATGTTGTTTTAACCCATGCTTTATTAAATTGTATTTATGTTGTTTATCCTATGCTTTATTAAATTTTATTTATTTTGTTTTGTCCTATGCTTTATTAAATTGTATTTATGTTGTTTTAACCTATGCTTTATTAAATTGTATTTATGTTGTTTTATCCTATGCTTTATTAAATTGTATTTATCTGGTTTTATCCTATGCTTTATTAAATTGTATTTATGTTGTTTTATCCTATGCTTTATTAAATTGTATTTATGTTGTTTTAACCTATGCTTTAATAAATTGTGTTTAGGTTGTTTTATCCTATGCTTTATTAAATTGTATTTATGTTGTTTTAACCCATGCTTTATTAAATTGTATTTATGTTGTTTTGTCCTATGCTTTATTAAATTGTATTTATGTTGTTTTAACCTATGCTTTGTTAAATTGTATTTATGTTGTTTTATCCTATGCTTTATTAAATTATATTTATGTTGTTTTAACCTATGCTTTATTAAATTGTATTTATGTTGTTTTATCCTATGCTTTATTAAATTGTATTGATGTGGTTTTATCCTATGCTTTATTAAATTGTATTTATGTTGTTTTATCCTATGCTTTATTAAATTGTATTTATGTTGTTTTGTCCTATGCTTTATTAAATTGTATTTATGTTGTTTTAACCCATGCTTCATTAAATTGCATTTATGTTGTTTTATCTTATGCTTTATTAAATTGTATTTATCTGGTTTTATCCTATGCTTTATTAAATTGTATTTATGTTGTTTTATCCTATGCTTTATTAAATTGTATTTATCTGGTTTTATCCTATGCTTTATTAAATTGTATTTATGTTGTTTTATCCTATGCTTTATTAAATTGTATTTATGTTGCTTTAACCTATGCTTTAATAAATTGTGTTTAGGTTGTTTTATCCTATGCTTTATTAAATTGTATTTATGTTGTTTTAACCCATGCTTTATTAAATTGTATTTATGTTGTTTATCCTATGCTTTATTAAATTTTATTTATTTTGTTTTGTCCTATGCTTTATTAAATTGTATTTATGTTGTTTTAACCTATGCTTTATTAAATTGTATTTGTGTTGTTTTAGCCCATGCTTTATTAAATTGTATTTATGTTGTTTTGTCCTATGCTTTATTAAATTGTATTGATGTTGTTTTATCCCATGCTTTATTAAATTGTATTTATGTTGTTTTAACCTATGATTTATTAAATTGTATTTATGTTGTTTTGTACTATGCTTTATTAAATTGTATTTATGTTGTTTTAACCTATGATTTATTAAATTGTATTTATGTTGTTTTATCCTATGCTTTATTAAATTGTATTATGTTGTTTTAACCTATGATTTATTAAATTGTATTTATGTTGTTTTATCCTATGCTTTATTAAATTTTGTTTATGTTGTTTTATCCCATGCTTTATTAAATTGTATTTATGTTGTTTTATCCTATGCTTCATTAAATTGTATTTATGTTATTTAATCCTATGCTTTATTAAATTGTATTTATTTTGTTTTCTCCTATGCTTTATTAAATTGTATTTATGTTGTTTTATCCTATGCTTCATTAAATTGTATTTATGTTGTTTTATCCTATGCTTTATTAAATTGTATTTATGTTGTTAAATCGTATGCTTTATTAAATTGTATTTATGTTGTTTTAACCTATGCTTTATTAAATTGTATTGATGTTGTTTTATCCCATGCTTTATTAAATTGTATTTATGTTGTTTTAACCTATGATTTATTAAATTGTATTTATGTTGTTTTGTACTATGCTTTATTAAATTGTATTTATGTTGTTTTAACCTATGATTTATTAAATTGTATTTATGTTGTTTTGTCCTATGCTTTATTAAATTGTATTTAATTTGTTTTAACCCATGCTTTATTAAATTGTATTTAATTTGTTTTAACCCATGCTTTATTAAATTGTATTTATGTTGTTTATCCTATGCTTTATTACATTTTATTTATTTCGTTTTGTCCTATGCTTTATTAAATTGTATTTATGTTGTTTTAACCTATGCTTTATTAAATTGTATTTGTGTTGTTTTAGCCCATGCTTTATTAAATTGTATTTATGTTGTTTTGTCCTATGCTTTATTAAACTGTATTGATGTTGTTTTATCCCATGCTTTATTAAATTGTATTTATGTTGTTTTAACCTATGATTTATTAAATTGTATTTATGTTGTTTTGTACTATGCTTTATTAAATTGTATTTATGTTGTTTTAACCTATGATTTATTAAATTGTATTTATGTTGTTTTGTCCTATGCTTTATTAAATTGTATTTAATTTGTTTTAACCCATGCTTTATTAAATTGTATTTAATTTGTTTTAACCCATGCTTTATTAAATTGTATTTATGTTGTTTATCCTATGCTTTATTACATTTTATTTATTTCGTTTTGTCCTATGCTTTATTAAATTGTATTTATGTTGTTTTAACCTATGCTTTATTAAATTGTATTTGTGTTGTTTTAGCCCATGCTTTATTAAATTGTATTTATGTTGTTTTGTCCTATGCTTTATTAAATTGTATTGATGTTGTTTTATCCCATGCTTTATTAAATTGTATTTATGTTGTTTTAACCTATGATTTATTAAATTGTATTTATGTTGTTTTGTACTATGCTTTATTAAATTGTATTTATGTTGTTTTATCCCATGCTTTATTAAATTGTATTTATGTTGTTTTAACCTATGATTTATTAAATTGTATTTATGTTGTTTTGTCCTATGCTTTATTAAATTGTATTGATGTTGTTTTATCCCATGCTTTATTAAATTGTATTTATGTTGTTTTAACCTATGATTTATTAAATTGTATTTATGTTGTTTTGTACTATGCTTTATTAAATTGTATTTATGTTGTTTTAACCTATGATTTATTAAATTGTATTTATGTTGTTTTATCCTATGCTTTATTAAATTGTATTATGTTGTTTTAACCTATGATTTATTAAATTGTATTTATGTTGTTTTATCCTATGCTTTATTAAATTTTGTTTATGTTGTTTTATCCCATGCTTTATTAAATTGTATTTATGTTGTTTTATCCTATGCTTTATTAAATTGTATTTATGTTGTTTTCTCCAATGCTTTATTAAATTGTATTTATGTTGTTTTATCCTATGCTTCATTAAATTGTATTTATGTTATTTAATCCTATGCTTTATTAAATTGTATTTATTTTGTTTTCTCCTATGCTTTATTAAATTGTATTTATGTTGTTTTATCCTATGCTTCATTAAATTGTATTTATGTTGTTTTATCCTATGCTTTATTAAATTGTATTTATGTTGTTAAATCGTATGCTTTATTAAATTGTATTTATGTTGTTTTAACCTATGCTTTATTAAATTGTATTTATGTTGTTTTATCCTATGCTTTATTAAATTGTATTTATGTTGTTTTATCCTATGCTTTATTAAATTGTATTTATCTGGTTTTATCCTATGCTTTATTAAATTGTATTTATGTTGTTTTATCCTATGCTTTATTAAATTGTATTTATGTTGTTTTAACCTATGCTTTAATAAATTGTGTTTAGGTTGTTTTATCCTATGCTTTATTAAATTGTATTTATGTTGTTTTAACCCATGCTTTATTAAATTGTATTTATGTTGTTTTGTCCTATGCTTTATTAAATTGTATTTACGTTGTTTTAACCTATGCTTTGTTAAATTGTATTTATGTTGTTTTATCCTATGCTTTATTAAATTATATTTATGTTGTTTTAACCTATGCTTTATTAAATTGTATTTATGTTGTTTTATCCTATGCTTTATTAAATTGTATTGATGTGGTTTTATCCTATGCTTTATTAAATTGTATTTATGTTGTTTTATCCTATGCTTTATTAAATTGTATTTATGTTGTTTTGTCCTATGCTTTATTAAATTGTATTTATGTTGTTTTAACCCATGCTTCATTAAATTGCATTTATGTTGTTTTATCTTATGCTTTATTAAATTGTATTTATCTGGTTTTATCCTATGCTTTATTAAATTGTATTTATGTTGTTTTATCCTATGCTTTATTAAATTGTATTTATCTGGTTTTATCCTATGCTTTATTAAATTGTATTTATGTTGTTTTATCCTATGCTTTATTAAATTGTATTTATGTTGCTTTAACCTATGCTTTAATAAATTGTGTTTAGGTTGTTTTATCCTATGCTTTATTAAATTGTATTTATGTTGTTTTAACCCATGCTTTATTAAATTGTATTTATGTTGTTTATCCTATGCTTTATTAAATTTTATTTATTTTGTTTTGTCCTATGCTTTATTAAATTGTATTTATGTTGTTTTAACCTATGCTTTATTAAATTGTATTTGTGTTGTTTTAGCCCATGCTTTATTAAATTGTATTTATGTTGTTTTGTCCTATGCTTTATTAAATTGTATTGATGTTGTTTTATCCCATGCTTTATTAAATTGTATTTATGTTGTTTTAACCTATGATTTATTAAATTGTATTTATGTTGTTTTGTACTATGCTTTATTAAATTGTATTTATGTTGTTTTAACCTATGATTTATTAAATTGTATTTATGTTGTTTTATCCTATGCTTTATTAAATTGTATTATGTTGTTTTAACCTATGATTTATTAAATTGTATTTATGTTGTTTTATCCTATGCTTTATTAAATTTTGTTTATGTTGTTTTATCCCATGCTTTATTAAATTGTATTTATGTTGTTTTATCCTATGCTTTATTAAATTGTATTTATGTTGTTTTCTCCAATGCTTTATTAAATTGTATTTATGTTGTTTTATCCTATGCTTCATTAAATTGTATTTATGTTATTTAATCCTATGCTTTATTAAATTGTATTTATTTTGTTTTCTCCTATGCTTTATTAAATTGTATTTATGTTGTTTTATCCTATGCTTCATTAAATTGTATTTATGTTGTTTTATCCTATGCTTTATTAAATTGTATTTATGTTGTTAAATCGTATGCTTTATTAAATTGTATTTATGTTGTTTTAACCTATGCTTTATTAAATTGTATTTATGTTGTTTTATCCTATGCTTTATTAAATTGTATTTATGTGGTTTTATCCTATGCTTTATTAAATTGTATTTATGTTGTTTTATCCTATGCTTTATTAAATTGTATTTATGTTGTTTTATCCTATGCTTTATTAAATTGTATTTAATTTGTTTTAACCCATGCTTTATTAAATTGTATTTAATTTGTTTTAACCCATGCTTTATTAAATTGTATTTATGTTGTTTATCCTATGCTTTATTACATTTTATTTATTTCGTTTTGTCCTATGCTTTATTAAATTGTATTTATGTTGTTTTAACCTATGCTTTATTAAATTGTATTTGTGTTGTTTTAGCCCATGCTTTATTAAATTGTATTTATGTTGTTTTGTCCTATGCTTTATTAAATTGTATTGATGTTGTTTTATCCCATGCTTTATTAAATTGTATTTATGTTGTTTTAACCTATGATTTATTAAATTGTATTTATGTTGTTTTGTACTATGCTTTATTAAATTGTATTTATGTTGTTTTATCCCATGCTTTATTAAATTGTATTTATGTTGTTTTAACCTATGATTTATTAAATTGTATTTATGTTGTTTTGTCCTATGCTTTATTAAATTGTATTGATGTTGTTTTATCCCATGCTTTATTAAATTGTATTTATGTTGTTTTAACCTATGATTTATTAAATTGTATTTATGTTGTTTTGTACTATGCTTTATTAAATTGTATTTATGTTGTTTTAACCTATGATTTATTAAATTGTATTTATGTTGTTTTATCCTATGCTTTATTAAATTGTATTATGTTGTTTTAACCTATGATTTATTAAATTGTATTTATGTTGTTTTATCCTATGCTTTATTAAATTTTGTTTATGTTGTTTTATCCCATGCTTTATTAAATTGTATTTATGTTGTTTTATCCTATGCTTTATTAAATTGTATTTATGTTGTTTTCTCCAATGCTTTATTAAATTGTATTTATGTTGTTTTATCCTATGCTTCATTAAATTGTATTTATGTTATTTAATCCTATGCTTTATTAAATTGTATTTATTTTGTTTTCTCCTATGCTTTATTAAATTGTATTTATGTTGTTTTATCCTATGCTTCATTAAATTGTATTTATGTTGTTTTATCCTATGCTTTATTAAATTGTATTTATGTTGTTAAATCGTATGCTTTATTAAATTGTATTTATGTTGTTTTAACCTATGCTTTATTAAATTGTATTTATGTTGTTTTATCCTATGCTTTATTAAATTGTATTTATGTGGTTTTATCCTATGCTTTATTAAATTGTATTTATGTTGTTTTATCCTATGCTTTATTAAATTGTATTTATGTTGTTTTATCCTATGCTTTATTAAATTGTATTTAATTTGTTTTAACCCATGCTTTATTAAATTGTATTTAATTTGTTTTAACCCATGCTTTATTAAATTGTATTTATGTTGTTTATCCTATGCTTTATTACATTTTATTTATTTCGTTTTGTCCTATGCTTTATTAAATTGTATTTATGTTGTTTTAACCTATGCTTTATTAAATTGTATTTGTGTTGTTTTAGCCCATGCTTTATTAAATTGTATTTATGTTGTTTTGTCCTATGCTTTATTAAATTGTATTGATGTTGTTTTATCCCATGCTTTATTAAATTGTATTTATGTTGTTTTAACCTATGATTTATTAAATTGTATTTATGTTGTTTTGTACTATGCTTTATTAAATTGTATTTATGTTGTTTTAACCTATGATTTATTAAATTGTATTTATGTTGTTTTATCCTATGCTTTATTAAATTGTATTATGTTGTTTTAACCTATGATTTATTAAATTGTATTTATGTTGTTTTATCCTATGCTTTATTAAATTTTGTTTATGTTGTTTTATCCCATGCTTTATTAAATTGTATTTATGTTGTTTTATCCTATGCTTTATTAAATTGTATTTATGTTGTTTTCTCCAATGCTTTATTAAATTGTATTTATGTTGTTTTATCCTATGCTTCATTAAATTGTATTTATGTTATTTAATCCTATGCTTTATTAAATTGTATTTATTTTGTTTTCTCCTATGCTTTATTAAATTGTATTTATGTTGTTTTATCCTATGCTTCATTAAATTGTATTTATGTTGTTTTATCCTATGCTTTATTAAATTGTATTTATGTTGTTAAATCGTATGCTTTATTAAATTGTATTTATGTTGTTTTAACCTATGCTTTATTAAATTGTATTTATGTTGTTTTATCCTATGCTTTATTAAATTGTATTTATGTGGTTTTATCCTATGCTTTATTAAATTGTATTTATGTTGTTTTAACCTATGCTTTATTAAATTGTGTTTAGGTTGTTTTATCCTATGCTTTATTAAATTGTATTTATGTTGTTTTAACCCATGCTTTATTAAATTGTATTTATGTTGTTTTATCCTATGCTTTATTAAATTGTATTTATGTTGTTTTATCCTATGCTTTATTAAATTGTATTTAATTTGTTTTAACCCATGCTTTATTAAATTGTATTTAATTTGTTTTAACCCATGCTTTATTAAATTGTATTTATGTTGTTTATCCTATGCTTTATTACATTTTATTTATTTCGTTTTGTCCTATGCTTTATTAAATTGTATTTATGTTGTTTTAACCTATGCTTTATTAAATTGTATTTGTGTTGTTTTAGCCCATGCTTTATTAAATTGTATTTATGTTGTTTTATCCTATGCTTTATTAAATTGTATTGATGTTGTTTTATCCCATGCTTTATTAAATTGTATTTATGTTGTTTTAACCTATGATTTATTAAATTGTATTTATGTTGTTTTGTACTATGCTTTATTAAATAGTATTTATGTTGTTTTAACCCATGCTTTATTAAATTGTATTTATGTTGTTTTATCCTATGCTTTATTAAATTGTATTTATTTTGTTTTGTCTTATGCTTTATTAAATTGTATTTATGTTGTTTTAACCTATGATTTATTAAATTGTATTTCTGTTGTTTTATCCTATGCTTTATTAAATTGTATTTATGTTGTTTTAACCTATGATTTACTAAATTGTATTTATGTTGTTTTATCCTATGCTTTATTAAATTGTATTTATGTTGTTTTAACCTATGATTTATTAAATTGTATTTATGCTGTTTTATCCTATGCTTTATACCATTTTGTTTATGTTGTTTTATCCCATGTTTTATTAAATTGTATTTATGTTGTTTTATCCTATGCTTTATTAAATTGTATTTATGTTGTTTTCTCCTATGCTTTATTAAATTGTATTTATGTTGTTCTATCCTACGCTTCATTAAATTGTCTTTATGTTATTTAATCCTATGCTTTATTAAATTGTATTTATGTTGTTTACTCCTATGCTTTACTAAATTGTATTTATGTTGTTTCATCCTATGCTTCATTAAATTGTATTTATGTTGTTTTATCCTATGCTTTATTAAATTGTATTTATGTTGTTTTATCCTATGCTTTATTAAATTGTATTTATGTTGTTTTAACCTATGCTTTATTAAATTGTATTTATGTTGTTTTATCCTATGCTTTATTAAATTGTATTTATGTTGTTTTAACCTATGCTTTATTAAATTGTATTTATGTTGTTTTATCCTATGCTTTATTAAATTGTATTTATGTTTTATCCTATGCTTTATTAAATTGTATTCATGTTGTTTTATCCTATGCTTTATTAAATTGTATTTATGTTGTATTATCGTATGTTTTATTAAACTGCATTTATGTTGCTTAATCCTATGCTTTATTAAATTGTATTTATGTTGTTTTATGTTATGCTTTATTAAATTGTGTTTATGTTGTTTTATCCTATGCTTTATTAAATTGTATTTATGTTGTTTTAACCCATGCTTTATTAAAATGTATTTATGTTGTTTTATCCTATGCTTTATTAAATTGTATTTATGTTGTTTTATCCTATGCTTTATTAAATTGTATTTATGTTGTTTTGTACTATACTTTATTAAATTGTATTTATGTTGTTTTAACCCATGCTTTATTAAATTGTATTTATGTTGTTTTATCCTATGCTTTATTAAATTGTATTTGTTTTGTTTTGTCCTATGCTTTATTAAATTGTATTTATGTTGTTTTAACCTATGCTTTATTAAATTGTATTTGTGTTGTTTTAACCCATGCTTTATTAAATTGCATTTATGTTGTTTTATCCTATGCTTTGTTAAATTGTATTTATGTTTTTTTATCCTATGCTTTATTAAATTGTATTTATGTTGTTTTATCCTATGCTTTATTAAATTGTATTGATGTTGTTTTATCCCATGCTTTATTAAATTGTATTTATGTTGTTTTAACCTATGATTTATTAAATTGTATTTATGTTGTTTTGTACTATGCTTTATTAAATTGTATTTATTTTCTTTTAACCCATGCTTTATTAAATTGTATTTATGTTGTTTTATCCTATGCTTTATTAAATTGTATTTATTCTGTTTTGTCCTATGCTTTATTAAATTGTATTTATGTTGTTTTAACCTATGATTTATTAAATTGTATTTATGTTGTTTTATCCTATGCTTTATTAAATTGTATTTATGTTGTTTTAACCTATGATTTATTAAATTGTATTTATGTTGTTTTATCCTTTGCTTTATTAAATTTTGTATATGTTGTTTTATCCCATGCTTTATTAAATTGTATTTATGTTGTTTTATCCTATGCTTTATTAAATTGTATTTATGTTGTTTTCTCCTATGCTTTATTAAATTGTATTTATGTTGTTTTATCCTATGCTTCATTAAATTGTATTTATGTTATTTAATCCTATGCTTTATTAAATTGTATTTATGTTGTTTTCTCCTATGCTTTATTAAATTGTATTTATGTTGTTTTATCCTATGCTTCATTAAATTGTATTAATGTTGTTTTATCCTATGCTTTATTAAATTGTATTTATGTTGTTTTATCCTATGCTTTATTAAATTGTATTTATGTTGTTTTAACAAATGCTTTGTTAAATTGTATTTATGTTGTTTTATCCTATGCTTTATTAAATTATATTTATGTTGTTTTAACCTATGCTTTATTAAATTGTATTTATGTTGTTTTATCCTATGCTTTATTAAATTGTATTGATGTGGTTTTATCCTATGCTTTATTAAATTGTATTTATGTTGTTTTATCCTATGCTTTATTAAATTGTATTTATGTTGTTTTGTCCTATGCTTTATTAAATTGTATTTATGTTGTTTTAACCCATGCTTCATTAAATTGCATTTATGTTGTTTTATCTTAAGCTTTATTAAATTGTATTTATGTTGTTTTATCCTATGCTTTATTAAATTGTATTTATGTTGTTTTATCCAATGCTTTATTAAATTGTATTTATCTGGTTTTATCCTATGCTTTATTAAATTGTATTTATGTTGTTTTATCCTATGCTTTATTAAATTGTATTTATGTTGTTTTAACCTATGCTTTAATAAATTGTGTTTAGGTTGTTTTATCCTATGCTTTATTAAATTGTATTTATGTTGTTTTAACCCATGCTTTATTAAATTGTATTTATGTTGTTTATCCTATGCTTTATTAAATTTTATTTATTTTGTTTTGTCCTATGCTTTATTAAATTGTATTTATGTTGTTTTAACCTATGCTTTATTAAATTGTATTTCTGTTGTTTTAGCCCATGCTTTATTAAATTGTATTTATGTTGTTTTGTCCTATGCTTTATTAAATTGTATTGATGTTGTTTTATCCCATGCTTTATTAAATTGTATTTATGTTGTTTTAACCTATGATTTATTAAATTGTATTTATGTTGTTTTGTACTATGCTTTATTAAATTGTATTTATGTTGTTTTAACCTATGATTTATTAAATTGTATTTATGTTGTTTTAACCCATGCTTTATTAAATTGTATTTATGTTGTTTTATCCTATGCTTTATTAAATTGTATTTATTTTGTTTTGTCTTATGCTTTATTAAATTGTATTTATGTTGTTTTAACCTATGATTTATTAAATTGTATTTATGTTGTTTTATCCTATGCTTTATTAAATTGTATTTTTGTGTTTTAACCTATGATTTATTAAATTGTATTTATGTTGTTTTATCCTAAGCTTTATTAAATTGTATTTATGTTGTTTTAACCTATGATTTATTAAATTGTATTTATGTTGTTTTATCCTATGCTTTATTACATTTTGTTTATGTTGTTTTATCCCATGTTTTATTAAATTGTATTTATGTTGTTTTATCCTATGCTTTATTAAATTGTATTTATGTAGTTTTCTCCTATGCTTTATTAAATTGTATTTATGTTGTTTTATCCTATGCTTCATTAAATTGTATTTATGTTATTTAATCCTATGCTTTATTAAATTGTATTTATGTTGTTTTCTCCTATGCTTTATTAAATTGTATTTATGTTTTTTTATCCTATGCTTTATTAAATTGTATTTATGTTGTTTTATCCTATGCTTTATTAAATTATATTTATGTTGTTTTAACCTATGCTTTATTAAATTGTATTTATGTTGTTTTATCCTATGCTTTATTAAATTGTATTTATGTTGTTTTAACCTATGCTTTATTAAATTGTATTTATGTTGTTTTATCCTATGCTTTATTAAATTGTATTTATGTGGTTTTATCCTATGCTTTATTAAATTGTATTTATGTTTTTTTATCCTATGCTTTATTAAATTGTATTTATGTTGTTTTAACCTATGCTTTATTAAATTGTATTTATGTTGTTTTATCCTATGCTTTATTAAATTGTATTTATGTTGTTTTAACCTATGCTTTATTAAATTGTATTTATGTTGTTTTATCCTATGCTTTATTAAATTGTATTTATGTGGTTTTATCCTATGCTTTATTAAATTGTATTTATGTTGTTTTATCCTATGCTTTATTAAATTGTATTTATGTTGTTTTGTCCTATGCTTTATTAAATTGTATTTATGTTGTTTTAACCCATGCTTCATTAAATTGCATTTATGTTGTTTTATCTTATGCTTTATTAAATTGTATTTATCTGGTTTTATCCTATGCTTTATTAAATTGTATTTATGTTGTTTTATCCTATGCTTTATTAAATTGTATTTATCTGGTTTTATCCTATGCTTTATTAAATTGTTTTTATGTTGTTTTATCCTATGCTTTATTAAATTGTGTTTATGTTGTTTTATCCTATGCTTTATTAAATTGTATTTATGTTGTTTTATCCTATGCTTTATTAAATTGTGTTTATGTTGTTTTATCCTATGCTTTATTAAATTGTATTATGTTGTTTTAACCTATGATTTATTAAATTGTATTTATGTTGTTTTATCCTATGCTTTATTAAATTTTGTTTATGTTGTTTTATCCCATGCTTTATTAAATTGTATTTATGTTGTTTTATCCTATGCTTTATTAAATTGTATTTATGTTGTTTTCTCCAATGCTTTATTAAATTGTATTTATGTTGTTTTATCCTATGCTTCATTAAATTGTATTTATGTTATTTAATCCTATGCTTTATTAAATTGTATTTATTTTGTTTTCTCCTATGCTTTATTAAATTGTATTTATGTTGTTTTATCCTATGCTTCATTAAATTGTATTTATGTTGTTTTATCCTATGCTTTATTAAATTGTATTTATGTTGTTAAATCGTATGCTTTATTAAATTGTATTTATGTTGTTTTAACCTATGCTTTATTAAATTGTATTTATGTTGTTTTATCCTATGCTTTATTAAATTGTATTTATGTGGTTTTATCCTATGCTTTATTAAATTGTATTTATGTTGTTTTATCCTATGCTTTATTAAATTGTATTTATGTTGTTTTGTCCTATGCTTTATTAAATTGTATTTATGTTGTTTTAACCCATGCTTCATTAAATTGCATTTATGTTGTTTTATCTTATGCTTTATTAAATTGTATTTATCTGGTTTTATCCTATGCTTTATTAAATAGTATTTATGTTGTTTTATCCTATGCTTTATTAAATTTTGTTTATGTTGTTTTATCCCATGCTTTATTAAATTGTATTTATCTTGTTTTATCCTATGTTTTATTAAATTGTATTTATGTTGTTTTCTCCAATGCTTTATTAAATTGTATTTATGTTGTTTTATCCTATGCTTCATTAAATTGTATTTATGTTATTTAATCCTATGCTTTATTAAATTGTATTTATTTTGTTTTCTCCTATGCTTTATTAAATTGTATTTATGTTGTTTTATCCTATGCTTCATTAAATTGTATTTATGTTGTTTTATCCTATGCTTTATTAAATTGTATTTATGTTGTTTTAACCTATGCTTTATTAAATTGTATTTATGTTGTTTTATCCTATGCTTTATTAAATTGTATTTATGTGGTTTTATCCTATGCTTTATTAAATTGTATTTATGTTGTTTTATCCTATGCTTTATTAAATTGTATTTATGTGGTTTTATCCTATGCTTTATTAAATTGTATTTATGTTGTTTTATCCTATGCTTTATTAAATTGTATTTATGTGGTTTTATCCTATGCTTTATTAAATTGTATTTATGTTGTTTTATCCTATGCTTTATTAAATTTTGTTTATGTTGTTTTATCCCATGCTTTATTAAATTGTATTTATGTTGTTTTATCCTATGCTTTATTAAATTGTATTTATGTTGTTTTCTCCAATGCTTTATTAAATTGTATTTATGTTGTTTTATCCTATGCTTCATTAAATTGTATTTATGTTATTTAATCCTATGCTTTATTAAATTGTATTTATTTTGTTTTCTCCTATGCTTTATTAAATTGTTTTTATGTTGTTTTATCCTATGCTTTATTAAATTGTGTTTAAGTTGTTTTATCCTATGCTTTATTAAATTGTATTTATGTTGTTTTATCCTATGCTTTATTAAATTGTGTTTATGTTGTTTTATCCTATGCTTTATTAAATTGTATTTATGTTGTTTTAACCCATGCTTTATTAAATTGTATTTATGTTGTTTTATCCTATGCTTTATTAAATTGTATTTATGTGGTTTTATCCTATGCTTTATTAAATTGTATTTATTTTGTTTTCTCCTATGCTTTATTAAATTGTTTTTATGTTGTTTTATCCTATGCTTTATTAAATTGTGTTTAAGTTGTTTTATCCTATGCTTTATTAAATTGTATTTATGTTGTTTTATCCTATGCTTTATTAAATTGTGTTTATGTTGTTTTATCCTATGCTTTATTAAATTGTATTTATGTTGTTTTAACCCATGCTTTATTAAATTGTATTTATGTTGTTTTATCCTATGCTTTATTAAATTGTATTTATGTTGTTTTATCCTATGCTTTATTAAAATTGTATTTATGTTGTTTTGTACTATGCTTTATTAAATTGTATTTATGTTGTTTTATCCTATGCTTTATTAAATTTTGTTTATGTTGTTTTATCCCATGCTTTATTAAATTGTATTTATGTTGTTTTATCCTATGCTTTATTAAATTGTATTTATGTTGTTTTCTCCAATGCTTTATTAAATTGTATTTATGTTGTTTTATCCTATGCTTCATTAAATTGTATTTATGTTATTTAATCCTATGCTTTATTAAATTGTATTTATTTTGTTTTCTCCTATGCTTTATTAAATTGTATTTATGTTGTTTTATCCTATGCTTCATTAAATTGTATTTATGTTGTTTTATCCTATGCTTTATTAAATTGTATTTATGTTGTTAAATCGTATGCTTTATTAAATTGTATTTATGTTGTTTTAACCTATGCTTTATTAAATTGTATTTATGTTGTTTTATCCTATGCTTTATTAAATTGTATTTATGTGGTTTTATCCTATGCTTTATTAAATTGTATTTATGTTGTTTTATCCTATGCTTTATTAAATTGTATTTATGTTGTTTTGTCCTATGCTTTATTAAATTGTATTTATGTTGTTTTAACCCATGCTTCATTAAATTGCATTTATGTTGTTTTATCTTATGCTTTATTAAATTGTATTTATCTGGTTTTATCCTATGCTTTATTAAATAGTATTTATGTTGTTTTATCCTATGCTTTATTAAATTTTGTTTATGTTGTTTTATCCCATGCTTTATTAAATTGTATTTATCTTGTTTTATCCTATGCTTTATTAAATTGTATTTATGTTGTTTTCTCCAATGCTTTATTAAATTGTATTTATGTTGTTTTATCCTATGCTTCATTAAATTGTATTTATGTTATTTAATCCTATGCTTTATTAAATTGTATTTATTTTGTTTTCTCCTATGCTTTATTAAATTGTATTTATGTTGTTTTATCCTATGCTTCATTAAATTGTATTTATGTTGTTTTATCCTATGCTTTATTAAATTGTATTTATGTTGTTTTAACCTATGCTTTATTAAATTGTATTTATGTTGTTTTATCCTATGCTTTATTAAATTGTATTTATGTGGTTTTATCCTATGCTTTATTAAATTGTATTTATGTTGTTTTATCCTATGCTTTATTAAATTGTATTTATGTGGTTTTATCCTATGCTTTATTAAATTGTATTTATGTTGTTTTATCCTATGCTTTATTAAATAGTATTTATGTTGTTTTATCCTATGCTTTATTAAATTGTATTTATCTGGTTTTATCCTATGCTTTATTAAATTGTTTTTATGTTGTTTTATCCTATGCTTTATTAAATTGTGTTTATGTTGTTTTATCCTATGCTTTATTAAATTGTATTTATGTTGTTTTATCCTATGCTTTATTAAATTGTGTTTATGTTGTTTTATCCTATGCTTTATTAAATTGTATTTATGTTGTTTTAACCCATGCTTTATTAAATTGTATTTATGTTGTTTTATCCTATGCTTTATTAAATTGTATTTATGTTGTTTTATCCTATGCTTTATTAAATTGTATTTATGTTGTTTTGTACTATGCTTTATTAAATTGTATTTATGTTGTTTTAACCCATGCTTTATTAAATTGTATTTGTGTTGTTTTAACCCATGCTTTATTAAATTATATTTATGTTGTTTTATCCTATGCTTTATTAAATTGTATTTATGTTGTTTTATCCTATGCTTTATTAAATTGTATTTATGTTGTTTTATCCTATGCTTTATAAAATTGTATTGATGTTGTTTTATCCCATGCTTTATTAAATTGTATTTATGTTGTTTTAACCTATGATTTATTAAATTGTATTTATGTTGCTTTGTACAATGCTTTATTAAATTGTATTTATGTTGTTTTAACCCATGCTTTATTAAATTGTATTTATGTTGTTTTATCCTATGCTTTATTAAATTGTATTTATTTTGTTTTGTCCTATGCTTTATTAAATTGTATTTATGTTGTTTTAACCTATGATTTATTAAATTGTATTTATGTTGTTTTATCCTATGCTTTATTAAATTGTATTTATGTTGTTTTAACCTATGATTTATTAAATTGTATTTATGCTGTTTTATCCTATGCTTTATTAAATTGTATTTATGTTGTTTTAACCTATGATTTATTAAATTGTATTTATGTTGTTTTATCCTATGCTTTATTAAATTTTGTTTATGTTGTTTTATCCCATGCTTTATTAAAATGTATTTATGTTGTTTTATCCTATGCTTTATTAAATTGTATTTATGTTGTTTTCTCCTATGCTTTATTAAATTGTATTTATGTTGTTTTATCCTATGCTTTATTAAAATGTATTTATGTTGTTTTGTACTATGCTTTAATAAATTGTATTTATGTTGTTTTAACCCCTTAAGCCCCGGAGCATTTTTCGTTTTTGCATTTTCGTTTTTGCTCCCCTTGTTCCCAGAGCCATAGCGTTTTTATTTTTTGGTCAATATGGCCATGTGAGGGCTTATTTTTTGCGGGACGAGTTGTACTTTTCAACGCCATTACTAGTTTTATCATATTCTGTACGGGAAAACGGGAAAAAAATTCCAAGTGCGGTAAAATTGCAAAAAAAGTGCAATACCACAGTTGTTTTTTATTTATTTTTTTTACCATGTTCACTGAATGCTAAAACTGACCTGCTCTTCTTATTCTACAGGTCATTACGAGTTCATAGACACCAAACATGTATAGGTTCTTTTATATTTAAGTGGTGAAAAAAAATTCCAAAATTTGGTAAAAAAAAAAAATTAAAACATAGCGCCATTTTCTAAGACCCGTAGCGTCTCCATTTTTCGGGATCTGGGGCTGGTTGAGGGCTTATTTTTTGCGTGCCGGGCTGACGTTTTTATTGATACCATTTTGGGGTAGATCCGATGTTTTGATCGCCCGTTATTGCATTTTATTGCAATTTTGCAGCGACCAAAAAACGTAATTCTGGCGTTTAGAATTTTTTTCTCGTTACGCCGTTTACCGATCGGAATAATTCTTTTTTTATATTGATAGATCGGGCGATTCTGAACGCGGCGATACCAAATATGTGTATGTGGGTTTTTTTTATATATATTTTATTTTGAATGGGGCGAAAGGGGGGTGATTTAAACTTTTATATTTTTTTATTTTTTTTTATATTTTTAAAAACTTTTTTTTTTTACTTTTTGCATGCTTCTGTAGTCTCCATAGGAGACTAGAAGCAGCAACTATCCGATCGCCTCTGCTACATACAGGGGACGAGCAGGTCCCCTGCATGCAGCAGAAATGGTCCTGTGCTATGAGCGCCGACCACTAGGTGGCGCTCATAGCGACAAGATCATGACAACCACAGGCGTCTGCTGCAGACCCTGGGTTGTCATGCACGCCCATCGGCGACCCGCGATCACGTGACGGGGTCGCCGGTGGGCGGGGCTTATGACGCGCTACCCGGAAGCGCGCGTTAAATGCTGCTGTCGGAGATTGACAGCAGCATTTAACTGGTTAACAGCCGCGGGTGGATCGCGATTCCACCCGCGGCTGTTGCGGGCACATGTCAGCTGTAAGAATCAGCTGACATGTGCTCGGTTCAGTGAGGGCTCAGCGCCGGAGCCCTCACTGAACCGGCGGTACGCAAATATGCGTACTAATACGTCCCCGGTAAGTAAGGGGTTAACCCATGCTTTATTAAATTGTATTTATTTTGTTTTATCCTATGCTTCATTAAATTGTATTTATGTTGTTTTATCCTATGCTTTATTAAATTGTATTTATGTTGTTTTAACCTATGCTTTATTAAATTGTATTTTTGTTGTTTTATCCTATGCTTTATTACATTATATTTATGTTGTTTTAACATATGCTTTATTTAATTGTATTTATGTTGTTTTATCCTATGCTTTATTAAATTGTATTTATCTGGTTTTATCCTATGCTTTATTAAATTGTATTTATGTTGTTTTATCCTATGCTTTATTAAATTGTATTTATGTTGTTTTAACCTATGCTTTAATAAATTGTGTTTAGGTTGTTTTATCCTATGCTTTATTAAATTGTATTTATGTTGTTTTAACCCATGCTTTATTAAATTGTATTTATGTTGTTTATCCTATGCTTTATTAAATTTTATTTATTTTGATTTGTCCTATGCTTTATTAAATTGTATTTATGTTGTTTTAACCTATGCTTTATTAAATTGTATTTGTGTTGTTTTAGCCCATGCTTTATTAAATTGTATTTATGTTGTTTTGTCCTATGCTTTATTAAATTGTATTGATGTTGTTTTATCCCATGCTTTATTAAATTGTATTTATGTTGTTTTAACCTATGATTTATTAAATTGTATTTATGTTGTTTTGTACTATGCTTTATTAAATTGTATTTATGTTGTTTTAACCTATGATTTATTAAATTGTATTTATGTTGTTTTAACCCATGCTTTATTAAATTGTATTTATGTTGTTTTATCCTATGCTTTATTAAATTGTATTTATTTTGTTTTGTCTTATGCTTTATTAAATTGTATTTATGTTGTTTTAACCTATGATTTATTAAATTGTATTTATGTTGTTTTATCCTATGCTTTATTAAATTGTATTTTTGTTGTTTTAACCTATGATTTATTAAATTGTATTTATGTTGTTTTATCCTAAGCTTTATTAAATTGTATTTATGTTGTTTTAACCTATGATTTATTAAATTGTATTTATGTTGTTTTATCCTATGCTTTATTACATTTTGTTTATGTTGTTTTATCCCATGTTTTATTAAATTGTATTTATGTTGTTTTATCCTATGCTTTATTAAATTGTATTTATGTAGTTTTCTCCTATGCTTTATTAAATTGTATTTATGTTGTTTTATCCTATGCTTCATTAAATAGTGTTTATGTTATTTAATCCTATGCTTTATTAAATTGTATTTATGTTGTTTTCTCCTATGCTTTATTAAATTGTATTTATGTTGTTTTATCCTATGCTTTATTAAATTGTATTTATGTTGTTTTATCCTATGCTTTATTAAATTATATTTATGTTGTTTTAACCTATGCTTTATTAAATTGTATTTATGTTGTTTTATTCTATGCTTTATTAAATTGTATTTATGTTGTTTTAACCTATGCTTTATTAAATTGTATTTATGTTGTTTTATCCTATGCTTTATTAAATTGTATTGATGTGGTTTTATCCTATGCTTTATTAAATTGTATTTATGTTTTTTTATCCTATGCTTTATTAAATTGTATTTATGTTGTTTTAACCTATGCTTTATTAAATTGTATTTATGTTGTTTTATCCTATGCTTTATTAAATTGTATTTATGTTGTTTTAACCTATGCTTTATTAAATTGTATTTATGTTGTTTTATCCTATGCTTTATTAAATTGTATTTATGTGGTTTTATCCTATGCTTTATTAAATTGTATTTATGTTGTTTTATCCTATGCTTTATTAAATTGTATTTATCTGGTTTTATCCTATGCTTTATTAAATTGTTTTTATGTTGTTTTATCCTATGCTTTATTAAATTGTGTTTATGTTGTTTTATCCTATGCTTTATTAAATTGTATTTATGTTGTTTTATCCTATGCTTTATTAAATTGTGTTTATGTTGTTTTATCCTATGCTTTATTAAATTGTATTTATGTTGTTTTAACCTATGATTTATTAAATTGTATTTATGTTGTTTTATCCTATGCTTTATTAAATTGTATTATGTTGTTTTAACCTATGATTTATTAAATTGTATTTATGTTGTTTTATCCTATGCTTTATTAAATTTTGTTTATGTTGTTTTATCCCATGCTTTATTAAATTGTATTTATGTTGTTTTATCCTATGCTTTATTAAATTGTATTTATGTTGTTTTCTCCAATGCTTTATTAAATTGTATTTATGTTGTTTTATCCTATGCTTCATTAAATTGTATTTATGTTATTTAATCCTATGCTTTATTAAATTGTATTTATTTTGTTTTCTCCTATGCTTTATTAAATTGTTTTTATGTTGTTTTATCCCATGCTTTATTAAATTGTGTTTAAGTTGTTTTATCCTATGCTTTATTAAATTGTATTTATGTTGTTTTATCCTATGCTTTATTAAATTGTGTTTATGTTGTTTTATCCTATGCTTTATTAAATTGTATTTATGTTGTTTTAACCCATGCTTTATTAAATTGTATTTATGTTGTTTTATCCTATGCTTTATTAAATTGTATTTATGTGGTTTTATCCTATGCTTTATTAAATTGTATTTATGTTGTTTTATCCTATGCTTTATTAAATTGTATTTATGTTGTTTTGTCCTATGCTTTATTAAATTGTATTTATGTTGTTTTAACCCATGCTTCATTAAATTGCATTTATGTTGTTTTATCTTATGCTTTATTAAATTGTATTTATCTGGTTTTATCCTATGCTTTATTAAATAGTATTTATGTTGTTTTATCCTATGCTTTATTAAATTTTGTTTATGTTGTTTTATCCCATGCTTTATTAAATTGTATTTATCTTGTTTTATCCTATGCTTTATTAAATTGTATTTATGTTGTTTTCTCCAATGCTTTATTAAATTGTATTTATGTTGTTTTATCCTATGCTTCATTAAATTGTATTTATGTTATTTAATCCTATGCTTTATTAAATTGTATTTATTTTGTTTTCTCCTATGCTTTATTAAATTGTATTTATGTTGTTTTATCCTATGCTTCATTAAATTGTATTTATGTTGTTTTATCCTATGCTTTATTAAATTGTATTTATGTTGTTTTAACCTATGCTTTATTAAATTGTATTTATGTTGTTTTATCCTATGCTTTATTAAATTGTATTTATGTGGTTTTATCCTATGCTTTATTAAATTGTATTTATGTTGTTTTATCCTATGCTTTATTAAATTGTATTTATGTGGTTTTATCCTATGCTTTATTAAATTGTATTTATGTTGTTTTATCCTATGCTTTATTAAATTTTGTTTATGTTGTTTTATCCCATGCTTTATTAAATTGTATTTATGTTGTTTTATCCTATGCTTTATTAAATTGTATTTATGTTGTTTTCTCCAATGCTTTATTAAATTGTATTTATGTTGTTTTATCCTATGCTTCATTAAATTGTATTTATGTTATTTAATCCTATGCTTTATTAAATTGTATTTATTTTGTTTTCTCCTATGCTTTATTAAATTGTTTTTATGTTGTTTTATCCTATGCTTTATTAAATTGTGTTTAAGTTGTTTTATCCTATGCTTTATTAAATTGTATTTATGTTGTTTTATCCTATGCTTTATTAAATTGTGTTTATGTTGTTTTATCCTATGCTTTATTAAATTGTATTTATGTTGTTTTAACCCATGCTTTATTAAATTGTATTTATGTTGTTTTATCCTATGCTTTATTAAATTGTATTTATGTTGTTTTATCCTATGCTTTATTAAAATTGTATTTATGTTGTTTTGTACTATGCTTTATTAAATTGTATTTATGTTGTTTTATCCTATGCTTTATTAAATTTTGTTTATGTTGTTTTATCCCATGCTTTATTAAATTGTATTTATGTTGTTTTATCCTATGCTTTATTAAATTGTATTTATGTTGTTTTCTCCAATGCTTTATTAAATTGTATTTATGTTGTTTTATCCTATGCTTCATTAAATTGTATTTATGTTATTTAATCCTATGCTTTATTAAATTGTATTTATTTTGTTTTCTCCTATGCTTTATTAAATTGTATTTATGTTGTTTTATCCTATGCTTCATTAAATTGTATTTATGTTGTTTTATCCTATGCTTTATTAAATTGTATTTATGTTGTTAAATCGTATGCTTTATTAAATTGTATTTATGTTGTTTTAACCTATGCTTTATTAAATTGTATTTATGTTGTTTTATCCTATGCTTTATTAAATTGTATTTATGTGGTTTTATCCTATGCTTTATTAAATTGTATTTATGTTGTTTTATCCTATGCTTTATTAAATTGTATTTATGTTGTTTTGTCCTATGCTTTATTAAATTGTATTTATGTTGTTTTAACCCATGCTTCATTAAATTGCATTTATGTTGTTTTATCTTATGCTTTATTAAATTGTATTTATCTGGTTTTATCCTATGCTTTATTAAATAGTATTTATGTTGTTTTATCCTATGCTTTATTAAATTTTGTTTATGTTGTTTTATCCCATGCTTTATTAAATTGTATTTATCTTGTTTTATCCTATGCTTTATTAAATTGTATTTATGTTGTTTTCTCCAATGCTTTATTAAATTGTATTTATGTTGTTTTATCCTATGCTTCATTAAATTGTATTTATGTTATTTAATCCTATGCTTTATTAAATTGTATTTATTTTGTTTTCTCCTATGCTTTATTAAATTGTATTTATGTTGTTTTATCCTATGCTTCATTAAATTGTATTTATGTTGTTTTATCCTATGCTTTATTAAATTGTATTTATGTTGTTTTAACCTATGCTTTATTAAATTGTATTTATGTTGTTTTATCCTATGCTTTATTAAATTGTATTTATGTGGTTTTATCCTATGCTTTATTAAATTGTATTTATGTTGTTTTATCCTATGCTTTATTAAATTGTATTTATGTGGTTTTATCCTATGCTTTATTAAATTGTATTTATGTTGTTTTATCCTATGCTTTATTAAATAGTATTTATGTTGTTTTATCCTATGCTTTATTAAATTGTATTTATCTGGTTTTATCCTATGCTTTATTAAATTGTTTTTATGTTGTTTTATCCTATGCTTTATTAAATTGTGTTTATGTTGTTTTATCCTATGCTTTATTAAATTGTATTTATGTTGTTTTATCCTATGCTTTATTAAATTGTGTTTATGTTGTTTTATCCTATGCTTTATTAAATTGTATTTATGTTGTTTTAACCCATGCTTTATTAAATTGTATTTATGTTGTTTTATCCTATGCTTTATTAAATTGTATTTATGTTGTTTTATCCTATGCTTTATTAAATTGTATTTATGTTGTTTTGTACTATGCTTTATTAAATTGTATTTATGTTGTTTTAACCCATGCTTTATTAAATTGTATTTGTGTTGTTTTAACCCATGCTTTATTAAATTATATTTATGTTGTTTTATCCTATGCTTTATTAAATTGTATTTATGTTGTTTTATCCTATGCTTTATTAAATTGTATTTATGTTGTTTTATCCTATGCTTTATAAAATTGTATTGATGTTGTTTTATCCCATGCTTTATTAAATTGTATTTATGTTGTTTTAACCTATGATTTATTAAATTGTATTTATGTTGCTTTGTACAATGCTTTATTAAATTGTATTTATGTTGTTTTAACCCATGCTTTATTAAATTGTATTTATGTTGTTTTATCCTATGCTTTATTAAATTGTATTTATTTTGTTTTGTCCTATGCTTTATTAAATTGTATTTATGTTGTTTTAACCTATGATTTATTAAATTGTATTTATGTTGTTTTATCCTATGCTTTATTAAATTGTATTTATGTTGTTTTAACCTATGATTTATTAAATTGTATTTATGCTGTTTTATCCTATGCTTTATTAAATTGTATTTATGTTGTTTTAACCTATGATTTATTAAATTGTATTTATGTTGTTTTATCCTATGCTTTATTAAATTTTGTTTATGTTGTTTTATCCCATGCTTTATTAAAATGTATTTATGTTGTTTTATCCTATGCTTTATTAAATTGTATTTATGTTGTTTTCTCCTATGCTTTATTAAATTGTATTTATGTTGTTTTATCCTATGCTTTATTAAAATGTATTTATGTTGTTTTGTACTATGCTTTAATAAATTGTATTTATGTTGTTTTAACCCCTTAAGCCCCGGAGCATTTTTCGTTTTTGCATTTTCGTTTTTGCTCCCCTTGTTCCCAGAGCCATAGCGTTTTTATTTTTTGGTCAATATGGCCATGTGAGGGCTTATTTTTTGCGGGACGAGTTGTACTTTTCAACGCCATTACTAGTTTTATCATATTCTGTACGGGAAAACGGGAAAAAAATTCCAAGTGCGGTAAAATTGCAAAAAAAGTGCAATACCACAGTTGTTTTTTATTTATTTTTTTTACCATGTTCACTGAATGCTAAAACTGACCTGCTCTTCTTATTCTACAGGTCATTACGAGTTCATAGACACCAAACATGTATAGGTTCTTTTATATTTAAGTGGTGAAAAAAAATTCCAAAATTTGGTAAAAAAAAAAAATTAAAACATAGCGCCATTTTCTAAGACCCGTAGCGTCTCCATTTTTCGGGATCTGGGGCTGGTTGAGGGCTTATTTTTTGCGTGCCGGGCTGACGTTTTTATTGATACCATTTTGGGGTAGATCCGATGTTTTGATCGCCCGTTATTGCATTTTATTGCAATTTTGCAGCGACCAAAAAACGTAATTCTGGCGTTTAGAATTTTTTTCTCGTTACGCCGTTTACCGATCGGAATAATTCTTTTTTTATATTGATAGATCGGGCGATTCTGAACGCGGCGATACCAAATATGTGTATGTGGGTTTTTTTTATATATATTTTATTTTGAATGGGGCGAAAGGGGGGTGATTTAAACTTTTATATTTTTTTATTTTTTTTTATATTTTTAAAAACTTTTTTTTTTTACTTTTTGCATGCTTCTGTAGTCTCCATAGGAGACTAGAAGCAGCAACTATCCGATCGCCTCTGCTACATACAGGGGACGAGCAGGTCCCCTGCATGCAGCAGAAATGGTCCTGTGCTATGAGCGCCGACCACTAGGTGGCGCTCATAGCGACAAGATCATGACAACCACAGGCGTCTGCTGCAGACCCTGGGTTGTCATGCACGCCCATCGGCGACCCGCGATCACGTGACGGGGTCGCCGGTGGGCGGGGCTTATGACGCGCTACCCGGAAGCGCGCGTTAAATGCTGCTGTCGGAGATTGACAGCAGCATTTAACTGGTTAACAGCCGCGGGTGGATCGCGATTCCACCCGCGGCTGTTGCGGGCACATGTCAGCTGTAAGAATCAGCTGACATGTGCTCGGTTCAGTGAGGGCTCAGCGCCGGAGCCCTCACTGAACCGGCGGTACGCAAATATGCGTACTAATACGTCCCCGGTAAGTAAGGGGTTAACCCATGCTTTATTAAATTGTATTTATTTTGTTTTATCCTATGCTTCATTAAATTGTATTTATGTTGTTTTATCCTATGCTTTATTAAATTGTATTTATGTTGTTTTAACCTATGCTTTATTAAATTGTATTTTTGTTGTTTTATCCTATGCTTTATTACATTATATTTATGTTGTTTTAACATATGCTTTATTTAATTGTATTTATGTTGTTTTATCCTATGCTTTATTAAATTGTATTTATCTGGTTTTATCCTATGCTTTATTAAATTGTATTTATGTTGTTTTATCCTATGCTTTATTAAATTGTATTTATGTTGTTTTAACCTATGCTTTAATAAATTGTGTTTAGGTTGTTTTATCCTATGCTTTATTAAATTGTATTTATGTTGTTTTAACCCATGCTTTATTAAATTGTATTTATGTTGTTTATCCTATGCTTTATTAAATTTTATTTATTTTGATTTGTCCTATGCTTTATTAAATTGTATTTATGTTGTTTTAACCTATGCTTTATTAAATTGTATTTGTGTTGTTTTAGCCCATGCTTTATTAAATTGTATTTATGTTGTTTTGTCCTATGCTTTATTAAATTGTATTGATGTTGTTTTATCCCATGCTTTATTAAATTGTATTTATGTTGTTTTAACCTATGATTTATTAAATTGTATTTATGTTGTTTTGTACTATGCTTTATTAAATTGTATTTATGTTGTTTTAACCTATGATTTATTAAATTGTATTTATGTTGTTTTAACCCATGCTTTATTAAATTGTATTTATGTTGTTTTATCCTATGCTTTATTAAATTGTATTTATTTTGTTTTGTCTTATGCTTTATTAAATTGTATTTATGTTGTTTTAACCTATGATTTATTAAATTGTATTTATGTTGTTTTATCCTATGCTTTATTAAATTGTATTTTTGTTGTTTTAACCTATGATTTATTAAATTGTATTTATGTTGTTTTATCCTAAGCTTTATTAAATTGTATTTATGTTGTTTTAACCTATGATTTATTAAATTGTATTTATGTTGTTTTATCCTATGCTTTATTACATTTTGTTTATGTTGTTTTATCCCATGTTTTATTAAATTGTATTTATGTTGTTTTATCCTATGCTTTATTAAATTGTATTTATGTAGTTTTCTCCTATGCTTTATTAAATTGTATTTATGTTGTTTTATCCTATGCTTCATTAAATAGTGTTTATGTTATTTAATCCTATGCTTTATTAAATTGTATTTATGTTGTTTTCTCCTATGCTTTATTAAATTGTATTTATGTTGTTTTATCCTATGCTTTATTAAATTGTATTTATGTTGTTTTATCCTATGCTTTATTAAATTATATTTATGTTGTTTTAACCTATGCTTTATTAAATTGTATTTATGTTGTTTTATTCTATGCTTTATTAAATTGTATTTATGTTGTTTTAACCTATGCTTTATTAAATTGTATTTATGTTGTTTTATCCTATGCTTTATTAAATTGTATTGATGTGGTTTTATCCTATGCTTTATTAAATTGTATTTATGTTTTTTTATCCTATGCTTTATTAAATTGTATTTATGTTGTTTTAACCTATGCTTTATTAAATTGTATTTATGTTGTTTTATCCTATGCTTTATTAAATTGTATTTATGTTGTTTTAACCTATGCTTTATTAAATTGTATTTATGTTGTTTTATCCTATGCTTTATTAAATTGTATTTATGTGGTTTTATCCTATGCTTTATTAAATTGTATTTATGTTGTTTTATCCTATGCTTTATTAAATTGTATTTATCTGGTTTTATCCTATGCTTTATTAAATTGTTTTTATGTTGTTTTATCCTATGCTTTATTAAATTGTGTTTATGTTGTTTTATCCTATGCTTTATTAAATTGTATTTATGTTGTTTTATCCTATGCTTTATTAAATTGTGTTTATGTTGTTTTATCCTATGCTTTATTAAATTGTATTTATGTTGTTTTAACCTATGATTTATTAAATTGTATTTATGTTGTTTTATCCTATGCTTTATTAAATTGTATTATGTTGTTTTAACCTATGATTTATTAAATTGTATTTATGTTGTTTTATCCTATGCTTTATTAAATTTTGTTTATGTTGTTTTATCCCATGCTTTATTAAATTGTATTTATGTTGTTTTATCCTATGCTTTATTAAATTGTATTTATGTTGTTAAATCGTATGCTTTATTAAATTGTATTTATGTTGTTTTAACCTATGCTTTATTAAATTGTATTTATGTTGTTTTATCCTATGCTTTATTAAATTGTATTTATGTGGTTTTATCCTATGCTTTATTAAATTGTGTTTATGTTGTTTTATCCTATGCTTTATTAAATTGTATTTATGTTGTTTTAACCTATGATTTATTAAATTGTATTTATGTTGTTTTATCCTATGCTTTATTAAATTGTATTATGTTGTTTTAACCTATGATTTATTAAATTGTATTTATGTTGTTTTATCCTATGCTTTATTAAATTTTGTTTATGTTGTTTTATCCCATGCTTTATTAAATTGTATTTATGTTGTTTTATCCTATGCTTTATTAAATTGTATTTATGTTGTTAAATCGTATGCTTTATTAAATTGTATTTATGTTGTTTTAACCTATGCTTTATTAAATTGTATTTATGTTGTTTTATCCTATGCTTTATTAAATTGTATTTATGTGGTTTTGTCCTATGCTTTATTAAATTGTATTTATGTTGTTTTAACCCATGCTTCATTAAATTGCATTTATGCTGTTTTATCTTATGCTTTATTAAATTGTATTTATCTGGTTTTATCCTATGCTTTATTAAATAGTATTTATGTTGTTTTATCCTATGCTTTATTAAATTTTGTTTATGTTGTTTTATCCCATGCTTTATTAAATTGTATTTATGTTGTTTTATCCTATGCTTTATTAAATTGTATTTATGTTGTTTTCTCCAATGCTTTATTAAATTGTATTTATGTTGTTTTATCCTATGCTTCATTAAATTGTATTTATGTTATTTAATCCTATGCTTTATTAAATTGTATTTATTTTGTTTTCTCCTATGCTTTATTAAATTGTATTTATGTTGTTTTATCCTATGCTTCATTAAATTGTATTTATGTTGTTTTATCCTATGCTTTATTAAATTGTATTTATGTTGTTTTATCCTATGCTTTATTAAATTGTATTTATGTTGTTTTAACCTATGCTTTATTAAATTGTATTTATGTTGTTTTATCCTATGCTTTATTAAATTGTATTTATGTGGTTTTATCCTATGCTTTATTAAATTGTATTTATGTTGTTTTATCCTATGCTTTATTAAATTGTATTTATGTTGTTTTGTCCTATGCTTTATTAAATTGTATTTATCTGGTTTTATCCTATGCTTTATTAAATAGTATTTATGTTGTTTTATCCTATGCTTTATTAAATTGTATTTATCTGGTTTTATCCTATGCTTTATTAAATTGTTTTTATGTTGTTTTATCCTATGCTTTATTAAATTGTGTTTATGTTGTTTTATCCTATGCTTTATTAAATTGTATTTATGTTGTTTTATCCTATGCTTTATTAAATTGTGTTTATGTTGTTTTATCCTATGCTTTATTAAATTGTATTTATGTTGTTTTAACCCATGCTTTATTAAATTGTATTTATGTTGTTTTATCCTATGCTTTATTAAATTGTATTTATGTTGTTTTATCCTATGCTTTATTAAATTGTATTTATGTTGTTTTGTACTATGCTTTATTAAATTGTATTTATGTTGTTTTAACCCATGCTTTATTAAATTGTATTTGTGTTGTTTTAACCCATGCTTTATTAAATTATATTTATGTTGTTTTATCCTATGCTTTATTAAATTGTATTTATGTTGTTTTATCCTATGCTTTATTAAATTGTATTTATGTTGTTTTATCCTATGCTTTATAAAATTGTATTGATGTTGTTTTATCCCATGCTTTATTAAATTGTATTTATGTTGTTTTAACCTATGATTTATTAAATTGTATTTATGTTGCTTTGTACTATGCTTTATTAAATTGTATTTATGTTGTTTTAACCCATGCTTTATTAAATTGTATTTATGTTGTTTTATCCTATGCTTTATTAAATTGTATTTATTTTGTTTTGTCCTATGCTTTATTAAATTGTATTTATGTTGTTTTAACCTATGATTTATTAAATTGTATTTATGTTGTTTTATCCTATGCTTTATTAAATTGTATTTATGTTGTTTTAACCTATGATTTATTAAATTGTATTTATGCTGTTTTATCCTATGCTTTATTAAATTGTATTTATGTTGTTTTAACCTATGATTTATTAAATTGTATTTATGTTGTTTTATCCTATGCTTTATTAAATTTTGTTTATGTTGTTTTATCCCATGCTTTATTAAAATGTATTTATGTTGTTTTATCCTATGCTTTATTAAATTGTATTTATGTTGTTTTCTCCTATGCTTTATTAAATTGTATTTATGTTGTTTTATCCTATGCTTTATTAAAATGTATTTATGTTGTTTTGTACTATGCTTTAATAAATTGTATTTATGTTGTTTTAACCCATGCTTTCTTAAATTGTATTTATGTTGTTTTATCCTATGCTTTATTAAATTGTATTTATTTTGTTTTGTCCTATGCTTTATTAAATTGTATTTATATTGTTTTAACCTATGCTTTATTAAATTGTATTTGTGTTGTCTTAACCCATGCTTTATTAAATTGTATTTATGTTGTTTTATCCTATGCTTTATTAAATTGTATTTATTTTGTTTTGTCCTATGCTTTATTAAATTGTATTTATGTTGTTTTAACCTATGATTTATTAAATTGTATTTATGTTGTTTTATCCTATGCTTTATTAAATTGTATTTATGTTGTTTTAACCTATGATTTATTAAATTGTATTTATGCTGTTTTATCCTATGCTTTATTAAATTGTATTTATGTTGTTTTAACCTATGATTTATTAAATTGTATTTATGTTGTTTTATCCTATGCTTTATTAAATTTTGTTTATGTTGTTTTATCCCATGCTTTATTAAAATGTATTTATGTTGTTTTATCCTATGCTTTATTAAATTGTATTTATGTTGTTTTCTCCTATGCTTTATTAAATTGTATTTATGTTGTTTTATCCTATGCTTTATTAAAATGTATTTATGTTGTTTTGTACTATGCTTTAATAAATTGTATTTATGTTGTTTTAACCCATGCTTTATTAAATTGTATTTATTTTGTTTTATCCTATGCTTCATTAAATTGTATTTATGTTGTTTTATCCTATGCTTTATTAAATTGTATTTATGTTGTTTTAACCTATGCTTTATTAAATTGTATTTTTGTTGTTTTATCCTATGCTTTATTACATTATATTTATGTTGTTTTAACCTATGCTTTATTTAATTGTATTTATGTTGTTTTATCCTATGCTTTATTAAATTGTATTTATCTGGTTTTATCCTATGCTTTATTAAATTGTATTTATGTTGTTTTATCCTATGCTTTATTAAATTGTATTTATGTTGTTTTAACCTATGCTTTAATAAATTGTGTTTAGGTTGTTTTATCCTATGCTTTATTAAATTGTATTTATGTTGTTTTAACCCATGCTTTATTAAATTGTATTTATGTTGTTTATCCTATGCTTTATTAAATTTTATTTATTTTGTTTTGTCCTATGCTTTATTAAATTGTATTTATGTTGTTTTAACCTATGCTTTATTAAATTGTATTTGTGTTGTTTTAGCCCATGCTTTATTAAATTGTATTTATGTTGTTTTGTCCTATGCTTTATTAAATTGTATTGATGTTGTTTTATCCCATGCTTTATTAAATTGTATTTATGTTGTTTTAACCTATGATTTATTAAATTGTATTTATGTTGTTTTGTACTATGCTTTATTAAATTGTATTTATGTTGTTTTAACCTATGATTTATTAAATTGTATTTATGTTGTTTTAACCCATGCTTTATTAAATTGTATTTATGTTGTTTTATCCTATGCTTTATTAAATTGTATTTATTTTGTTTTGTCTTATGCTTTATTAAATTGTATTATGTTGTTTTAACCTATGATTTATTAAATTGTATTTATGTTGTTTTATCCTATGCTTTATTAAATTGTATTTTTGTTGTTTTAACCTATGATTTATTAAATTGTATTTATGTTGTTTTATCCTAAGCTTTATTAAATTGTATTTATGTTGTTTTAACCTATGATTTATTAAATTGTATTTATGTTGTTTTATCCTATGCTTTATTACATTTTGTTTATGTTGTTTTATCCCATGTTTTATTAAATTGTATTTATGTTGTTTTATCCTATGCTTTATTAAATTGTATTTATGTAGTTTTCTCCTATGCTTTATTAAATTGTATTTATGTTGTTTTATCCTATGCTTCATTAAATAGTATTTATGTTATTTAATCCTATGCTTTATTAAATTGTATTTATGTTGTTTTCTCCTATGCTTTATTAAATTGTATTTATGTTGTTTTATCCTATGCTTTATTAAATTGTATTTATGTTGTTTTATCCTATGCTTTATTAAATTATATTTATGTTGTTTTAACCTATGCTTTATTAAATTGTATTTATGTTGTTTTATTCTATGCTTTATTAAATTGTATTTATGTTGTTTTAACCTATGCTTTATTAAATTGTATTTATGTTGTTTTATCCTATGCTTTATTAAATTGTATTGATGTGGTTTTATCCTATGCTTTATTAAATTGTATTTATGTTTTTTTATCCTATGCTTTATTAAATTGTATTTATGTTGTTTTAACCTATGCTTTATTAAATTGTATTTATGTTGTTTTATCCTATGCTTTATTAAATTGTATTTATGTTGTTTTAACCTATGCTTTATTAAATTGTATTTATGTTGTTTTATCCTACGCTTTATTAAATTGTATTTATGTGGTTTTATCCTATGCTTTATTAAATTGTATTTATGTTGTTTTATCCTATGCTTTATTAAATTGTATTTATGTTGTTTTGTCCTATGCTTTATTAAATTGTATTTATGTTGTTTTAACCCATGCTTCATTAAATTGCATTTATGTTGTTTTATCTTATGCTTTATTAAATTCTATTTATCTGGTTTTATCCTATGCTTTATTAAATTGTATTTATGTTGTTTTATCCTATGCTTTATTAAATTGTATTTATCTGGTTTTATCCTATGCTTTATTAAATTGTTTTTATGTTGTTTTATCCTATGCTTTATTAAATTGTGTTTATGTTGTTTTATCCTATGCTTTATTAAATTGTATTTATGTTGTTTTATCCTATGCTTTATTAAATTGTGTTTATGTTGTTTTATCCTATGCTTTATTAAATTGTATTTATGTTGTTTTAACCTATGATTTATTAAATTGTATTTATGTTGTTTTATCCTATGCTTTATTAAATTGTATTATGTTGTTTTAACCTATGATTTATTAAATTGTATTTATGTTGTTTTATCCTATGCTTTATTAAATTTTGTTTATGTTGTTTTATCCCATGCTTTATTAAATTGTATTTATGTTGTTTTATCCTATGCTTTATTAAATTGTATTTATGTTGTTTTCTCCAATGCTTTATTAAATTGTATTTATGTTGTTTTATCCTATGCTTCATTAAATTGTATTTATGTTATTTAATCCTATGCTTTATTAAATTGTATTTATTTTGTTTTCTCCTATGCTTTATTAAATTGTATTTATGTTGTTTTATCCTATGCTTCATTAAATTGTATTTATGTTGTTTTATCCTATGCTTTATTAAATTGTATTTATGTTGTTAAATCGTATGCTTTATTAAATTGTATTTATGTTGTTTTAACCTATGCTTTATTAAATTGTATTTATGTTGTTTTATCCTATGCTTTATTAAATTGTATTTATGTGGTTTTATCCTATGCTTTATTAAATTGTATTTATGTTGTTTTATCCTATGCTTTATTAAATTGTATTTATGTTGTTTTGTCCTATGCTTTATTAAATTGTATTTATGTTGTTTTAACCCATGCTTCATTAAATTGCATTTATGTTGTTTTATCTTATGCTTTATTAAATTGTATTTATCTGGTTTTATCCTATGCTTTATTAAATAGTATTTATGTTGTTTTATCCTATGCTTTATTAAATTGTATGTATCTGGTTTTATCCTATGCTTTATTAAATTGTTTTTATGTTGTTTTATCCTATGCTTTATTAAATTGTGTTTATGTTGTTTTATCCTATGCTTTATTAAATTGTATTTATGTTGTTTTATCCTATGCTTTATTAAATTGTGTTTATGTTGTTTTATCCTATGCTTTATTAAATTGTATTTATGTTGTTTTAACCTATGATTTATTAAATTGTATTTATGTTGTTTTATCCTATGCTTTATTAAATTGTATTATGTTGTTTTAACCTATGATTTATTAAATTGTATTTATGTTGTTTTATCCTATGCTTTATTAAATTTTGTTTATGTTGTTTTATCCCATGCTTTATTAAATTGTATTTATGTTGTTTTATCCTATGCTTTATTAAATTGTATTTATGTTGTTTTCTCCAATGCTTTATTAAATTGTATTTATGTTGTTTTATCCTATGCTTCATTAAATTGTATTTATGTTATTTAATCCTATGCTTTATTAAATTGTATTTATTTTGTTTTCTCCTATGCTTTATTAAATTGTATTTATGTTGTTTTATCCTATGCTTCATTAAATTGTATTTATGTTGTTTTATCCTATGCTTTATTAAATTGTATTTATGTTGTTAAATCGTATGCTTTATTAAATTGTATTTATGTTGTTTTAACCTATGCTTTATTAAATTGTATTTATGTTGTTTTATCCTATGCTTTATTAAATTGTATTTATGTGGTTTTATCCTATGCTTTATTAAATTGTATTTATGTTGTTTTATCCTATGCTTTATTAAATTGTATTTATGTTGTTTTGTCCTATGCTTTATTAAATTGTATTTATGTTGTTTTAACCCATGCTTCATTAAATTGCATTTATGTTGTTTTATCTTATGCTTTATTAAATTGTATTTATCTGGTTTTATCCTATGCTTTATTAAATAGTATTTATGTTGTTTTATCCTATGCTTTATTAAATTTTGTTTATGTTGTTTTATCCCATGCTTTATTAAATTGTATTTATGTTGTTTTATCCTATGCTTTATTAAATTGTATTTATGTTGTTTTCTCCAATGCTTTATTAAATTGTATTTATGTTGTTTTATCCTATGCTTCATTAAATTGTATTTATGTTATTTAATCCTATGCTTTATTAAATTGTATTTATTTTGTTTTCTCCTATGCTTTATTAAATTGTATTTATGTTGTTTTATCCTATGCTTCATTAAATTGTATTTATGTTGTTTTATCCTATGCTTTATTAAATTCTATTTATGTTGTTTTATCCTATGCTTTATTAAATTGTATTTATGTTGTTTTAACCTATGCTTTATTAAATTGTATTTATGTTGTTTTATCCTATGCTTTATTAAATTGTATTTATGTGGTTTTATCCTATGCTTTATTAAATTGTATTTATGTTGTTTTATCCTATGCTTTATTAAATTGTATTTATGTTGTTTTGTCCTATGCTTTATTAAATTGTATTTATCTGGTTTTATCCTATGCTTTATTAAATAGTATTTATGTTGTTTTATCCTATGCTTTATTAAATTGTATTTATCTGGTTTTATCCTATGCTTTATTAAATTGTTTTTATGTTGTTTTATCCTATGCTTTATTAAATTGTGTTTATGTTGTTTTATCCTATGCTTTATTAAATTGTATTTATGTTGTTTTATCCTATGCTTTATTAAATTGTGTTTATGTTGTTTTATCCTATGCTTTATTAAATTGTATTTATGTTGTTTTAACCCATGCTTTATTAAATTGTATTTATGTTGTTTTATCCTATGCTTTATTAAATTGTATTTATGTTGTTTTATCCTATGCTTTATTAAATTGTATTTATGTTGTTTTGTACTATGCTTTATTAAATTGTATTTATGTTGTTTTAACCCATGCTTTATTAAATTGTATTTGTGTTGTTTTAACCCATGCTTTATTAAATTATATTTATGTTGTTTTATCCTATGCTTTATTAAATTGTATTTATGTTGTTTTATCCTATGCTTTATTAAATTGTATTTATGTTGTTTTATCCTATGCTTTATAAAATTGTATTGATGTTGTTTTATCCCATGCTTTATTAAATTGTATTTATGTTGTTTTAACCTATGATTTATTAAATTGTATTTATGTTGCTTTGTACTATGCTTTATTAAATTGTATTTATGTTGTTTTAACCCATGCTTTATTAAATTGTATTTATGTTGTTTTATCCTATGCTTTATTAAATTGTATTTATTTTGTTTTGTCCTATGCTTTATTAAATTGTATTTATGTTGTTTTAACCTATGATTTATTAAATTGTATTTATGTTGTTTTATCCTATGCTTTATTAAATTGTATTTATGTTGTTTTAACCTATGATTTATTAAATTGTATTTATGCTGTTTTATCCTATGCTTTATTAAATTGTATTTATGTTGTTTTAACCTATGATTTATTAAATTGTATTTATGTTGTTTTATCCTATGCTTTATTAAATTTTGTTTATGTTGTTTTATCCCATGCTTTATTAAAATGTATTTATGTTGTTTTATCCTATGCTTTATTAAATTGTATTTATGTTGTTTTCTCCTATGCTTTATTAAATTGTATTTATGTTGTTTTATCCTATGCTTTATTAAAATGTATTTATGTTGTTTTGTACTATGCTTTAATAAATTGTATTTATGTTGTTTTAACCCATGCTTTCTTAAATTGTATTTATGTTGTTTTATCCTATGCTTTATTAAATTGTATTTATTTTGTTTTGTCCTATGCTTTATTAAATTGTATTTATATTGTTTTAACCTATGCTTTATTAAATTGTATTTGTGTTGTCTTAACCCATGCTTTATTAAATTGTATTTAAATTGTTTTATCCTATGCTTTATTAAATTGTATTTATGTTGTTTTATCCTATGCTTTATTAAATTTTATTGATGTTGTTTATCCCATTCTTTATTAAATTGTTTTTATGTTGTTTTAACCTATGATTTATTAAATTGTATTTATGTTGTTTTGTACTATGCTTTATTAAATTGTATTTATGTTGTTTTATCCTATGCTTTATTAAATTGTATTTATGTTGTTTTAACCTATGCTTTATTAAATTGTATTTATGTTGTTTTATCCTATGCTTTATTAAATTGTATTTATGTGGTTTTATCCTATGCTTTATTAAATTGTATTTATGTTGCTTTATCCTATGCTTTATTAAATTGTATTTATGTTGTTTTGTCCTATGCTTTATTAAATTGTATTTATGTTGTTTTAACCCATGCTTCATTAAATTGCATTTATGTTGTTTTATCTTATGCTTTATTAAATTGTATTTATCTGGTTTTATCCTATGCTTTATTAAATAGTATTTATGTTGTTTTATCCTATGCTTTATTAAATTGTTTTTATGTTGTGTTATCCTATGCTTTATTAAATTGTGTTTATGTTGTTTTATCCTATGCTTTATTAAATTGTATTTATGTTGTTTTATCCTATGCTTTATTAAATTGTGTTATGTTGTTTTATCCTATGCTTTATTAAATTGTATTTATGTTGTTTTAACCCATGCTTTATTAAATTGTATTTATGTTGTTTTATCCTATGCTTTATTAAATTGTATTTATGTTGTTTTATCCTATGCTTTATTAAATTGTATTTATGTTGTTTTGTACTATGCTTTATTAAATTGTATTTATGTTGTTTTAACCCATGCTTTATTAAATTGTATTTGTGTTGTTTTAACCCATGCTTTATTAAATTATATTTATGTTGTTTTATCCTATGCTTTATTAAATTGTATTTATGTTGTTTTATCCTATGCTTTATTAAATTGTATTTATGTTGTTTTATCCTATGCTTTATAAAATTGTATTGATGTTGTTTTATCCCAAGCTTTATTAAATTGTATTTATGTTGTTTTAACCTATGATTTATTAAATTGTATTTATGTTGCTTTGTACTATGCTTTATTAAATTGTATTTATGTTGTTTTAACCCATGCTTTATTAAATTGTATTTATGTTGTTTTATCCTATGCTTTATTAAATTGTATTGATGTTGTTTTATCCCATGCTTTATTAAATTGTATTTATGTTGTTTTAACCTATGATTTATTAAATTGTATTTATGTTGTTTTGTACTATGCTTTATTAAATTGTATTTATGTTGTTTTAACCTATGATTTATTAAATTGTATTTATGTTGTTTTAACCCATGCTTTATTAAATTGTATTTATGTTGTTTTATCCTATGCTTTATTAAATTGTATTTATTTTGTTTTGTCTTATGCTTTATTAAATTGTATTTATGTTGTTTTAACCTATGATTTATTAAATTGTATTTATGTTGTTTTATCCTATGCTTTATTAAATTGTATTTTTGTTGTTTTAACCTATGATTTATTAAATTGTATTTATGTTGTTTTATCCTAAGCTTTATTAAATTGTATTTATGTTGTTTTAACCTATGATTTATTAAATTGTATTTATGTTGTTTTATCCTATGCTTTATTACATTTTGTTTATGTTGTTTTATCCCATGTTTTATTAAACTGTATTTATGTTGTTTTATCCTATGCTTTATTAAATTGTATTTATGTAGTTTTCTCCTATGCTTTATTAAATTGTATTTATGTTGTTTTATCCTATGCTTCATTAAATAGTATTTATGTTATTTAATCCTATGCTTTATTAAATTGTATTTATGTTGTTTTCTCCTATGCTTTATTAAATTGTATTTATGTTGTTTTATCCTATGCTTTATTAAATTGTATTTATGTTGTTTTATCCTATGCTTTATTAAATTATATTTATGTTGTTTTAACCTATGCTTTATTAAATTGTATTTATGTTGTTTTATTCTATGCTTTATTAAATTGTATTTATGTTGTTTTAACCTATGCTTTATTAAATTGTATTTATGTGGTTTTATCCTATGCTTTATTAAATTGTATTTATGTTGTTTTATCCTATGCTTTATTAAATTGTATTTATGTTGTTTTGTCCTATGCTTTATTAAATTGTATTTATGTTGTTTTAACCCATGCTTCATTAAATTGCATTTATGTTGTTTTATCTTATGCTTTATTAAATTCTATTTATCTGGTTTTATCCTATGCTTTATTAAATTGTATTTATGTTGTTTTATCCTATGCTTTATTAAATTGTATTTATCTGGTTTTATCCTATGCTTTATTAAATTGTTTTTATGTTGTTTTATCCTATGCTTTATTAAATTGTGTTTATGTTGTTTTATCCTATGCTTTATTAAATTGTATTTATGTTGTTTTATCCTATGCTTTATTAAATTGTGTTTATGTTGTTTTATCCTATGCTTTATTAAATTGTATTTATGTTGTTTTAACCTATGATTTATTAAATTGTATTTATGTTGTTTTATCCTATGCTTTATTAAATTGTATTATGTTGTTTTAACCTATGATTTATTAAATTGTATTTATGTTGTTTTATCCTATGCTTTATTAAATTTTGTTTATGTTGTTTTATCCCATGCTTTATTAAATTGTATTTATGTTGTTTTATCCTATGCTTTATTAAATTGTATTTATGTTGTTTTCTCCAATGCTTTATTAAATTGTATTTATGTTGTTTTATCCTATGCTTCATTAAATTGTATTTATGTTATTTAATCCTATGCTTTATTAAATTGTATTTATTTTGTTTTCTCCTATGCTTTATTAAATTGTATTTATGTTGTTTTATCCTATGCTTCATTAAATTGTATTTATGTTGTTAAATCGTATGCTTTATTAAATTGTATTTATGTTGTTTTAACCTATGCTTTATTAAATTGTATTTATGTTGTTTTATCCTATGCTTTATTAAATTGTATTTATGTGGTTTTATCCTATGCTTTATTAAATTGTATTTATGTTGTTTTATCCTATGCTTTATTAAATTGTATTTATGTTGTTTTGTCCTATGCTTTATTAAATTGTATTTATGTTGTTTTAACCCATGCTTCATTAAATTGCATTTATGTTGTTTTATCTTATGCTTTATTAAATTGTATTTATCTGGTTTTATCCTATGCTTTATTAAATAGTATTTATGTTGTTTTATCCTATGCTTTATTAAATTGTATTTATCTGGTTTTATCCTATGCTTTATTAAATTGTTTTTATGTTGTTTTATCCTATGCTTTATTAAATTGTGTTTATGTTGTTTTATCCTATGCTTTATTAAATTGTATTTATGTTGTTTTATCCTATGCTTTATTAAATTGTGTTTATGTTGTTTTATCCTATGCTTTATTAAATTGTATTTATGTTGTTTTAACCTATGATTTATTAAATTGTATTTATGTTGTTTTATCCTATGCTTTATTAAATTGTATTATGTTGTTTTAACCTATGATTTATTAAATTGTATTTATGTTGTTTTATCCTATGCTTTAATAAATTTTGTTTATGTTGTTTTATCCCATGCTTTATTAAATTGTATTTATGTTGTTTTATCCTATGCTTTATTAAATTGTATTTATGTTGTTTTCTCCAATGCTTTATTAAATTGTATTTATGTTGTTTTATCCTATGCTTCATTAAATTGTATTTATGTTATTTAATCCTATGCTTTATTAAATTGTATTTATTTTGTTTTCTCCTATGCTTTATTAAATTGTATTTATGTTGTTTTATCCTATGCTTCATTAAATTGTATTTATGTTGTTTTATCCTATGCTTTATTAAATTGTATTTATGTTGTTAAATCGTATGCTTTATTAAATTGTATTCATGTTGTTTTAACCTATGCTTTATTAAATTGTATTTATGTTGTTTTATCCTATGCTTTATTAAATTGTATTTATGTGGTTTTATCCTATGCTTTATTAAATTGTATTTATGTTGTTTTATCCTATGCTTTATTAAATTGTATTTATGTTGTTTTGTCCTATGCTTTATTAAATTGTATTTATGTTGTTTTAACCCATGCTTCATTAAATTGCATTTATGTTGTTTTATCTTATGCTTTATTAATTTGTATTTATCTGGTTTTATCCTATGCTTTATTAAATAGTATTTATGTTGTTTTATCCTATGCTTTATTAAATTTTGTTTATGTTGTTTTATCCCATGCTTTATTAAATTGTATTTATGTTGTTTTATCCTATGCTTTATTAAATTGTATTTATGTTGTTTTCTCCAATGCTTTATTAAATTGTATTTATGTTGTTTTATCCTATGCTTCATTAAATTGTATTTATGTTATTTAATCCTATGCTTTATTAAATTGTATTTATTTTGTTTTCTCCTATGCTTTATTAAATTGTATTTATGTTGTTTTATCCTATGCTTCATTAAATTGTATTCATGTTGTTTTATCCTATGCTTTATTAAATTGTATTTATGTTGTTTTATCCTATGCTTTATTAAATTGTATTTATGTTGTTTTAACCTATGCTTTATTAAATTGTATTTATGTTGTTTTATCCTATGCTTTATTAAATTGTATTTATGTGGTTTTATCCTATGCTTTATTAAATTGTATTTATGTTGTTTTATCCTATGCTTTATTAAATTGTATTTATGTTGTTTTGTCCTATGCTTTATTAAATTGTATTTATCTGGTTTTATCCTATGCTTTATTAAATAGTATTTATGTTGTTTTATCCTATGCTTTATTAAATTGTATTTATCTGGTTTTATCCTATGCTTTATTAAATTGTTTTTATGTTGTTTTATCCTATGCTTTATTAAATTGTGTTTATGTTGTTTTATCCTATGCTTTATTAAATTGTATTTATGTTGTTTTATCCTATGCTTTATTAAATTGTGTTTATGTTGTTTTATCCTATGCTTTATTAAATTGTATTTATGTTGTTTTAACCCATGCTTTATTAAATTGTATTTATGTTGTTTTATCCTATGCTTTATTAAATTGTATTTATGTTGTTTTATCCTATGCTTTATTAAATTGTATTTATGTTGTTTTGTACTATGCTTTATTAAATTGTATTTATGTTGTTTTAACCCATGCTTTATTAAATTGTATTTGTGTTGTTTTAACCCATGCTTTATTAAATTATATTTATGTTGTTTTATCCTATGCTTTATTAAATTGTATTTATGTTGTTTTATCCTATGCTTTATTAAATTGTATTTATGTTGTTTTATCCTATGCTTTATAAAATTGTATTGATGTTGTTTTATCCCATGCTTTATTAAATTGTATTTATGTTGTTTTAACCTATGATTTATTAAATTGTATTTATGTTGCTTTGTACTATGCTTTATTAAATTGTATTTATGTTGTTTTAACCCATGCTTTATTAAATTGTATTTATGTTGTTTTATCCTATGCTTTATTAAATTGTATTTATTTTGTTTTGTCCTATGCTTTATTAAATTGTATTTATGTTGTTTTAACCTATGATTTATTAAATTGTATTTATGTTGTTTTATCCTATGCTTTATTAAATTGTATTTATGTTGTTTTAACCTATGATTTATTAAATTGTATTTATGCTGTTTTATCCTATGCTTTATTAAATTGTATTTATGTTGTTTTAACCTATGATTTATTAAATTGTATTTATGTTGTTTTATCCTATGCTTTATTAAATTTTGTTTATGTTGTTTTATCCCATGCTTTATTAAAATGTATTTATGTTGTTTTATCCTATGCTTTATTAAATTGTATTTATGTTGTTTTCTCCTATGCTTTATTAAATTGTATTTATGTTGTTTTATCCTATGCTTTATTAAAATGTATTTATGTTGTTTTGTACTATGCTTTAATAAATTGTATTTATGTTGTTTTAACCCATGCTTTCATAAATTGTATTTATGTTGTTTTATCCTATGCTTTATTAAATTGTATTTATTTTGTTTTGTCCTATGCTTTATTAAATTGTATTTATATTGTTTTAACCTATGCTTTATTAAATTGTATTTGTGTTGTCTTAACCCATGCTTTATTAAATTGTATTTAAATTGTTTTATCCTATGCTTTATTAAATTGTATTTATGTTGTTTTATCCTATGCTTTATTAAATTTTATTGATGTTGTTTATCCCATTCTTTATTAAATTGTTTTTATGTTGTTTTAACCTATGCTTTATTAAATCGTATTTATGTTGTTTTATCCTATGCTTTATTAAATTGTATTTATGTGGTTTTATCCTATGCTTTATTAAATTGTATTTATGTTGCTTTATCCTATGCTTTATTAAATTGTATTTATGTTGTTTTGTCCTATGCTTTATTAAATTGTATTTATGTTGTTTTAACCCATGCTTCATTAAATTGCATTTATGTTGTTTTATCTTATGCTTTATTAAATTGTATTTATCTGGTTTTATCCTATGCTTTATTAAATAGTATTTATGTTGTTTTATCCTATGCTTTATTAAATTGTTTTTATGTTGTGTTATCCTATGCTTTATTAAATTGTGTTTATGTTGTTTTATCCTATGCTTTATTAAATTGTATTTATGTTGTTTTATCCTATGCTTTATTAAATTGTGTTATGTTGTTTTATCCTATGCTTTATTAAATTGTATTTATGTTGTTTTAACCCATGCTTTATTAAATTGTATTTATGTTGTTTTATCCTATGCTTTATTAAATTGTATTTATGTTGTTTTATCCTATGCTTTATTAAATTGTATTTATGTTGTTTTGTACTATGCTTTATTAAATTGTATTTATGTTGTTTTAACCCATGCTTTATTAAATTGTATTTGTGTTGTTTTAACCCATGCTTTATTAAATTATATTTATGTTGTTTTATCCTATGCTTTATTAAATTGTATTTATGTTGTTTTATCCTATGCTTTATTAAATTGTATTTATGTTGTTTTATCCTATGCTTTATAAAATTGTATTGATGTTGTTTTATCCCAAGCTTTATTAAATTGTATTTATGTTGTTTTAACCTATGATTTATTAAATTGTATTTATGTTGCTTTGTACTATGCTTTATTAAATTGTATTTATGTTGTTTTAACCCATGCTTTATTAAATTGTATTTATGTTGTTTTATCCTATGCTTTATTAAATTGTATTTATTTTGTTTTGTCCTATGCTTTATTAAATTGTATTTATGTTGTTTTAACCTATGATTTATTAAATTGTATTTATGTTGTTTTATCCTATGCTTTATTAAATTGTATTTATGTTGTTTTAACCTATGATTTATTAAATTGTATTTATGCTGTTTTATCCTATGCTTTATTAAATTGTATTTATGTTGTTTTAACCTATGATTTATTAAATTGTATTTATGTTGTTTTATCCTATGCTTTATTAAATTTTGTTTATGTTGTTTTATCCCATGCTTTATTAAAATGTATTTATGTTGTTTTATCCTATGCTTTATTAAATTGTATTTATGTTGTTTTCTCCTATGCTTTATTAAATTGTATTTATGTTGTTTTATCCTATGCTTTATTAAAATGTATTTATGTTGTTTTGTACTATGCTTTAATAAATTGTATTTATGTTGTTTTAACCCATGCTTTCTTAAATTGTATTTATGTTGTTTTATCCTAGGCTTTATTAAATTGTATTTATTTTGTTTTGTCCTATGCTTTATTAAATTGTATTTATATTGTTTTAACCTATGCTTTATTAAATTGTATTTGTGTTGTCTTAACCCATGCTTTATTAAATTGTATTTAAATTGTTTTATCCTATGCTTTATTAAATTGTATTTATGTTGTTTTATCCTATGCTTTATTAAATTGTATTTATGTTGTTTTATCCTATGCTTTATTAAATTTTATTGATGTTGTTTATCCCATTCTTTATTAAATTGTTTTTATGTTGTTTTAACCTATGATTTATTAAATTGTATTTATGTTGCTTTGTACTATGCTTTATTAAATTGTATTTATGTTGTTTTAACCCATGCTTTATTAAATTGTATTTATGTTGTTTTATCCTATGCTTTATTAAATTGTATTTATGTTTTTTAATCCTATGCTTTATTAAATTTTATTGATGTTGTTTTATCCCATGCTTTATTAAATTGTATTTATGTTGTTTTAACCTATGATTTATTAAATTGTATTTATGTTGTTTTGTACTATGCTTTATTAAATTGTATTTATGTTGTTTTAACCCATGCTTTATTAAATTGTATTTATGTTGTTTTATCCTATGCTTTATTAAATTGTATTTATTTTGTTTTGTCTTATGCTTTATTAAATTGTATTTATGTTGTTTTAAGCTATGATTTATTAAATTGTATTTATGTTGTTTAATCCTATGCTTTATTAAATTGTATTTATGTTGTTTTAACCTAAGATTTATTAAATTGTATTTATGTTGTTTTATCCTATGCTTTATTAAATTGTATTTATGTTGTTTTAACCTATGATTTATTAAATTTTATTTATGTTGTTTTATCCTATGCTTTATTAAATTTTGTTTATGTTGTTTTATCCCATGCTTTATTAAATTGTATTTATGTTGTTTTATCCTATGCTTTATTAAATTGTATTAATGTTGTTTTCTCCTATGCTTTATTAAATTGCATTTATGTTGTTTTATCCTATGCTTCATTAAATTGTATTTATGTTATTTTATCCTTTGCTTTATTAAATTGTATTTATGTTGTTTTCTCCTATGCTTTATTAAATTGTATTTATGTTGTTTTATCCTATGCTTCATTAAATTGTATTTATGTTGTTTTATCCTATGCTTTATTAAATTGTATTTATGTTGTTTTAACCTATGCTTTATTAAATTGTATTTTTGTTGTTTTATCCTATGCTTTATTACATTGTATTTATGTTGTTTTAACCTATGCTTTATTAAATTGTATTTATGTTGTTTTATCCTATGCTTTATTAAATTGTATTTATGTGGTTTTATCCTATGCTTTATTAAATTGTATTTATGTTGTTTTATCCTATGCTTTATTAAATTGTATTTATGTAGTTTCGTCCTATGCTTTATTAAATTGTATTTATGTTGTTTTAACCCATGCTTCATTAAATTGTATTTATGTTGTTTTATCCTATGCTTTATTAAATTGTATTTATGTTGTTTTATCCTATGCTTTAATAAATTGTATTTATGTTGTTTTATCCTATGCTTTATTTAATTGTATTTATGTTGTTTTATCTTATGCTTTATTAAATTGTATTTATGTTGTTTTATCCTATACTTTATTAAATTGTATTTATGTTTTATCCTATGCTTTATTAAATTGTATTCATGTCGTTTTATCCTATGCTTTATTAAATTGTATTTATGTTGTTTTATCGTATGCTTTATTAAACTGCATTTATGTTGCTTTATCCTATGCTTTATTAAATTGTATTTATGTTGTTTTATCCTATGCTTTATTAAATTGTGTTTATTTTGTTTTATCCTATGCTTTATTAAATTGTATTTATGTTGTTTTAACCCATGCTTTATTAAATTGTATTTATGTTGTTTTATCCTATGCTTTATTAAATTGTATTTATGTTGTTTTATCCTATGCTTTATTAAATTGTATTTATGTTGTTTTGTACTATGCTTTATTAAATTGTATTTATGTTGTTTTAACCCATGCTTTATTAAATTGTATTTATGTTGTTTTATCCTATGCTTTATTAAATTGTATTTATTTTGTTTTGTCCTATGCTTTATTAAATTGTATTTATGTTGTTTTAACCTATGCTTTATTAAATTGTATTTATGTTGTTTTATCCTATGCTTTATTAAATTGTATTTATATTGTTTTAAACTATGATTTATTAAATTGTATTTATGTTGTTTTATCCTATGCATTATTAAATTTTGTTTATGTTGTTTTATCCCATGCTTTATTAAATTGTATTTATGTTGTTTTATCCTATGCTTTATTAAATTGTATTTATGTTGTTTTCTCCTATGCTTTATTAAATTGTATTTATGTTGTTTTAACCCATGCTTTATTAAATTGTATTTATGTTGTTTTATCCTATGCTTTATTAAATTGTATTTATGTTGTTTTAACCTATGATTTATTAAATTGTATTTATGTTGTTTTATCCTATGCTTTATTAAATTTTGTTTATGTTGTTTTATCCCATGCTTTATTAAATTGTATTTATGTTGTTTTATCCTATGCTTTATTAAATTGTATTTATGTTGTTTTCTCCTATGCTTTATTAAATTGTATTTATGTTGTTTTATCCTATGCTTCATTAAATTGTATTTATGTTATTTAATCCTATGCTTTATTAAATTGTATTTATGTTGTTTTCTCCTATGCTTTATAAATTGTATTTATGTTGTTTTATCCTATGCTTCATTAATTGTATTTATGTTGTTTTATCCTATGCTTTATTAAATTGTATTTATGTTGTTTTATCCTATGCTTTATTAAATTGTATTTATGTTGTTTTAACCTATGCTTAATTAAATTGTATTTATGTTGTTTTGTCCTATGCTTTATTAAATTGTATTTAAGTTGTTTTAACCTATGCTTTATTAAAATGTATTTATGTTGTTTTATCCTATGCTTTATTAAATTGTATTTATGTGGTTTTATCCTATGCTTTATTAAATTGTATTTATGTTGTTTTATCCTATGCTTTATTAAATTGTATTTATGTTGTTTTGTCCTATGCTTTATTAAATTGTATTTATGTTGTTTTAACCCATGCTTCATTAAATTGCATTTATGTTGTTTTATCTTATGCTTTATTAAATTGTATTTATGTTGTTTTATCCTATGCTTTATTAAATTGTATTTATGTTGTTTTATCCTATGCTTTATTAAATTGTATTTGTCTGGTTTTATCCTATGCTTTATTAAATTGTTTTTATGTTGTTTTATCCTATGCTTTATTAAATTGTATTATGTTATTTTATCCTATGCTTTATTAAATTGTATTATGTTGTTTTATCCTATGCTTTATTAAATTGTATTTATGTTGTTTTATCCTATGCTTTATTAAATTGTATTTATGTTGTTTTATCCTATGCTTTATTAAATTGTATTTATGTTGTTTTGTACTATGCTTTATTAAATTGTATTTATGTTGTTTTAACCTATGATTTATTAAATTGTATTTATGTTGTTTTATCCTATGCTTTATTAAATTGTATTTATGTTGTTTTAACCTATGATTTATTAAATTGTATTTATGTTGTTTTATCCTATGCTTTATTAAATTGTATTTATGTTGTTTTAACCTATGATTTATTAAATTGTATTTATGTTGTTTTATCCTATGCTTTATTAAATTTTGTTTATGTTGTTTTATCCCATGCTTTATTAAATTGTATTTATGTTGTTTTATCCTATGCTTTATTAAATTGTATTTATGTTGTTTTCTCCTATGCTTTATTAAATTGTATTTATGTTGTATTTTCCTATGCTTCATTAAATTGTATTTATGTTATTTAATCCTATGCTTTAATAAATTGTATTTATGTTGTTTTATCCTATGCTTTATTAAATTGTATTTATGTTGTTTTAACCTATGCTTTATTAAATTGTATTTATATTGTTTTATCCTATGCTTTATTAAATTGTATTTATGTTGTTTTAACCTATGCTTAATTAAATTGTATTTATGTTGTTTTGTCCTATGCTTTATTAATTTGTATTTATGTTGTTTTAACCTATGCTTTATTAAAATGTATTTATGTTGTTTTATCCTATGCTTTATTAAATTGTATTTATGTGGTTTTATCCTATGCTTTATAAAATTGTATTTATGTTGTTTTATCCTATGCTTTATTAAATTGTATTTATGTTGTTTTATCCTATGCTTTATTAAATTTTATTTATCTGGTTTTATCCTATGCTTTATTAAATTGTTTTTATGTTGTTTTATCCTATGCTTTATTAAATTGTATTATGTTGTTTTATCCTATGCTTTATTAAATTGTATTATGTTGTTTTATCCTATGCTTTATTAAATTGTATTTATGTTGTTTTATCCTATGCTTTATTAAATTGTGTTTATGTTGTTTTATCCTATGCTTTATTAAATTGTATTTATGTTGTTTTAACCCATGCTTTATTAAATTGTATTTATGTTGTTTTATCCTATGCTTTATTAAATTGTATTTATGTTGTTTTATCCTATGCTTTATTAAATTGTATTTATGTTGTTTTAACCCATGCTTTATTAAATTGTATTTGTGTTGTTTTAACCCATGCTTTATTAAATTGTATTTATGTTGTTTTATCCTATGCTTTATTAAATTGTATTTATGTTGTTTTATCCTATGCTTTATTAAATTGTATTTATGTTGTTTTATCCTATGCTTTTTAAAATTGTATTGATGTTGTTTTATCCCATGCTTTATTATATTGTATTTAGGTTGTTTTAACCTATGATTTATTAAATTGTATTTATGTTGTTTTGTACTATGCTTTATTAAATTGTATTTATGTTGTTTTAACCCATGCTTTATTAAATTGTATTTATGTTGTTTTATCCTATGCTTTATTAAATTGTATTTATTTTGTTTTGTCCTATGCTTTATTAAATTTTGTTTATGTTGTTTTATCCCATGCTTTATTAAATTGTATTTATGTTGTTTTATCCTATGCTTTATTAAATTGTATTTATGTTGTTTTCTCCTATGCTTTATTAAATTGTATTTATGTTGTATTATCCTATGCTTCATTAAATTGTATTTATGTTATTTAATCCTATGCTTTAATAAATTGTATTTATGTTGTTTTCTCCTATGCTTTATTAAATTGTATTTATGTTGTTTTATCCTATGCTTCATTAAATTGTATTTATGTTGTTTTATCCTATGCTTTATTAAATTGTATTTATGTTGTTTTATCCTATGCTTTATTAAATTGTATTTATGTTGTTTTATCCTATGCTTTTTTTAAATTGTATTTATGTTGTTTTAACCTATGCTTTATTACATCCTGTTTATGTTGTTTTATCCTATGCTTTATTAAATTGTATTTATGTTGTTTTATCCTATGTTATATTAAATTGTATTTACATGGTTTCATCCTATGCTGTATTAAATTGTATTTATGTTGTTTTGTCCTATGCTTTATTACATCGTGTTTATGTTGTTTTATCCTATGCTTTATTAAATCGTATTTATGTTGTTTTATCCTATGCTTTATTAAATTGTATTTATGTTGTTTTATCCTATGCTTTATTAAATTGTATTTATGTTGTTTTATCCTATGCTTTATTAAATTGTATTTATGTTGTTTTGTCCTATGCTTTATTAAATTGTATTTATGTTGTTTTAACCCATACTTCATTAAATTGTATTTATGTTGTTTTATCCTATGCTTCATTAAATTGTATATATGTTGTTTTATCCTATGCTTTATTAAATTGTATTTATGTTGTTTTATCCTATGCTTTATTAAATTGTATTTATGTTGTTTTAACCTATGTTTTATTAAATTGTATTTATGTTGTTTTATCCTATGCTTTATTAAATTGTATTTATGTTGTTTTATCCTATGCATTATTAAATTGTATTTATGTTGTTTTAACCTATGTTTTATTAAATTGTATTTATGTTGTTTTATCCTATGCTTTATTAAATTGTATTTATGTTGTTTTAACCCATGCTTTATTAAATTGTATTTATGTTGTTTTATCCTATGCTTTATTAAATTGTATTTATGTTGTTTTAACCTATGCTTTATTAAATTGTATTTATGTTGTTTTAACCTATGCTTTGTTAAATTGTATTTATGTTGTTTTATCCTATGCTTTACTAAATTGTATTTATGTTGTTTTATCCTATGCTTTATTAAATTGTATTTATGTTGTTTTAACCTATGCTTTATCAAATTGTATTTATGTTGTTTTATCCTATGCTTTATTAAATTGTATTTATGTTGTTTTAACCTATGCTTTATTAAATTGTATTTATGTTGTTTTATCCTATGCTGTATTAAATTGTATTTATGTTGTTTTGTCCTATGCTTTATTACATCGTGTTTATGTTGTTTTATCCTATGCTTTATTAAATTGTATTTATGTTGTTTTGTCCTATGCTTTATTACATCGTGTTTATGTTGTTTTATCCTATGCTTTATTTAATTGTATTTATGTTGTTTTAACCTATGCTTTATTAAATTGTATTTATGTTGTTTTATCCTATACTTTATTAAATTGTATTTATGTTGTTTTATCCTATGCTTTATTAAATTGTATTTATGTTCTTTTATCCTATGCTTTATTAAATTGTATTTATGTTGTTTTATCCTATACTTTATTAAATTGTATTTATGTTGTTTTATCCTATGCTTTATTAAATTGTATTTATGTTGTTTTAACCTATGCTTTATTAAATTGTATTTATGTTGTTTTATCCTATACTTTATTAAATTGTATTTATGTTGTTTTATCCTATGCTTTATTAAATTGTATTTATGTTGTTTTATCCTATGCTTTATTAAATTGTATTTATGTTGTTTTATCCTATACTTTATTAAATTGTATTTATGTTGTTTTAACCTATGTTTTATTAAATTGTATTTATGTTGTTTTATCCTATGCTTTATTAAATTGTATTTATGTTGTTTTAACCCATGCTTTATTAAATTGTATTTATGTTGTTTTATCCTATGCTTTATTAAATTGTATTTATGTTGTTTTATCCTATGCTTTATTAAATTGTATTTATGTTGTTTTAACCCATGCTTTATTAAATTGTATTTGTGTTGTTTTAACCCATGCTTTATTAAATTGTATTTATGTTGTTTTATCCTATGCTTTATTAAATTGTATTTATGTTGTTTTATCCTATGCTTTATTAAATTGTATTTATGTTGTTTTATCCTATGGTTTATAAAATTGTATTGATGTTGTTTTATCCCATGCTTTATTATATTGTATTTAGGTTGTTTTAACCTATGATTTATTAAATTGTATTTATGTTGTTTTATCCTATGCTTTATTAAATTGTATTTATGTTGTTTTATCCTATGCTTTATAAAATTGTATTGATGTTGTTTTATCCCATGCTTTATTATATTGTATTTAGGTTGTTTTAACCTATGATTTATTAAATTGTATTTATGTTGTTTTGTACTATGCTTTATTAAATTGTATTTATGTTGTTTTATCCTATGCTTTTTTAAATTGTATTTATGTTGTTTTAACCTATGCTTTATTACATCCTGTTTATGTTGTTTTATCCTATGCTTTATTAAATTGTATTTATGTTGTTTTATCCTATGTTATATTAAATTGTATTTACATGGTTTCATCCTATGCTGTATTAAATTGTATTTATGTTGTTTTGTCCTATGCTTTATTACATCGTGTTTATGTTGTTTTATCCTATGCTTTATTAAATCGTATTTATGTTGTTTTATCCTATGCTTTATTAAATTGTATTTATGTTGTTTTATCCTATGATTTATTAAATTGTATTTATGTTGTTTTATCCTATGCTTTATTAAATTGTATTTATGTTGTTTTGTCCTATGCTTTATTAAATTGTATTTATGTTGTTTTAACCCATGCTTCATTAAATTGTATTTATGTTGTTTTATCCTATGCTTCATTAAATTGTATATATGTTGTTTTATCCTATGCTTTATTAAATTGTATTTATTTTGTTTTATCCTATGCTTTATTAAATTGTATTTATGTTGTTTTAACCTATGTTTTATTAAATTGTATTTATGTTGTTTTATCCTATGCTTTATTAAATTGTATTTATGTTGTTTTATCCTATGCATTATTAAATTGTATTTATGTTGTTTTAACCTATGTTTTATTAAATTGTATTTATGTTGTTTTATCCTATGCTTTATTAAATTGTATTTATGTTGTTTTAACCCATGCTTTATTAAATTGTATTTATGTTGTTTTATCCTATGCTTTATTAAATTGTATTTATGTTGTTTTAACCTATGCTTTATTAAATTGTATTTATGTTGTTTTAACCTATGCTTTATTAAATTGTATTTATGTTGTTTTATCCTATGCTTTACTAAATTGTATTTATGTTGTTTTATCCTATGCTTTATTAAATTGTATTTATGTTGTTTTATCCTATGCTTTATTAAATTGTATTTATGTTGTTTTAACCTATGCTTTATCAAATTGTATTTATGTTGTTTTATCCTATACTTTATTAAATTGTATTTATGTTGTATTAACCTATGCTTTATTAAATTGTATTTATGTTGTTTTATCCTATGCTTTATTAAATTGCATTTATGTTGTTTTATCTTATGCTTTATTAAATTGTATTTATGTTGTTTTATCCTATGCTTTATTAAATTGTATTTATGTTGTTTTAACCTATGCTTTATTAAATTGTATTTATGTTGTTTTATCCTATGCTGTATTAAATTGTATTTATGTTGTTTTGTCCTATGCTTTATTACATCGTGTTTATGTTGTTTTATCCTATGCTTTATTAAATTGTATTTATGTTGTTTTGTCCTATGCTTTATTACATCGTGTTTATGTTGTTTTATCCTATGCTTTATTAAATTGTATTTATGTTGTTTTAACCTATGCTTTATTAAATTGTATTTATGTTGTTTTATCCTATACTTTATTAAATTGTATTTATGTTGTTTTATCCTATGCTTTATTAAATTGTATTTATGTTCTTTTATCCTATGCTTTATTAAATTGTATTTATGTTGTTTTATCCTATACTTTATTAAATTGTATTTATGTTGTTTTATCCTATGCTTTATTAAATTGTATTTATGTTGTTTTAACCTATGCTTTATTAAATTGTATTTATGTTGTTTTATCCTATACTTTATTAAATTGTATTTATGTTGTTTTATCCTATGCTTTATTAAATTGTATTTATGTTGTTTTATCCTATGCTTTATTAAATTGTATTTATGTTGTTTTATCCTATACTTTATTAAATTGTATTTATGTTGTTTTAACCTATGCTTTATTAAATTGTATTTATGTTGTTTTATCCTATGCTTTATTAAATTGTATTTATGTTGTTTTAACCTATGCTTTATTAAATTGTATTTATGTTGTTTTAACCTATGCTTTATTAAATTGTATTTATGTTGTTTTATCCTATGCTTTATTAAATTGTTTTTACGTGGTTTCATCCTATGCTTTATTAAATTGTATTTATGTTGTTTTAACCTATACTTTATTAAATTGTATTTATGTTGTTTTATCCTATGCTTTATTAAATTGTATTTATGTTGTTTTATCCTATGCTTTATTAAATTGTATTTATGTTGTTTTATCCTATACTTTATTAAATTGTATTTATGTTGTTTTAACCTATGCTTTATTAAATTGTATTTATGTTGTTTTATCCTATGCTTTATTAAATTGTATTTATGTTGTTTTAACCTATGCTTTATTAAATTGTATTTATGTTGTTTTAACCTATGCTTTATTAAATTGTATTTATGTTGTTTTATCCTATGCTTTATTAAATTGTTTTTACGTGGTTTCATCCTATGCTTTATTAAATTGTATTTATGTTGTTTTAACCTATACTTTATTAAATTGTATTTATGTTGTTTTATCCTATGCTTTATTAAATTGTATTTATGTTGTTTTATCCTATGCTTTATTAAATTGTATTTATGTTGTTTTATCCTATGCTTTATTAAATTGTATTTATGTTGTTTTAACCTATGCTTAATTAAATTGTATTTATGTTGTTTTGTCCTATGCTTTATTAAATTGTATTTAAGTTGTTTTAACCTATGCTTTATTAAAATGTATTTATGTTGTTTTATCCTATGCTTTATTAAATTGTATTTATGTGGTTTTATCCTATGCTTTATTAAATTGTATTTATGTTGTTTTATCCTATGCTTTATTAAATTGTATTTATGTTGTTTTGTCCTATGCTTTATTAAATTGTATTTATGTTGTTTTAACCCATGCTTCATTAAATTGCATTTATGTTGTTTTATCTTATGCTTTATTAAATTGTATTTATGTTGTTTTATCCTATGCTTTATTAAATTGTATTTATGTTGTTTTATCCTATGCTTTATTAAATTGTATTTGTCTGGTTTTATCCTATGCTTTATTAAATTGTTTTTATGTTGTTTTATCCTATGCTTTATTAAATTGTATTATGTTATTTTATCCTATGCTTTATTAAATTGTATTATGTTGTTTTATCCTATGCTTTATTAAATTGTATTTATGTTGTTTTATCCTATGATTTATTAAATTGTATTTATGTTGTTTTATCCTATGCTTTATTAAATTGTATTTATGTTGTTTTGTACTATGCTTTATTAAATTGTATTTATGTTGTTTTAACCTATGATTTATTAAATTGTATTTATGTTGTTTTGTCCTATGCTTTATTAAATTGTATTTATGTTGTTTTAACCCATGCTTCATTAAATTGCATTTATGTTGTTTTATCTTATGCTTTATTAAATTGTATTTATGTTGTTTTATCCTATGCTTTATTAAATTGTATTTATGTTGTTTTATCCTATGCTTTATTAAATTGTATTTGTCTGGTTTTATCCTATGCTTTATTAAATTGTTTTTATGTTGTTTTATCCTATGCTTTATTAAATTGTATTATGTTATTTTATCCTATGCTTTATTAAATTGTATTATGTTGTTTTATCCTATGCTTTATTAAATTGTATTTATGTTGTTTTATCCTATGATTTATTAAATTGTATTTATGTTGTTTTATCCTATGCTTTATTAAATTGTATTTATGTTGTTTTGTACTATGCTTTATTAAATTGTATTTATGTTGTTTTAACCTATGATTTATTAAATTGTATTTATGTTGTTTTGTCCTATGCTTTATTAAATTGTATTTATGTTGTTTTAACCCATGCTTCATTAAATTGCATTTATGTTGTTTTATCTTATGCTTTATTAAATTGTATTTATGTTGTTTTATCCTATGCTTTATTAAATTGTATTTATGTTGTTTTATCCTATGCTTTATTAAATTGTATTTGTCTGGTTTTATCCTATGCTTTATTAAATTGTTTTTATGTTGTTTTATCCTATGCTTTATTAAATTGTATTATGTTATTTTATCCTATGCTTTATTAAATTGTATTATGTTGTTTTATCCTATGCTTTATTAAATTGTATTTATGTTGTTTTATCCTATGCTTTATTAAATTGTATTTATGTTGTTTTATCCTATGCTTTATTAAATTGTATTTATGTTGTTTTGTACTATGCTTTATTAAATTGTATTTATGTTGTTTTAACCTATGATTTATTAAATTGTATTTATGTTGTTTTATCCTATGCTTTATTAAATTGTATTTATGTTGTTTTAACCTATGATTTATTAAATTGTATTTATGTTGTTTTATCCTATGCTTTATTAAATTGTATTTATGTTGTTTTGTACTATGCTTTATTAAATTGTATTTATGTTGTTTTAACCTATGATTTATTAAATTGTATTTATGTTGTTTTATCCTATGCTTTATTAAATTGTATTTATGTTGTTTTAACCTATGCTTTATTAAATTGTATTTATATTGTTTTATCCTATGCTTTATTAAATTGTATTTATGTTGTTTTAACCTATGCTTAATTAAATTGTATTTATGTTGTTTTGTCCTATGCTTTATTAAATTGTATTGATGTTGTTTTATCCCATGCTTTATTATATTGTATTTAGGTTGTTTTAACCTATGATTTATTAAATTGTATTTATGTTGTTTTGTACTATGCTTTATTAAATTGTATTTATGTTGTTTTAACCCATGCTTTATTAAATTGTATTTATGTTGTTTTATCCTATGCTTTATTAAATTGTATTTATTTTGTTTTGTCCTATGCTTTATTAAATTGTATTTATGTTGTTTTAACCTATGATTTATTAAATTGTATTTATGTTGTTTTATCCTATGCTTTATTAAATTGTATTTATGTTGTTTTAACCTATGATTTATTAAATTGTATTTGTGTTGTTTTATCCTATGCTTTATTAAATTGTATTTATGTTGTTTTAACCTATGATTTATTAAATTGTATTTATGTTGTTTTGTCCTATGCTTTATTAAATTTTGTTTATGTTGTTTTATCCCATGCTTTATTAAATTGTATTATGTTGTTTTATCCTATGCTTTATTAAATTGTATTTATGTTGTTTTCTCCTATGCTTTATTAAATTGTATTTATGTTGTTTTATCCTATGCTTTATTAAAATGTATTTATGTTGTTTTGTACTATGCTTTAATAAATTGTATTTATGTTGTTTTAACCCATGCTTTCATAAATTGTATTTATGTTGTTTTATCCTATGCTTTATTAAATTGTATTTATTTTGTTTTGTCCTATGCTTTATTAAATTGTATTTATATTGTTTTAACCTATGCTTTATTAAATTGTATTTGTGTTGTCTTAACCCATGCTTTATTAAATTGTATTTAAATTGTTTTATCCTATGCTTTATTAAATTGTATTTATGTTGTTTTATCCTATGCTTTATTAAATTTTATTGATGTTGTTTATCCCATTCTTTATTAAATTGTTTTTATGTTGTTTTAACCTATGCTTTATTAAATCGTATTTATGTTGTTTTATCCTATGCTTTATTAAATTGTATTTATGTGGTTTTATCCTATGCTTTATTAAATTGTATTTATGTTGCTTTATCCTATGCTTTATTAAATTGTATTTATGTTGTTTTGTCCTATGCTTTATTAAATTGTATTTATGTTGTTTTAACCCATGCTTCATTAAATTGCATTTATGTTGTTTTATCTTATGCTTTATTAAATTGTATTTATCTGGTTTTATCCTATGCTTTATTAAATAGTATTTATGTTGTTTTATCCTATGCTTTATTAAATTGTTTTTATGTTGTGTTATCCTATGCTTTATTAAATTGTGTTTATGTTGTTTTATCCTATGCTTTATTAAATTGTATTTATGTTGTTTTATCCTATGCTTTATTAAATTGTGTTATGTTGTTTTATCCTATGCTTTATTAAATTGTATTTATGTTGTTTTAACCCATGCTTTATTAAATTGTATTTATGTTGTTTTATCCTATGCTTTATTAAATTGTATTTATGTTGTTTTATCCTATGCTTTATTAAATTGTATTTATGTTGTTTTGTACTATGCTTTATTAAATTGTATTTATGTTGTTTTAACCCATGCTTTATTAAATTGTATTTGTGTTGTTTTAACCCATGCTTTATTAAATTATATTTATGTTGTTTTATCCTATGCTTTATTAAATTGTATTTATGTTGTTTTATCCTATGCTTTATTAAATTGTATTTATGTTGTTTTATCCTATGCTTTATAAAATTGTATTGATGTTGTTTTATCCCAAGCTTTATTAAATTGTATTTATGTTGTTTTAACCTATGATTTATTAAATTGTATTTATGTTGCTTTGTACTATGCTTTATTAAATTGTATTTATGTTGTTTTAACCCATGCTTTATTAAATTGTATTTATGTTGTTTTATCCTATGCTTTATTAAATTGTATTTATTTTGTTTTGTCCTATGCTTTATTAAATTGTATTTATGTTGTTTTAACCTATGATTTATTAAATTGTATTTATGTTGTTTTATCCTATGCTTTATTAAATTGTATTTATGTTGTTTTAACCTATGATTTATTAAATTGTATTTATGCTGTTTTATCCTATGCTTTATTAAATTGTATTTATGTTGTTTTAACCTATGATTTATTAAATTGTATTTATGTTGTTTTATCCTATGCTTTATTAAATTTTGTTTATGTTGTTTTATCCCATGCTTTATTAAAATGTATTTATGTTGTTTTATCCTATGCTTTATTAAATTGTATTTATGTTGTTTTCTCCTATGCTTTATTAAATTGTATTTATGTTGTTTTATCCTATGCTTTATTAAAATGTATTTATGTTGTTTTGTACTATGCTTTAATAAATTGTATTTATGTTGTTTTAACCCATGCTTTCTTAAATTGTATTTATGTTGTTTTATCCTAGGCTTTATTAAATTGTATTTATTTTGTTTTGTCCTATGCTTTATTAAATTGTATTTATATTGTTTTAACCTATGCTTTATTAAATTGTATTTGTCTGGTTTTATCCTATGCTTTATTAAATTGTTTTTATGTTGTTTTATCCTATGCTTTATTAAATTGTATTATGTTATTTTATCCTATGCTTTATTAAATTGTATTATGTTGTTTTATCCTATGCTTTATTAAATTGTATTTATGTTGTTTTATCCTATGCTTTATTAAATTGTATTTATGTTGTTTTATCCTATGCTTTATTAAATTGTATTTATGTTGTTTTGTACTATGCTTTATTAAATTGTATTTATGTTGTTTTAACCTATGATTTATTAAATTGTATTTATGTTGTTTTATCCTATGCTTTATTAAATTGTATTTATGTTGTTTTAACCTATGATTTATTAAATTGTATTTATGTTGTTTTATCCTATGCTTTATTAAATTGTATTTATGTTGTTTTGTACTATGCTTTATTAAATTGTATTTATGTTGTTTTAACCTATGATTTATTAAATTGTATTTATGTTGTTTTATCCTATGCTTTATTAAATTGTATTTATGTTGTTTTAACCTATGATTTATTAAATTGTATTTATGTTGTTTTATCCTATGCTTTATTAAATTGTATTTATGTTGTTTTGTACTATGCTTTATTAAATTGTATTTATGTTGTTTTAACCTATGATTTATTAAATTGTATTTATGTTGTTTTGTCCTATGCTTTATTAAATTGTATTTATGTTGTTTTAACCCATGCTTCATTAAATTGCATTTATGTTGTTTTATCTTATGCTTTATTAAATTGTATTTATGTTGTTTTATCCTATGCTTTATTAAATTGTATTTATGTTGTTTTATCCTATGCTTTATTAAATTGTATTTGTCTGGTTTTATCCTATGCTTTATTAAATTGTTTTTATGTTGTTTTATCCTATGCTTTATTAAATTGTATTATGTTATTTTATCCTATGCTTTATTAAATTGTATTATGTTGTTTTATCCTATGCTTTATTAAATTGTATTTATGTTGTTTTATCCTATGCTTTATTAAATTGTATTTATGTTGTTTTATCCTATGCTTTATTAAATTGTATTTATGTTGTTTTGTACTATGCTTTATTAAATTGTATTTATGTTGTTTTAACCTATGATTTATTAAATTGTATTTATGTTGTTTTATCCTATGCTTTATTAAATTGTATTTATGTTGTTTTAACCTATGATTTATTAAATTGTATTTATGTTGTTTTATCCTATGCTTTATTAAATTGTATTTATGTTGTTTTGTACTATGCTTTATTAAATTGTATTTATGTTGTTTTAACCTATGATTTATTAAATTGTATTTATGTTGTTTTATCCTATGCTTTATTAAATTGTATTTATGTTGTTTTAACCTATGCTTTATTAAATTGTATTTATATTGTTTTATCCTATGCTTTATTAAATTGTATTTATGTTGTTTTAACCTATGCTTAATTAAATTGTATTTATGTTGTTTTGTCCTATGCTTTATTAAATTGTATTGATGTTGTTTTATCCCATGCTTTATTATATTGTATTTAGGTTGTTTTAACCTATGATTTATTAAATTGTATTTATGTTGTTTTGTACTATGCTTTATTAAATTGTATTTATGTTGTTTTAACCCATGCTTTATTAAATTGTATTTATGTTGTTTTATCCTATGCTTTATTAAATTGTATTTATTTTGTTTTGTCCTATGCTTTATTAAATTGTATTTATGTTGTTTTAACCTATGATTTATTAAATTGTATTTATGTTGTTTTATCCTATGCTTTATTAAATTGTATTTATGTTGTTTTAACCTATGATTTATTAAATTGTATTTATGTTGTTTTATCCTATGCTTTATTAAATTGTATTTATGTTGTTTTAACCTATGATTTATTAAATTGTATTTATGTTGTTTTGTCCTATGCTTTATTAAATTTTGTTTATGTTGTTTTATCCCATGCTTTATTAAATTGTATTATGTTGTTTTATCCTATGCTTTATTAAATTGTATTTATGTTGTTTTCTCCTATGCTTTATTAAATTGTATTTATGTTGTTTTATCCTATGCTTTATTAAAATGTATTTATGTTGTTTTGTACTATGCTTTAATAAATTGTATTTATGTTGTTTTAACCCATGCTTTCATAAATTGTATTTATGTTGTTTTATCCTATGCTTTATTAAATTGTATTTATTTTGTTTTGTCCTATGCTTTATTAAATTGTATTTATATTGTTTTAACCTATGCTTTATTAAATTGTATTTGTGTTGTCTTAACCCATGCTTTATTAAATTGTATTTAAATTGTTTTATCCTATGCTTTATTAAATTGTATTTATGTTGTTTTATCCTATGCTTTATTAAATTTTATTGATGTTGTTTATCCCATTCTTTATTAAATTGTTTTTATGTTGTTTTAACCTATGCTTTATTAAATCGTATTTATGTTGTTTTATCCTATGCTTTATTAAATTGTATTTATGTGGTTTTATCCTATGCTTTATTAAATTGTATTTATGTTGCTTTATCCTATGCTTTATTAAATTGTATTTATGTTGTTTTGTCCTATGCTTTATTAAATTGTATTTATGTTGTTTTAACCCATGCTTCATTAAATTGCATTTATGTTGTTTTATCTTATGCTTTATTAAATTGTATTTATCTGGTTTTATCCTATGCTTTATTAAATAGTATTTATGTTGTTTTATCCTATGCTTTATTAAATTGTTTTTATGTTGTGTTATCCTATGCTTTATTAAATTGTGTTTATGTTGTTTTATCCTATGCTTTATTAAATTGTATTTATGTTGTTTTATCCTATGCTTTATTAAATTGTGTTATGTTGTTTTATCCTATGCTTTATTAAATTGTATTTATGTTGTTTTAACCCATGCTTTATTAAATTGTATTTATGTTGTTTTATCCTATGCTTTATTAAATTGTATTTATGTTGTTTTATCCTATGCTTTATTAAATTGTATTTATGTTGTTTTGTACTATGCTTTATTAAATTGTATTTATGTTGTTTTAACCCATGCTTTATTAAATTGTATTTGTGTTGTTTTAACCCATGCTTTATTAAATTATATTTATGTTGTTTTATCCTATGCTTTATTAAATTGTATTTATGTTGTTTTATCCTATGCTTTATTAAATTGTATTTATGTTGTTTTATCCTATGCTTTATAAAATTGTATTGATGTTGTTTTATCCCAAGCTTTATTAAATTGTATTTATGTTGTTTTAACCTATGATTTATTAAATTGTATTTATGTTGCTTTGTACTATGCTTTATTAAATTGTATTTATGTTGTTTTAACCCATGCTTTATTAAATTGTATTTATGTTGTTTTATCCTATGCTTTATTAAATTGTATTTATTTTGTTTTGTCCTATGCTTTATTAAATTGTATTTATGTTGTTTTAACCTATGATTTATTAAATTGTATTTATGTTGTTTTATCCTATGCTTTATTAAATTGTATTTATGTTGTTTTAACCTATGATTTATTAAATTGTATTTATGCTGTTTTATCCTATGCTTTATTAAATTGTATTTATGTTGTTTTAACCTATGATTTATTAAATTGTATTTATGTTGTTTTATCCTATGCTTTATTAAATTTTGTTTATGTTGTTTTATCCCATGCTTTATTAAAATGTATTTATGTTGTTTTATCCTATGCTTTATTAAATTGTATTTATGTTGTTTTCTCCTATGCTTTATTAAATTGTATTTATGTTGTTTTATCCTATGCTTTATTAAAATGTATTTATGTTGTTTTGTACTATGCTTTAATAAATTGTATTTATGTTGTTTTAACCCATGCTTTCTTAAATTGTATTTATGTTGTTTTATCCTAGGCTTTATTAAATTGTATTTATTTTGTTTTGTCCTATGCTTTATTAAATTGTATTTATATTGTTTTAACCTATGCTTTATTAAATTGTATTTGTGTTGTCTTAACCCATGCTTTATTAAATTGTATTTAAATTGTTTTATCCTATGCTTTATTAAATTGTATTTATGTTGTTTTATCCTATGCTTTATTAAATTGTATTTATGTTGTTTTATCCTATGCTTTATTAAATTTTATTGATGTTGTTTATCCCATTCTTTATTAAATTGTTTTTATGTTGTTTTAACCTATGATTTATTAAATTGTATTTATGTTGCTTTGTACTATGCTTTATTAAATTGTATTTATGTTGTTTTAACCCATGCTTTATTAAATTGTATTTATGTTGTTTTATCCTATGCTTTATTAAATTGTATTTATGTTTTTTAATCCTATGCTTTATTAAATTTTATTGATGTTGTTTTATCCCATGCTTTATTAAATTGTATTTATGTTGTTTTAACCTATGATTTATTAAATTGTATTTATGTTGTTTTGTACTATGCTTTATTAAATTGTATTTATGTTGTTTTAACCCATGCTTTATTAAATTGTATTTATGTTGTTTTATCCTATGCTTTATTAAATTGTATTTATTTTGTTTTGTCTTATGCTTTATTAAATTGTATTTATGTTGTTTTAAGCTATGATTTATTAAATTGTATTTATGTTGTTTAATCCTATGCTTTATTAAATTGTATTTATGTTGTTTTAACCTAAGATTTATTAAATTGTATTTATGTTGTTTTATCCTATGCTTTATTAAATTGTATTTATGTTGTTTTAACCTATGATTTATTAAATTTTATTTATGTTGTTTTATCCTATGCTTTATTAAATTTTGTTTATGTTGTTTTATCCCATGCTTTATTAAATTGTATTTATGTTGTTTTATCCTATGCTTTATTAAATTGTATTAATGTTGTTTTCTCCTATGCTTTATTAAATTGCATTTATGTTGTTTTATCCTATGCTTCATTAAATTGTATTTATGTTATTTTATCCTTTGCTTTATTAAATTGTATTTATGTTGTTTTCTCCTATGCTTTATTAAATTGTATTTATGTTGTTTTATCCTATGCTTCATTAAATTGTATTTATGTTGTTTTATCCTATGCTTTATTAAATTGTATTTATGTTGTTTTAACCTATGCTTTATTAAATTGTATTTTTGTTGTTTTATCCTATGCTTTATTACATTGTATTTATGTTGTTTTAACCTATGCTTTATTAAATTGTATTTATGTTGTTTTATCCTATGCTTTATTAAATTGTATTTATGTGGTTTTATCCTATGCTTTATTAAATTGTATTTATGTTGTTTTATCCTATGCTTTATTAAATTGTATTTATGTAGTTTCGTCCTATGCTTTATTAAATTGTATTTATGTTGTTTTAACCCATGCTTCATTAAATTGTATTTATGTTGTTTTATCCTATGCTTTCTTAAATTGTATTTATGTTGTTTTATCCTATGCTTTAATAAATTGTATTTATGTTGTTTTATCCTATGCTTTATTTAATTGTATTTATGTTGTTTTATCTTATGCTTTATTAAATTGTATTTATGTTGTTTTATCCTATACTTTATTAAATTGTATTTATGTTTTATCCTATGCTTTATTAAATTGTATTCATGTCGTTTTATCCTATGCTTTATTAAATTGTATTTATGTTGTTTTATCGTATGCTTTATTAAACTGCATTTATGTTGCTTTATCCTATGCTTTATTAAATTGTATTTATGTTGTTTTATCCTATGCTTTATTAAATTGTGTTTATTTTGTTTTATCCTATGCTTTATTAAATTGTATTTATGTTGTTTTAACCCATGCTTTATTAAATTGTATTTATGTTGTTTTATCCTATGCTTTATTAAATTGTATTTATGTTGTTTTATCCTATGCTTTATTAAATTGTATTTATGTTGTTTTGTACTATGCTTTATTAAATTGTATTTATGTTGTTTTAACCCATGCTTTATTAAATTGTATTTATGTTGTTTTATCCTATGCTTTATTAAATTGTATTTATTTTGTTTTGTCCTATGCTTTATTAAATTGTATTTATGTTGTTTTAACCTATGCTTTATTAAATTGTATTTATGTTGTTTTATCCTATGCTTTATTAAATTGTATTTATATTGTTTTAAACTATGATTTATTAAATTGTATTTATGTTGTTTTATCCTATGCATTATTAAATTTTGTTTATGTTGTTTTATCCCATGCTTTATTAAATTGTATTTATGTTGTTTTATCCTATGCTTTATTAAATTGTATTTATGTTGTTTTCTCCTATGCTTTATTAAATTGTATTTATGTTGTTTTAACCCATGCTTTATTAAATTGTATTTATGTTGTTTTATCCTATGCTTTATTAAATTGTATTTATGTTGTTTTAACCTATGATTTATTAAATTGTATTTATGTTGTTTTATCCTATGCTTTATTAAATTTTGTTTATGTTGTTTTATCCCATGCTTTATTAAATTGTATTTATGTTGTTTTATCCTATGCTTTATTAAATTGTATTTATGTTGTTTTCTCCTATGCTTTATTAAATTGTATTTATGTTGTTTTATCCTATGCTTCATTAAATTGTATTTATGTTATTTAATCCTATGCTTTATTAAATTGTATTTATGTTGTTTTCTCCTATGCTTTATAAATTGTATTTATGTTGTTTTATCCTATGCTTCATTAATTGTATTTATGTTGTTTTATCCTATGCTTTATTAAATTGTATTTATGTTGTTTTATCCTATGCTTTATTAAATTGTATTTATGTTGTTTTAACCTATGCTTAATTAAATTGTATTTATGTTGTTTTGTCCTATGCTTTATTAAATTGTATTTAAGTTGTTTTAACCTATGCTTTATTAAAATGTATTTATGTTGTTTTATCCTATGCTTTATTAAATTGTATTTATGTGGTTTTATCCTATGCTTTATTAAATTGTATTTATGTTGTTTTATCCTATGCTTTATTAAATTGTATTTATGTTGTTTTGTCCTATGCTTTATTAAATTGTATTTATGTTGTTTTAACCCATGCTTCATTAAATTGCATTTATGTTGTTTTATCTTATGCTTTATTAAATTGTATTTATGTTGTTTTATCCTATGCTTTATTAAATTGTATTTATGTTGTTTTATCCTATGCTTTATTAAATTGTATTTGTCTGGTTTTATCCTATGCTTTATTAAATTGTTTTTATGTTGTTTTATCCTATGCTTTATTAAATTGTATTATGTTATTTTATCCTATGCTTTATTAAATTGTATTATGTTGTTTTATCCTATGCTTTATTAAATTGTATTTATGTTGTTTTATCCTATGCTTTATTAAATTGTATTTATGTTGTTTTATCCTATGCTTTATTAAATTGTATTTATGTTGTTTTGTACTATGCTTTATTAAATTGTATTTATGTTGTTTTAACCTATGATTTATTAAATTGTATTTATGTTGTTTTATCCTATGCTTTATTAAATTGTATTTATGTTGTTTTAACCTATGATTTATTAAATTGTATTTATGTTGTTTTATCCTATGCTTTATTAAATTGTATTTATGTTGTTTTAACCTATGATTTATTAAATTGTATTTATGTTGTTTTATCCTATGCTTTATTAAATTTTGTTTATGTTGTTTTATCCCATGCTTTATTAAATTGTATTTATGTTGTTTTATCCTATGCTTTATTAAATTGTATTTATGTTGTTTTCTCCTATGCTTTATTAAATTGTATTTATGTTGTATTTTCCTATGCTTCATTAAATTGTATTTATGTTATTTAATCCTATGCTTTAATAAATTGTATTTATGTTGTTTTATCCTATGCTTTATTAAATTGTATTTATGTTGTTTTAACCTATGCTTTATTAAATTGTATTTATATTGTTTTATCCTATGCTTTATTAAATTGTATTTATGTTGTTTTAACCTATGCTTAATTAAATTGTATTTATGTTGTTTTGTCCTATGCTTTATTAATTTGTATTTATGTTGTTTTAACCTATGCTTTATTAAAATGTATTTATGTTGTTTTATCCTATGCTTTATTAAATTGTATTTATGTGGTTTTATCCTATGCTTTATAAAATTGTATTTATGTTGTTTTATCCTATGCTTTATTAAATTGTATTTATGTTGTTTTATCCTATGCTTTATTAAATTTTATTTATCTGGTTTTATCCTATGCTTTATTAAATTGTTTTTATGTTGTTTTATCCTATGCTTTATTAAATTGTATTATGTTGTTTTATCCTATGCTTTATTAAATTGTATTATGTTGTTTTATCCTATGCTTTATTAAATTGTATTTATGTTGTTTTATCCTATGCTTTATTAAATTGTGTTTATGTTGTTTTATCCTATGCTTTATTAAATTGTATTTATGTTGTTTTAACCCATGCTTTATTAAATTGTATTTATGTTGTTTTATCCTATGCTTTATTAAATTGTATTTATGTTGTTTTATCCTATGCTTTATTAAATTGTATTTATGTTGTTTTAACCCATGCTTTATTAAATTGTATTTGTGTTGTTTTAACCCATGCTTTATTAAATTGTATTTATGTTGTTTTATCCTATGCTTTATTAAATTGTATTTATGTTGTTTTATCCTATGCTTTATTAAATTGTATTTATGTTGTTTTATCCTATGCTTTTTAAAATTGTATTGATGTTGTTTTATCCCATGCTTTATTATATTGTATTTAGGTTGTTTTAACCTATGATTTATTAAATTGTATTTATGTTGTTTTGTACTATGCTTTATTAAATTGTATTTATGTTGTTTTAACCCATGCTTTATTAAATTGTATTTATGTTGTTTTATCCTATGCTTTATTAAATTGTATTTATTTTGTTTTGTCCTATGCTTTATTAAATTTTGTTTATGTTGTTTTATCCCATGCTTTATTAAATTGTATTTATGTTGTTTTATCCTATGCTTTATTAAATTGTATTTATGTTGTTTTCTCCTATGCTTTATTAAATTGTATTTATGTTGTATTATCCTATGCTTCATTAAATTGTATTTATGTTATTTAATCCTATGCTTTAATAAATTGTATTTATGTTGTTTTCTCCTATGCTTTATTAAATTGTATTTATGTTGTTTTATCCTATGCTTCATTAAATTGTATTTATGTTGTTTTATCCTATGCTTTATTAAATTGTATTTATGTTGTTTTATCCTATGCTTTATTAAATTGTATTTATGTTGTTTTATCCTATGCTTTTTTTAAATTGTATTTATGTTGTTTTAACCTATGCTTTATTACATCCTGTTTATGTTGTTTTATCCTATGCTTTATTAAATTGTATTAATGTTGTTTTATCCTATGTTATATTAAATTGTATTTACATGGTTTCATCCTATGCTGTATTAAATTGTATTTATGTTGTTTTGTCCTATGCTTTATTACATCGTGTTTATGTTGTTTTATCCTATGCTTTATTAAATCGTATTTATGTTGTTTTATCCTATGCTTTATTAAATTGTATTTATGTTGTTTTATCCTATGCTTTATTAAATTGTATTTATGTTGTTTTATCCTATGCTTTATTAAATTGTATTTATGTTGTTTTGTCCTATGCTTTATTAAATTGTATTTATGTTGTTTTAACCCATACTTCATTAAATTGTATTTATGTTGTTTTATCCTATGCTTCATTAAATTGTATATATGTTGTTTTATCCTATGCTTTATTAAATTGTATTTATGTTGTTTTATCCTATGCTTTATTAAATTGTATTTATGTTGTTTTAACCTATGTTTTATTAAATTGTATTTATGTTGTTTTATCCTATGCTTTATTAAATTGTATTTATGTTGTTTTATCCTATGCATTATTAAATTGTATTTATGTTGTTTTAACCTATGTTTTATTAAATTGTATTTATGTTGTTTTATCCTATGCTTTATTAAATTGTATTTATGTTGTTTTAACCCATGCTTTATTAAATTGTATTTATGTTGTTTTATCCTATGCTTTATTAAATTGTATTTATGTTGTTTTAACCTATGCTTTATTAAATTGTATTTATGTTGTTTTAACCTATGCTTTGTTAAATTGTATTTATGTTGTTTTATCCTATGCTTTACTAAATTGTATTTATGTTGTTTTATCCTATGCTTTATTAAATTGTATTTATGTTGTTTTAACCTATGCTTTATCAAATTGTATTTATGTTGTTTTATCCTATACTTTATTAAATTGTATTTATGTTGTATTAACCTATGCTTTATTAAATTGTATTTATGTTGTTTTATCCTATGCTTTATTAAATTGCATTTATGTTGTTTTTTCTTATGCTTTATTAAATTGTATTTATGTTGTTTTATCCTATGCTTTATTAAATTGTATTTATGTTGTTTTAACCTATGCTTTATTAAATTGTATTTATGTTGTTTTATCCTATGCTGTATTAAATTGTATTTATGTTGTTTTGTCCTATGCTTTATTACATCGTGTTTATGTTGTTTTATCCTATGCTTTATTAAATTGTATTTATGTTGTTTTGTCCTATGCTTTATTACATCGTGTTTATGTTGTTTTATCCTATGCTTTATTTAATTGTATTTATGTTGTTTTAACCTATGCTTTATTAAATTGTATTTATGTTGTTTTATCCTATACTTTAATAAATTGTATTTATGTTGTTTTATCCTATGCTTTATTAAATTGTATTTATGTTCTTTTATCCTATGCTTTATTAAATTGTATTTATGTTGTTTTATCCTATACTTTATTAAATTGTATTTATGTTGTTTTATCCTATGCTTTATTAAATTGTATTTATGTTGTTTTAACCTATGCTTTATTAAATTGTATTTATGTTGTTTTATCCTATACTTTATTAAATTGTATTTATGTTGTTTTATCCTATGCTTTATTAAATTGTATTTATGTTGTTTTATCCTATGCTTTATTAAATTGTATTTATGTTGTTTTATCCTATACTTTATTAAATTGTATTTATGTTGTTTTAACCTATGTTTTATTAAATTGTATTTATGTTGTTTTATCCTATGCTTTATTAAATTGTATTTATGTTGTTTTAACCCATGCTTTATTAAATTGTATTTATGTTGTTTTATCCTATGCTTTATTAAATTGTATTTATGTTGTTTTATCCTATGCTATATTAAATTGTATTTATGTTGTTTTAACCCATGCTTTATTAAATTGTATTTGTGTTGTTTTAACCCATGCTTTATTAAATTGTATTTATGTTGTTTTATCCTATGCTTTATTAAATTGTATTTATGTTGTTTTATCCTATGCTTTATTAAATTGTATTTATGTTGTTTTATCCTATGCTTTATAAAATTGTATTGATGTTGTTTTATCCCATGCTTTATTATATTGTATTTAGGTTGTTTTAACCTATGATTTATTAAATTGTATTTATGTTGTTTTATCCTATGCTTTATTAAATTGTATTTATGTTGTTTTATCCTATGCTTTATAAAATTGTATTGATGTTGTTTTATCCCATGCTTTATTATATTGTATTTAGGTTGTTTTAACCTATGATTTATTAAATTGTATTTATGTTGTTTTGTACTATGCTTTATTAAATTGTATTTATGTTGTTTTATCCTATGCTTTTTTAAATTGTATTTATGTTGTTTTAACCTATGCTTTATTACATCCTGTTTATGTTGTTTTATCCTATGCTTTATTAAATTGTATTTATGTTGTTTTATCCTATGTTATATTAAATTGTATTTACATGGTTTCATCCTATGCTGTATTAAATTGTATTTATGTTGTTTTGTCCTATGCTTTATTACATCGTGTTTATGTTGTTTTATCCTATGCTTTATTAAATCGTATTTATGTTGTTTTATCCTATGCTTTATTAAATTGTATTTATGTTGTTTTATCCTATGATTTATTAAATTGTATTTATGTTGTTTTATCCTATGCTTTATTAAATTGTATTTATGTTGTTTTGTCCTATGCTTTATTAAATTGTATTTATGTTGTTTTAACCCATGCTTCATTAAATTGTATTTATGTTGTTTTATCCTATGCTTCATTAAATTGTATATATGTTGTTTTATCCTATGCTTTATTAAATTGTATTTATTTTGTTTTATCCTATGCTTTATTAAATTGTATTTATGTTGTTTTAACCTATGTTTTATTAAATTGTATTTATGTTGTTTTATCCTATGCTTTATTAAATTGTATTTATGTTGTTTTATCCTATGCATTATTAAATTGTATTTATGTTGTTTTAACCTATGTTTTATTAAATTGTATTTATGTTGTTTTATCCTATGCTTTATTAAATTGTATTTATGTTGTTTTAACCCATGCTTTATTAAATTGTATTTATGTTGTTTTATCCTATGCTTTATTAAATTGTATTTATGTTGTTTTAACCTATGCTTTATTAAATTGTATTTATGTTGTTTTAACCTATGCTTTATTAAATTGTATTTATGTTGTTTTATCCTATGCTTTACTAAATTGTATTTATGTTGTTTTATCCTATGCTTTATTAAATTGTATTTATGTTGTTTTATCCTATGCTTTATTAAATTGTATTTATGTTGTTTTAACCTATGCTTTATCAAATTGTATTTATGTTGTTTTATCCTATACTTTATTAAATTGTATTTATGTTGTATTAACCTATGCTTTATTAAATTGTATTTATGTTGTTTTATCCTATGCTTTATTAAATTGCATTTATGTTGTTTTATCTTATGCTTTATTAAATTGTATTTATGTTGTTTTATCCTATGCTTTATTAAATTGTATTTATGTTGTTTTAACCTATGCTTTATTAAATTGTATTTATGTTGTTTTATCCTATGCTGTATTAAATTGTATTTATGTTGTTTTGTCCTATGCTTTATTACATCGTGTTTATGTTGTTTTATCCTATGCTTTATTAAATTGTATTTATGTTGTTTTGTCCTATGCTTTATTACATCGTGTTTATGTTGTTTTATCCTATGCTTTATTAAATTGTATTTATGTTGTTTTAACCTATGCTTTATTAAATTGTATTTATGTTGTTTTATCCTATACTTTATTAAATTGTATTTATGTTGTTTTATCCTATGCTTTATTAAATTGTATTTATGTTCTTTTATCCTATGCTTTATTAAATTGTATTTATGTTGTTTTATCCTATACTTTATTAAATTGTATTTATGTTGTTTTATCCTATGCTTTATTAAATTGTATTTATGTTGTTTTAACCTATGCTTTATTAAATTGTATTTATGTTGTTTTATCCTATACTTTATTAAATTGTATTTATGTTGTTTTATCCTATGCTTTATTAAATTGTATTTATGTTGTTTTATCCTATGCTTTATTAAATTGTATTTATGTTGTTTTATCCTATACTTTATTAAATTGTATTTATGTTGTTTTAACCTATGCTTTATTAAATTGTATTTATGTTGTTTTATCCTATGCTTTATTAAATTGTATTTATGTTGTTTTAACCTATGCTTTATTAAATTGTATTTATGTTGTTTTAACCTATGCTTTATTAAATTGTATTTATGTTGTTTTATCCTATGCTTTATTAAATTGTTTTTACGTGGTTTCATCCTATGCTTTATTAAATTGTATTTATGTTGTTTTAACCTATACTTTATTAAATTGTATTTATGTTGTTTTATCCTATGCTTTATTAAATTGTATTTATGTTGTTTTATCCTATGCTTTATTAAATTGTATTTATGTTGTTTTATCCTATACTTTATTAAATTGTATTTATGTTGTTTTAACCTATGCTTTATTAAATTGTATTTATGTTGTTTTATCCTATGCTTTATTAAATTGTATTTATGTTGTTTTAACCTATGCTTTATTAAATTGTATTTATGTTGTTTTAACCTATGCTTTATTAAATTGTATTTATGTTGTTTTATCCTATGCTTTATTAAATTGTTTTTACGTGGTTTCATCCTATGCTTTATTAAATTGTATTTATGTTGTTTTAACCTATACTTTATTAAATTGTATTTATGTTGTTTTATCCTATGCTTTATTAAATTGTATTTATGTTGTTTTATCCTATGCTTTATTAAATTGTATTTATGTTGTTTTATCCTATGCTTTATTAAATTGTATTTATGTTGTTTTAACCTATGCTTAATTAAATTGTATTTATGTTGTTTTGTCCTATGCTTTATTAAATTGTATTTAAGTTGTTTTAACCTATGCTTTATTAAAATGTATTTATGTTGTTTTATCCTATGCTTTATTAAATTGTATTTATGTGGTTTTATCCTATGCTTTATTAAATTGTATTTATGTTGTTTTATCCTATGCTTTATTAAATTGTATTTATGTTGTTTTGTCCTATGCTTTATTAAATTGTATTTATGTTGTTTTAACCCATGCTTCATTAAATTGCATTTATGTTGTTTTATCTTATGCTTTATTAAATTGTATTTATGTTGTTTTATCCTATGCTTTATTAAATTGTATTTATGTTGTTTTATCCTATGCTTTATTAAATTGTATTTGTCTGGTTTTATCCTATGCTTTATTAAATTGTTTTTATGTTGTTTTATCCTATGCTTTATTAAATTGTATTATGTTATTTTATCCTATGCTTTATTAAATTGTATTATGTTGTTTTATCCTATGCTTTATTAAATTGTATTTATGTTGTTTTATCCTATGCTTTATTAAATTGTATTTATGTTGTTTTATCCTATGCTTTATTAAATTGTATTTATGTTGTTTTGTACTATGCTTTATTAAATTGTATTTATGTTGTTTTAACCTATGATTTATTAAATTGTATTTATGTTGTTTTATCCTATGCTTTATTAAATTGTATTTATGTTGTTTTAACCTATGATTTATTAAATTGTATTTATGTTGTTTTATCCTATGCTTTATTAAATTGTATTTATGTTGTTTTGTACTATGCTTTATTAAATTGTATTTATGTTGTTTTAACCTATGATTTATTAAATTGTATTTATGTTGTTTTATCCTATGCTTTATTAAATTGTATTTATGTTGTTTTAACCTATGCTTTATTAAATTGTATTTATATTGTTTTATCCTATGCTTTATTAAATTGTATTTATGTTGTTTTAACCTATGCTTAATTAAATTGTATTTATGTTGTTTTGTCCTATGCTTTATTAAATTGTATTGATGTTGTTTTATCCCATGCTTTATTATATTGTATTTAGGTTGTTTTAACCTATGATTTATTAAATTGTATTTATGTTGTTTTGTACTATGCTTTATTAAATTGTATTTATGTTGTTTTAACCCATGCTTTATTAAATTGTATTTATGTTGTTTTATCCTATGCTTTATTAAATTGTATTTATTTTGTTTTGTCCTATGCTTTATTAAATTGTATTTATGTTGTTTTAACCTATGATTTATTAAATTGTATTTATGTTGTTTTATCCTATGCTTTATTAAATTGTATTTATGTTGTTTTAACCTATGATTTATTAAATTGTATTTATGTTGTTTTATCCTATGCTTTATTAAATTGTATTTATGTTGTTTTAACCTATGATTTATTAAATTGTATTTATGTTGTTTTGTCCTATGCTTTATTAAATTTTGTTTATGTTGTTTTATCCCATGCTTTATTAAATTGTATTATGTTGTTTTATCCTATGCTTTATTAAATTGTATTTATGTTGTTTTATCCTATGCTTTATTAAATTGTATTTATGTTGTTTTATCCTATGCTTTATTAAATTGTATTTATGTTGTTTTAACCTATGATTTATTAAATTGTATTTATGTTGTTTTATCCTATGCTTTATTAAATTTTGTTTATGTTGTTTTATCCCATGCTTTATTAAATTGTATTTATGTTGTTTTATCCTATGCTTTATTAAATTGTATTTATGTTGTTTTCTCCTATGCTTTATTAAATTGTATTTATGTTGTATTTTCCTATGCTTCATTAAATTGTATTTATGTTATTTAATCCTATGCTTTAATAAATTGTATTTATGTTGTTTTATCCTATGCTTTATTAAATTGTATTTATGTTGTTTTAACCTATGCTTTATTAAATTGTATTTATATTGTTTTATCCTATGCTTTATTAAATTGTATTTATGTTGTTTTAACCTATGCTTAATTAAATTGTATTTATGTTGTTTTGTCCTATGCTTTATTAATTTGTATTTATGTTGTTTTAACCTATGCTTTATTAAAATGTATTTATGTTGTTTTATCCTATGCTTTATTAAATTGTATTTATGTGGTTTTATCCTATGCTTTATAAAATTGTATTTATGTTGTTTTATCCTATGCTTTATTAAATTGTATTTATGTTGTTTTATCCTATGCTTTATTAAATTTTATTTATCTGGTTTTATCCTATGCTTTATTAAATTGTTTTTATGTTGTTTTATCCTATGCTTTATTAAATTGTATTATGTTGTTTTATCCTATGCTTTATTAAATTGTATTATGTTGTTTTATCCTATGCTTTATTAAATTGTATTTATGTTGTTTTATCCTATGCTTTATTAAATTGTGTTTATGTTGTTTTATCCTATGCTTTATTAAATTGTATTTATGTTGTTTTAACCCATGCTTTATTAAATTGTATTTATGTTGTTTTATCCTATGCTTTATTAAATTGTATTTATGTTGTTTTATCCTATGCTTTATTAAATTGTATTTATGTTGTTTTAACCCATGCTTTATTAAATTGTATTTGTGTTGTTTTAACCCATGCTTTATTAAATTGTATTTATGTTGTTTTATCCTATGCTTTATTAAATTGTATTTATGTTGTTTTATCCTATGCTTTATTAAATTGTATTTATGTTGTTTTATCCTATGCTTTTTAAAATTGTATTGATGTTGTTTTATCCCATGCTTTATTATATTGTATTTAGGTTGTTTTAACCTATGATTTATTAAATTGTATTTATGTTGTTTTGTACTATGCTTTATTAAATTGTATTTATGTTGTTTTAACCCATGCTTTATTAAATTGTATTTATGTTGTTTTATCCTATGCTTTATTAAATTGTATTTATTTTGTTTTGTCCTATGCTTTATTAAATTTTGTTTATGTTGTTTTATCCCATGCTTTATTAAATTGTATTTATGTTGTTTTATCCTATGCTTTATTAAATTGTATTTATGTTGTTTTCTCCTATGCTTTATTAAATTGTATTTATGTTGTATTATCCTATGCTTCATTAAATTGTATTTATGTTATTTAATCCTATGCTTTAATAAATTGTATTTATGTTGTTTTCTCCTATGCTTTATTAAATTGTATTTATGTTGTTTTATCCTATGCTTCATTAAATTGTATTTATGTTGTTTTATCCTATGCTTTATTAAATTGTATTTATGTTGTTTTATCCTATGCTTTATTAAATTGTATTTATGTTGTTTTATCCTATGCTTTTTTTAAATTGTATTTATGTTGTTTTAACCTATGCTTTATTACATCCTGTTTATGTTGTTTTATCCTATGCTTTATTAAATTGTATTAATGTTGTTTTATCCTATGTTATATTAAATTGTATTTACATGGTTTCATCCTATGCTGTATTAAATTGTATTTATGTTGTTTTGTCCTATGCTTTATTACATCGTGTTTATGTTGTTTTATCCTATGCTTTATTAAATCGTATTTATGTTGTTTTATCCTATGCTTTATTAAATTGTATTTATGTTGTTTTATCCTATGCTTTATTAAATTGTATTTATGTTGTTTTATCCTATGCTTTATTAAATTGTATTTATGTTGTTTTGTCCTATGCTTTATTAAATTGTATTTATGTTGTTTTAACCCATACTTCATTAAATTGTATTTATGTTGTTTTATCCTATGCTTCATTAAATTGTATATATGTTGTTTTATCCTATGCTTTATTAAATTGTATTTATGTTGTTTTATCCTATGCTTTATTAAATTGTATTTATGTTGTTTTAACCTATGTTTTATTAAATTGTATTTATGTTGTTTTATCCTATGCTTTATTAAATTGTATTTATGTTGTTTTATCCTATGCATTATTAAATTGTATTTATGTTGTTTTAACCTATGTTTTATTAAATTGTATTTATGTTGTTTTATCCTATGCTTTATTAAATTGTATTTATGTTGTTTTAACCCATGCTTTATTAAATTGTATTTATGTTGTTTTATCCTATGCTTTATTAAATTGTATTTATGTTGTTTTAACCTATGCTTTATTAAATTGTATTTATGTTGTTTTAACCTATGCTTTGTTAAATTGTATTTATGTTGTTTTATCCTATGCTTTACTAAATTGTATTTATGTTGTTTTATCCTATGCTTTATTAAATTGTATTTATGTTGTTTTAACCTATGCTTTATCAAATTGTATTTATGTTGTTTTATCCTATACTTTATTAAATTGTATTTATGTTGTATTAACCTATGCTTTATTAAATTGTATTTATGTTGTTTTATCCTATGCTTTATTAAATTGCATTTATGTTGTTTTTTCTTATGCTTTATTAAATTGTATTTATGTTGTTTTATCCTATGCTTTATTAAATTGTATTTATGTTGTTTTAACCTATGCTTTATTAAATTGTATTTATGTTGTTTTATCCTATGCTGTATTAAATTGTATTTATGTTGTTTTGTCCTATGCTTTATTACATCGTGTTTATGTTGTTTTATCCTATGCTTTATTAAATTGTATTTATGTTGTTTTGTCCTATGCTTTATTACATCGTGTTTATGTTGTTTTATCCTATGCTTTATTTAATTGTATTTATGTTGTTTTAACCTATGCTTTATTAAATTGTATTTATGTTGTTTTATCCTATACTTTAATAAATTGTATTTATGTTGTTTTATCCTATGCTTTATTAAATTGTATTTATGTTCTTTTATCCTATGCTTTATTAAATTGTATTTATGTTGTTTTATCCTATACTTTATTAAATTGTATTTATGTTGTTTTATCCTATGCTTTATTAAATTGTATTTATGTTGTTTTAACCTATGCTTTATTAAATTGTATTTATGTTGTTTTATCCTATACTTTATTAAATTGTATTTATGTTGTTTTATCCTATGCTTTATTAAATTGTATTTATGTTGTTTTATCCTATGCTTTATTAAATTGTATTTATGTTGTTTTATCCTATACTTTATTAAATTGTATTTATGTTGTTTTAACCTATGTTTTATTAAATTGTATTTATGTTGTTTTATCCTATGCTTTATTAAATTGTATTTATGTTGTTTTAACCCATGCTTTATTAAATTGTATTTATGTTGTTTTATCCTATGCTTTATTAAATTGTATTTATGTTGTTTTATCCTATGCTATATTAAATTGTATTTATGTTGTTTTAACCCATGCTTTATTAAATTGTATTTGTGTTGTTTTAACCCATGCTTTATTAAATTGTATTTATGTTGTTTTATCCTATGCTTTATTAAATTGTATTTATGTTGTTTTATCCTATGCTTTATTAAATTGTATTTATGTTGTTTTATCCTATGCTTTATAAAATTGTATTGATGTTGTTTTATCCCATGCTTTATTATATTGTATTTAGGTTGTTTTAACCTATGATTTATTAAATTGTATTTATGTTGTTTTATCCTATGCTTTATTAAATTGTATTTATGTTGTTTTATCCTATGCTTTATAAAATTGTATTGATGTTGTTTTATCCCATGCTTTATTATATTGTATTTAGGTTGTTTTAACCTATGATTTATTAAATTGTATTTATGTTGTTTTGTACTATGCTTTATTAAATTGTATTTATGTTGTTTTATCCTATGCTTTTTTAAATTGTATTTATGTTGTTTTAACCTATGCTTTATTACATCCTGTTTATGTTGTTTTATCCTATGCTTTATTAAATTGTATTTATGTTGTTTTATCCTATGTTATATTAAATTGTATTTACATGGTTTCATCCTATGCTGTATTAAATTGTATTTATGTTGTTTTGTCCTATGCTTTATTACATCGTGTTTATGTTGTTTTATCCTATGCTTTATTAAATCGTATTTATGTTGTTTTATCCTATGCTTTATTAAATTGTATTTATGTTGTTTTATCCTATGATTTATTAAATTGTATTTATGTTGTTTTATCCTATGCTTTATTAAATTGTATTTATGTTGTTTTGTCCTATGCTTTATTAAATTGTATTTATGTTGTTTTAACCCATGCTTCATTAAATTGTATTTATGTTGTTTTATCCTATGCTTCATTAAATTGTATATATGTTGTTTTATCCTATGCTTTATTAAATTGTATTTATTTTGTTTTATCCTATGCTTTATTAAATTGTATTTATGTTGTTTTAACCTATGTTTTATTAAATTGTATTTATGTTGTTTTATCCTATGCTTTATTAAATTGTATTTATGTTGTTTTATCCTATGCATTATTAAATTGTATTTATGTTGTTTTAACCTATGTTTTATTAAATTGTATTTATGTTGTTTTATCCTATGCTTTATTAAATTGTATTTATGTTGTTTTAACCCATGCTTTATTAAATTGTATTTATGTTGTTTTATCCTATGCTTTATTAAATTGTATTTATGTTGTTTTAACCTATGCTTTATTAAATTGTATTTATGTTGTTTTAACCTATGCTTTATTAAATTGTATTTATGTTGTTTTATCCTATGCTTTACTAAATTGTATTTATGTTGTTTTATCCTATGCTTTATTAAATTGTATTTATGTTGTTTTATCCTATGCTTTATTAAATTGTATTTATGTTGTTTTAACCTATGCTTTATCAAATTGTATTTATGTTGTTTTATCCTATACTTTATTAAATTGTATTTATGTTGTATTAACCTATGCTTTATTAAATTGTATTTATGTTGTTTTATCCTATGCTTTATTAAATTGCATTTATGTTGTTTTATCTTATGCTTTATTAAATTGTATTTATGTTGTTTTATCCTATGCTTTATTAAATTGTATTTATGTTGTTTTAACCTATGCTTTATTAAATTGTATTTATGTTGTTTTATCCTATGCTGTATTAAATTGTATTTATGTTGTTTTGTCCTATGCTTTATTACATCGTGTTTATGTTGTTTTATCCTATGCTTTATTAAATTGTATTTATGTTGTTTTGTCCTATGCTTTATTACATCGTGTTTATGTTGTTTTATCCTATGCTTTATTAAATTGTATTTATGTTGTTTTAACCTATGCTTTATTAAATTGTATTTATGTTGTTTTATCCTATACTTTATTAAATTGTATTTATGTTGTTTTATCCTATGCTTTATTAAATTGTATTTATGTTCTTTTATCCTATGCTTTATTAAATTGTATTTATGTTGTTTTATCCTATACTTTATTAAATTGTATTTATGTTGTTTTATCCTATGCTTTATTAAATTGTATTTATGTTGTTTTAACCTATGCTTTATTAAATTGTATTTATGTTGTTTTATCCTATACTTTATTAAATTGTATTTATGTTGTTTTATCCTATGCTTTATTAAATTGTATTTATGTTGTTTTATCCTATGCTTTATTAAATTGTATTTATGTTGTTTTATCCTATACTTTATTAAATTGTATTTATGTTGTTTTAACCTATGCTTTATTAAATTGTATTTATGTTGTTTTATCCTATGCTTTATTAAATTGTATTTATGTTGTTTTAACCTATGCTTTATTAAATTGTATTTATGTTGTTTTAACCTATGCTTTATTAAATTGTATTTATGTTGTTTTATCCTATGCTTTATTAAATTGTTTTTACGTGGTTTCATCCTATGCTTTATTAAATTGTATTTATGTTGTTTTAACCTATACTTTATTAAATTGTATTTATGTTGTTTTATCCTATGCTTTATTAAATTGTATTTATGTTGTTTTATCCTATGCTTTATTAAATTGTATTTATGTTGTTTTATCCTATACTTTATTAAATTGTATTTATGTTGTTTTAACCTATGCTTTATTAAATTGTATTTATGTTGTTTTATCCTATGCTTTATTAAATTGTATTTATGTTGTTTTAACCTATGCTTTATTAAATTGTATTTATGTTGTTTTAACCTATGCTTTATTAAATTGTATTTATGTTGTTTTATCCTATGCTTTATTAAATTGTTTTTACGTGGTTTCATCCTATGCTTTATTAAATTGTATTTATGTTGTTTTAACCTATACTTTATTAAATTGTATTTATGTTGTTTTATCCTATGCTTTATTAAATTGTATTTATGTTGTTTTATCCTATGCTTTATTAAATTGTATTTATGTTGTTTTATCCTATGCTTTATTAAATTGTATTTATGTTGTTTTAACCTATGCTTAATTAAATTGTATTTATGTTGTTTTGTCCTATGCTTTATTAAATTGTATTTAAGTTGTTTTAACCTATGCTTTATTAAAATGTATTTATGTTGTTTTATCCTATGCTTTATTAAATTGTATTTATGTGGTTTTATCCTATGCTTTATTAAATTGTATTTATGTTGTTTTATCCTATGCTTTATTAAATTGTATTTATGTTGTTTTGTCCTATGCTTTATTAAATTGTATTTATGTTGTTTTAACCCATGCTTCATTAAATTGCATTTATGTTGTTTTATCTTATGCTTTATTAAATTGTATTTATGTTGTTTTATCCTATGCTTTATTAAATTGTATTTATGTTGTTTTATCCTATGCTTTATTAAATTGTATTTGTCTGGTTTTATCCTATGCTTTATTAAATTGTTTTTATGTTGTTTTATCCTATGCTTTATTAAATTGTATTATGTTATTTTATCCTATGCTTTATTAAATTGTATTATGTTGTTTTATCCTATGCTTTATTAAATTGTATTTATGTTGTTTTATCCTATGCTTTATTAAATTGTATTTATGTTGTTTTATCCTATGCTTTATTAAATTGTATTTATGTTGTTTTGTACTATGCTTTATTAAATTGTATTTATGTTGTTTTAACCTATGATTTATTAAATTGTATTTATGTTGTTTTATCCTATGCTTTATTAAATTGTATTTATGTTGTTTTAACCTATGATTTATTAAATTGTATTTATGTTGTTTTATCCTATGCTTTATTAAATTGTATTTATGTTGTTTTGTACTATGCTTTATTAAATTGTATTTATGTTGTTTTAACCTATGATTTATTAAATTGTATTTATGTTGTTTTATCCTATGCTTTATTAAATTGTATTTATGTTGTTTTAACCTATGCTTTATTAAATTGTATTTATATTGTTTTATCCTATGCTTTATTAAATTGTATTTATGTTGTTTTAACCTATGCTTAATTAAATTGTATTTATGTTGTTTTGTCCTATGCTTTATTAAATTGTATTGATGTTGTTTTATCCCATGCTTTATTATATTGTATTTAGGTTGTTTTAACCTATGATTTATTAAATTGTATTTATGTTGTTTTGTACTATGCTTTATTAAATTGTATTTATGTTGTTTTAACCCATGCTTTATTAAATTGTATTTATGTTGTTTTATCCTATGCTTTATTAAATTGTATTTATTTTGTTTTGTCCTATGCTTTATTAAATTGTATTTATGTTGTTTTAACCTATGATTTATTAAATTGTATTTATGTTGTTTTATCCTATGCTTTATTAAATTGTATTTATGTTGTTTTAACCTATGATTTATTAAATTGTATTTATGTTGTTTTATCCTATGCTTTATTAAATTGTATTTATGTTGTTTTAACCTATGATTTATTAAATTGTATTTATGTTGTTTTGTCCTATGCTTTATTAAATTTTGTTTATGTTGTTTTATCCCATGCTTTATTAAATTGTATTATGTTGTTTTATCCTATGCTTTATTAAATTGTATTTATGTTGTTTTATCCTATGCTTTATTAAATTGTATTTATGTTGTTTTATCCTATGCTTTATTAAATTGTATTTATGTTGTTTTGTACTATGCTTTATTAAATTGTATTTATGTTGTTTTAACCTATGATTTATTAAATTGTATTTATGTTGTTTTATCCTATGCTTTATTAAATTGTATTTATGTTGTTTTAACCTATGATTTATTAAATTGTATTTATGTTGTTTTATCCTATGCTTTATTAAATTGTATTTATGTTGTTTTAACCTATGATTTATTAAATTGTATTTATGTTGTTTTATCCTATGCTTTATTAAATTTTGTTTATGTTGTTTTATCCCATGCTTTATTAAATTGTATTTATGTTGTTTTATCCTATGCTTTATTAAATTGTATTTATGTTGTTTTCTCCTATGCTTTATTAAATTGTATTTATGTTGTATTTTCCTATGCTTCATTAAATTGTATTTATGTTATTTAATCCTATGCTTTAATAAATTGTATTTATGTTGTTTTATCCTATGCTTTATTAAATTGTATTTATGTTGTTTTAACCTATGCTTAATTAAATTGTATTTATGTTGTTTTGTCCTATGCTTTATTAAATTGTATTGATGTTGTTTTATCCCATGCTTTATTATATTGTATTTAGGTTGTTTTAACCTATGATTTATTAAATTGTATTTATGTTGTTTTGTACTATGCTTTATTAAATTGTATTTATGTTGTTTTAACCCATGCTTTATTAAATTGTATTTATGTTGTTTTATCCTATGCTTTATTAAATTGTATTTATTTTGTTTTGTCCTATGCTTTATTAAATTGTATTTATGTTGTTTTAACCTATGATTTATTAAATTGTATTTATGTTGTTTTATCCTATGCTTTATTAAATTGTATTTATGTTGTTTTAACCTATGATTTATTAAATTGTATTTATGTTGTTTTATCCTATGCTTTATTAAATTGTATTTATGTTGTTTTAACCTATGATTTATTAAATTGTATTTATGTTGTTTTGTCCTATGCTTTATTAAATTTTGTTTATGTTGTTTTATCCCATGCTTTATTAAATTGTATTATGTTGTTTTATCCTATGCTTTATTAAATTGTATTTATGTTGTTTTATCCTATGCTTTATTAAATTGTATTTATGTTGTTTTATCCTATGCTTTATTAAATTGTATTTATGTTGTTTTGTACTATGCTTTATTAAATTGTATTTATGTTGTTTTAACCTATGATTTATTAAATTGTATTTATGTTGTTTTATCCTATGCTTTATTAAATTGTATTTATGTTGTTTTAACCTATGATTTATTAAATTGTATTTATGTTGTTTTATCCTATGCTTTATTAAATTGTATTTATGTTGTTTTAACCTATGATTTATTAAATTGTATTTATGTTGTTTTATCCTATGCTTTATTAAATTTTGTTTATGTTGTTTTATCCCATGCTTTATTAAATTGTATTTATGTTGTTTTATCCTATGCTTTATTAAATTGTATTTATGTTGTTTTCTCCTATGCTTTATTAAATTGTATTTATGTTGTATTTTCCTATGCTTCATTAAATTGTATTTATGTTATTTAATCCTATGCTTTAATAAATTGTATTTATGTTGTTTTATCCTATGCTTTATTAAATTGTATTTATGTTGTTTTAACCTATGCTTTATTAAATTGTATTTATATTGTTTTATCCTATGCTTTATTAAATTGTATTTATGTTGTTTTAACCTATGCTTAATTAAATTGTATTTATGTTGTTTTGTCCTATGCTTTATTAAATTGTATTGATGTTGTTTTATCCCATGCTTTATTATATTGTATTTAGGTTGTTTTAACCTATGATTTATTAAATTGTATTTATGTTGTTTTGTACTATGCTTTATTAAATTGTATTTATGTTGTTTTAACCCATGCTTTATTAAATTGTATTTATGTTGTTTTATCCTATGCTTTATTAAATTGTATTTATTTTGTTTTGTCCTATGCTTTATTAAATTGTATTTATGTTGTTTTAACCTATGATTTATTAAATTGTATTTATGTTGTTTTATCCTATGCTTTATTAAATTGTATTTATGTTGTTTTAACCTATGATTTATTAAATTGTATTTATGTTGTTTTATCCTATGCTTTATTAAATTGTATTTATGTTGTTTTAACCTATGATTTATTAAATTGTATTTATGTTGTTTTGTCCTATGCTTTATTAAATTTTGTTTATGTTGTTTTATCCCATGCTTTATTAAATTGTATTTATGTTGTTTTATCCTATGCTTTATTAAATTGTATTTATGTTGTTTTCTCCTATGCTTTATTAAATTGTATTTATGTTGTATTATCCTATGCTTCATTAAATTGTATTTATGTTATTTAATCCTATTCTTTAATAAATTGTATTTATGTTGTTTTCTCCTATGCTTTATTAAATTGTATTTATGTTGTTTTATCCTATGCTTCATTAAATTGTATTTATGTTGTTTTATCCTATGCTTTATTAAATTGTATTTATGTTGTTTTATCCTATGCTTTATTAAATTGTATTTATGTTGTTTTATCCTATGCTTTTTTTAAATTGTATTTATGTTGTTTTAACCTATGCTTTATTACATCCTGTTTATGTTGTTTTATCCTATGCTTTATTAAATTGTATTTATGTTGTTTTATCCTATGTTATATTAAATTGTATTTACATGGTTTCATCCTATGCTGTATTAAATTGTATTTATGTTGTTTTGTCCTATGCTTTATTACATCGTGTTTATGTTGTTTTATCCTATGCTTTATTAAATCGTATTTATGTTGTTTTATCCTATGCTTTATTAAATTGTATTTATGTTGTTTTATCCTATGCTTTATTAAATTGTATTTATGTTGTTTTATCCTATGCTTTATTAAATTGTATTTATGTTGTTTTGTCCTATGCTTTATTAAATTGTATTTATGTTGTTTTAACCCATACTTCATTAAATTGTATTTATGTTGTTTTATCCTATGCTTCATTAAATTGTATATATGTTGTTTTATCCTATGCATTATTAAATTGTATTTATGTTGTTTTATCCTATGCTTTATTAAATTGTATTTATGTTGTTTTAACCTATGTTTTATTAAATTGTATTTATGTTGTTTTATCCTATGCTTTATTAAATTGTATTTATGTTGTTTTATCCTATGCATTATTAAATTGTATTTATGTTGTTTTAACCTATGTTTTATTAAATTGTATTTATGTTGTTTTATCCTATGCTTTATTAAATTGTATTTATGTTGTTTTAACCCATGCTTTATTAAATTGTATTTATGTTGTTTTATCCTATGCTTTATTAAATTGTATTTATGTTGTTTTAACCTATGCTTTATTAAATTGTATTTATGTTGTTTTAACCTATGCTTTATTAAATTGTATTTATGTTGTTTTATCCTATGCTTTACTAAATTGTATTTATGTTGTTTTATCCTATGCTTTATTAAATTGTATTTATGTTGTTTTATCCTATGCTTTATTAAATTGTATTTATGTTGTTTTAACCTATGCTTTATCAAATTGTATTTATGTTGTTTTATCCTATACTTTATTAAATTGTATTCATGTTGTATTAACCTATGCTTTATTAAATTGTATTTATGTTGTTTTATCCTATGCTTTATTAAATTGCATTTATGTTGTTTTATCTTATGCTTTATTAAATTGTATTTATGTTGTTTTATCCTATGCTTTTTTTAAATTGTATTTATGTTGTTTTAACCTATGCTTTATTACATCCTGTTTATGTTGTTTTATCCTATGCTTTATTAAATTGTATTTATGTTGTTTTATCCTATGTTATATTAAATTGTATTTACATGGTTTCATCCTATGCTGTATTAAATTGTATTTATGTTGTTTTGTCCTATGCTTTATTACATCGTGTTTATGTTGTTTTATCCTATGCTTTATTAAATCGTATTTATGTTGTTTTATCCTATGCTTTATTAAATTGTATTTATGTTGTTTTATCCTATGCTTTATTAAATTGTATTTATGTTGTTTTATCCTATGCTTTATTAAATTGTATTTATGTTGTTTTGTCCTATGCTTTATTAAATTGTATTTATGTTGTTTTAACCCATACTTCATTAAATTGTATTTATGTTGTTTTATCCTATGCTTCATTAAATTGTATATATGTTGTTTTATCCTATGCATTATTAAATTGTATTTATGTTGTTTTATCCTATGCTTTATTAAATTGTATTTATGTTGTTTTAACCTATGTTTTATTAAATTGTATTTATGTTGTTTTATCCTATGCTTTATTAAATTGTATTTATGTTGTTTTATCCTATGCATTATTAAATTGTATTTATGTTGTTTTAACCTATGTTTTATTAAATTGTATTTATGTTGTTTTATCCTATGCTTTATTAAATTGTATTTATGTTGTTTTAACCCATGCTTTATTAAATTGTATTTATGTTGTTTTATCCTATGCTTTATTAAATTGTATTTATGTTGTTTTAACCTATGCTTTATTAAATTGTATTTATGTTGTTTTAACCTATGCTTTATTAAATTGTATTTATGTTGTTTTATCCTATGCTTTACTAAATTGTATTTATGTTGTTTTATCCTATGCTTTATTAAATTGTATTTATGTTGTTTTATCCTATGCTTTATTAAATTGTATTTATGTTGTTTTAACCTATGCTTTATCAAATTGTATTTATGTTGTTTTATCCTATACTTTATTAAATTGTATTCATGTTGTATTAACCTATGCTTTATTAAATTGTATTTATGTTGTTTTATCCTATGCTTTATTAAATTGCATTTATGTTGTTTTATCTTATGCTTTATTAAATTGTATTTATGTTGTTTTATCCTATGCTTTATTAAATTGTATTTATGTTGTTTTAACCTATGCTTTATTAAATTGTATTTATGTTGTTTTATCCTATGCTGTATTAAATTGTATTTATGTTGTTTTGTCCTATGCTTTATTACATCGTGTTTATGTTGTTTTATCCTATGCTTTATTAAATTGTATTTATGTTGTTTTGTCCTATGCTTTATTACATCGTGTTTATGTTGTTTTATCCTATGCTTTATTTAATTGTATTTATGTTGTTTTAACCTATGCTTTATTAAATTGTATTTATGTTGTTTTATCCTATACTTTATTAAATTGTATTTATGTTGTTTTATCCTATGCTTTATTAAATTGTATTTATGTTCTTTTATCCTATGCTTTATTAAATTGTATTTATGTTGTTTTATCCTATACTTTATTAAATTGTATTTATGTTGTTTTATCCTATGCTTTATTAAATTGTATTTATGTTGTTTTAACCTATGCTTTATTAAATTGTATTTATGTTGTTTTATCCTATACTTTATTAAATTGTATTTATGTTGTTTTATCCTATGCTTTATTAAATTGTATTTATGTTGTTTTATCCTATGCTTTATTAAATTGTATTTATGTTGTTTTATCCTATACTTTATTAAATTGTAATTATGTTGTTTTAACCTATGTTTTATTAAATTGTATTTATGTTGTTTTATCCTATGCTTTATTAAATTGTATTTATGTTGTTTTAACCCATGCTTTATTAAATTGTATTTATGTTGTTTTATCCTATGCTTTATTAAATTGTATTTATGTTGTTTTATCCTATGCTTTATTAAATTGTATTTATGTTGTTTTAACCCATGCTTTATTAAATTGTATTTGTGTTGTTTTAACCCATGCTTTATTAAATTGTATTTATGTTGTTTTATCCTATGCTTTATTAAATTGTATGTATGTTGTTTTATCCTATGCTTTATTAAATTGTATTTATGTTGTTTTATCCTATGCTTTATAAAATTGTATTGATGTTGTTTTATCCCATGCTTTATTATATTGTATTTAGGTTGTTTTAACCTATGATTTATTAAATTGTATTTATGTTGTTTTGTACTATGCTTTATTAAATTGTATTTATGTTGTTTTATCCTATGCTTTTTTAAATTGTATTTATGTTGTTTTAACCTATGCTTTATTACATCCTGTTTATGTTGTTTTATCCTATGCTTTATTAAATTGTATTTATGTTGTTTTATCCTATGTTATATTAAATTGTATTTACATGGTTTCATCCTATGCTGTATTAAATTGTATTTATGTTGTTTTGTCCTATGCTTTATTACATCGTGTTTATGTTGTTTTATCCTATGCTTTATTAAATCGTATTTATGTTGTTTTATCCTATGCTTTATTAAATTGTATTTATGTTGTTTTATCCTATGATTTATTAAATTGTATTTATGTTGTTTTATCCTATGCTTTATTAAATTGTATTTATGTTGTTTTGTCCTATGCTTTATTAAATTGTATTTATGTTGTTTTAACCCATGCTTCATTAAATTGTATTTATGTTGTTTTATCCTATGCTTCATTAAATTGTATATATGTTGTTTTATCATATGCTTTATTAAATTGTATTTATTTTGTTTTATCCTATGCTTTATTAAATTGTATTTATGTTGTTTTAACCTATGTTTTATTAAATTGTATTTATGTTGTTTTATCCTATGCTTTATTAAATTGTATTTATGTTGTTTTATCCTATGCATTATTAAATTGTATTTATGTTGTTTTAACCTATGTTTTATTAAATTGTATTTATGTTGTTTTATCCTATGCTTTATTAAATTGTTTTTATGTTGTTTTAACCCATGCTTTATTAAATTGTATTTATGTTGTTTTATCCTATGCTTTATTAAATTGTATTTATGTTGTTTTAACCTATGCTTTATTAAATTGTATTTATGTTGTTTTAACCTATGCTTTATTAAATTGTATTTATGTTGTTTTATCCTATGCTTTACTAAATTGTATTTATGTTGTTTTATCCTATGCATTATTAAATTGTATTTATGTTGTTTTATCCTATGCTTTATTAAATTGTATTTATGTTGTTTTAACCTATGCTTTATCAAATTGTATTTATGTTGTTTTATCCTATACTTTATTAAATTGTATTTATGTTGTATTAACCTATGCTTTATTAAATTGTATTTATGTTGTTTTATCCTATGCTTTATTAAATTGCATTTATGTTGTTTTATCTTATGCTTTATTAAATTGTATTTATGTTGTTTTATCCTATGCTTTATTAAATTGTATTTATGTTGTTTTAACCTATGCTTTATTAAATTGTATTTATGTTGTTTTATCCTATGCTGTATTAAATTGTATTTATGTTGTTTTGTCCTATGCTTTATTACATCGTGTTTATGTTGTTTTATCCTATGCTTTATTAAATTGTATTTATGTTGTTTTGTCCTATGCTTTATTACATCGTGTTTATGTTGTTTTATCCTATGCTTTATTAAATTGTATTTATGTTGTTTTAACCTATGCTTTATTAAATTGTATTTATGTTGTTTTATCCTATACTTTATTAAATTGTATTTATGTTGTTTTATCCTATGCTTTATTAAATTGTATTTATGTTCTTTTATCCTATGCTTTATTAAATTGTATTTATGTTGTTTTATCCTATACTTTATTAAATTGTATTTATGTTGTTTTATCCTATGCTTTATTAAATTGTATTTATGTTGTTTTAACCTATGCTTTATTAAATTGTATTTATGTTGTTTTATCCTATACTTTATTAAATTGTATTTATGTTGTTTTATCCTATGCTTTATTAAATTGTATTTATGTTGTTTTATCCTATGCTTTATTAAATTGTATTTATGTTGTTTTATCCTATACTTTATTAAATTGTATTTATGTTGTTTTAACCTATGCTTTATTAAATTGTATTTATGTTGTTTTATCCTATGCTTTATTAAATTGTATTTATGTTGTTTTAACCTATGCTTTATTAAATTGTATTTATGTTGTTTTAACCTATGCTTTATTAAATTGTATTTATGTTGTTTTATCCTATGCTTTATTAAATTGTTTTTACGTGGTTTCATCCTATGCTTTATTAAATTGTATTTATGTTGTTTTAACCTATACTTTATTAAATTGTATTTATGTTGTTTTATCCTATGCTTTATTAAATTGTATTTATGTTGTTTTATCCTATGCTTTAATAAATTGTATTTATGTTGTTTTATCCTATGCTTTATTAAATTGTATTTATGTTGTTTTAACCCCTTACTTACCGGGGACGTATTAGCACGCATATTTGCGTACCGCCGGTTCAGTGAGGGCTGCTGCGCTGAGCCCTCACTGAACCGAGCACATGTCAGCTGATTCTTACAGTTGACATGTGCCCGCAACAGCCGCGGGTGGAATCGCGATCCACCCGCGGCTGTTAACCAATTAAATGCTGCTGTCAATCTCCGACAGCAGCATTTAACGCGCGCTTCCGGGTAGCGCGTCATAAGCCCCGCCCACCGGCGACCCCGTCACGTGATCGCGGGTCGCCGATGGGCGTGCATGACAACCCAGGGTCTGCAGCAGACGCCTGTGGTTGTCATGATTTTGTCGCTATGAGCGCCACCTAGTGGTCGGCGCTCATAGCACAGGACCATTTCTGCTGCATGCAGGGGACCTGCTCGTCCCCTGTATGTAGCAGAGGCGATCGGATAGTTGCTGCTTCTAGTCTCCTATGGAGACTATAGAAGCATGCAAAAAGTAAAAAAAAAAAGTTTTTAAAAATATAAAAAAAAATAAAAATATAAAAGTTTAAATCACCCCCCTTTCACCCCATTCAAAATAAAATATATAAAAAAAAAACCCACATACACATATTTGGTATCTCCGAGTTCAGAATCGCCCGATCTATCAATATAAAAAAAGAATTATTCCGATCGGTAAACGATGTAACGAGAAAAAAATTCTAAACGCCAGAATTACGTTTTTTGGTCGCTGCAAAATTGCAATAAAATGCAATAACGGACGATCAAAACATCGGATCTACCCCAAAATGGTATCAATAAAAACGTCAGCCTGGCACGCAAAAAATAAGCCATCAATCAGCCCCAGATCACGAAAAATGGAGACGCTACGGGTCTTAGAAAATGGCGCTATTTTTTTATTTTTTTTTTTACCAAATTTTGGAATTTTTTTTCACCACTTAAATATAAAAGAACCTATACATGTTTGGTGTCTATGAACTCGTAATGACCTGTAGAATAAGAAGAGCAGGTCAGTTTTAGCATTCAGTGAACATGGTAAAAAAAATAAATAAAAAACAACTGTGGTATTGCACTTTTTTTGCAATTTTACCGCACTTGGAATTTTTTTCCCGTTTTCCCGTACAGGATATGATAAAACTAGTAATGGCGTTGAAAAGTACAACTCGTCCCGCAAAAAATAAGCCCTCACATGGCCATATTGACGAAAAAATAAAAACGCTATGGCTCTGGGAACAAGGGGAGCAAAAACGAAAATGCAAAAACGAAAAATGCTCCGGGGCTTAAGGGGTTAACCTATGCTTTATTAAATTGTATTTATGTTGTTTTATCCTATACTTTATTAAATTGTATTTATGTTGTATTAACCTATGCTTTATTAAATTGTATTTATGTTGTTTTAACCTATGCTTTATTAAATTGTATTTATGTTGTTTTATCCTATGCTTTATTAAATTGTATTTATGTTGTTTTAACCTATGTTTTATTAAATTGTATTTATGTTGTTTTGTCCTATGCTTTATTAAATTGTATTTATGTTGTTTTAACCCATGCTTCATTAAACTGTATTTATGTTGTTTTATCCTATGCTTCATTAAATTGTATATATGTTGTTTTATTCTATGCTTTATTAAATTGTATTTATGTTGTTTTATCCTATGCTTTATTAAATTGTATTTATGTTGTTTTAACCTATGCTTTATTAAATTGTATTTATGTTGTTTTATCCTATGCTTTATTAAATTGTATATATGTTGCTTTATCCTATGCTTTATTAAATTGTGTTTATGTTGTTTTAACCCATGCTTTATTAAATTGTATTTATGTTGTTTTATCCTATGCTTTATTAAATTGCATCTATGTTATTTTATCCTATGCTTTATTAAATTGTATTTATGTTGTTTTATCCTATGCTTTATAAAATTATATTTATGTGGTTTTATCCTATGCTTTATTAAATTGTATTCATGTTGTTTTATCTTATGCTTTATTAAATTGAATTTATGTTGTTTTATCTTATGCTTTATTAAATTGTATTTATGTAGTTTTATCCTATGCTTTATTACATTGTATTTATGTGGTTTTATCCTATGCTTTATTAAATTGTATTTATGTGGTTTTATCCTATGCTTTATTAAATTGTATTTATGTTGTTTTATCCTATGCTTTATTAAATTGTATTTATGTTGTTTTATCCTATGCTTTATTAAATTGTATTTATGTTGTTTTATCCTATGCTTTATTAAATTGTATTTATGTTGTTTTGTCCTATGCTTTATTAAATTGTATTTATGTTGTTTTATCCTATGCTTTATTAAATTGTATTTATGTTGTTTTAACCCATGCTTTATTAAATTGTATTTATGTTGTTTTATCCTATGCTTTATTAAATTGTATTTATGTTGTTTTATCCTATGCTTTATTAAATTGTATTTATGTTGTTTTAACCCATGCTTTATTAAATTGGATTTATGTTGTTTTATCCTATGCTTTATTAAATTGTTTTTATGTTGTTTTATCCTATGCTTTATTAAATTGTATTTATGTTGTTTTATCCTATGCTTTATTAAATTGTATTTATGTTGTTTTATCCTATGCTTTATTAAATTGTATTTATGTTGTTTTATCCTATGCTTTATTAAATTATATTTATGTTGTTTTATCCTATGCTTTATTAAATTGTATTTATGTTGTTTTATCCTATGCTTTATTAAATTTTATTTATGTTGTTTATCCTATGCTTTATTAAATTGTATTTATGTTGTTTTAACCTATGATTTATTATATTGTATTTATGTTGTTTTATCCTATGCTTTATTAAATTGTATTTATGTTGTTTTATCCTATGCTTTATTAAATTGTATTTATGTTGTTTTATCCTATGCTTTTTTAAATTGTATTTATGTTGTTTTAACCTATGCTTTATTACATTCTATTTATGTTGTTTTATCCTATGCTTTATTAAATTGTATTTATGTTGTTTTAACCTATGCTTTATTAAATTGTATTTATGTTGTTTTATCCTATGTTATATTAAATTGTATTTACGTGGTTTAATCCTATGCTTTATTAAATTGTATTTACGTGGTTTCATCCTATGCTTTGTTAAATTGTTTTTACGTGGTTTCATCCTATGCTTTATTAAATTGTATTTATGTTGTTTTAACTTATGCTTTATTAAATTGTATTTATGTTGCTTTAACCTATGCTTTATTAAATTGTATTTATGTTGTTTTATCCTATGCATTATTAAATTGTATTTATGTTGTTTTAACCTATGTTTTATTAAATTGTATTTATGTTGTTTTATCCTATGCTTTATTAAATTGTATTTATGTTGTTTTAACCCATGCTTTATTAAATTGTATTTATGTTGTTTTATCCTATGCTTTATTAAATTGTATTTATGTTGTTTTAACCTATGCTTTATTAAATTGTATTTATGTTGTTTTAACCTATGCTTTATTAAATTGTATTTATGTTGTTTTATCCTATGCTTTACTAAATTGTATTTATGTTGTTTTATCCTATGCTTTATTAAATTGTATTTATGTTGTTTTATCCTATGCTTTATTAAATTGTATTTATGTTGTTTTAACCTATGCTTTATCAAATTGTATTTATGTTGTTTTATCCTATACTTTATTAAATTGTATTCATGTTGTATTAACCTATGCTTTATTAAATTGTATTTATGTTGTTTTATCCTATGCTTTATTAAATTGCATTTATGTTGTTTTATCTTATGCTTTATTAAATTGTATTTATGTTGTTTTATCCTATGCTTTTTTTAAATTGTATTTATGTTGTTTTAACCTATGCTTTATTACATCCTGTTTATGTTGTTTTATCCTATGCTTTATTAAATTGTATTTATGTTGTTTTATCCTATGTTATATTAAATTGTATTTACATGGTTTCATCCTATGCTGTATTAAATTGTATTTATGTTGTTTTGTCCTATGCTTTATTACATCGTGTTTATGTTGTTTTATCCTATGCTTTATTAAATTGTATTTATGTTGTTTTATCCTATACTTTATTAAATTGTATTTATGTTGTTTTATCCTATGCTTTATTAAATTGTATTTATGTTGTTTTATCCTATGCTTTATTAAATTGTATTTATGTTGTTTTATCCTATACTTTATTAAATTGTATTTATGTTGTTTTAACCTATGCTTTATTAAATTGTATTTATGTTGTTTTATCCTATGCTTTATTAAATTGTATTTATGTTGTTTTAACCTATGCTTTATTAAATTGTATTTATGTTGTTTTAACCTATGCTTTATTAAATTGTATTTATGTTGTTTTATCCTATGCTTTATTAAATTGTTTTTACGTGGTTTCATCCTATGCTTTATTAAATTGTATTTATGTTGTTTTAACCTATACTTTATTAAATTGTATTTATGTTGTTTTATCCTATGCTTTATTAAATTGTATTTATGTTGTTTTATCCTATGCTTTAATAAATTGTATTTATGTTGTTTTATCCTATGCTTTATTAAATTGTATTTATGTTGTTTTAACCCCTTACTTACCGGGGACGTATTAGCACGCATATTTGCGTACCGCCGGTTCAGTGAGGGCTGCTGCGCTGAGCCCTCACTGAACCGAGCACATGTCAGCTGATTCTTACAGTTGACATGTGCCCGCAACAGCCGCGGGTGGAATCGCGATCCACCCGCGGCTGTTAACCAATTAAATGCTGCTGTCAATCTCCGACAGCAGCATTTAACGCGCGCTTCCGGGTAGCGCGTCATAAGCCCCGCCCACCGGCGACCCCGTCACGTGATCGCGGGTCGCCGATGGGCGTGCATGACAACCCAGGGTCTGCAGCAGACGCCTGTGGTTGTCATGATTTTGTCGCTATGAGCGCCACCTAGTGGTCGGCGCTCATAGCACAGGACCATTTCTGCTGCATGCAGGGGACCTGCTCGTCCCCTGTATGTAGCAGAGGCGATCGGATAGTTGCTGCTTCTAGTCTCCTATGGAGACTATAGAAGCATGCAAAAAGTAAAAAAAAAAAGTTTTTAAAAATATAAAAAAAAATAAAAATATAAAAGTTTAAATCACCCCCCTTTCACCCCATTCAAAATAAAATATATAAAAAAAAAACCCACATACACATATTTGGTATCTCCGAGTTCAGAATCGCCCGATCTATCAATATAAAAAAAGAATTATTCCGATCGGTAAACGATGTAACGAGAAAAAAATTCTAAACGCCAGAATTACGTTTTTTGGTCGCTGCAAAATTGCAATAAAATGCAATAACGGACGATCAAAACATCGGATCTACCCCAAAATGGTATCAATAAAAACGTCAGCCTGGCACGCAAAAAATAAGCCATCAATCAGCCCCAGATCACGAAAAATGGAGACGCTACGGGTCTTAGAAAATGGCGCTATTTTTTTATTTTTTTTTTTACCAAATTTTGGAATTTTTTTTCACCACTTAAATATAAAAGAACCTATACATGTTTGGTGTCTATGAACTCGTAATGACCTGTAGAATAAGAAGAGCAGGTCAGTTTTAGCATTCAGTGAACATGGTAAAAAAAATAAATAAAAAACAACTGTGGTATTGCACTTTTTTTGCAATTTTACCGCACTTGGAATTTTTTTCCCGTTTTCCCGTACAGGATATGATAAAACTAGTAATGGCGTTGAAAAGTACAACTCGTCCCGCAAAAAATAAGCCCTCACATGGCCATATTGACGAAAAAATAAAAACGCTATGGCTCTGGGAACAAGGGGAGCAAAAACGAAAATGCAAAAACGAAAAATGCTCCGGGGCTTAAGGGGTTAACCTATGCTTTATTAAATTGTATTTATGTTGTTTTATCCTATACTTTATTAAATTGTATTTATGTTGTATTAACCTATGCTTTATTAAATTGTATTTATGTTGTTTTAACCTATGCTTTATTAAATTGTATTTATGTTGTTTTATCCTATGCTTTATTAAATTGTATTTATGTTGTTTTAACCTATGTTTTATTAAATTGTATTTATGTTGTTTTGTCCTATGCTTTATTAAATTGTATTTATGTTGTTTTAACCCATGCTTCATTAAACTGTATTTATGTTGTTTTATCCTATGCTTCATTAAATTGTATATATGTTGTTTTATTCTATGCTTTATTAAATTGTATTTATGTTGTTTTATCCTATGCTTTATTAAATTGTATTTATGTTGTTTTAACCTATGCTTTATTAAATTGTATTTATGTTGTTTTATCCTATGCTTTATTAAATTGTATATATGTTGCTTTATCCTATGCTTTATTAAATTGTGTTTATGTTGTTTTAACCCATGCTTTATTAAATTGTATTTATGTTGTTTTATCCTATGCTTTATTAAATTGCATCTATGTTATTTTATCCTATGCTTTATTAAATTGTATTTATGTTGTTTTATCCTATGCTTTATAAAATTATATTTATGTGGTTTTATCCTATGCTTTATTAAATTGTATTCATGTTGTTTTATCTTATGCTTTATTAAATTGAATTTATGTTGTTTTATCTTATGCTTTATTAAATTGTATTTATGTAGTTTTATCCTATGCTTTATTACATTGTATTTATGTGGTTTTATCCTATGCTTTATTAAATTGTATTTATGTGGTTTTATCCTATGCTTTATTAAATTGTATTTATGTTGTTTTATCCTATGCTTTATTAAATTGTATTTATGTTGTTTTATCCTATGCTTTATTAAATTGTATTTATGTTGTTTTATCCTATGCTTTATTAAATTGTATTTATGTTGTTTTGTCCTATGCTTTATTAAATTGTATTTATGTTGTTTTATCCTATGCTTTATTAAATTGTATTTATGTTGTTTTAACCCATGCTTTATTAAATTGTATTTATGTTGTTTTATCCTATGCTTTATTAAATTGTATTTATGTTGTTTTATCCTATGCTTTATTAAATTGTATTTATGTTGTTTTAACCCATGCTTTATTAAATTGGATTTATGTTGTTTTATCCTATGCTTTATTAAATTGTTTTTATGTTGTTTTATCCTATGCTTTATTAAATTGTATTTATGTTGTTTTATCCTATGCTTTATTAAATTGTATTTATGTTGTTTTATCCTATGCTTTATTAAATTGTATTTATGTTGTTTTATCCTATGCTTTATTAAATTATATTTATGTTGTTTTATCCTATGCTTTATTAAATTGTATTTATGTTGTTTTATCCTATGCTTTATTAAATTTTATTTATGTTGTTTATCCTATGCTTTATTAAATTGTATTTATGTTGTTTTAACCTATGATTTATTATATTGTATTTATGTTGTTTTATCCTATGCTTTATTAAATTGTATTTATGTTGTTTTATCCTATGCTTTATTAAATTGTATTTATGTTGTTTTATCCTATGCTTTTTTAAATTGTATTTATGTTGTTTTAACCTATGCTTTATTACATTCTATTTATGTTGTTTTATCCTATGCTTTATTAAATTGTATTTATGTTGTTTTAACCTATGCTTTATTAAATTGTATTTATGTTGTTTTATCCTATGTTATATTAAATTGTATTTACGTGGTTTAATCCTATGCTTTATTAAATTGTATTTACGTGGTTTCATCCTATGCTTTGTTAAATTGTTTTTACGTGGTTTCATCCTATGCTTTATTAAATTGTATTTATGTTGTTTTAACTTATGCTTTATTAAATTGTATTTATGTTGCTTTAACCTATGCTTTATTAAATTGTATTTATGTTGTTTTATCCTATGCATTATTAAATTGTATTTATGTTGTTTTAACCTATGTTTTATTAAATTGTATTTATGTTGTTTTATCCTATGCTTTATTAAATTGTATTTATGTTGTTTTAACCCATGCTTTATTAAATTGTATTTATGTTGTTTTATCCTATGCTTTATTAAATTGTATTTATGTTGTTTTAACCTATGCTTTATTAAATTGTATTTATGTTGTTTTAACCTATGCTTTATTAAATTGTATTTATGTTGTTTTATCCTATGCTTTACTAAATTGTATTTATGTTGTTTTATCCTATGCTTTATTAAATTGTATTTATGTTGTTTTATCCTATGCTTTATTAAATTGTATTTATGTTGTTTTAACCTATGCTTTATCAAATTGTATTTATGTTGTTTTATCCTATACTTTATTAAATTGTATTCATGTTGTATTAACCTATGCTTTATTAAATTGTATTTATGTTGTTTTATCCTATGCTTTATTAAATTGCATTTATGTTGTTTTATCTTATGCTTTATTAAATTGTATTTATGTTGTTTTATCCTATGCTTTTTTTAAATTGTATTTATGTTGTTTTAACCTATGCTTTATTACATCCTGTTTATGTTGTTTTATCCTATGCTTTATTAAATTGTATTTATGTTGTTTTATCCTATGTTATATTAAATTGTATTTACATGGTTTCATCCTATGCTGTATTAAATTGTATTTATGTTGTTTTGTCCTATGCTTTATTACATCGTGTTTATGTTGTTTTATCCTATGCTTTATTAAATCGTATTTATGTTGTTTTATCCTATGCTTTATTAAATTGTATTTATGTTGTTTTATCCTATGCTTTATTAAATTGTATTTATGTTGTTTTATCCTATGCTTTATTAAATTGTATTTATGTTGTTTTGTCCTATGCTTTATTAAATTGTATTTATGTTGTTTTAACCCATACTTCATTAAATTGTATTTATGTTGTTTTATCCTATGCTTCATTAAATTGTATATATGTTGTTTTATCCTATGCATTATTAAATTGTATTTATGTTGTTTTATCCTATGCTTTATTAAATTGTATTTATGTTGTTTTAACCTATGTTTTATTAAATTGTATTTATGTTGTTTTATCCTATGCTTTATTAAATTGTATTTATGTTGTTTTATCCTATGCATTATTAAATTGTATTTATGTTGTTTTAACCTATGTTTTATTAAATTGTATTTATGTTGTTTTATCCTATGCTTTATTAAATTGTATTTATGTTGTTTTAACCCATGCTTTATTAAATTGTATTTATGTTGTTTTATCCTATGCTTTATTAAATTGTATTTATGTTGTTTTAACCTATGCTTTATTAAATTGTATTTATGTTGTTTTAACCTATGCTTTATTAAATTGTATTTATGTTGTTTTATCCTATGCTTTACTAAATTGTATTTATGTTGTTTTATCCTATGCTTTATTAAATTGTATTTATGTTGTTTTATCCTATGCTTTATTAAATTGTATTTATGTTGTTTTAACCTATGCTTTATCAAATTGTATTTATGTTGTTTTATCCTATACTTTATTAAATTGTATTCATGTTGTATTAACCTATGCTTTATTAAATTGTATTTATGTTGTTTTATCCTATGCTTTATTAAATTGCATTTATGTTGTTTTATCTTATGCTTTATTAAATTGTATTTATGTTGTTTTATCCTATGCTTTATTAAATTGTATTTATGTTGTTTTAACCTATGCTTTATTAAATTGTATTTATGTTGTTTTATCCTATGCTGTATTAAATTGTATTTATGTTGTTTTGTCCTATGCTTTATTACATCGTGTTTATGTTGTTTTATCCTATGCTTTATTAAATTGTATTTATGTTGTTTTGTCCTATGCTTTATTACATCGTGTTTATGTTGTTTTATCCTATGCTTTATTTAATTGTATTTATGTTGTTTTAACCTATGCTTTATTAAATTGTATTTATGTTGTTTTATCCTATACTTTATTAAATTGTATTTATGTTGTTTTATCCTATGCTTTATTAAATTGTATTTATGTTCTTTTATCCTATGCTTTATTAAATTGTATTTATGTTGTTTTATCCTATACTTTATTAAATTGTATTTATGTTGTTTTATCCTATGCTTTATTAAATTGTATTTATGTTGTTTTAACCTATGCTTTATTAAATTGTATTTATGTTGTTTTATCCTATACTTTATTAAATTGTATTTATGTTGTTTTATCCTATGCTTTATTAAATTGTATTTATGTTGTTTTATCCTATGCTTTATTAAATTGTATTTATGTTGTTTTATCCTATACTTTATTAAATTGTATTTATGTTGTTTTAACCTATGTTTTATTAAATTGTATTTATGTTGTTTTATCCTATGCTTTATTAAATTGTATTTATGTTGTTTTAACCCATGCTTTATTAAATTGTATTTATGTTGTTTTATCCTATGCTTTATTAAATTGTATTTATGTTGTTTTATCCTATGCTTTATTAAATTGTATTTATGTTGTTTTAACCCATGCTTTATTAAATTGTATTTGTGTTGTTTTAACCCATGCTTTATTAAATTGTATTTATGTTGTTTTATCCTATGCTTTATTAAATTGTATGTATGTTGTTTTATCCTATGCTTTATTAAATTGTATTTATGTTGTTTTATCCTATGCTTTATAAAATTGTATTGATGTTGTTTTATCCCATGCTTTATTATATTGTATTTAGGTTGTTTTAACCTATGATTTATTAAATTGTATTTATGTTGTTTTGTACTATGCTTTATTAAATTGTATTTATGTTGTTTTATCCTATGCTTTTTTAAATTGTATTTATGTTGTTTTAACCTATGCTTTATTACATCCTGTTTATGTTGTTTTATCCTATGCTTTATTAAATTGTATTTATGTTGTTTTATCCTATGTTATATTAAATTGTATTTACATGGTTTCATCCTATGCTGTATTAAATTGTATTTATGTTGTTTTGTCCTATGCTTTATTACATCGTGTTTATGTTGTTTTATCCTATGCTTTATTAAATCGTATTTATGTTGTTTTATCCTATGCTTTATTAAATTGTATTTATGTTGTTTTATCCTATGATTTATTAAATTGTATTTATGTTGTTTTATCCTATGCTTTATTAAATTGTATTTATGTTGTTTTGTCCTATGCTTTATTAAATTGTATTTATGTTGTTTTAACCCATGCTTCATTAAATTGTATTTATGTTGTTTTATCCTATGCTTCATTAAATTGTATATATGTTGTTTTATCATATGCTTTATTAAATTGTATTTATTTTGTTTTATCCTATGCTTTATTAAATTGTATTTATGTTGTTTTAACCTATGTTTTATTAAATTGTATTTATGTTGTTTTATCCTATGCTTTATTAAATTGTATTTATGTTGTTTTATCCTATGCATTATTAAATTGTATTTATGTTGTTTTAACCTATGTTTTATTAAATTGTATTTATGTTGTTTTATCCTATGCTTTATTAAATTGTTTTTATGTTGTTTTAACCCATGCTTTATTAAATTGTATTTATGTTGTTTTATCCTATGCTTTATTAAATTGTATTTATGTTGTTTTAACCTATGCTTTATTAAATTGTATTTATGTTGTTTTAACCTATGCTTTATTAAATTGTATTTATGTTGTTTTATCCTATGCTTTACTAAATTGTATTTATGTTGTTTTATCCTATGCATTATTAAATTGTATTTATGTTGTTTTATCCTATGCTTTATTAAATTGTATTTATGTTGTTTTAACCTATGCTTTATCAAATTGTATTTATGTTGTTTTATCCTATACTTTATTAAATTGTATTTATGTTGTATTAACCTATGCTTTATTAAATTGTATTTATGTTGTTTTATCCTATGCTTTATTAAATTGCATTTATGTTGTTTTATCTTATGCTTTATTAAATTGTATTTATGTTGTTTTATCCTATGCTTTATTAAATTGTATTTATGTTGTTTTAACCTATGCTTTATTAAATTGTATTTATGTTGTTTTATCCTATGCTGTATTAAATTGTATTTATGTTGTTTTGTCCTATGCTTTATTACATCGTGTTTATGTTGTTTTATCCTATGCTTTATTAAATTGTATTTATGTTGTTTTGTCCTATGCTTTATTACATCGTGTTTATGTTGTTTTATCCTATGCTTTATTAAATTGTATTTATGTTGTTTTAACCTATGCTTTATTAAATTGTATTTATGTTGTTTTATCCTATACTTTATTAAATTGTATTTATGTTGTTTTATCCTATGCTTTATTAAATTGTATTTATGTTCTTTTATCCTATGCTTTATTAAATTGTATTTATGTTGTTTTATCCTATACTTTATTAAATTGTATTTATGTTGTTTTATCCTATGCTTTATTAAATTGTATTTATGTTGTTTTAACCTATGCTTTATTAAATTGTATTTATGTTGTTTTATCCTATACTTTATTAAATTGTATTTATGTTGTTTTATCCTATGCTTTATTAAATTGTATTTATGTTGTTTTATCCTATGCTTTATTAAATTGTATTTATGTTGTTTTATCCTATACTTTATTAAATTGTATTTATGTTGTTTTAACCTATGCTTTATTAAATTGTATTTATGTTGTTTTATCCTATGCTTTATTAAATTGTATTTATGTTGTTTTAACCTATGCTTTATTAAATTGTATTTATGTTGTTTTAACCTATGCTTTATTAAATTGTATTTATGTTGTTTTATCCTATGCTTTATTAAATTGTTTTTACGTGGTTTCATCCTATGCTTTATTAAATTGTATTTATGTTGTTTTAACCTATACTTTATTAAATTGTATTTATGTTGTTTTATCCTATGCTTTATTAAATTGTATTTATGTTGTTTTATCCTATGCTTTAATAAATTGTATTTATGTTGTTTTATCCTATGCTTTATTAAATTGTATTTATGTTGTTTTAACCCCTTACTTACCGGGGACGTATTAGCACGCATATTTGCGTACCGCCGGTTCAGTGAGGGCTGCTGCGCTGAGCCCTCACTGAACCGAGCACATGTCAGCTGATTCTTACAGTTGACATGTGCCCGCAACAGCCGCGGGTGGAATCGCGATCCACCCGCGGCTGTTAACCAATTAAATGCTGCTGTCAATCTCCGACAGCAGCATTTAACGCGCGCTTCCGGGTAGCGCGTCATAAGCCCCGCCCACCGGCGACCCCGTCACGTGATCGCGGGTCGCCGATGGGCGTGCATGACAACCCAGGGTCTGCAGCAGACGCCTGTGGTTGTCATGATTTTGTCGCTATGAGCGCCACCTAGTGGTCGGCGCTCATAGCACAGGACCATTTCTGCTGCATGCAGGGGACCTGCTCGTCCCCTGTATGTAGCAGAGGCGATCGGATAGTTGCTGCTTCTAGTCTCCTATGGAGACTATAGAAGCATGCAAAAAGTAAAAAAAAAAAGTTTTTAAAAATATAAAAAAAAATAAAAATATAAAAGTTTAAATCACCCCCCTTTCACCCCATTCAAAATAAAATATATAAAAAAAAAACCCACATACACATATTTGGTATCTCCGAGTTCAGAATCGCCCGATCTATCAATATAAAAAAAGAATTATTCCGATCGGTAAACGATGTAACGAGAAAAAAATTCTAAACGCCAGAATTACGTTTTTTGGTCGCTGCAAAATTGCAATAAAATGCAATAACGGACGATCAAAACATCGGATCTACCCCAAAATGGTATCAATAAAAACGTCAGCCTGGCACGCAAAAAATAAGCCATCAATCAGCCCCAGATCACGAAAAATGGAGACGCTACGGGTCTTAGAAAATGGCGCTATTTTTTTATTTTTTTTTTTACCAAATTTTGGAATTTTTTTTCACCACTTAAATATAAAAGAACCTATACATGTTTGGTGTCTATGAACTCGTAATGACCTGTAGAATAAGAAGAGCAGGTCAGTTTTAGCATTCAGTGAACATGGTAAAAAAAATAAATAAAAAACAACTGTGGTATTGCACTTTTTTTGCAATTTTACCGCACTTGGAATTTTTTTCCCGTTTTCCCGTACAGGATATGATAAAACTAGTAATGGCGTTGAAAAGTACAACTCGTCCCGCAAAAAATAAGCCCTCACATGGCCATATTGACGAAAAAATAAAAACGCTATGGCTCTGGGAACAAGGGGAGCAAAAACGAAAATGCAAAAACGAAAAATGCTCCGGGGCTTAAGGGGTTAACCTATGCTTTATTAAATTGTATTTATGTTGTTTTATCCTATACTTTATTAAATTGTATTTATGTTGTATTAACCTATGCTTTATTAAATTGTATTTATGTTGTTTTAACCTATGCTTTATTAAATTGTATTTATGTTGTTTTATCCTATGCTTTATTAAATTGTATTTATGTTGTTTTAACCTATGTTTTATTAAATTGTATTTATGTTGTTTTGTCCTATGCTTTATTAAATTGTATTTATGTTGTTTTAACCCATGCTTCATTAAACTGTATTTATGTTGTTTTATCCTATGCTTCATTAAATTGTATATATGTTGTTTTATTCTATGCTTTATTAAATTGTATTTATGTTGTTTTATCCTATGCTTTATTAAATTGTATTTATGTTGTTTTAACCTATGCTTTATTAAATTGTATTTATGTTGTTTTATCCTATGCTTTATTAAATTGTATATATGTTGCTTTATCCTATGCTTTATTAAATTGTGTTTATGTTGTTTTAACCCATGCTTTATTAAATTGTATTTATGTTGTTTTATCCTATGCTTTATTAAATTGCATCTATGTTATTTTATCCTATGCTTTATTAAATTGTATTTATGTTGTTTTATCCTATGCTTTATAAAATTATATTTATGTGGTTTTATCCTATGCTTTATTAAATTGTATTCATGTTGTTTTATCTTATGCTTTATTAAATTGAATTTATGTTGTTTTATCTTATGCTTTATTAAATTGTATTTATGTAGTTTTATCCTATGCTTTATTACATTGTATTTATGTGGTTTTATCCTATGCTTTATTAAATTGTATTTATGTGGTTTTATCCTATGCTTTATTAAATTGTATTTATGTTGTTTTATCCTATGCTTTATTAAATTGTATTTATGTTGTTTTATCCTATGCTTTATTAAATTGTATTTATGTTGTTTTATCCTATGCTTTATTAAATTGTATTTATGTTGTTTTGTCCTATGCTTTATTAAATTGTATTTATGTTGTTTTATCCTATGCTTTATTAAATTGTATTTATGTTGTTTTAACCCATGCTTTATTAAATTGTATTTATGTTGTTTTATCCTATGCTTTATTAAATTGTATTTATGTTGTTTTATCCTATGCTTTATTAAATTGTATTTATGTTGTTTTAACCCATGCTTTATTAAATTGGATTTATGTTGTTTTATCCTATGCTTTATTAAATTGTTTTTATGTTGTTTTATCCTATGCTTTATTAAATTGTATTTATGTTGTTTTATCCTATGCTTTATTAAATTGTATTTATGTTGTTTTATCCTATGCTTTATTAAATTGTATTTATGTTGTTTTATCCTATGCTTTATTAAATTATATTTATGTTGTTTTATCCTATGCTTTATTAAATTGTATTTATGTTGTTTTATCCTATGCTTTATTAAATTTTATTTATGTTGTTTATCCTATGCTTTATTAAATTGTATTTATGTTGTTTTAACCTATGATTTATTATATTGTATTTATGTTGTTTTATCCTATGCTTTATTAAATTGTATTTATGTTGTTTTATCCTATGCTTTATTAAATTGTATTTATGTTGTTTTATCCTATGCTTTTTTAAATTGTATTTATGTTGTTTTAACCTATGCTTTATTACATTCTATTTATGTTGTTTTATCCTATGCTTTATTAAATTGTATTTATGTTGTTTTAACCTATGCTTTATTAAATTGTATTTATGTTGTTTTATCCTATGTTATATTAAATTGTATTTACGTGGTTTAATCCTATGCTTTATTAAATTGTATTTACGTGGTTTCATCCTATGCTTTGTTAAATTGTTTTTACGTGGTTTCATCCTATGCTTTATTAAATTGTATTTATGTTGTTTTAACTTATGCTTTATTAAATTGTATTTATGTTGCTTTAACCTATGCTTTATTAAATTGTATTTATGTTGTTTTGTCCTATGCTTTATTAAATTGTATTTATGTTGTTTTAACCCATGCTTCATTAAATTGTATTTATGTTGTTTTATCCTATGCTTTATTAAATTGTATTTATGTTGTTTTAACCTATGTTTTATTAAATTGTGTTTATGTTGTTTTAACCTATGTTTTATTAAATTGTATTTATGTTGTTTTATCCTATGCTTTATTAAATTGTATTTATGTTGTTTTATCCTATGCTTTATTAAATTGTATTTATGTTGTTTTAACCTATGTTTTATTAAATTGTATTTATGTTGTTTTATCCTATGCTTTATTAAATTGTATTTATGTTGTTTTAACCCATGCTTTATTAAATTGTATTTATGTTGTTTTATCCTATGCTTTATTAAATTGTATTTATGTTGTTCTATCCTATGCTTTATTAAATTGTATTTATGTTGTTTTAACCTATGCTTTATTAAATTGTATTTATGTTGTTTTATCCTATGCTGTATTAAATTGTATTTAAGTTGTTTTGTCCTATGCTTTATTACATCGTGTTTATGTTGTTTTATCCTATGCTTTATTAAATTGTATTTATGTTGCTTTAACCTATGCTTTATTAAATTGTATTTATGTTGTTTTATCCTATGCTTTATTAAATTGTATTTATGTTGTTTTAACCTAGGCTTTATTAAATTGTATTTATGTTGTTTTATCCTATACTTTATTAAATTGTATTTAGGTTGTTTTATCCTATGCTTTATTAAATTGTATTTATGTTGTTTTATCCTATGCTTTATTAAATTGTATTTATGTTGTTTTAACCTATGTTTTATTAAATTGTATTTATGTTGTTTTATCCTATGCTTTATTAAATTGTATTTATGTTGTTTTAACCCATGCTTTATTAAATTGTATTTATGTTGTTTTATCATATGCTTTATTAAATTGTATTTATGTTGTTTTAACCTATGCTTTATTCAATTGTATTTATGTTGTTTTAACCTATGCTTTATTAAATTGTATTTATGTTGTTTTATCCTATGCTTTACTAAATTGTATTTATGTTGTTTTATCCTATGCATTATTAAATTGCATTTATGTTGTTTTATCCTATGCTTTATTAAATTGTATTTATGTTGTTTTAACCTATGCTTTATTAAATTGTATTTATGTTGTTTTATCCTATACTTTATTAAATTGTATTTATGTTGTTTTATCCTATGCTTTATTAAATTGTATTTATGTTGTTTTAACCTATGCTTTATTAAATTGTATTTAGGTTGTTTTATCCTATGCTGTATTAAATTGCATTTATGTTGTTTTATCCTATGCTTTATTAAATTGTATTTATGTTGTTTTATCCTATGCTTTATTAAATTGTATTTATGTTGTTTTAACCTATGCTTTATTAAATTGTATTTATGTTGTTTTATCCTATGCTGTATTAAATTGTATTTATGTTGTTTTGTCCTATGCTTTATTACATCGTGTTTATGTTGTTTTATCCTATGCTTTATTAAATTGTATTTATGTTGCTTTAACCTATGCTTTATTAAATTGTATTTATGTTGTTTTATCCTATGCTTTATTAAATTGTATTTATGTTGTTTTAACCTAGGCTTTATTAAATTGTATTTATGTTGTTTTATCCTATACTTTATTAAATTGTATTTAGGTTGTTTTATCCTATGCTTTATTAAATTGTATTTATGTTGTTTTATCCTATGCTTTATTAAATTGTATTTATGTTGTTTTATCCTATACTTTATTAAATTGTATTTATGTTGTTTTATCCTATGCTTTATTAAATTGTATTTATGTTGTTTTAACCTATGCTTTATTAAATTGTTTTTATGTTGTTTTATCCTATACCTTATTAAATTGTATTTATGTTGTTTTATCCTATGCTTTATTAAATTGTATTTATGTTGTTTTATCCTATGCTTTATTAAAATTTATTTATGTTGTTTATCCTATGCTTTATTAAATTGTATTTATGTTGTTTTAACCTATGATTTATTATATTGTATTTATGTTGTTTTATCCTATGCTTTATTAAATTGTATTTATGTTGTTTTATCCTATGCTTTATTAAATTGTATTTATGTTGTTTTATCCTATGCTTTTTTAAATTGTATTTATGTTGTTTTAACCTATGCTTTATTACATTCTGTTTATGTTGTTTTATCCTATGCTTTATTAAATTGTATTTATGTTGTTTTAACCTATGCTTTATTAAATTGTATTTATGTTGTTTTATCCTATGTTATATTAAATTGTATTTACGTGGTTTAATCCTATGCTTTATTAAATTGTATTTACGTGGTTTCATCCTATGCTTTGTTAAATTGTTTTTACGTGGTTTCATCCTATGCTTTATTAAATTGTATTTATGTTGTTTTAACCTATGCTTTATTAAATTGTATTTATGTTGCTTTAACCTATGCTTTATTAAATTGTATTTATGTTGTTTTGTCCTATGCTTTATTAAATTGAATTTATGTTGTTTTAACCCATGCTTCATTAAATTGTATTTATGTTGTTTTATCCTATGCTTTATTAAATTGTATTTATGTTGTTTTAACCTATGTTTTATTAAATTGTATTTATGTTGTTTTAACCTATGTTTTATTAAATTGTATTTATGTTGTTTTATCCTATGCTTTATTAAATTGTATTTATGTTGTTTTATCCTATGCTTTATTAAATTGTATTTATGTTGTTTTAACCTATGTTTTATTAAATTGTATTTATGTTGTTTTATCCTATGCTTTATTAAATTGTATTTATGTTGTTTTAACCCATGCTTTATTAAATTGTATTTATGTTGTTTTATCCTATGCTTTATTAAATTGTATTTATGTTGTTCTATCCTATGCTTTATTAAATTGTATTTATGTTGTTTTAACCTATGCTTTATTAAATTGTATTTATGTTGTTTTATCCTATGCTGTATTAAATTGTATTTAAGTTGTTTTGTCCTATGCTTTATTACATCGTGTTTATGTTGTTTTATCCTATGCTTTATTAAATTGTATTTATGTTGCTTTAACCTATGCTTTATTAAATTGTATTTATGTTGTTTTATCCTATGCTTTATTAAATTGTATTTATGTTGTTTTAACCTAGGCTTTATTAAATTGTATTTATTTGTTTTATCCTATACTTTATTAAATTGTATTTAGGTTGTTTTATCCTATGCTTTATTAAATTGTATTTATGTTGTTTTATCCTATGCTTTATTAAATTGTATTTATGTTGTTTTAACCTATGTTTTATTAAATTGTATTTATGTTGTTTTATCCTATGCTTTATTAAATTGTATTTATGTTGTTTTAACCCATGCTTTATTAAATTGTATTTATGTTGTTTTATCCTATGCTTTATTAAATTGTATTTATGTTGTTTTAACCTATGCTTTATTCAATTGTATTTATGTTGTTTTAACCTATGCTTTATTAAATTGTATTTATGTTGTTTTATCCTATGCTTTACTAAATTGTATTTATGTTGTTTTATCCTATGCTTTATTAAATTGTATTTATGTTGTTTTATCCTATGCTTTATTAAATTGTATTTATGTTGGTTTAACCTATGCTTTATTAAATTGTATTTATGTTGTTTTATCCTATACTTTATTAAATTGTATTTATGTTGTTTTATCCTATGCTTTATTAAATTGTATTTATGTTGTTTTAACCTATGCTTTATTAAATTGTATTTAGGTTGTTTTATCCTATGCTGTATTAAATTGCATTTATGTTGTTTTATCCTATGCTTTATTAAATTGTATTTATGTTGTTTTATCCTATGCTTTATTAAATTGTATTTATGTTGTTTTAACCTATGCTTTATTAAATTGTATTTATGTTGTTTTATCCTATGCTGTATTAAATTGTATTTATGTTGTTTTGTCCTATGCTTTATTACATCGTGTTTATGTTGTTTTATCCTATGCTTTATTAAATTGTATTTATGTTGTTTTATCCTATGCTTTATTAAATTGTATTTATGTTGTTTTATCCTATGCTTTATTAAATTGTATTTATGTTGTTTTATCCTATGCTTTATTAAATTGTATTTATGTTGTTTTGTCCTATGCTTTATTAAATTGTATTTATGTTGTTTTATCCTATGCTTTATTAAATTGTATTTATGTTGTTTTAACCCATGCTTTATTAAATTGTATTTATGTTGTTTTATCCTATGCTTTATTAAATTGTATTTATGTTGTTTTATCCTATGCTTTATTAAATTGTATTTATGTTGTTTTAACCCATGCTTTATTAAATTGGATTTATGTTGTTTTATCCTATGCTTTATTAAATTGTATTTATGTTGTTTTAACCTATGATTTATTATATTGTATTTATGTTGTTTTATCCTATGCTTTATTAAATTGTATTTATGTTGTTTTATCCTATGCTTTATTAAATTGTATTTATGTTGTTTTATCCTATGCTTTTTTAAATTGTATTTATGTTGTTTTAACCTATGCTTTATTACATTCTGTTTATGTTGTTTTATCCTATGCTTTATTAAATTGTATTTATGTTGTTTTAACCTATGCTTTATTAAATTGTATTTATGTTGTTTTATCCTATGTTATATTAAATTGTATTTACGTGGTTTAATCCTATGCTTTATTAAATTGTATTTACGTGGTTTCATCCTATGCTTTGTTAAATTGTTTTTACGTGGTTTCATCCTATGCTTTATTAAATTGTATTTATGTTGTTTTAACCTATGCTTTATTAAATTGTATTTATGTTGCTTTAACCTATGCTTTATTAAATTGTATTTATGTTGTTTTGTCCTATGCTTTATTAAATTGAATTTATGTTGTTTTAACCCATGCTTCATTAAATTGTATTTATGTTGTTTTATCCTATGCTTTATTAAATTGTATTTATGTTGTTTTAACCTATGTTTTATTAAATTGTATTTATGTTGTTTTAACCTATGTTTTATTAAATTGTATTTATGTTGTTTTATCCTATGCTTTATTAAATTGTATTTATGTTGTTTTATCCTATGCTTTATTAAATTGTATTTATGTTGTTTTAACCTATGTTTTATTAAATTGTATTTATGTTGTTTTATCCTATGCTTTATTAAATTGTATTTATGTTGTTTTAACCCATGCTTTATTAAATTGTATTTATGTTGTTTTATCCTATGCTTTATTAAATTGTATTTATGTTGTTCTATCCTATGCTTTATTAAATTGTATTTATGTTGTTTTAACCTATGCTTTATTAAATTGTATTTATGTTGTTTTATCCTATGCTGTATTAAATTGTATTTAAGTTGTTTTGTCCTATGCTTTATTACATCGTGTTTATGTTGTTTTATCCTATGCTTTATTAAATTGTATTTATGTTGCTTTAACCTATGCTTTATTAAATTGTATTTATGTTGTTTTATCCTATGCTTTATTAAATTGTATTTATGTTGTTTTAACCTAGGCTTTATTAAATTGTATTTATGTTGTTTTATCCTATACTTTATTAAATTGTATTTAGGTTGTTTTATCCTATGCTTTATTAAATTGTATTTATGTTGTTTTATCCTATGCTTTATTAAATTGTATTTATGTTGTTTTAACCTATGTTTTATTAAATTGTATTTATGTTGTTTTATCCTATGCTTTATTAAATTGTATTTATGTTGTTTTAACCCATGCTTTATTAAATTGTATTTATGTTGTTTTATCCTATGCTTTATTAAATTGTATTTATGTTGTTTTAACCTATGCTTTATTCAATTGTATTTATGTTGTTTTAACCTATGCTTTATTAAATTGTATTTATGTTGTTTTATCCTATGCTTTACTAAATTGTATTTATGTTGTTTTATCCTATGCTTTATTAAATTGTATTTATGTTGTTTTATCCTATGCTTTATTAAATTGTATTTATGTTGGTTTAACCTATGCTTTATTAAATTGTATTTATGTTGTTTTATCCTATACTTTATTAAATTGTATTTATGTTGTTTTATCCTATGCTTTATTAAATTGTATTTATGTTGTTTTAACCTATGCTTTATTAAATTGTATTTAGGTTGTTTTATCCTATGCTGTATTAAATTGCATTTATGTTGTTTTATCCTATGCTTTATTAAATTGTATTTATGTTGTTTTATCCTATGCTTTATTAAATTGTATTTATGTTGTTTTAACCTATGCTTTATTAAATTGTATTTATGTTGTTTTATCCTATGCTGTATTAAATTGTATTTATGTTGTTTTGTCCTATGCTTTATTACATCGTGTTTATGTTGTTTTATCCTATGCTTTTTTAAATTGTATTTATGTTGTTTTATCCTATGCTTTATTAAATTGTATTTATGTTGTTTTATCCTATGCTTTATTAAATTGTATTTATGTTGTTTTATCCTATGCTTTATTAAATTGTATTTATGTTGTTTTGTCCTATGCTTTATTAAATTGTATTTATGTTGTTTTATCCTATGCTTTATTAAATTGTATTTATGTTGTTTTAACCCATGCTTTATTAAATTGTATTTATGTTGTTTTATCCTATGCTTTATTAAATTGTATTTATGTTGTTTTATCCTATGCTTTATTAAATTGTATTTATGTTGTTTTAACCCATGCTTTATTAAATTGGATTTATGTTGTTTTATCCTATGCTTTATTAAATTGTTTTTATGTTGTTTTATCCTATGCTTTATTAAATTGTATTTATGTTGTTTTATCCTATGCTTTATTAAATTGTATTTATGTTGTTTTATCCTATGCTTTATTAAATTGTATTTATGTTGTTTTATCCTATGCTATATTAAATTATATTTATGTTGTTTTATCCTATGCTTTATTAAATTGTATTTATGTTGTTTTATCCTATGCTTTATTAAATTTTATTTATGTTGTTTATCCTATGCTTTATTAAATTGTATTTATGTTGTTTTAACCTATGATTTATTATATTGTATTTATGTTGTTTTATCCTATGCTTTATTAAATTGTATTTATGTTGTTTTATCCTATGCTTTATTAAATTGTATTTATGTTGTTTTATCCTATGCTTTTTTAAATTGTATTTATGTTGTTTTAACCTATGCTTTATTACATTCTGTTTATGTTGTTTTATCCTATGCTTTATTAAATTGTATTTATGTTGTTTTAACCTATGCTTTATTAAATTGTATTTATGTTGTTTTATCCTATGTTATATTAAATTGTATTTACGTGGTTTAATCCTATGCTTTATTAAATTGTATTTACGTGGTTTCATCCTATGCTTTGTTAAATTGTTTTTACGTGGTTTCATCCTATGCTTTATTAAATTGTATTTATGTTGTTTTAACCTATGCTTTATTAAATTGTATTTATGTTGCTTTAACCTATGCTTTATTAAATTGTATTTATGTTGTTTTGTCCTATGCTTTATTAAATTGTATTTATGTTGTTTTAACCCATGCTTCATTAAATTGTATTTATGTTGTTTTATCCTATGCTTTATTAAATTGTATTTATGTTGTTTTAACCTATGTTTTATTAAATTGTATTTATGTTGTTTTAACCTATGTTTTATTAAATTGTATTTATGTTGTTTTATCCTATGCTTTATTAAATTGTATTTATGTTGTTTTATCCTATGCTTTATTAAATTGTATTTATGTTGTTTTAACCTATGTTTTATTAAATTGTATTTATGTTGTTTTATCCTATGCTTTATTAAATTGGATTTATGTTGTTTTAACCCATGCTTTATTAAATTGTATTTATGTTGTTTTATCCTATGCTTTATTAAATTGTATTTATGTTGTTCTATCCTATGCTTTATTAAATTGTATTTATGTTGTTTTAACCTATGCTTTATTAAATTGTATTTATGTTGTTTTATCCTATGCTGTATTAAATTGTATTTAAGTTGTTTTGTCCTATGCTTTATTACATCGTGTTTATGTTGTTTTATCCTATGCTTTATTAAATTGTATTTATGTTGCTTTAACCTATGCTTTATTAAATTGTATTTATGTTGTTTTATCCTATGCTTTATTAAATTGTATTTATGTTGTTTTAACCTAGGCTTTATTAAATTGTATTTATGTTGTTTTATCCTATACTTTATTAAATTGTATTTAGGTTGTTTTATCCTATGCTTTATTAAATTGTATTTATGTTGTTTTATCCTATGCTTTATTAAATTGTATTTATGTTGTTTTAACCTATGTTTTATTAAATTGTATTTATGTTGTTTTATCCTATGCTTTATTAAATTGTATTTATGTTGTTTTAACCCATGCTTTATTAAATTGTATTTATGTTGTTTTATCCTATGCTTTATTAAATTGTATTTATGTTGTTTTAACCTATGCTTTATTCAATTGTATTTATGTTGTTTTAACCTATGCTTTATTAAATTGTATTTATGTTGTTTTATCCTATGCTTTACTAAATTGTATTTATGTTGTTTTATCCTATGCTTTATTAAATTGTATTTATGTTGTTTTATCCTATGCTTTATTAAATTGTATTTATGTTGTTTTAACCTATGCTTTATTAAATTGTATTTATGTTGTTTTATCCTATACTTTATTAAATTGTATTTATGTTGTTTTATCCTATGCTTTATTAAATTGTATTTATGTTGTTTTAACCTATGCTTTATTAAATTTTATTTAGGTTGTTTTATCCTATGCTGTATTAAATTGCATTTATGTTGTTTTATCCTATGCTTTATTAAATTGTATTTATGTTGTTTTATCCTATGCTTTATTAAATTGTATTTATGTTGTTTTAACCTATGCTTTATTAAATTGTATTTATGTTGTTTTATCCTATGCTGTATTAAATTGTATTTATGTTGTTTTGTCCTATGCTTTATTACATCGTGTTTATGTTGTTTTATCCTATGCTTTATTAAATTGTATTTATGTTGCTTTAACCTATGCTTTATTAAATTGTATTTATGTTGTTTTATCCTATGCTTTATTAAATTGTATTTATGTTGTTTTAACCTAGGCTTTATTAAATTGTATTTATGTTGTTTTATCCTATACTTTATTAAATTGTATTTAGGTTGTTTTATCCTATGCTTTATTAAATTGTATTTATGTTGTTTTATCCTATGCTTTATTAAATTGTATTTATGTTGTTTTATCCTATACTTTATTAAATTGTATTTATGTTGTTTTATCCTATGCTTTATTAAATTGTATTTATGTTGTTTTAACCTATGCTTTATTAAATTGTTTTTATGTTGTTTTATCCTATACCTTATTAAATTGTATTTATGTTGTTTTATCCTATGCTTTATTAAATTGTATTTATGTTGTTTTATCCTATGCTTTATTAAATTGTATTTATGTTGTTTTATCCTATACTTTATTAAATTGTATTTATGTTGTTTTATCCTATGCTTTATTAAATTGTATTTATGTTGTTTTATCCTATGCTTTATTAAATTGTATTTATGTTGTTTTATCCTATGCTTTATTAAATTGTATTTATGTTGTTTTAACCCATGCTTTATTAAATTGGATTTATGTTGTTTTATCCTATGCTTTATTAAATAGTTTTTATGTTGTTTTATCCTATGCTTTATTAAATTGTATTTATGTTGTTTTATCCTATGCTTTATTAAATTGTATTTATGTTGTTTTATCCTATGCTTTATTAAATTGTATTTATGTTGTTTTATCCTATGCTTTATTAAATTATATTTATGTTGTTTTATCCTATGCTTTATTAAATTGTATTTATGTTGTTTTATCCTATGCTTTATTAAATTATATTTATGTTGTTTTATCCTATGCTTTATTAAATTGTATTTATGTTGTTTTATCCTATGCTTTATTAAATTTTATTTATGTTGTTTATCCTATGCTTTATTAAATTGTATTTATGTTGTTTTAACCTATGGTTTATTATATTGTATTTATGTTGTTTTATCCTATGCTTTATTAAATTGTATTTATGTTGTTTTATCCTATGCTTTATTAAATTGTATTTATGTTGTTTTATCCTATGCTTTTTTAAATTGTATTTATGTTGTTTTAACCTATGCTTTATTACATTCTGTTTATGTTGTTTTATCCTATGCTTTATTAAATTGTATTTATGTTGTTTTAACCTATGCTTTATTAAATTGTATTTATGTTGTTTTATCCTATGTTATATTAAATTGTATTACGTGGTTTAATCCTATGCTTTATTAAATTGTATTTACGTGGTTTCATCCTATGCTTTGTTAAATTGTTTTTACGTGGTTTCATCCTATGCTTTATTAAATTGTATTTATGTTGTTTTAACCTATGCTTTATTAAATTGTATTTATGTTGCTTTAACCTATGCTTTATTAAATTGTATTTATGTTGTTTTGTCCTATGCTTTATTAAATTGTATTTATGTTGTTTTAACCCATGCTTCATTAAATTGTATTTATGTTGTTTTATCCTATGCTTTATTAAATTGTATTTATGTTGTTTTAACCTATGTTTTATTAAATTGTATTTATGTTGTTTTAACCTATGTTTTATTAAATTGTATTTATGTTGTTTTATCCTATGCTTTATTAAATTGTATTTATGTTGTTTTATCCTATGCTTTATTAAATTGTATTTATGTTGTTTTAACCTATGTTTTATTAAATTGTATTTATGTTGTTTTATCCTATGCTTTATTAAATTGTATTTATGTTGTTTTAACCCATGCTTTATTAAATTGTATTTATGTTGTTTTATCCTATGCTTTATTAAATTGTATTTATGTTGTTCTATCCTATGCTTTATTAAATTGTATTTATGTTGTTTTAACCTATGCTTTATTAAATTGTATTTATGTTGTTTTATCCTATGCTGTATTAAATTGTATTTAAGTTGTTTTGTCCTATGCTTTATTACATCGTGTTTATGTTGTTTTATCCTATGTTTATTAAATTGTATTTATGTTGCTTTAACCTATGCTTTATTAAATTGTATTTATGTTGTTTTATCCTATGCTTTATTAAATTGTATTTATGTTGTTTTAACCTAGGCTTTATTAAATTGTATTTATGTTGTTTTATCCTATACTTTATTAAATTGTATTTAGGTTGTTTTATCCTATGCTTTATTAAATTGTATTTATGTTGTTTTATCCTATGCTTTATTAAATTGTATTTATGTTGTTTTAACCTATGTTTTATTAAATTGTATTTATGTTGTTTTATCCTATGCTTTATTAAATTGTATTTATGTTGTTTTAACCCATGCTTTATTAAATTGTATTTATGTTGTTTTATCCTATGCTTTATTAAATTGTATTTATGTTGTTTTAACCTATGCTTTATTCAATTGTATTTATGTTGTTTTAACCTATGCTTTATTAAATTGTATTTATGTTGTTTTATCCTATGCTTTACTAAATTGTATTTATGTTGTTTTATCCTATGCTTTATTAAATTGTATTTATGTTGTTTTATCCTATGCTTTATTAAATTGTATTTATGTTGGTTTAACCTATGCTTTATTAAATTGTATTTATGTTGTTTTATCCTATACTTTATTAAATTGTATTTATGTTGTTTTATCCTATGCTTTATTAAATTGTATTTATGTTGTTTTAACCTATGCTTTATTAAATTGTAATTAGGTTGTTTTATCCTATGCTGTATTAAATTGCATTTATGTTGTTTTATCCTATGCTTTATTAAATTGTATTTATGTTGTTTTATCCTATGCTTTATTAAATTGTATTCATGTTGTTTTAACCTATGCTTTATTAAATTGTATTTATGTTGTTTTATCCTATGCTGTATTAAATTGTATTTATGTTGTTTTGTCCTATGCTTTATTACATCGTGTTTATGTTGTTTTATCCTATGCTTTATTAAATTGTATTTATGTTGCTTTAACCTATGCTTTATTAAATTGTATTTATGTTGTTTTATCCTATGCTTTATTAAATTGTATTTATGTTGTTTTAACCTAGGCTTTATTAAATTGTATTTATGTTGTTTTATCCTATACTTTATTAAATTGTATTTAGGTTGTTTTATCCTATGCTTTATTAAATTGTATTTATGTTGTTTTATCCTATGCTTTATTAAATTGTATTTATGTTGTTTTATCCTATACTTTATTAAATTGTATTTATGTTGTTTTATCCTATGCTTTATTAAATTGTATTTATGTTGTTTTAACCTATGCTTTATTAAATTGTTTTTATGTTGTTTTATCCTATACCTTATTAAATTGTATTTATGTTGTTTTATCCTATGCTTTATTAAATTGTATTTATGTTGTTTTATCCTATGCTTTATTAAATTGTATTTATGTTGTTTTATCCTAAACTTTATTAAATTGAATTTATGTTGTTTTATCCTATGCTTTATTAAATTGTATTTATGTTGTTTTAACCTATGCTTTATTAAATTGTATTTATGTTGTTTTATCCTATACTTTATTAAATTGTATTTATGTTGTTTTATCCTATGCTTTATTAAATTGTATTTATGTTGTTTTATCCTATGCTTTATTAAATTGTATTTATGTTGTTTTATCCTATGCTTTATTAAATTGTATTTATGTTGTTTTGTCCTATGCTTTATTAAATTGTATTTATGTTGTTTTAACCCATGCTTTATTAAATTGTATTTATGTTGTTTTATCCTATGCTTTATTAAATTGTATTTATGTTGTTTTATCCTATGCTTTATTAAATTGTATTTATGTTGTTTTAACCTATGCTTTATTAAATTGTATTTATGTTGTTTTAACCTATGCTTTATTAAATTGTATTTATGTTGTTTTATCCTATGCTTTATTAAATTGTATTTATGTTGTTTTAACCTATGTTTTATTAAATTGTATTTATGTTGTTTTGTCCTATGCTTTATTAAATTGTATTTATGTTGTTTTAACCCATGCTTCATTAAATTGTATTTATGTTGTTTTATCCTATGCTTCATTAAATTGTATATATGTTGTTTTATCCTATGCTTTATTAAATTGTATTTATGTTGTTTTATCCTATGCTTTATTAAATTGTATTTATGTTGTTTTAACCTATGCTTTATTAAATTGTATTTATGTTGTTTTATCCTATGCTTTATTAAATTGTATTTATGTTGTTTTAACCTATGTTTTATTAAATTGTATTTATGTTGTTTTGTCCTATGCTTTATTAAATTGTATTTATGTTGTTTTAACCCATGCTTCATTAAATTGTATTTATGTTGTTTTATCCTATGCTTCATTAAATTGTATATATGTTGTTTTATCCTATGCTTTATTAAATTGTATTTATGTTGTTTTATCCTATGCTTTATTAAATTGTATTTATGTTGTTTTAACCTATGCTTTATTAAATTGTATTTATGTTGTTTTAACCTATGCTTTATTAAATTGTATTTATGTTGTTTTATCCTATGCTTTATTAAATTGTATTTATGTTGTTTTAACCTATGTTTTATTAAATTGTATTTATGTTGTTTTGTCCTATGCTTTATTAAATTGTATTTATGTTGTTTTAACCCATGCTTCATTAAATTGTATTTATGTTGTTTTATCCTATGCTTCATTAAATTGTATATATGTTGTTTTATAATATGCTTTATTAAATTGTATTTATGTTGTTTTATCCTATGCTTTATTAAATTGTATTTTTGTTGTTTTAACCTATGTTTTATTAAATTGTATTTATGTTGATTTATCCTATGCTTTATTAAATTGTATTTATGTTGTTTTATCCTATGCTTTATTAAATTGTATTTATGTTGTTTTAACCTATGTTTTATTAAATTGTATTTATGTTGTTTTATCCTATGCTTTATTAAATTGTATTTATGTTGTTTTAACCCATGCTTTAATAAATTGTATTTATGTTGTTTTATCCTATGCTTTATTAAATTGTATTTATGTTGTTTTAACCTATGCTTTATTAAATTGTATTTATGTTGTTTTAACCCATGCTTTATTAAATTGTATTTATGTTGTTTTATCCTATGCTTTATTAAATTGTATTTATGTTGTTTTATCCTATGCTTTATTAAATTGTATATATGTTGTTTTATCCTATGCTTTATTAAATTGTGTTTATGTTGTTTTATCCTATGCTTTATTAAATTGTATTTATGTTGTTTTATCCTATACTTTATTAAATTGTATTTATGTTGTTTTATCCTATGCTTTATTAAATTGTATTTATGTTGTTTTAACCTATGCTTAATTAAATTGTATTTATGTTGTTTTATCCTATGCTTTATTAAATTGTATTTATGTTGTTTTAACCTATGCTTTATTAAATTGTATTTATGTTGTTTTAACCTATGCTTTATTAAATTGTATTTATGTTGTTTTATCCTATGCTTTATTAAATTGTATTTATGTTGTTTTAACCTATGTTTTATTAAATTGTATTTATGTTGTTTCATCCTATGCTTTATTAAATTGTATTTATGTTGTTTTAACCTATGTTTTATTAAATTGTATTTATGTTGTTTTGTCCTATGCTTTATTAAATTGTATTTATGTTGTTTTAACCCATGCTTCATTAAATTGTATTTATGTTGTTTTATCCTATGCTTCATTAAATTGTATATATGTTGTTTTATAATATGCTTTATTAAATTGTATTTATGTTGTTTTATCCTATGCTTTATTAAATTGTATTTTTGTTGTTTTAACCTATGTTTTATTAAATTGTATTTATGTTGATTTATCCTATGCTTTATTAAATTGTATTTATGTTGTTTTATCCTATGCTTTATTAAATTGTATTTATGTTGTTTTAACCTATGTTTTATTAAATTGTATTTATGTTGTTTTATCCTATGCTTTATTAAATTGTATTTATGTTGTTTTAACCCATGCTTTAATAAATTGTATTTATGTTGTTTTATCCTATGCTTTATTAAATTGTATTTATGTTGTTTTAACCTATGCTTTATTAAATTGTATTTATGTTGTTTTAACCCATGCTTTATTAAATTGTATTTATGTTGTTTTATCCTATGCTTTATTAAATTGTATTTATGTTGTTTTATCCTATGCTTTATTAAATTGTATATATGTTGTTTTATCCTATGCTTTATTAAATTGTGTTTATGTTGTTTTATCCTATGCTTTATTAAATTGTATTTATGTTGTTTTATCCTATACTTTATTAAATTGTATTTATGTTGTTTTATCCTATGCTTTATTAAATTGTATTTATGTTGTTTTAACCTATGCTTTATTAAATTGTATTTATGTTGTTTTATCCTATGCTTTATTAAATTGTATTTATGTTGTTTTAACCTATGCTTTATTAAATTGTATTTATGTTGTTTTAACCTATGCTTTATTAAATTGTATTTATGTTGTTTTATCCTATGCTTTATTAAATTGTATTTATGTTGTTTTAACCTATGTTTTATTAAATTGTATTTATGTTGTTTTGTCCTATGCTTTATTAAATTGTATTTATGTTGTTTTAACCCATGCTTCATTAAATTGTATTTATGTTGTTTTATCCTATGCTTCATTAAATTGTATATATGTTGTTTTATCCTATGCTTTATTAAATTGTATTTATGTTGTTTTATCCTATGCTTTATTAAATTGTATTTATGTTGTTTTAACCTATGCTTTATTAAATTGTATTTATGTTGTTTTATCCTATGCTTTATTAAATTGTATTTATGTTGTTTTAACCTATGTTTTATTAAATTGTATTTATGTTGTTTTGTCCTATGCTTTATTAAATTGTATTTATGTTGTTTTAACCCATGCTTCATTAAATTGTATGTATGTTGTTTTATCCTATGCTTCATTAAATTGTATATATGTTGTTTTATCCTATGCTTTATTAAATTGTATTTATGTTGTTTTATCCTATGCTTTATTAAATTGTATTTATGTTGTTTTAACCTATGCTTTATTAAATTGTATTTATGTTGTTTTAACCTATGCTTTATTAAATTGTATTTATGTTGTTTTATCCTATGCTTTATTAAATTGTATTTATGTTGTTTTAACCTATGTTTTATTAAATTGTATTTATGTTGTTTTGTCCTATGCTTTATTAAATTGTATTTATGTTGTTTTAACCCATGCTTCATTAAATTGTATTTATGTTGTTTTATCCTATGCTTCATTAAATTGTATATATGTTGTTTTATCCTATGCTTTATTAAATTGTATTTATGTTGTTTTATCCTATGCTTTATTAAATTGTATTTATGTTGTTTTAACCTATGTTTTATTAAATTGTATTTATGTTGATTTATCCTATGCTTTATTAAATTGTATTTATGTTGTTTTATCCTATGCTTTATTAAATTGTATTTATGTTGATTTAACGTATGTTTTATTAAATTGTATTTATGTTGTTTTATCCTATGCTTTATTAAATTGTATTTATGTTGTTTTAACCCATGCTTTAATAAATTGTATTTATGTTGTTTTATCCTATGCTTTATTAAATTGTATTTATGTTGTTTTAACCTATGCTTTATTAAATTGTATTTATGTTGTTTTAACCCATGCTTTATTAAATTGTATTTATGTTGTTTTATCCTATGCTTTATTAAATTGTATTTATGTTGTTTTATCCTATGCTTTTTTAACTTGTATTTATGTTGTTTTAACCTATGCTTTATTAAATTGTATTTATGTTGTTTTAACCTATGCTTTATTAAATTGTATTTATGTTGTTTTATCCTATGCTTTATTAAATTGTATTTATGTTGTTTTAACCTATGCTTTATTAAATTGTATTTATGTTGTTTTATCCTATGCTTTATTAAATTGTATTTATGTTGTTTTAACCTATGTTTTATTAAATTGTATTTATCTTGTTTTGTCCTATGCTTTATTAAATTGTATTTATGTTGTTTTAACCCATGCTTCATTAAATTGTATTTATGTTGTTTTATCCTATGTTTCATTAAATTGTATATATGTTGTTTTATCCTATTCTTTATTAAATTGTATTTATGTTGTTTTATCCTATGTTTTATTAAATTGTATTTATGTTGATTTATCCTATGCTTTATTAAATTGTATTTATGTTGTTTTATCCTATGCTTTATTAAATTGTATTTATGTTGTTTTAATCTATGTTTTATTAAATTGTATTTATGCTGTTTTATCCTATGCTTTATTAAATTGTATTTATGTTGTTTTAACCCATGCTTTAATAAATTGTATTTATGTTGTTTTATCCTATACTCTATTAAATTGTATTTATGTTGTTTTAACCTATGCTTTATTAAATTGTATTTATGTTGTTTTAACCCATGCTTTATTAAATTGTATTTATGTTGTTTTATCCTATGCTTTATTAAATTGTATTTATGTTGTTTTATCCTATGCTTTATTAAATTGTATATATGTTGCTTTATCCTATGCTTTATTAAATTGTGTTTATGTTGTTTTAACCCATGCTTTATTAAATTGTATTTATGTTGTTTTATCCTATGTTTTATTAAATTGCATCTATGTTATTTTATCCTATGCTTTATTAAATTGTATTTATGTTGTTTTATCCTATGCTTTATAAAATTATATTTATGTGGTTTTATCCTATGCTTTATTAAATTGTATTCATGTTGTTTTATCCTATGCTTTATTAAATTGTATTCATGTTGTTTTATCTTATGCTTTATTAAATTGTATTTATGTAGTTTTATCCTATGCTTTATTAAATTGTATTTATGTGGTTTTATCCTATGCTTTATTAAATTGTATTTATGTTGTTTTATCCTATGCTTTATTAAATTGTATTCATGTTGTTTTATCCTATGTTTTATTAAATTGTATTTATGTTGTTTTATCCTATGCTTTATTAAATTGGATTTTTGTTGTTTTAACCCATGCTTTAATAAATTGTATTTATGTTGTTTTATCCTATGCTTTATTAAATTGTATTTATGTTGTTTTAACCTATGCTTTATTAAATTGTATTAATGTTGTTTTAACACATGCTTTATTAAATTGTATTTATGTTGTTTTATCCTATGCTTTATTAAATTGTATTTATGTTGTTTTATCCTATGCTTTATTAAATTGTATTTATGTTGTTTTAACCTATGCTTTATTAAATTGTATTTATGTTGTTTTAACCTATGCTTTATTAAATTGTATTTATGTTGTTTTATCCTATGCTTTATTAAATTGTATTTATGTTGTTTTAACCTATGCTTTATTAAATTGTATTTATGTTGTTTTATCCTATGCTTTATTAAATTGTATTTATGTTGTTTTAACCTATGTTTTATTAAATTGTATTTATGTTGTTTTGTCCTATGCTTTATTAAATTGTATTTATGTTGTTTTAACCCATGCTTCATTAAATTGTATTTATGTTGTTTTATCCTATGTTTCATTAAATTGTATATATGTTGTTTTATCCTATTCTTTATTAAATTGTATTTATGTTGTTTTATCCTATGCTTTATTAAATTGTATTTATGTTGTTTTAACCTATGCTTTATTAAATTGTATTTATGTTGTTTTATCCTATACTTTATTAAATTGTATTTATGTTGTTTTATCCTATGCTTTATTAAATTGTATTTATGTTGTTTTATCCTATGCTTTATTAAATTGTATTTATGTTGTTTTATCCTATACTTTATTAAATTGTATTTATGTTGTTTTATCCTTAGCTTTATTAAATTGTATTTATGTTGTTTTAACCTATGCTTTATTAAATTGTATTTATGTTGTTTTATCCTATACTTTATTAAATTGTATTTATGTTGTTTTATCCTATGCTTTATTAAATTGTATTTATGTTGTTTTATCCTATGCTTTATTAAATTGTATTTATGTTGTTTTATCCTATGCTTTATTAAATTGTATTTATGTTGTTTTGTCCTATGCTTTATTAAATTGTATTTATGTTGTTTTAACCCATGCTTCATTAAATTGTATTTATGTTGTTTTATCCTATGGTTCATTAAATTGTATTTATTTTGTTTTGTCCTATGCTTTATTGAATTGTATTTATGTTGTTTTAACGTATGTTTTATTAAATTGTATTTATGTTGTTTTATCCTATGCTTTATTAAATTGCATTTATGTTGTTTTAACCCATGCTTTAATAAATTGTATTTTTGTTGTTTTATCCTATGCTTTATTAAATTGTATTTATGTTGTTTTAACTTATGCTTTATTAAATTGTATTTATGTTGTTTTAACCCATGCTTTATTAAATTGTATTTATGTTGTTTTATCCTATGCTTTATTAAATTGTATTTATGTTGTTTTATCCTATACTTTATTAAATTGTATTTATGTTGTTTTATCCTATGCTTTATTAAATTGTATTTATGTTGTTTTATCCTATGCTTTATTAAATTGTATTTATGTTGTTTTATCCTATGCTTTATTAAATTGTATTTATGTTGTTTTGTCCTATGCTTTATTAAATTGTATTTATGTTGTTTTAACCCATGCTTCATTAAATTGTATTTATGTTGTTTTATCCTATGGTTCATTAAATTGTATTTATTTTGTTTTGTCCTATGCTTTATTAAATTGTATTTATGTTGTTTTAACGTATGTTTTATTAAATTGTATTTATGTTGTTTTATCCTATGCTTTATTAAATTGTATTTATGTTGTTTTAACCCATGCTTTAATAAATTGTATTTATGTTGTTTTATCCTATGCTTTATTAAATTGTATTTATGTTGTTTTAACCTATGCTTTATTAAATTGTATTTATGTTGTTTTAACCCATGCTTTATTAAATTGTATTTATGTTGTTTTATCCTATGCTTTATTAAATTGTATTTATGTTGTTTTATCCTATGCTTTATTAAATTGTATTTATGTTGTTTTAATCTATGCTTTATTAAATTGTATTTATGTTGTTTTATCCTATACTTTATTAAATTGTATTTAGGTTGTTTTATCCTATGCTTTATTAAATTGTATTTATGTTGTTTTATCCTATGCTTTATTAAATTGTATTTATGTTGTTTTATCCTATGCTTTATTAAATTGTATTTATGTTGTTTTAACCTATGCTTTATTAAATTGTATTTATGTTGTTTTATCCTATACTTTATTAAATTGTATTTATGTTGTTTTATCCTATGCTTTATTAAATTGTATTTATGTTGTTTTATCCTATGCTTTATTAAATTGTATTTATGTTGTTTTATCCTATACTTTATTAAATTGTATTTATGTTGTTTTATCCTATGCTTTATTAAATTGTATTTATGTTGTTTTAACCTATGCTTTATTAAATTGTATTTATGTTGTTTTATCCTATACTTTATTAAATTGTATTTATGTTGTTTTATCCTATGCTTTATTAAATTGTATTTATGTTGTTTTATCCTATGCTTTATTAAATTGTATTCATGTTGTTTTATCCTATGCTTTATTAAATTGTATTTATGTTGTTTTGTCCTATGCTTTATTAAATTGTATTTATGTTGTTTTACCCATGCTTCATTAAATTTTATTTATGTTGTTTTATCCTATGGTTCATTAAATTGTATTTATTTTGTTTTGTCCTATGCTTTATTAAATTGTATTTATGTTGTTTTATCCTATGCTTTATTAAATTGTATTTATGTTGTTTTAACCTATGTTTTATTAAATTGTATTTATGTTGATTTATCCTATGCTTTATTAAATTGTATTTATGTTGTTTTATCCTATGCTTTATTAAATTGTATTTATGTTGTTTTAACGTATGTTTTATTAAATTGTATTTATGTTGTTTTATCCTATGCTTTATTAAATTGTATTTATGTTGTTTTAACCCATGCTTTAATAAATTGTATTTATGTTGTTTTATCCTATGCTTTATTAAATTGTATTTATGTTGTTTTAACCCATGCTTTAATAAATTGTATTTATGTTGTTTTATCCTATGCTTTATTAAATTGTATTTATGTTGTTTTATCCTATACTTTATTAAATTGTATTTATGTTGTTTTATCCTTAGCTTTATTAAATTGTATTTATGTTGTTTTAACCTATGCTTTATTAAATTGTATTTATGTTGTTTTATCCTATACTTTATTAAATTGTATTTATGTTGTTTTATCCTATGCTTTATTAAATTGTATTTATGTTGTTTTATCCTATGCTTTATTAAATTGTATTTATGTTGTTTTATCCTATGCTTTATTAAATTGTATTTATGTTGTTTTGTCCTATGCTTTATTAAATTGTATTTATGTTGTTTTAACCCATGCTTCATTAAATTGTATTTATGTTGTTTTATCCTATGGTTCATTAAATTGTATTTATTTTGTTTTGTCCTATGCTTTATTGAATTGTATTTATGTTGTTTTAACGTATGTTTTATTAAATTGTATTTATGTTGTTTTATCCTATGCTTTATTAAATTGCATTTATGTTGTTTTAACCCATGCTTTAATAAATTGTATTTTTGTTGTTTTATCCTATGCTTTATTAAATTGTATTTATGTTGTTTTAACTTATGCTTTATTAAATTGTATTTATGTTGTTTTAACCCATGCTTTATTAAATTGTATTTATGTTGTTTTATCCTATGCTTTATTAAATTGTATTTATGTTGTTTTATCCTATACTTTATTAAATTGTATTTATGTTGTTTTATCCTATGCTTTATTAAATTGTATTTATGTTGTTTTATCCTATGCTTTATTAAATTGTATTTATGTTGTTTTATCCTATGCTTTATTAAATTGTATTTATGTTGTTTTGTCCTATGCTTTATTAAATTGTATTTATGTTGTTTTAACCCATGCTTCATTAAATTGTATTTATGTTGTTTTATCCTATGGTTCATTAAATTGTATTTATTTTGTTTTGTCCTATGCTTTATTAAATTGTATTTATGTTGTTTTAACGTATGTTTTATTAAATTGTATTTATGTTGTTTTATCCTATGCTTTATTAAATTGTATTTATGTTGTTTTAACCCATGCTTTAATAAATTGTATTTATGTTGTTTTATCCTATGCTTTATTAAATTGTATTTATGTTGTTTTAACCTATGCTTTATTAAATTGTATTTATGTTGTTTTAACCCATGCTTTATTAAATTGTATTTATGTTGTTTTATCCTATGCTTTATTAAATTGTATTTATGTTGTTTTATCCTATGCTTTATTAAATTGTATTTATGTTGTTTTAATCTATGCTTTATTAAATTGTATTTATGTTGTTTTATCCTATACTTTATTAAATTGTATTTAGGTTGTTTTATCCTATGCTTTATTAAATTGTATTTATGTTGTTTTATCCTATGCTTTATTAAATTGTATTTATGTTGTTTTATCCTATGCTTTATTAAATTGTATTTATGTTGTTTTAACCTATGCTTTATTAAATTGTATTTATGTTGTTTTATCCTATACTTTATTAAATTGTATTTATGTTGTTTTATCCTATGCTTTATTAAATTGTATTTATGTTGTTTTATCCTATGCTTTATTAAATTGTATTTATGTTGTTTTATCCTATACTTTATTAAATTGTATTTATGTTGTTTTATCCTATGCTTTATTAAATTGTATTTATGTTGTTTTAACCTATGCTTTATTAAATTGTATTTATGTTGTTTTATCCTATACTTTATTAAATTGTATTTATGTTGTTTTATCCTATGCTTTATTAAATTGTATTTATGTTGTTTTATCCTATGCTTTATTAAATTGTATTCATGTTGTTTTATCCTATGCTTTATTAAATTGTATTTATGTTGTTTTGTCCTATGCTTTATTAAATTGTATTTATGTTGTTTTACCCATGCTTCATTAAATTTTATTTATGTTGTTTTATCCTATGGTTCATTAAATTGTATTTATTTTGTTTTGTCCTATGCTTTATTAAATTGTATTTATGTTGTTTTATCCTATGCTTTATTAAATTGTATTTATGTTGTTTTAACCTATGTTTTATTAAATTGTATTTATGTTGATTTATCCTATGCTTTATTAAATTGTATTTATGTTGTTTTATCCTATGCTTTATTAAATTGTATTTATGTTGTTTTAACGTATGTTTTATTAAATTGTATTTATGTTGTTTTATCCTATGCTTTATTAAATTGTATTTATGTTGTTTTAAACCATGCTTTAATAAATTGTATTTATGTTGTTTTATCCTATGCTTTATTAAATTGTATTTATGTTGTTTTAACCTATGCTTTATTAAATTGTATTTATGTTGTTTTAACCCATGCTTTATTAAATTGTATTTATGTTGTTTTATCCTATGCTTTATTAAATTGTATTTATGTTGTTTTATCCTATGCTTTATTAAATTGTATTTATGTTGTTTTAACCTATGCTTTATTAAATTGTATTTATGCTGTTTTATCCTATGCTTTATTAAATTGTATTTATGTTGTTTTAACCTATGTTTTATTAAATTGTATTTATGTTGTTTTGTCCTATGCTTTATTAAATTGTATTTATGTTGTTTTAACCCATGCTTCATTAAATTGTATTTATGTTGTTTTATCCTATGTTTCATTAAATTGTATATATGTTGTTTTATCCTATTCTTTATTAAATTGTATTTATGTTGTTTTATCCTATGCTTTATTAAATTGTATTTATGTTGTTTTAACCTATGTTTTATTAAATTGTATTTATGTTGATTTATCCTATGCTTTATTAAATTGTATTTATGTTGTTTTATCCTATGCTTTATTAAATTGTATTTATGTTGTTTTAACCCATGCTTTAATAAATTGTATTTATGTTGTTTTATCCTATACTTTATTAAATTGTATTTATGTTGTTTTAATCCATGCTTTATTAAATTGTATTTATGTTGTTTTAACCCATGCTTTATTAAATTGTATTTATGTTGTTTTATCCTATGCTTTATAAAATTATATTTATGTTGTTTTATCCTATGCTTTATTAAATTGTATTTATGTTGTTTTATCCTATGCTTTATTAAATTGTATTTATGTTGTTTTATCCTATGCTTTATTAAATTGTATTTATGTTGTTTTAACCTATGCTTTATTAAATTGTATTTATGTTGTTTTATCCTATACTTTATTAAATTGTATTTATATTGTTTTATCCTATGCTTTATTAAATTGTATTTATGTTGTTTTAACCCATGCTTTAATAAATTGTATTTATGTTGTTTTATCCTATACTTTATTAAATTGTATTTATGTTGTTTTAATCCATGCTTTATTAAATTGTATTTATGTTGTTTTAACCCATGCTTTATTAAATTGTATTTATGTTGTTTTATCCTATGCTTTATAAAATTATATTTATGTTGTTTTATCCTATGCTTTATTAAATTGTATTTATGTTGTTTTATCCTATGCTTTATTAAATTGTATTTATGTTGTTTTATCCTATGCTTTATTAAATTGTATTTATGTTGTTTTAACCTATGCTTTATTAAATTGTATTTATGTTGTTTTATCCTATACTTTATTAAATTGTATTTATATTGTTTTATCCTATGCTTTATTAAATTGTATTTATGTTGTTTTATCCTATGCTTTATTAAATTGTATTTATGTTGTTTTATCCTATACTTTATTAAATTGTATTTATGTTGTTTTATCCTATGCTTTATTAAATTGTATTTATGTTGTTTTAACCTATGCTTTATTAAATTGTATTTATGTTGTTTTATCCTATACTTTATTAAATTGTATTTATGTTGTTTTATCCTATGCTTTATTAAATTGTATTTATGTTGTTTTATCCTATGCTTTATTAAATTGTATTTATGTTGTTTTATCCTATGCTTTATTAAATTGTATTTATGTTGTTTTGTCCTATGCTTTATTAAATTGTATTTATGTTGTTTTACCCATGCTTCATTAAATTGTATTTATGTTGTTTTATCCTATGGTTCATTAAATTGTATTTATTTTGTTTTGTCCTATGCTTTATTAAATTGTATTTATGTTGTTTTATCCTATGCTTTATTAAATTGTATTTATGTTGTTTTAACCTATGTTTTATTAAATTGTATTTATGTTGATTTATCCTATGCTTTATTAAATTGTATTTATGTTGTTTTATCCTATGCTTTATTAAATTGTATTTATGTTGTTTTAACGTATGTTTTATTAAATTGTATTTATGTTGTTTTATCCTATGCTTTATTAAATTGTATTTATGTTGTTTTAACCCATGCTTTAATAAATTGTATTTATGTTGTTTTATCCTATGCTTTATTAAATTGTATTTATGTTGTTTTAACCTATGCTTTATTAAATTGTATTTATGTTGTTTTAACCCATGCTTTATTAAATTGTATTTATGTTGTTTTATCCTATGCTTTATTAAATTGTATTTATGTTGTTTTATCCTATGCTTTATTAAATTGTATTTATGTTGTTTTAACCTATGCTTTATTAAATTGTATTTATGCTGTTTTATCCTATGCTTTATTAAATTGTATTTATGTTGTTTTAACCTATGTTTTATTAAATTGTATTTATGTTGTTTTGTCCTATGCTTTATTAAATTGTATTTATGTTGTTTTAACCCATGCTTCATTAAATTGTATTTATGTTGTTTTATCCTATGTTTCATTAAATTGTATATATGTTGTTTTATCCTATTCTTTATTAAATTGTATTTATGTTGTTTTATCCTATGCTTTATTAAATTGTATTTATGTTGTTTTAACCTATGTTTTATTAAATTGTATTTATGTTGATTTATCCTATGCTTTATTAAATTGTATTTATGTTGTTTTATCCTATGCTTTATTAAATTGTATTTATGTTGTTTTAACCCATGCTTTAATAAATTGTATTTATGTTGTTTTATCCTATACTTTATTAAATTGTATTTATGTTGTTTTAACCCATGCTTTATTAAATTGTATTTATGTTGTTTTAACCCATGCTTTATTAAATTGTATTTATGTTGTTTTATCCTATGCTTTATAAAATTATATTTATGTTGTTTTATCCTATGCTTTATTAAATTGTATTTATGTTGTTTTATCCTATGCTTTATTAAATTGTATTTATGTTGTTTTATCCTATGCTTTATTAAATTGTATTTATGTTGTTTTAACCTATGCTTTATTAAATTGTATTTATGTTGTTTTATCCTATACTTTATTAAATTGTATTTATGTTGTTTTATCCTATGCTTTATTAAATTGTATTTATGTTGTTTTATCCTATGCTTTATTAAATTGTATTTATGTTGTTTTATCCTATACTTTATTAAATTGTAGTTATGTTGTTTTATCCTATGCTTTATTAAATTGTATTTATGTTGTTTTAACCTATGCTTTATTAAATTGTATTTATGTTGTTTTATCCTATACTTTATTAAATTGTATTTATGTTGTTTTATCCTATGCTTTATTAAATTGTATTTATGTTGTTTTATCCTATGCTTTATTAAATTGTATTTATGTTGTTTTATCCTATGCTTTATTAAATTGTATTTATGTTGTTTTGTCCTATGCTTTATTAAATTGTATTTATGTTGTTTTACCCATGCTTCATTAAATTGTATTTATGTTGTTTTATCCTATGGTTCATTAAATTGTATTTATTTTGTTTTGTCCTATGCTTTATTAAATTGTATTTATGTTGTTTTATCCTATGCTTTATTAAATTGTATTTATGTTGTTTTAACCTATGTTTTATTAAATTGTATTTATGTTGATTTATCCTATGCTTTATGAAATTGTATTTATGTTGTTTTATCCTATGCTTTATTAAATTGTATTTATGTTGTTTTAACGTATGTTTTATTAAATTGTATTTATGTTGTTTTATCCTATGCTTTATTAAATTGTATTTATGTTGTTTTAACCCATGCTTTAATAAATTGTATTTATGTTGTTTTATCCTATGCTTTATTAAATTGTATTTATGTTGTTTTAACCTATGCTTTATTAAATTGTATTTATGTTGTTTTAACCCATGCTTTATTAAATTGTATTTATGTTGTTTTAACCTATGTTTTATTAAATTGTATTTATGTTGTTTTGTCCTATGCTTTATTAAATTGTATTTATGTTGTTTTAACCCATGCTTCATTAAATTGTATTTATGTTGTTTTATCCTATGTTTCATTAAATTGTATATATGTTGTTTTATCCTATTCTTTATTAAATTGTATTTATGTTGTTTTATCCTATGCTTTATTAAATTGTATTTATGTTGTTTTAACCTATGTTTTATTAAATTGTATTTATGTTGATTTATCCTATGCTTTATTAAATTGTATTTATGTTGTTTTATCCTATGCTTTATTAAATTGTATTTATGTTGTTTTAACCTTTGTTTTATTACATTGTATTTATGTTGTTTTATCCTATGCTTTATTAAATTGTAATTATGTTGTTTTAACCCATGCATTAATAAATTGTATTTATGTTGTTTTATCCTATACTTTATTAAATTGTATTTATGTTGTTTTAACCTATGCTTTATTAAATTGTATTTATGTTGTTTTAACCCATGCTTTATTAAATTGTATTTATGTTGTTTTATCCTATGCTTTATTAAATTGTATTTATGTTGTTTTATCCTATGCTTTATTAAATTGTATATATGTTGCTTTATCCTATGCTTTATTAAATTGTGTTTATGTTGTTTTAACCCATGCTTTATTAAATTGTATTTATGTTGTTTTATCCTATGTTTTATTAAATTGCATCTATGTTATTTTATCCTATGCTTTATTAAATTGTATTTATGTTGTTTTATCCTATGCTTTATAAAATTATATTTATGTGGTTTTATCCTATGCTTTATTAAATTGTATTCATGTTGTTTTATCCTATGCTTTATTAAATTGTATTCATGTTGTTTTATCTTATGCTTTATTAAATTGTATTTATGTAGTTTTATCCTATGCTTTATTAAATTGTATTTATGTGGTTTTATCCTATGCTTTATTAAATTGTATTTATGTTGTTTTATCCTATGCTTTATTAAATTGTATTCATGTTGTTTTATCCTATGCTTTATTAAATTGTATTTATGTTGTTTTAACATATGTTTTATTAAATTGTATTTATGTTGTTTTAACCCATGCTTTATTAAATTGTATTTATGTTGTTTTATCCTATGCTTTATTAAATTGTATTTATGTTGTTTTATCCTATGCTTTATTAAATTGTATATATGTTGCTTTATCCTATGCTTTATTAAATTGTATTTATGTTGTTTTAACCCATGCTTTAATTGTATTTATGTTGTTTTATCCTATGCTTTATTAAATTGTATTTATGTTGTTTTAACCTATGCTTTATTAAATTGTATTTATGTTGTTTTAACCCATGCTTTATTAAATTGTATTTATGTTGTTTTATCCTATGCTTTATTAAATTGTATTTATGTTGTTTTATCCTATGCTTTATTAAATTGTATTTATGTTGTTTTAATCTATGCTTTATTAAATTGTATTTATGTTGTTTTATCCTATACTTTATTAAATTGTATTTAGGTTGTTTTATCCTATGCTTTATTAAATTGTATTTATGTTGTTTTATCCTATGCTTTATTAAATTGTATTTATGTTGTTTTATCCTATGCTTTATTAAATTGTATTTATGTTGTTTTAACCTATGCTTTATTAAATTGTATTTATGTTTTTTTATCCTATACTTTATTAAATTGTATTTATGTTGTTTTATCCTATGCTTTATTAAATTGTATTTATGTTGTTTTATCCTATGCTTTATTAAATTGTATTTATGTTGTGTTATCCTATACTTTATTAAATTGTATTTATGTTGTTTTATCCTATGCTTTATTAAATTGTATTTATGTTGTTTTAACCTATGCTTTATTAAATTGTATTTATGTTGTTTTATCCTATACTTTATTAAATTGTATTTCCGTTGTTTTATCCTATGCTTTATTAAATTGTATTTATGTTGTTTTATCCTATGCTTTATTAAATTGTATTTATGTTGTTTTATCCTATGCTTTATTAAATTGTATTTATGTTGTTTTGTCCTATGCTTTATTAAATTGTATTTATGTTGTTTTAACCCATGCTTCATTAAATTGTATTTATGTTGTTTTATCCTATGGTTCATTAAATTGTATTTATTTTGTTTTGACCTATGCTTTATTAAATTGTATTTATGTTGTTTTATCCTATGCTTTATTAAATTGTATTTATGTTGTTTTAACCCATGCTTCATTAAATTGTATTTATGTTGTTTTATCCTATGGTTCATTAAATTGTATTTATTTTGTTTTGTCCTATGCTTTATTAAATTGTATTTATGTTGTTTTATCCTATGCTTTATTAAATTGTATTTATTTTGTTTTAACGTATGTTTTATTAAATTGTATTTATGTTGTTTTATCCTATGCTTTATTAAATTGTATTTATGTTGTTTTAACCCATGCTTTAATAAATTGTATTTATGTTGTTTTAACGTATGTTTTATTAAATTTTATTTATGTTGTTTTATCCTATGCTTTATTAAATTGTATTTATGTTGTTTTAACCCATGCTTTATTAAATTGTATTTATGTTGTTTTATCCTATGCTTTATTAAATTGTATTTATGTTGTTTTAACCTATGCTTTATTAAATTGTATTTATGTTGTTTTAACCCATGCTTTATTAAATTGTATTTATGTTGTTTTATCCTATGCTTTATTAAATTGTATTTATGTTGTTTTATCCTATGCTTTATTAAATTGTATTTATGTTGTTTTAACCTACGCTTTATTATATTGTATTTATGTTGTTTTAACCTATGCTTTATTAAATTGTATTTATGTTGTTTTATCCTATGCTTTATTAAATTGTATTTATGTTGTTTTAACCTATGCTTTATTAAATTGTATTTATGTTGTTTTATCCTATGCTTTATTAAATTGTATTTATGTTGTTTTAACCTATGTTTTATTAAATTGTATTTATGTTGTTTTGTCCTATGCTTTATTAAATTGTATTTATGTTGTTTTAACCCATGCTTCATTAAATTGTATTTATGTTGTTTTATCCTATGTTTCATTAAATTGTATATATGTTGTTTTATCCTATTCTTTATTAAATTGTATTTATGTTGTTTTATCCTATGCTTTATTAAATTGTATTTATGTTGTTTTAACCTATGCTTTATTAAATTGTATTTATGTTGTTTTATCCTATACTTTATTAAATTGTATTTATGTTGTTTTATCCTATGCTTTATTAAATTGTATTTATGTTGTTTTATCCTATGCTTTATTAAATTGTATTTATGTTGTTTTATCCTATACTTTATTAAATTGTATTTATGTTGTTTTATCCTATGCTTTATTAAATTGTATTTATGTTGTTTTAACCTATGCTTTATTAAATTGTATTTATGTTGTTTTATCCTATACTTTATTAAATTGTATTTATGTTGTTTTATCCTATGCTTTATTAAATTGTATTTATGTTGTTTTATCCTATGCTTTATTAAATTGTATTTATGTTGTTTTATCCTATGCTTTATTAAATTGTATTTATGTTGTTTTGTCCTATGCTTTATTAAATTGTATTTATGTTGTTTTAACCCATGCTTCATTAAATTGTATTTATGTTGTTTTATCCTATGGTTCATTAAATTGTATTTATTTTGTTTTGTCCTATGCTTTATTAAATTGTATTTATGTTGTTTTATCCTATGCTTTATTAAATTGTATTTATGTTGTTTTAACCTATGTTTTATTAAATTGTATTTATGTTGATTTATCCTATGCTTTATTAAATTGTATTTATGTTGTTTTATCCTATGCTTTATTAAATTGTATTTATGTTGTTTTAACGTATGTTTTATTAAATTGAATTTATGTTGTTTTATCCTATGCTTTATTAAATTGTATTTATGTTGTTTTAACCCATGCTTTAATAAATTGTATTTATGTTGTTTTATCCTATGCTTTATTAAATTGTATTTATGTTGTTTTAACCTATGCTTTATTAAATTGTATTTATGTTGTTTTAACCCATGCTTTATTAAATTGTATTTATGTTGTTTTATCCTATGCTTTATTAAATTGTATTTATGTTGTTTTATCCTATGCTTTATTAAATTGTATTTTTGTTGTTTTAATCTATGCTTTATTAAATTGTATTTATGTTGTTTTATCCTATACTTTATTAAATTGTATTTAGGTTGTTTTATCTTATGCTTTATTAAATTGTATTTATGTTGTTTTATCCTATGCTTTATTAAATTGTATTTATGTTGTTTTATCCTATGCTTTATTAAATTGTATTTATGTTGTTTTAACCTATGCTTTATTAAATTGTATTTATGTTGTTTTATCCTATACTTTATTAAATTGTATTTATGTTGTTTTATCCTATGCTTTATTAAATTGTATTTATGTTGTTTTATCCTATGCTTTATTAAATTGTATTTATGTTGTTTTATCCTATGCTTTATTAAATTGTATTTATGTTGTTTTGTCCTATGGTTTATTAAATTGTATTTATGTTGTTTTAACCCATGCTTCATTAAATTGTATTTATGTTGTTTTATCCTATGGTTCATTAAATTGTATTTATTTTGTTTTGTCCTATGCTTTATTAAATTGTATTTATGTTGTTTTATCCTATGCTTTATTAAATTGTATTTATGTTGTTTTAACCTATGTTTTATTAAATTGTATTTATGTTGATTTATCCTATGCTTTATTAAATTGTATTTATGTTGTTTTATCCTATGCTTTTTTAAATTGTATTTATGTTGATTTAACGTATGCTTTATTAAATTGTATTTATGTTGTTTTATCCTATGCTTTATTAAATTGTATTTATGTTGTTTTAACCCATGCTTTAATAAATTGTATTTATGTTGTTTTATCCTATGCTTTATTAAATTGTATTTATGTTGTTTTAATCTATGCTTTATTAAATTGTATTTATGTTGTTTTAACCCATGCTTTATTAAATTGTATTTATGTTGTTTTATCCTATGCTTTATTAAATTGTATTTATGTTGTTTTATCCTATGCTTTTTTAACTTGTATTTATGTTGTTTTAACCTATGCTTTATTAAATTGTATTTATGTTGTTTTAACCTATGCTTTATTAAATTGTATTTATGTTGTTTTATCCTATGCTTTATTAAATTGTATTTATGTTGTTTTAACCTATGCTTTATTAAATTGTATTTATGTTGTTTTATCCTATGCTTTATTAAATTGTATTTATGTTGTTTTAACCTATGTTTTATTAAATTGTATTTATGTTGTTTTGTCCTATGCTTTATTAAATTGTATTTATGTTGTTTTAACCCATGCTTCATTAAATTGTATTTATGTTGTTTTATCCTATGTTTCATTAAATTGTATATATGTTGTTTTATCCTATTCTTTATTAAATTGTATTTATGTTGTTTTAACCCATGCTTTATTAAATTGTATTTATGTTGTTTTATCCTATGCTTTATTAAATTGTATTTATGTTGTTTTATCCTATGCTTTATTAAATTGTATTTATGTTGTTTTAACCTACGCTTTATTAAATTGTATTTATGTTGTTTTAACCTATGCTTTATTAAATTGTATTTATGTTGTTTTATCCTATGCTTTATTAAATTGTATTTATGTTGTTTTAACCTTTGTTTTATTACATTGTATTTATGTTGTTTTATCCTATGCTTTATTAAATTGTAATTATGTTGTTTTAACCCATGCATTAATAAATTGTATTTATGTTGTTTTATCCTATACTTTATTAAATTGTATTTATGTTGTTTTAACCTATGCTTTATTAAATTGTATTTATGTTGTTTTAACCCATGCTTTATTAAATTGTATTTATGTTGTTTTATCCTATGCTTTATTAAATTGTATTTATGTTGTTTTATCCTATGCTTTATTAAATTGTATATATGTTGCTTTATCCTATGCTTTATTAAATTGTGTTTATGTTGTTTTAACCCATGCTTTATTAAATTGTATTTATGTTGTTTTATCCTATGTTTTATTAAATTGCATCTATGTTATTTTATCCTATGCTTTATTAAATTGTATTTATGTTGTTTTATCCTATGCTTTATAAAATTATATTTATGTGGTTTTATCCTATGCTTTATTAAATTGTATTCATGTTGTTTTATCCTATGCTTTATTAAATTGTATTCATGTTGTTTTATCTTATGCTTTATTAAATTGTATTTATGTAGTTTTATCCTATGCTTTATTAAATTGTATTTATGTGGTTTTATCCTATGCTTTATTAAATTGTATTTATGTTGTTTTATCCTATGCTTTATTAAATTGTATTCATGTTGTTTTATCCTATGCTTTATTAAATTGTATTTATGTTGTTTTAACATATGTTTTATTAAATTGTATTTATGTTGTTTTAACCCATGCTTTATTAAATTGTATTTATGTTGTTTTATCCTATGCTTTATTAAATTGTATTTATGTTGTTTTATCCTATGCTTTATTAAATTGTATATATGTTGCTTTATCCTATGCTTTATTAAATTGTATTTATGTTGTTTTAACCCATGCTTTAATTGTATTTATGTTGTTTTATCCTATGCTTTATTAAATTGTATTTATGTTGTTTTAACCTATGCTTTATTAAATTGTATTTATGTTGTTTTAACCCATGCTTTATTAAATTGTATTTATGTTGTTTTATCCTATGCTTTATTAAATTGTATTTATGTTGTTTTATCCTATGCTTTATTAAATTGTATTTATGTTGTTTTAATCTATGCTTTATTAAATTGTATTTATGTTGTTTTATCCTATACTTTATTAAATTGTATTTAGGTTGTTTTATCCTATGCTTTATTAAATTGTATTTATGTTGTTTTATCCTATGCTTTATTAAATTGTATTTATGTTGTTTTATCCTATGCTTTATTAAATTGTATTTATGTTGTTTTAACCTATGCTTTATTAAATTGTATTTATGTTTTTTTATCCTATACTTTATTAAATTGTATTTATGTTGTTTTATCCTATGCTTTATTAAATTGTATTTATGTTGTTTTATCCTATGCTTTATTAAATTGTATTTATGTTGTGTTATCCTATACTTTATTAAATTGTATTTATGTTGTTTTATCCTATGCTTTATTAAATTGTATTTATGTTGTTTTAACCTATGCTTTATTAAATTGTATTTATGTTGTTTTATCCTATACTTTATTAAATTGTATTTCCGTTGTTTTATCCTATGCTTTATTAAATTGTATTTATGTTGTTTTATCCTATGCTTTATTAAATTGTATTTATGTTGTTTTATCCTATGCTTTATTAAATTGTATTTATGTTGTTTTGTCCTATGCTTTATTAAATTGTATTTATGTTGTTTTAACCCATGCTTCATTAAATTGTATTTATGTTGTTTTATCCTATGGTTCATTAAATTGTATTTATTTTGTTTTGACCTATGCTTTATTAAATTGTATTTATGTTGTTTTATCCTATGCTTTATTAAATTGTATTTATGTTGTTTTAACCCATGCTTCATTAAATTGTATTTATGTTGTTTTATCCTATGGTTCATTAAATTGTATTTATTTTGTTTTGTCCTATGCTTTATTAAATTTTATTTATGTTGTTTTATCCTATGCTTTATTAAATTGTATTTATTTTGTTTTAACGTATGTTTTATTAAATTGTATTTATGTTGTTTTATCCTATGCTTTATTAAATTGTATTTATGTTGTTTTAACCCATGCTTTAATAAATTGTATTTATGTTGTTTTAACGTATGTTTTATTAAATTTTATTTATGTTGTTTTATCCTATGCTTTATTAAATTGTATTAATGTTGTTTTAACCCATGCTTTATTAAATTGTATTTATGTTGTTTTATCCTATGCTTTATTAAATTGTATTTATGTTGTTTTAACCTATGCTTTATTAAATTGTATTTATGTTGTTTTAACCCATGCTTTATTAAATTGTATTTATGTTGTTTTATCCTATGCTTTATTAAATTGTATTTATGTTGTTTTATCCTATGCTTTATTAAATTGTATTTATGTTGTTTTAACCTACGCTTTATTATATTGTATTTATGTTGTTTTAACCTATGCTTTATTAAATTGTATTTATGTTGTTTTATCCTATGCTTTATTAAATTGTATTTATGTTGTTTTAACCTATGCTTTATTAAATTGTATTTATGTTGTTTTATCCTATGCTTTATTAAATTGTATTTATGTTGTTTTAACCTATGTTTTATTAAATTGTATTTATGTTGTTTTGTCCTATGCTTTATTAAATTGTATTTATGTTGTTTTAACCCATGCTTCATTAAATTGTATTTATGTTGTTTTATCCTATGTTTCATTAAATTGTATATATGTTGTTTTATCCTATTCTTTATTAAATTGTATTTATGTTGTTTTATCCTATGCTTTATTAAATTGTATTTATGTTGTTTTAACCTATGCTTTATTAAATTGTATTTATGTTGTTTTATCCTATACTTTATTAAATTGTATTTATGTTGTTTTATCCTATGCTTTATTAAATTGTATTTATGTTGTTTTATCCTATGCTTTATTAAATTGTATTTATGTTGTTTTATCCTATGCTTTATTAAATTGTATTTATGTTGTTTTATCCTATGCTTTATTAAATTGTATTTATGTTGTTTTAACCTATGTTTTATTAAATTGTATTTATGTTGTTTTGTCCTATGCTTTATTAAATTGTATTTATGTTGTTTTAACCCATGCTTCATTAAATTGTATTTATGTTGTTTTATCCTATGTTTCATTAAATTGTATATATGTTGTTTTATCCTATTCTTTATTAAATTGTATTTATGTTGTTTTATCCTATGCTTTATTAAATTGTATTTATGTTGTTTTAACCTATGCTTTATTAAATTGTATTTATGTTGTTTTATCCTATACTTTATTAAATTGTATTTATGTTGTTTTATCCTATGCTTTATTAAATTGTATTTATGTTGTTTTATCCTATGCTTTATTAAATTGTATTTATGTTGTTTTATCCTATACTTTATTAAATTGTATTTATGTTGTTTTATCCTATGCTTTATTAAATTGTATTTATGTTGTTTTAACCTATGCTTTATTAAATTGTATTTATGTTGTTTTATCCTATACTTTATTAAATTGTATTTATGTTGTTTTATCCTATGCTTTATTAAATTGTATTTATGTTGTTTTATCCTATGCTTTATTAAATTGTATTTATGTTGTTTTATCCTATGCTTTATTAAATTGTATTTATGTTGTTTTGTCCTATGCTTTATTAAATTGTATTTATGTTGTTTTAACCCATGCTTCATTAAATTGTATTTATGTTGTTTTATCCTATGGTTCATTAAATTGTATTTATTTTGTTTTGTCCTATGCTTTATTAAATTGTATTTATGTTGTTTTATCCTATGCTTTATTAAATTGTATTTATGTTGTTTTAACCTATGTTTTATTAAATTGTATTTATGTTGATTTATCCTATGCTTTATTAAATTGTATTTATGTTGTTTTATCCTATGCTTTATTAAATTGTATTTATGTTGTTTTAACGTATGTTTTATTAAATTGAATTTATGTTGTTTTATCCTATGCTTTATTAAATTGTATTTATGTTGTTTTAACCCATGCTTTAATAAATTGTATTTATGTTGTTTTATCCTATGCTTTATTAAATTGTATTTATGTTGTTTTAACCTATGCTTTATTAAATTGTATTTATGTTGTTTTAACCCATGCTTTATTAAATTGTATTTATGTTGTTTTATCCTATGCTTTATTAAATTGTATTTATGTTGTTTTATCCTATGCTTTATTAAATTGTATTTTTGTTGTTTTAATCTATGCTTTATTAAATTGTATTTATGTTGTTTTATCCTATACTTTATTAAATTGTATTTAGGTTGTTTTATCTTATGCTTTATTAAATTGTATTTATGTTGTTTTATCCTATGCTTTATTAAATTGTATTTATGTTGTTTTATCCTATGCTTTATTAAATTGTATTTATGTTGTTTTAACCTATGCTTTATTAAATTGTATTTATGTTGTTTTATCCTATACTTTATTAAATTGTATTTATGTTGTTTTATCCTATGCTTTATTAAATTGTATTTATGTTGTTTTATCCTATGCTTTATTAAATTGTATTTATGTTGTTTTATCCTATGCTTTATTAAATTGTATTTATGTTGTTTTGTCCTATGGTTTATTAAATTGTATTTATGTTGTTTTAACCCATGCTTCATTAAATTGTATTTATGTTGTTTTATCCTATGGTTCATTAAATTGTATTTATTTTGTTTTGTCCTATGCTTTATTAAATTGTATTTATGTTGTTTTATCCTATGCTTTATTAAATTGTATTTATGTTGTTTTAACCTATGTTTTATTAAATTGTATTTATGTTGATTTATCCTATGCTTTATTAAATTGTATTTATGTTGTTTTATCCTATGCTTTTTTAAATTGTATTTATGTTGATTTAACGTATGCTTTATTAAATTGTATTTATGTTGTTTTATCCTATGCTTTATTAAATTGTATTTATGTTGTTTTAACCCATGCTTTAATAAATTGTATTTATGTTGTTTTATCCTATGCTTTATTAAATTGTATTTATGTTGTTTTAATCTATGCTTTATTAAATTGTATTTATGTTGTTTTAACCCATGCTTTATTAAATTGTATTTATGTTGTTTTATCCTATGCTTTATTAAATTGTATTTATGTTGTTTTATCCTATGCTTTTTTAACTTGTATTTATGTTGTTTTAACCTATGCTTTATTAAATTGTATTTATGTTGTTTTAACCTATGCTTTATTAAATTGTATTTATGTTGTTTTATCCTATGCTTTATTAAATTGTATTTATGTTGTTTTAACCTATGCTTTATTAAATTGTATTTATGTTGTTTTATCCTATGCTTTATTAAATTGTATTTATGTTGTTTTAACCTATGTTTTATTAAATTGTATTTATGTTGTTTTGTCCTATGCTTTATTAAATTGTATTTATGTTGTTTTAACCCATGCTTCATTAAATTGTATTTATGTTGTTTTATCCTATGTTTCATTAAATTGTATATATGTTGTTTTATCCTATTCTTTATTAAATTGTATTTATGTTGTTTTAACCCATGCTTTATTAAATTGTATTTATGTTGTTTTATCCTATGCTTTATTAAATTGTATTTATGTTGTTTTATCCTATGCTTTATTAAATTGTATTTATGTTGTTTTAACCTACGCTTTATTAAATTGTATTTATGTTGTTTTAACCTATGCTTTATTAAATTGTATTTATGTTGTTTTATCCTATGCTTTATTAAATTGTATTTATGTTGTTTTAACCTATGCTTTATTAAATTGTATTTATGTTGTTTTATCCTATGCTTTATTAAATTGTATTTATGTTGTTTTAACCTATGTTTTATTAAATTGTATTTATGTTGTTTTGTCCTATGCTTTATTAAATTGTATTTATGTTGTTTTAACCCATGCTTCATTAAATTGTATTTATGTTGTTTTATCCTATGTTTCATTAAATTGTATATATGTTGTTTTATCCTATTCTTTATTAAATTGTATTTATGTTGTTTTATCCTATGCTTTATTAAATTGTATTTATGTTGTTTTAACCTATGCTTTATTAAATTGTATTTATGTTGTTTTATCCTATACTTTATTAAATTGTATTTATGTTGTTTTATCCTATGCTTTATTAAATTGTATTTATGTTGTTTTATCCTATGCTTTATTAAATTGTATTTATGTTGTTTTATCCTATACTTTATTAAATTGTATTTATGTTGTTTTATCCTATGCTTTATTAAATTGTATTTATGTTGTTTTAACATATGCTTTATTAAATTGTATTTATGTTGTTTTATCCTATACTTTATTAAATTGTATTTATGTTGTTTTATCCTATGCTTTATTAAATTGTATTTATGTTGTTTTATCCTATGCTTTATTAAATTGTATTTATGTTGTTTTATCCTATGCTTTATTAAATTGTATTTATGTTGTTTTGTCCTATGCTTTATTAAATTGTATTTATGTTGTTTTAACCCATGCTTCATTAAATTGTATTTATGTTGTTTTATCCTATGGTTCATTAAATTGTATTTATTTTGTTTTGTCCTATGCTTTATTAAATTGTATTTATGTTGTTTTATCCTATGCTTTATTAAATTGTATTTATGTTGTTTTAACCTATGTTTTATTAAATTGTATTTATGTTGATTTATCCTATGCTTTATTAAAGTGTATTTATGTTGTTTTATCCTATGCTTTATTAAATTGTATTTATGTTGTTTTAACGTATGTTTTATTAAATTGAATTTATGTTGTTTTATCCTATGCTTTATTAAATTGTATTTATGTTGTTTTAACCCATGCTTTAATAAATTGTATTTATGTTGTTTTATCCTATGCTTTATTAAATTGTATTTATGTTGTTTTAACCTATGCTTTATTAAATTGTATTTATGTTGTTTTAACCCATGCTTTATTAAATTGTATTTATGTTGTTTTATCCTATGCTTTATTAAATTGTATTTATGTTGTTTTATCCTATGCTTTATTAAATTGTATTTTTGTTGTTTTAATCTATGCTTTATTAAATTGTATTTATGTTGTTTTATCCTATACTTTATTAAATTGTATTTAGGTTGTTTTATCTTATGCTTTATTAAATTGTATTTATGTTGTTTTATCCTATGCTTTATTAAATTGTATTTATGTTGTTTTATCCTATGCTTTATTAAATTGTATTTATGTTGTTTTAACCTATGTTTTATTAAATTGTATTTATGTTGATTTATCCTATGCTTTATTAAATTGTATTTATGTTGTTTTATCCTATGCTTTTTTAAATTGTATTTATGTTGATTTAACGTATGTTTTATTAAATTGTATTTATGTTGTTTTATCCTATGCTTTATTAAATTGTATTTATGTTGTTTTAACCCATGCTTTAATAAATTGTATTTATGTTGTTTTATCCTATGCTTTATTAAATTGTATTTATGTTGTTTTAACCTATGCTTTATTAAATTGTATTTATGTTGTTTTAACCCATGCTTTATTAAATTGTATTTATGTTGTTTTATCCTATGCTTTATTAAATTGTATTTATGTTGTTTTATCCTATGCTTTTTTAACTTGTATTTATGTTGTTTTAACCTATGCTTTATTAAATTGTATTTATGTTGTTTTAACCTATGCTTTATTAAATTGTATTTATGTTGTTTTATCCTATGCTTTATTAAATTGTATTTATGTTGTTTTAACCTATGCTTTATTAAATTGTATTTATGTTGTTTTATCCTATGCTTTATTAAATTGTATTTATGTTGTTTTAACCTATGTTTTATTAAATTGTATTTATGTTGTTTTGTCCTATGCTTTATTAAATTGTATTTATGTTGTTTTAACCCATGCTTCATTAAATTGTATTTATGTTGTTTTATCCTATGTTTCATTAAATTGTATATATGTTGTTTTATCCTATTCTTTATTAAATTGTATTTATGTTGTTTTATCCTATGCTTTATTAAATTGTATTTATGTTGTTTTAACCTATGCTTTATTAAATTGTATTTATGTTGTTTTATCCTATACTTTATTAAATTGTATTTATGTTGTTTTATCCTATGCTTTATTAAATTGTATTTATGTTGTTTTATCCTATGCTTTATTAAATTGTATTTATGTTGTTTTATCCTATACTTTATTAAATTGTATTTATGTTGTTTTATCCTATGCTTTATTAAATTGTATTTATGTTGTTTTAACATATGCTTTATTAAATTGTATTTATGTTGTTTTATCCTATACTTTATTAAATTGTATTTATGTTGTTTTATCCTATGCTTTATTAAATTGTATTTATGTTGTTTTATCCTATGCTTTATTAAATTGTATTTATGTTGTTTTATCCTATGCTTTATTAAATTGTATTTATGTTGTTTTGTCCTATGCTTTATTAAATTGTATTTATGTTGTTTTAACCCATGCTTCATTAAATTGTATTTATGTTGTTTTATCCTATGGTTCATTAAATTGTATTTATTTTGTTTTGTCCTATGCTTTATTAAATTGTATTTATGTTGTTTTATCCTATGCTTTATTAAATTGTATTTATGTTGTTTTAACCTATGTTTTATTAAATTGTATTTATGTTGATTTATCCTATGCTTTATTAAAGTGTATTTATGTTGTTTTATCCTATGCTTTATTAAATTGTATTTATGTTGTTTTAACGTATGTTTTATTAAATTGAATTTATGTTGTTTTATCCTATGCTTTATTAAATTGTATTTATGTTGTTTTAACCCATGCTTTAATAAATTGTATTTATGTTGTTTTATCCTATGCTTTATTAAATTGTATTTATGTTGTTTTAACCTATGCTTTATTAAATTGTATTTATGTTGTTTTAACCCATGCTTTATTAAATTGTATTTATGTTGTTTTATCCTATGCTTTATTAAATTGTATTTATGTTGTTTTATCCTATGCTTTATTAAATTGTATTTTTGTTGTTTTAATCTATGCTTTATTAAATTGTATTTATGTTGTTTTATCCTATACTTTATTAAATTGTATTTAGGTTGTTTTATCTTATGCTTTATTAAATTGTATTTATGTTGTTTTATCCTATGCTTTATTAAATTGTATTTATGTTGTTTTATCCTATGCTTTATTAAATTGTATTTATGTTGTTTTAACCTATGTTTTATTAAATTGTATTTATGTTGATTTATCCTATGCTTTATTAAATTGTATTTATGTTGTTTTATCCTATGCTTTTTTAAATTGTATTTATGTTGATTTAACGTATGTTTTATTAAATTGTATTTATGTTGTTTTATCCTATGCTTTATTAAATTGTATTTATGTTGTTTTAACCCATGCTTTAATAAATTGTATTTATGTTGTTTTATCCTATGCTTTATTAAATTGTATTTATGTTGTTTTAACCTATGCTTTATTAAATTGTATTTATGTTGTTTTAACCCATGCTTTATTAAATTGTATTTATGTTGTTTTATCCTATGCTTTATTAAATTGTATTTATGTTGTTTTATCCTATGCTTTTTTAACTTGTATTTATGTTGTTTTAACCTATGCTTTATTAAATTGTATTTATGTTGTTTTAACCTATGCTTTATTAAATTGTATTTATGTTGTTTTATCCTATGCTTTATTAAATTGTATTTATGTTGTTTTAACCTATGCTTTATTAAATTGTATTTATGTTGTTTTATCCTATGCTTTATTAAATTGTATTTATGTTGTTTTAACCTATGTTTTATTAAATTGTATTTATGTTGTTTTGTCCTATGCTTTATTAAATTGTATTTATGTTGTTTTAACCCATGCTTCATTAAATTGTATTTATGTTGTTTTATCCTATGTTTCATTAAATTGTATATATGTTGTTTTATCCTATTCTTTATTAAATTGTATTTATGTTGTTTTATCCTATGCTTTATTAAATTGTATTTATGTTGTTTTAACCTATGTTTTATTAAATTGTATTTATGTTGATTTATCCTATGCTTTATTAAATTGTATTTATGTTGTTTTATCCTATGCTTTATTAAATTGTATTTATGTTGTTTTAACCTATGTTTTATTAAATTGTATTTATGTTGATTTATCCTATGCTTTATTAAATTGTATTTATGTTGTTTTATCCTATGCTTTTTTAAATTGTATTTATGTTGATTTAACGTATGTTTTATTAAATTGTATTTATGTTGTTTTATCCTATGCTTTATTAAATTGTATTTATGTTGTTTTAACCCATGCTTTAATAAATTGTATTTATGTTGTTTTATCCTATGCTTTATTAAATTGTATTTATGTTGTTTTAACCTATGCTTTATTAAATTGTATTTATGTTGTTTTAACCCATGCTTTATTAAATTGTATTTATGTTGTTTTATCCTATGCTTTATTAAATTGTATTTATGTTGTTTTATCCTATGCTTTTTTAACTTGTATTTATGTTGTTTTAACCTATGCTTTATTAAATTGTATTTATGTTGTTTTAACCTATGCTTTATTAAATTGTATTTATGTTGTTTTATCCTATGCTTTATTAAATTGTATTTATGTTGTTTTAACCTATGCTTTATTAAATTGTATTTATGTTGTTTTATCCTATGCTTTATTAAATTGTATTTATGTTGTTTTAACCTATGTTTTATTAAATTGTATTTATGTTGATTTATCCTATGCTTTATTAAATTGTATTTATGTTGTTTTATCCTATGCTTTATTAAATTGTATTTATGTTGTTTTAACCTATGTTTTATTAAATTGTATTTATGTTGATTTATCCTATGCTTTATTAAATTGTATTTATGTTGTTTTATCCTATGCTTTATTAAATTGTATTTATGTTGTTTTAACCTATGTTTTATTAAATTGTATTTATGTTGTTTTATCCTATGCTTTATTAAATTGTATTTATGTTGTTTTAACCCATGCTTTAATAAATTGTATTTATGTTGTTTTATCCTATACTTTATTAAATTGTATTTATGTTGTTTTAACCTATGCTTTATTAAATTGTATTTATGTTGTTTTAACCCATGCTTTATTAAATTGTATTTATGTTGTTTTATCCTATGCTTTATTAAATTGTATTTATGTTGTTTTATCCTATGCTTTATTAAATTGTATATATGTTGCTTTATCCTATGCTTTATTAAATCTTGTTTATGTTGTTTTAACCCATGCTTTATTAAATTGTATTTATGTTGTTTTATCCTATGTTTTATTAAATTGCATCTATGTTATTTTATCCTATGCTTTATTAAATTGTATTTATGTTGTTTTATCCTATGCTTTATAAAATTATATTTATGTGGTTTTATCCTATGCTTTATTAAATTGTATTCATGTTGTTTTATCCTATGCTTTATTAAATTGTATTCATGTTGTTTTATCTTATGCTTTATTAAATTGTATTTATGTAGTTTTATCCTATGCTTTATTAAATTGTATTTATGTGGTTTTATCCTATGCTTTATTAAATTGTATTTATGTTGTTTTATCCTATGCTTTATTAAATTGTATTCATGTTGTTTTATCCTATGTTTTATTAAATTGTATTTATGTTGTTTTATCCTATGCTTTATTAAATTGGATTTATGTTGTTTTAACCCATGCTTTAATAAATTGTATTTATGTTGTTTTATCCTATGCTTTATTAAATTGTATTTATGTTGTTTTAACCTATGCTTTATTAAATTGTATTTATGTTGTTTTAACCCATGCTTTATTAAATTGTATTTATGTTGTTTTATCCTATGCTTTATTAAATTGTATTTATGTTGTTTTATCCTATGCTTTATTAAATTGTATTTATGTTGTTTTAACCTATGCTTTATTAAATTGTATTTATGTTGTTTTAACCTATGCTTTATTAAATTGTATTTATGTTGTTTTATCCTATGCTTTATTAAATTGTATTTATGTTGTTTTAACCTATGCTTTATTAAATTGTATTTATGTTGTTTTATCCTATGCTTTATTAAATTGTATTTATGTTGTTTTAACCTATGTTTTATTAAATTGTATTTATGTTGTTTTGTCCTATGCTTTATTAAATTGTATTTATGTTGTTTTAACCCATGCTTCATTAAATTGTATTTATGTTGTTTTATCCTATGTTTCATTAAATTGTATATATGTTGTTTTATCCTATTCTTTATTAAATTGTATTTATGTTGTTTTATCCTATGCTTTATTAAATTGTATTTATGTTGTTTTAACCTATGCTTTATTAAATTGTATTTATGTTGTTTTATCCTATACTTTATTAAATTGTATTTATGTTGTTTTATCTTATGCTTTATTAAATTGTATTTATGTTGTTTTATCCTATGCTTTATTAAATTGTATTTATGTTGTTTTATCCTATACTTTATTAAATTGTATTTATGTTGTTTTATCCTTAGCTTTATTAAATTGTATTTATGTTGTTTTAACCTATGCTTTATTAAATTGTATTTACGTTGTTTTATCCTATACTTTATTAAATTGAATTTATGTTGTTTTATCCTATGCTTTATTAAATTGTATTTATGTTGTTTTATCCTATGCTTTATTAAATTGTATTTATGTTGTTTTATCCTATGCTTTATTAAATTGTATTTATGTTGTTTTGTCCTATGCTTTATTAAATTGTATTTATGTTGTTTTAACTCATGCTTCATTAAATTGTATTTATGTTGTTTTATCCTATGGTTCATTAAATTGTATTTATTTTGTTTTGTCCTATGCTTTATTAAATTGTATTTATGTTGTTTTATCCTATGCTTTATTAAATTGTATTTATGTTGTTTTAACCTATGTTTTATTAAATTGTATTTATGTTGATTTATCCTATGCTTTATTAAATTGTATTTATGTTGTTTTATCCTATGCTTTATTAAATTGTATTTATGTTGTTTTAACGTATGTTTTATTAAATTGTATTTATGTTGTTTTATCCTATGCTTTATTAAATTGTATTTATGTTGTTTTAACCCATGCTTTAATAAATTGTATTTATGTTGTTTTATCCTATGCTTTATTAAATTGTATTTATGTTGTTTTAACCTATGCTTTATTAAATTGTATTTATGTTGTTTTAACCCATGCTTTATTAAATTGTATTTATGTTGTTTTATCCTATGCTTTATTAAATTGTATTTATGTTGTTTTATCCTATGCTTTATTAAATTGTATTTATGTTGTTTTAATCTATGCTTTATTAAATTGTATTTATCTTGTTTTATCCTATACTTTATTAAATTGTATTTAGGTTGTTTTATCCTATGCTTTATTAAATTGTTTTTATGTTGTTTTATCCTATGCTTTATTAAATTGTATTTATGTTGTTTTATCCTATGCTTTATTAAATTGTATTTATGTTGTTTTAACCTATGCTTTATTAAATTGTATTTATGTTGTTTTATCCTATACTTTATTAAATTGTATTTATGTTGTTTTATCCTATGCTTTATTAAATTGTATTTATGTTGTTTTATCCTATGCTTTATTAAATTGTATTTATGTTGTTTTATCCTATACTTTATTAAATTGTATTTATGTTGTTTTATCCTATGCTTTATTAAATTGTATTTATGTTGTTTTAACCTATGCTTTATTAAATTGTATTTATGTTGTTTTATCCTATACTTTATTAAATTGTATTTATGTTGTTTTATCCTATGCTTTATTAAATTGTATTTATGTTGTTTTATCCTATGCTTTATTAAATTGTATTTATGTTGTTTTATCCTATGCTTTATTAAATTGTATTTATGTTGTTTTGTCCTATGCTTTATTAAATTGTATTTATGTTGTTTTACCCATGCTTCATTAAATTGTATTTATGTTGTTTTATCCTATGGTTCATTAAATTGTATTTATTTTGTTTTGTCCTATGCTTTATTAAATTGTATTTATGTTGTTTTATCCTATGCTTTATTAAATTGTATTTATGTTGTTTTAACCTATGTTTTATTAAATTGTATTTATGTTGATTTATCCTATGCTTTATTAAATTGTATTTATGTTGTTTTATCCTATGCTTTATTAAATTGTATTTATGTTGTTTTAACGTATGTTTTATTAAATTGTATTTATGTTGTTTTATCCTATGCTTTATTAAATTGTATTTATGTTGTTTTAACCCATGCTTTAATAAATTGTATTTATGTTGTTTTATCCTATGCTTTATGAAATTGTATTTATGTTGTTTTAACCTATGCTTTATTAAATTGTATTTATGTTGTTTTAACCCATGCTTTATTAAATTGTATTTATGTTGTTTTATCCTATGCTTTATTAAATTGTATTTATGTTGTTTTATCCTATGCTTTATTAAATTGTATTTATGTTGTTTTAACCTATGTTTTATTAAATTGTATTTATGTTGTTTTGTCCTATGCTTTATTAAATTGTATTTATGTTGTTTTAACCCATGCTTCATTAAATTGTTTTTATGTTGTTTTATCCTATGTTTCATTAAATTGTATATATGTTGTTTTATCCTATTCTTTATTAAATTGTATTTATGTTGTTTTATCCTATGCTTTATTAAATTGTATTTATGTTGTTTTAACCTATGTTTTATTAAATTGTATTTATGTTGATTTATCCTATGCTTTATTAAATTGTATTTATGTTGTTTTATCCTATGCTTTATTAAATTGTATTTATGCTGTTTTAACCTATGTTTTATTAAATTGTATTTATGTTGTTTTATCCTATGCTTTATTAAATTGTATTTATGTTGTTTTAACCCATGCTTTAATAAATTGTATTTATGTTGTTTTATCCTATACTTTATTAAATTGTATTTATGTTGTTTTAACCTATGCTTTATTAAATTGTATTTATGTTGTTTTAACCCATGCTTTATTAAATTGTATTTATGTTGTTTTATCCTATGCTTTATTAAATTGTATTTATGTTGTTTTATCCTATGCTTTATAAAATTATATTTATGTGGTTTTATCCTATGCTTTATTAAATTGTATTCATGTTGTTTTATACTATGCTTTATTAAATTGTATTTATGTTGTTTTATCCTATGCTTTATTAAATTGTATTTATGTTGTTTTATCCTATGCTTTATTAAATTGTATTTATGTTGTTTTAACCCATGCTTTAATAAATTGTATTTATGTTGTTTTATCCTATGCTTTATTAAATTGTATTTATGTTGTTTTAACCTATGCTTTATTAAATTGTATTTATGTTGTTTTAACCCATGCTTTATTAAATTGTATTTATGTTGTTTTATCCTATGCTTTATTAAATTGTATTTATGTTGTTTTATCCTATGCTTTATTAAATTGTATTTATGTTGTTTTAATCTATGCTTTATTAAATTGTATTTATCTTGTTTTATCCTATACTTTATTAAATTGTATTTAGGTTGTTTTATCCTATGCTTTATTAAATTGTTTTTATGTTGTTTTATCCTATGCTTTATTAAATTGTATTTATGTTGTTTTATCCTATGCTTTATTAAATTGTATTTATGTTGTTTTAACCTATGCTTTATTAAATTGTATTTATGTTGTTTTATCCTATACTTTATTAAATTGTATTTATGTTGTTTTATCCTATGCTTTATTAAATTGTATTTATGTTGTTTTATCCTATGCTTTATTAAATTGTATTTATGTTGTTTTATCCTATACTTTATTAAATTGTATTTATGTTGTTTTATCCTATGCTTTATTAAATTGTATTTATGTTGTTTTAACCTATGCTTTATTAAATTGTATTTATGTTGTTTTATCCTATACTTTATTAAATTGTATTTATGTTGTTTTATCCTATGCTTTATTAAATTGTATTTATGTTGTTTTATCCTATGCTTTATTAAATTGTATTTATGTTGTTTTATCCTATGCTTTATTAAATTGTATTTATGTTGTTTTGTCCTATGCTTTATTAAATTGTATTTATGTTGTTTTACCCATGCTTCATTAAATTGTATTTATGTTGTTTTATCCTATGGTTCATTAAATTGTATTTATTTTGTTTTGTCCTATGCTTTATTAAATTGTATTTATGTTGTTTTATCCTATGCTTTATTAAATTGTATTTATGTTGTTTTAACCTATGTTTTATTAAATTGTATTTATGTTGATTTATCCTATGCTTTATTAAATTGTATTTATGTTGTTTTATCCTATGCTTTATTAAATTGTATTTATGTTGTTTTAACGTATGTTTTATTAAATTGTATTTATGTTGTTTTATCCTATGCTTTATTAAATTGTATTTATGTTGTTTTAACCCATGCTTTAATAAATTGTATTTATGTTGTTTTATCCTATGCTTTATGAAATTGTATTTATGTTGTTTTAACCTATGCTTTATTAAATTGTATTTATGTTGTTTTAACCCATGCTTTATTAAATTGTATTTATGTTGTTTTATCCTATGCTTTATTAAATTGTATTTATGTTGTTTTATCCTATGCTTTATTAAATTGTATTTATGTTGTTTTAACCTATGCTTTATTAAATTGTATTTATGTTGTTTTAACCTATGCTTTATTAAATTGTATTTATGCTGTTTTATCCTATGCTTTATTAAATTGTATTTATGTTGTTTTAACCTATGTTTTATTAAATTGTATTTATGTTGTTTTGTCCTATGCTTTATTAAATTGTATTTATGTTGTTTTAACCCATGCTTCATTAAATTGTTTTTATGTTGTTTTATCCTATGTTTCATTAAATTGTATATATGTTGTTTTATCCTATTCTTTATTAAATTGTATTTATGTTGTTTTATCCTATGCTTTATTAAATTGTATTTATGTTGTTTTAACCTATGTTTTATTAAATTGTATTTATGTTGATTTATCCTATGCTTTATTAAATTGTATTTATGTTGTTTTATCCTATGCTTTATTAAATTGTATTTATGTTGTTTTAACCTATGTTTTATTAAATTGTATTTATGTTGTTTTATCCTATGCTTTATTAAATTGTATTTATGTTGTTTTAACCCATGCTTTAATAAATTGTATTTATGTTGTTTTATCCTATACTTTATTAAATTGTATTTATGTTGTTTTAACCTATGCTTTATTAAATTGTATTTATGTTGTTTTAACCCATGCTTTATTAAATTGTATTTATGTTGTTTTATCCTATGCTTTATTAAATTGTATTTATGTTGTTTTATCCTATGCTTTATAAAATTATATTTATGTGGTTTTATCCTATGCTTTATTAAATTGTATTCATGTTGTTTTATACTATGCTTTATTAAATTGTATTCATGTTGTTTTATCTTATGCTTTATTAAATTGTATTTATGTAGTTTTATCCTATGCTTTATTAAATTGTATTTATGTGGTTTTATCCTATGCTTTATTAAATTGTATTTATGTTGTTTTATCCTATGCTTTATTAAATTGTATTTATGTTTTTTTATCCTATGCTTTATTAAATTGTATTTATGTTGTTTTAACGTATGTTTTATTAAATTGTATTTATGTTGTTTTAACCCATGCTTTATTAAATTGTATTTATGTTGTTTTATCCTATGCTTTATTAAATTGTATTTATGTTGTTTTATCCTATGCTTTATTAAATTGTATATATGTTGCTTTATCCTATGCTTTATTAAATTGTATTTATGTTGTTTTAACCCATGATTTAATTGTATTTATGTTGTTTTATCCTATGCTTTATTAAATTGTATTTATGTTTTTTTATCCTATGCTTTATTAAATTGTATTTATGTTGTTTTAACGTATGTTTTATTAAATTGTATTTATGTTGTTTTAACTCATGCTTCATTAAATTGTATTTATGTTGTTTTATCCTATGCTTTATTAAATTGTATTTATGTTGTTTTATCCTATGCTTTATTAAATTGTATTTATGTTGTTTTAACCTATGTTTTATTAAATTGTATTTATGTTGTTTTATCCTATGCTTTATTAAATTGTATTTATGTTGTTTTAACCCATGCTTTAATAAATTGTATTTATGTTGTTTTATCCTATACTTTATTAAATTGTATTTATGTTGTTTTAACCTATGCTTTATTAAATTGTATTTATGTTGTTTTAACCCATGCTTTATTAAATTGTATTTATGTTGTTTTATCCTATGCTTTATTAAATTGTATTTATGTTGTTTTATCCTATGCTTTATTAAATTGTATATATGTTGCTTTATCCTATGCTTTATTAAATTGTGTTTATGTTGTTTTAACCCATGCTTTATTAAATTGTATTTATGTTGTTTTATCCTATGTTTTATTAAATTGCATCTATGTTATTTTATCCTATGCTTTATTAAATTGTATTTATGTTGTTTTAACGTATGTTTTATTAAATTGTATTTATGTTGTTTTAACCCATGCTTTATTAAATTGTATTTATGTTGTTTTATCCTATGCTTTATTAAATTGTATTTATGTTGTTTTATCCTATGCTTTATTAAATTGTATATATGTTGCTTTATCCTATGCTTTATTAAATTGTATTTATGTTGTTTTAACCCATGCTTTAATTGTATTTATGTTGTTTTATCCTATGCTTTATTAAATTGTATTCATGTTGTTTTAACCTATGCTTTATTAAATTGTATTTATGTTGTTTTAACCCATGCTTTATTAAATTGTATTTATGTTGTTTTATCCTATGCTTTATTAAATTGTATTTATGTTGTTTTATCCTATGCTTTATTAAATTGTATTTATGTTGTTTTAATCTATGCTTTATTAAATTGTATTTATGTTGTTTTATCCTATACTTTATTAAATTGTATTTAGGTTGTTTTATCCTATGCTTTATTAAATTGTATTTATGTTGTTTTATCCTATGCTTTATTAAATTGTATTTATGTTGTTTTATCCTATGCTTTATTAAATTGTATTTATGTTGTTTTAACCTATGCTTTATTAAATTGTATTTATGTTGTTTTATCCTATACTTTATTAAATTGTATTTATGTTGTTTTATCCTATGATTTATTAAATTGTATTTATGTTGTTTTATCCTATGCTTTATTAAATTGTATTTATGTTGTGTTATCCTATACTTTATTAAATTGTATTTATGTTGTTTTATCCTATGCTTTATTAAATTGTATTTATGTTGTTTTAACCTATGCTTTATTAAATTGTATTTATGTTGTTTTATCCTATACTTTATTAAATTGTATTTCCGTTGTTTTATCCTGTGCTTTATTAAATTGTATTTATGTTGTTTTATCCTATGCTTTATTAAATTGTATTTATGTTGTTTTATCCTATGCTTTATTAAATTGTATTTATGTTGTTTTGTCCTATGCTTTATTAAATTGTATTTATGTTGTTTTAACCCATGCTTCATTAAATTGTATTTATGTTGTTTTATCCTATGGTTCATTAAATTGTATTTATTTTGTTTTGACCTATGCTTTATTAAATTGTATTTATGTTGTTTTATCCTATGCTTTATTAAATTGTATTTATGTTGTTTTAACCTATGTTTTATTAAATTGTATTTATGTTGATTTATCCTATGCTTTATTAAATTGTATTTATGTTGTTTTATCCTATGCTTTATTAAATTGTATTTATGTTGTTTTAACGTATGTTTTATTAAATTGTATTTATGTTGTTTTATCCTATGCTTTATTAAATTGTATTTATGTTGTTTTAACCCATGCTTTAATAAATTGTATTTATGTTGTTTTATCCTATGCTTTATTAAATTGTATTTATGTTGTTTTAACCCATGCTTTAATAAATTGTATTTATGTTGTTTTATCCTATGCTTTATTAAATTGTGTTTATGTTGTTTTAACCCATGCTTTATTAAATTGTATTTATGTTGTTTTATCCTATGTTTTATTAAATTGCATCTATGTTATTTTATCCTATGCTTTATTAAATTGTATTTATGTTGTTTTATCCTATGCTTTATAAAATTATATTTATGTGGTTTTATCCTATGCTTTATTAAATTGTATTCATGTTGTTTTATCCTATGCTTTATTAAATTGTATTCATGTTGTTTTATCTTATGCTTTATTAAATTGTATTTATGTAGTTTTATCCTATGCTTTATTAAATTGTATTTATGTGGTTTTATCCTATGCTTTATTAAATTGTATTTATGTTGTTTTATCCTATGCTTTATTAAATTGTATTCATGTTGTTTTATCCTATGCTTTATTAAATTGTATTTATGTTGTTTTAACGTATGTTTTATTAAATTGTATTTATGTTGTTTTAACCCATGCTTTATTAAATTGTATTTATGTTGTTTTATCCTATGCTTTATTAAATTGTATTTATGTTGTTTTATCCTATGCTTTATTAAATTGTATATATGTTGCTTTATCCTATGCTTTATTAAATTGTATTTATGTTGTTTTAACCCATGCTTTAATTGTATTTATGTTGTTTTATCCTATGCTTTATTAAATTGTATTTATGTTGTTTTAACCTATGCTTTATTAAATTGTATTTATGTTGTTTTAACCCATGCTTTATTAAATTATATTTATGTTGTTTTATCCTATGCTTTATTAAATTGTATTTATGTTGTTTTATCCTATGCTTTATTAAATTGTATTTATGTTGTTTTATCCTATACTTTATTAAATTGTATTTATGTTGTTTTATCCTTAGCTTTATTAAATTGTATTTATGTTGTTTTAACCTATGCTTTATTAAATTGTATTTATGTTGCTTTATCCTATACTTTATTAAATTGTATTTATGTTGTTTTATCCTATGCTTTATTAAATTGTATTTATGTGGTTTTATCCTATGCTTTATTAAATTGTATTTATGTTGTTTTATCCTATGCTTTATTAAATTGTATTCATGTTGTTTTATCCTATGCTTTATTAAATTGTATTCATGTTGTTTTATCCTATGCTTTATTAAATTGTATTTATGTTGTTTTAACGTATGTTTTATTAAATTGTATTTATGTTGTTTTAACCCATGCTTTATTAAATTGTATTTATGTTGTTTTATCCTATGCTTTATTAAATTGTATTTATGTTGTTTTATCCTATGCTTTATTAAATTGTATATATGTTGCTTTATCCTATGCTTTATTAAATTGTATTTATGTTGTTTTAACCCATGCTTTATTAAATTGTATTTATGTTGTTTTATCCTATGCTTTATTAAATTGTATATATGTTGCTTTATCCTATGCTTTATTAAATTGTATTTATGTTGTTTTAACCCATGCTTTAATTGTATTTATGTTGTTTTATCCTATGCTTTATTAAATTGTATTTATGTTGTTTTAACCTATGCTTTATTAAATTGTATTTATGTTGTTTTAACCCATGCTTTATTAAATTATATTTATGTTGTTTTATCCTATGCTTTATTAAATTGTATTTATGTTGTTTTATCCTATGCTTTATTAAATTGTATTTATGTTGTTTTAATCTATGCTTTATTAAATTGTATTTATGTTGTTTTATCCTATACTTTATTAAATTGTATTAAGGTTGTTTTATCCTATGCTTTATTAAATTGTATTTATGTTGTTTTATCCTATGCTTTATTAAATTGTATTTATGTTGTTTTATCCTATGCTTTATTAAATTGTATTTATGTTGTTTTAACCTATGCTTTATTAAATTGTATTTATGTGGTTTTATCCTATGCTTTATTAAATTGTATTTATGTTGTTTTATCCTATGCTTTATTAAATTGTATTTATGTTGTTTTATCCTATGCTTTATTAAATTGTATTTATGTTGTTTTAACCTATGTTTCATTAAATTGTATATATGTTGTTTTATCCTATTCTTTATTAAATTGTATTTATGTTGTTTTATCCTATGCTTTATTAAATTGTATTTATGTTGTTTTAACCTATGCTTTATTAAATTGTATTTATGTTGTTTTATCCTATACTTTATTAAATTGTATTTATGTTGTTTTATCCTATGCTTTATTAAATTGTATTTATGTTGTTTTATCCTATGCTTTATTAAATTGTATTTATGTTGTTTTATCCTATACTTTATTAAATTGTATTTATGTTGTTTTATCCTTAGCTTTATTAAATTGTATTTATGTTGTTTTAACCTATGCTTTATTAAATTGTATTTATGTTGCTTTATCCTATACTTTATTAAATTGTATTTATGTTGTTTTATCCTATGCTTTATTAAATTGTATTTATGTTGTTTTATCCTATGCTTTATTAAATTGTATTTATGTTGTTTTATCCTATGCTTTATTAAATTGTATTTATGTCGTTTTGTCCTATGCTTTATTAAATTGTATTTATGTTGTTTTAACCCATGCTTCATTAAATTGTATTTATGTTGTTTTATCCTATGGTTCATTAAATTGTATTTATTTTGTTTTGTCCTATGCTTTATTAAATTGTATTTATGTTGTTTTATCCTATGCTTTATTAAATTGTATTTATGTTGTTTTAACCTATGTTTTATTAAATTGTATTTATGTTGATTTATCCTATGCTTTATTAAATTGTATTTATGTTGTTTTATCCTATGCTTTATTAAATTGTATTTATGTTGTTTTAACGTATGTTTTATTAAATTGTATTTATGTTGTTTTATCCTATGCTTTATTAAATTGTATTTATGTTGTTTTAACCTATGCTTTATTAAATTGTATTTATGTTGTTTTAACCCATGCTTTATTAAATTGTATTTATGTTGTTTTATCCTATGCTTTATTAAATTGTATTTATGTTGTTTTAACCTATGCTTTATTAAATTGTATTTATGTTGTTTTAACCCATGCTTTATTAAATTGTATTTATGTTGTTTTATCCTATGCTTTATTAAATTGTATTTATGTTGTTTTATCCTATGCTTTATTAAATTGTATTTATGTTGTTTTAATCTATGCTTTATTAAATTGTATTTATGTTGTTTTATCCTATACTTTATTAAATTGTATTTAGGTTGTTTTATCCTATGCTTTATTAAATTGTATTTATGTTGTTTTATCCTATGCTTTATTAAATTGTATTTATGTTGTTTTATCCTATGCTTTATTAAATTGTATTTATGTTGTTTTAACCTATGCTTTATTAAATTGTATTTATGTTGTTTTATCCTATACTTTATTAAATTGTATTTATGTTGTTTTATCCTATGCTTTATTAAATTGTATTTATGTTGTTTTATCCTATGCTTTATTAAATTGTATTTATGTTGTTTTGTCCTATGCTTTATTAAATTGTATTTATGTTGTTTTACCCATGCTTCATTAAATTGTATTTATGTTGTTTTATCCTATGTTTCATTAAATTGTATATATGTTGTTTTATCCTATTCTTTATTAAATTGTATTTATGTTGTTTTATCCTATGCTTTATTAAATTGTATTTATGTTGTTTTAACCTATGCTTTATTAAATTGTATTTATGTTGTTTTATCCTATACTTTATTAAATTGTATTTATGTTGTTTTATCCTATGCTTTATTAAATTGTATTTATGTTGTTTTATCCTATGCTTTATTAAATTGTATTTATGTTGTTTTATCCTATACTTTATTAAATTGTATTTATGTTGTTTTATCCTTAGCTTTATTAAATTGTGTTTATGTTGTTTTAACCTATGCTTTATTAAATTGTATTTATGTTGCTTTATCCTATGCTTTATTAAATTGTATTTATGTTGTTTTAACCCATGCTTTAATTGTATTTATGTTGTTTTATCCTATGCTTTATTAAATTGTATTTATGTTGTTTTAACCTATGCTTTATTAAATTGTATTTATGTTGTTTTAACCCATGCTTTATTAAATTGTATTTATGTTGTTTTATCCTATGCTTTATTAAATTGTATTTATGTTGTTTTAACGTATGTTTTATTAAATTGTATTTATGTTGTTTTATCCTATGCTTTATTAAATTGTATTTATGTTGTTTTAACCCATGCTTTAATAAATTGTATTTATGTTGTTTTATCCTATGCTTTATTAAATTGTATTTATGTTGTTTTAACCTATGCTTTATTAAATTGTATTTATGTTGTTTTAACCCATGCTTTATTAAATTGTATTTATGTTGTTTTATCCTATGCTTTATTAAATTGTATTTATGTTGTTTTATCCTATGCTTTATTAAATTGTATTTATGTTGTTTTAACCTATGCTTTATTAAATTGTATTTATGCTGTTTTATCCTATGCTTTATTAAATTGTATTTATGTTGTTTTAACCTATGTTTTATTAAATTGTATTTATGTTGTTTTGTCCTATGCTTTATTAAATTGTATTTATGTTGTTTTAACCCATGCTTCATTAAATTGTATTTATGTTGTTTTATCCTATGTTTCATTAAATTGTATATATGTTGTTTTATCCTATTCTTTATTAAATTGTATTTATGTTGTTTTATCCTATGCTTTATTAAATTGTATTTATGTTGTTTTAACCTATGTTTTATTAAATTGTATTTATGTTGATTTATCCTATGCTTTATTAAATTGTATTTATGTTGTTTTATCCTATGCTTTATTAAATTGTATTTATGTTGTTTTAACCTATGTTTTATTAAATTGTATTAATGTTGTTTTATCCTATGCTTTATTAAATTGTATTTATGTTGTTTTAACCCATGCTTTAATAAATTGTATTTATGTTGTTTTATCCTATACTTTATTAAATTGTATTTATGTTGTTTTAACCTATGCTTTATTAAATTGTATTTATGTTGTTTTAACCCATGCTTTATTAAATTGTATTTATGTTGTTTTATCCTATGCTTTATTAAATTGTATTTATGTTGTTTTATCCTATGCTTTATTAAATTGTATATATGTTGCTTTATCCTATGCTTTATTAAATTGTGTTTATGTTGTTTTAACCCATGCTTTATTAAATTGTATTTATGTTGTTTTATCCTATGTTTTATTAAATTGCATCTATGTTATTTTATCCTATGCTTTATTAAATTGTATTTATGTTGTTTTATCCTATGCTTTATAAAATTATATTTATGTGGTTTTATCCTATGCTTTATTAAATTGTATTCATGTTGTTTTATCCTATGCTTTATTAAATTGTATTCATGTTGTTTTATCTTATGCTTTATTAAATTGTATTTATGTAGTTTTATCCTATGCTTTATTAAATTGTATTTATGTTGTTTTATCCTATGCTTTATTAAATTGTATTTATGTTGTTTTATCCTATGCTTTATTAAATTGTATTTATGTTGTTTTATCCTATGCTTTATTAAATTGTATTTATGTTGTTTTGTCCTATGCATTATTAAATTGTATTTATGTTGTTTTACCCATGCTTCATTAAATTGTATTTATGTTGTTTTATCCTATGGTTCATTAAATTGTATTTATTTTGTTTTGTCCTATGCTTTATTAAATTGTATTTATGTTGTTTTATCCTATGCTTTATTAAATTGTATTTATGTTGTTTTAACCTATGTTTTATTAAATTGTATTTATGTTGATTTATCCTATGCTTTATTAAATTGTATTTATGTTGTTTTATCCTATGCTTTATTAAATTGTATTTATGTTGTTTTAACGTATGTTTTATTAAATTGTATTTATGTTGTTTTATCCTATGCTTTATTAAATTGTATTTATGTTGTTTTAACCCATGCTTTAATAAATTGTATTTATGTTGTTTTATCCTATGCTTTATTAAATTGTATTTATGTTGTTTTAACCTATGCTTTATTAAATTGTATTTATGTTGTTTTAACCCATGCTTTATTAAATTGTATTTATGTTGTTTTATCCTATGCTTTATTAAATTGTATTTATGTTGTTTTATCCTATGCTTTATTAAATTGTATTTATGTTGTTTTAACCTATGCTTTATTAAATTGTATTTATGCTGTTTTATCCTATGCTTTATTAAATTGTATTTATGTTGTTTTAACCTATGTTTTATTAAATTGTATTTATGTTGTTTTGTCCTATGCTTTATTAAATTGTATTTATGTTGTTTTAACCCATGCTTCATTAAATTGTATTTATGTTGTTTTATCCTATGTTTCATTAAATTGTATATATGTTGTTTTATCCTATTCTTTATTAAATTGTATTTATGTTGTTTTATCCTATGCTTTATTAAATTGTATTTATGTTGTTTTAACCTATGTTTTATTAAATTGTATTTATGTTGATTTATCCTATGCTTTATTAAATTGTATTTATGTTGTTTTATCCTATGCTTTATTAAATTGTATTTATGTTGTTTTAACCTATGTTTTATTAAATTGTATTAATGTTGTTTTATCCTATGCTTTATTAAATTGTATTTATGTTGTTTTAACCCATGCTTTAATAAATTGTATTTATGTTGTTTTATCCTATACTTTATTAAATTGTATTTATGTTGTTTTAACCTATGCTTTATTAAATTGTATTTATGTTGTTTTAACCCATGCTTTATTAAATTGTATTTATGTTGTTTTATCCTATGCTTTATTAAATTGTATTTATGTTGTTTTATCCTATGCTTTATTAAATTGTATATATGTTGCTTTATCCTATGCTTTATTAAATTGTGTTTATGTTGTTTTAACCCATGCTTTATTAAATTGTATTTATGTTGTTTTATCCTATGTTTTATTAAATTGCATCTATGTTATTTTATCCTATGCTTTATTAAATTGTATTTATGTTGTTTTATCCTATGCTTTATAAAATTATATTTATGTGGTTTTATCCTATGCTTTATTAAATTGTATTCATGTTGTTTTATCCTATGCTTTATTAAATTGTATTCATGTTGTTTTATCTTATGCTTTATTAAATTGTATTTATGTAGTTTTATCCTATGCTTTATTAAATTGTATTTATGTGGTTTTATCCTATGCTTTTTTAAATTGTATTTATGTTGTTTTATCCTATGCTTTATTAAATTGTATTCATGTTGTTTTATCCTATGCTTTATTAAATTGTATTTATGTTGTTTTAACGTATGTTTTATTAAATTGTATTTATGTTGTTTTAACCCATGCTTTATTAAATTGTATTTATGTTGTTTTATCCTATGCTTTATTAAATTGTATTTATGTTGTTTTATCCTATGCTTTATTAAATTGTATATATGTTGCTTTATCCTATGCTTTATTAAATTGTATTTATGTTGTTTTAACCCATGCTTTAATTGTATTTATGTTGTTTTATCCTATGCTTTATTAAATTGTATTTATGTTGTTTTATCCTATACTTTATTAAATTGTATTTATGTTGTTTTATCCTTAGCTTTATTAAATTGTATTTATGTTGTTTTAACCCATGCTTTAATTGTATTTATGTTGTTTTATCCTATGCTTTATTAAATTGTATTTATGTTGTTTTATCCTATGCTTTATTAAATTGTATTTATGTTGTTTTATCCTATACTTTATTAAATTGTATTTATGTTGTTTTATCCTTAGCTTTATTAAATTGTATTTATGTTGTTTTATCCTATACTTTATTAAATTGTATTTATGTTGTTTTATCCTATGCTTTATTAAATTGTATTTATGTTGTTTTATCCTATGCTTTATTAAATTGTATTTATGTTGTTTTATCCTATGCTTTATTAAATTGTATTTATGTCGTTTTGTCCTATGCTTTATTAAATTGTATTTATGTTGTTTTAACCCATGCTTCATTAAATTGTATTTATGTTGTTTTATCCTATGGTTCATTAAATTGTATTTATTTTGTTTTGTCCTATGCTTTATTAAATTGTATTTATGTTGTTTTATCCTATGCTTTATTAAATTGTATTTATGTTGTATTAACCTATGTTTTATTAAATTGTATTTATGTTGATTTATCCTATGCTTTATTAAATTGTATTTATGTTGTTTTAACCCATGCTTTAATAAATTGTATTTATGTTGTTTTATCCTATGCTTTATTAAATTGTATTTATGTTGTTTTAACCTATGCTTTATTAAATTGTATTTATGTTGTTTTAACCCATGCTTTATTAAATTGTATTTATGTTGTTTTGTCCTATGCTTTATTAAATTGTATTTATGTTGTTTTATCCTATGCTTTATTAAATTGTATTTATGTTGTTTTAATCTATGCTTTATTAAATTGTATTTATGTTGTTTTATCCTATACTTTATTAAATTGTATTTAGGTTGTTTTATCCTATGCTTTATTAAATTGTTTTTATGTTGTTTTATCCTATGCTTTATTAAATTGTATTTATGTTGTTTTATCCTATGCTTTATTAAATTGTATTTATGTTGTTTTAACCTATGCTTTATTAAATTGTATTTATGTTGTTTTATCCTATACTTTATTAAATTGTATTTATGTTGTTTTATCCTTTGCTTTATTAAATTGTATTTATGTTGTTTTATCCTATGCTTTATTAAATTGTATTTATGTTGTTTTATCCTATACTTTATTAAATTGTATTTATGTTGTTTTATCCTATGCTTTATTAAATTGTATTTATGTTGTTTTAACCTATGCTTTATTAAATTGTATTTATGTTGTTTTATCCTATACTTTATTAAATTGTATTTATGTTGTTTTATCCTATGCTTTATTAAATTGTATTTATGTTGTTTTATCCTATGCTTTATTAAATTGTATTTATGTTGTTTTATCCTATGCTTTATTAAATTGTATTTATGTTGTTTTGTCCTATGCTTTATTAAATTGTATTTATGTTGTTTTACCCATGCTTCATTACATTGTATTTATGTTGTTTTATCCTATGGTTCATTAAATTGTATTTATTTTGTTTTGTCCTATGCTTTATTAAATTGTATTTATGTTGTTTTATCCTATGCTTTATTAAATTGTATTTATGTTGTTTTAACCTATGTTTTATTAAATTGTATTTATGTTGATTTATCCTATGCTTTATTAAATTGTATTTATGTTGTTTTATCCTATGCTTTATTAAATTGTATTTATGTTGTTTTAACGTATGTTTTATTAAATTGTATTTATGTTGTTTTATCCTATGCTTTATTAAATTGTATTTATGTTGTTTTAACCCATGCTTTAATAAATTGTATTTATGTTGTTTTATCCTATGCTTTATTAATTTGTATTTATGTTGTTTTAACCTATGCTTTATTAAATTGTATTTATGTTGTTTTAACCCATGCTTTATTAAATTGTATTTATGTTGTTTTATCCTATGCTTTATTAAATTGTATTTATGTTGTTTTATCCTATGCTTTATTAAATTGTATTTATGTTGTTTTAACCTATGCTTTATTAAATTGTATTTATGCTGTTTTATCCTATGCTTTATTAAATTGTATTTATGTTGTTTTAACCTATGTTTTATTAAATTGTATTTATGTTGTTTTGTCCTATGCTTTATTAAATTGTATTTATGTTGTTTTAACCCATGCTTCATTAAATTGTATTTATGTTGTTTTATCCTATGTTTCATTAAATTGTATATATGTTGTTTTATCCTATTCTTTATTAAATTGTATTTATGTTGTTTTATCCTATGCTTTATTAAATTGTATTTATGTTGTTTTAACCTATGTTTTATTAAATTGTATTTATGTTGATTTATCCTATGCTTTATTAAATTGTATTTATGTTGTTTTATCCTATGCTTTATTAAATTGTATTTATGTTGTTTTAACCTATGTTTTATTAAATTGTATTAATGTTGTTTTATCCTATGCTTTATTAAATTGTATTTATGTTGTTTTAACCCATGCTTTAATAAATTGTATTTATGTTGTTTTATCCTATACTTTATTAAATTGTATTTATGTTGTTTTAACCTATGCTTTATTAAATTGTATTTATGTTGTTTTAACCCATGCTTTATTAAATTGTATTTATGTTGTTTTATCCTATGCTTTATTAAATTGTATTTATGTTGTTTTATCCTATGCTTTATTAAATTGTATATATGCTGCTTTATCCTATGCTTTATTAAATTGTGTTTATGTTGTTTTAACCCATGCTTTATTAAATTGTATTTATGTTGTTTTATCCTATGTTTTATTAAATTGCATCTATGTTATTTTATCCTATGCTTTATTAAATTGTATTTATGTTGTTTTATCCTATGCTTTATAAAATTATATTTATGTGGTTTTATCCTATGCTTTATTAAATTGTATTCATGTTGTTTTATCCTATGCTTTATTAAATTGTATTTATGTTGTTTTAACGTTTGTTTTATTAAATTGTATTTATGTTGTTTTAACCCATGCTTTATTAAATTGTATTCATGTTGTTTTATCCTATGCTTTATTAAATTGTATTTATGTTGTTTTATCCTATGCTTTATTAAATTGTATATATGCTGCTTTATCCTATGCTTTATTAAATTGTGTTTATGTTGTTTTAACCCATGCTTTATTAAATTGTATTTATGTTGTTTTATCCTATGTTTTATTAAATTGCATCTATGTTATTTTATCCTATGCTTTATTAAATTGTATTTATGTTGTTTTATCCTATGCTTTATAAAATTATATTTATGTGGTTTTATCCTATGCTTTATTAAATTGTATTCATGTTGTTTTATCCTATGCTTTATTAAATTGTATTTATGTTGTTTTAACGTTTGTTTTATTAAATTGTATTTATGTTGTTTTAACCCATGCTTTATTAAATTGTATTCATGTTGTTTTATCCTATGCTTTATTAAATTGTATTTATGTTGTTTTATCCTATGCTTTATTAAATTGTATATATGTTGCTTTATCCTATGCTTTATTAAATTGTATTTATGTTGTTTTAACCCATGCTTTAATTGTATTTATGTTGTTTTATCCTATGCTTTATTAAATTGTATTTATGTTGTTTTAACCTATGCTTTATTAAATTGTATTTATGTTGTTTTAACCCATGCTTTATTAAATTGTATTTATGTTGTTTTATCCTATGCTTTATTAAATTGTATTTATGTTGTTTTATCCTATGCTTTATTAAATTGTATTTATGTTGTTTTAATCTATGCTTTATTAAATTGTATTTATGTTGTTTTATCCTATACTTTATTAAATTGTATTTAGGTTGTTTTATCCTATGCTTTATTAAATTGTATTTATGTTGTTTTATCCTATGCTTTATTAAATTGTATTTATGTTGTTTTATCCTATGCTTTATTAAATTTTATTTATGTTGTTTTAACCTATGCTTTATTAAATTGTATTTATGTTGTTTTATCCTATACTTTATTAAATTGTATTTATGTTGTTTTATCCTATGCTTTATTAAATTGTATTTATGTTGTTTTATCCTATGCTTTATTAAATTGTGTTTATGTTGTTTTAACCCATGCTTTATTAAATTGTATTTATGTTGTTTTATCCTATGTTTTATTAAATTGCATCTATGTTATTTTATCCTATGCTTTATTAAATTGTATTTATGTTGTTTTATCCTATACTTTATTAAATTGTATTTATGTTGTTTTATCCTATGCTTTATTAAATTGTATTTATGTTGTTTTAACCTATGCTTTATTAAATTGTATTTATGTTGTTTTATCCTATGGTTCATTAAATTGTATTTATTTTGTTTTGTCCTATGCTTTATTAAATTGTATTTATGTTGTTTTATCCTATGCTTTATTAAATTGTATTTATGTTGTTTTAACCTATGTTTTATTAAATTGTATTTATGTTGATTTATCCTATGCTTTATTAAATTGTATTTATGTTGTTTTATCCTATGCTTTATTAAATTGTATTTATGTTGTTTTAACGTATGTTTTATTAAATTGTATTTATGTTGTTTTATCCTATGCTTTATTAAATTGTATTTATGTTGTTTTAACCCATGCTTTAATAAATTGTATATATGTTGTTTTATCCTATGCTTTATTAAATTGTATTTATGTTGTTTTAACCTATGCTTTATTAAATTGTATTTATGTTGTTTTAACCCATGCTTTATTAAATTGTATTTATGTTGTTTTATCCTATGCTTTATTAAATTGTATTTATGTTGTTTTATCCTATGCTTTATTAAATTGTATTTATGTTGTTTTAACCTATGCTTTATTAAATTGTATTTATGTTGTTTTAACCTATGCTTTATTAAATTGTATTTATGTTGTTTTAACCTATGCTTTATTAAATTGTATTTATGTTGTTTTAACCTATGCTTTATTAAATTGTATTTATGTTGTTTTATCCTATGCTTTATTAAATTGTATTTATGTTGTTTTATCCTATACTTTATTAAATTGTATTTATGTTGTTTTATCCTATGCTTTATTAAATTGTATTTATGTTGTTTTAACCTATGCTTTATTAAATTGTATTTATGTTGTTTTATCCTATACTTTATTAAATTGTATTTACGTTGTTTTATCCTATGCTTTATTAAATTGTATTTATGTTGTTTTATCCTATGCTTTATTAAATTGTATTTATGTTGTTTTATCCTATGCTTTATTAAATTGTATTTATGTTGTTTTGTCCTATGCTTTATTAAATTGTATTTATGTTGTTTTAACCCATGCTTCATTAAATTGTATTTATGTTGTTTTATCCTATGGTTCATTAAATTGTATTTATTTTGTTTTGTCCTATGCTTTATTAAATTGTATTTATGTTGTTTTAACCTATGCTTTATTAAATTGTATTTATGTTGTTTTAACCTATGCTTTATTAAATTGTATTTATGTTGTTTTAACCTATGCTTTATTAAATTGTATTTATGTTGTTTTATCCTATGCTTTATTAAATTGTATTTATGTTGTTTTATCCTATACTTTATTAAATTGTATTTATGTTGTTTTATCCTATGCTTTATTAAATTGTATTTATGTTGTTTTAACCTATGCTTTATTAAATTGTATTTATGTTGTTTTATCCTATACTTTATTAAATTGTATTTACGTTGTTTTATCCTATGCTTTATTAAATTGTATTTATGTTGTTTTATCCTATGCTTTATTAAATTGTATTTATGTTGTTTTATCCTATGCTTTATTAAATTGTATTTATGTTGTTTTGTCCTATGCTTTATTAAATTGTATTTATGTTGTTTTAACCCATGCTTCATTAAATTGTATTTATGTTGTTTTATCCTATGGTTCATTAAATTGTATTTATGTTGTTTTATCCTATGCTTTATTAAATTGTATTCATGTTGTTTTATCTTATGCTTTATTAAATTGTATTTATGTAGTTTTATCCTATGCTTTATTAAATTGTATTTATGTTGTTTTAACCCATGCTTTATTAAATTGTATTTATGTTGTTTTATCCTATGCTTTATTAAATTGTATTTATGTTGTTTTATCCTATGCTTTATTAAATTGTATATATGTTGCTTTATCCTATGCTTTATTAAATTGTATTTATGTTGTTTTAACCCATGCTTTAATTGTATTTATGTTGTTTTATCCTATGCTTTATTAAATTGTATTTATGTTGTTTTAACCTATGCTTTATTAAATTGTATTTATGTTGTTTTAACCCATGCTTTATTAAATTGTATTTATGTTGTTTTATCCTATGCTTTATTAAATTGTATTTATGTTGTTTTATCCTATGCTTTATTAAATTGTATTTATGTTGTTTTAATCTATGCTTTATTAAATTGTATTTATGTTGTTTTATCCTATACTTTATTAAATTGTATTTAGGTTGTTTTATCCTATGCTTTATTAAATTGTATTTATGTTGTTTTATCCTATGCTTTATTAAATTGTATTTATGTTGTTTTATCCTATGCTTTATTAAATTGTATTTATGTTGTTTTAACCTATGCTTTATTAAATTGTATTTATGTTGTTTTGTCCTATGCTTTATTAAATTGTATTTATGTTGTTTTAACTCATGCTTCATTAAATTGTATTTATGTTGTTTTATCCTATGCTTTATTAAATTGTATTTATGTTGTTTTATCCTATACTTTATTAAATTGTATTTATGTTGTTTTAACCTATGCTTTATTAAATTGTATTTATGTTGTTTTAACCCATGCTTTATTAAATTGTATTTATGTTGTTTTATCCTATGCTTTATTAAATTGTATTTATGTTGTTTTATCCTATGCTTTATAAAATTATATTTATGTGGTTTTATCCTATGCTTTATTAAATTGTATTCATGTTGTTTTATCCTATGCTTTATTAAATTGTATTCATGTTGTTTTGTCTTATGCTTTATTAAATTGTATTTATGTAGTTTTATCCTATGCTTTATTAAATTGTATTTATGTTGTTTTAACCCATGCTTTATTAAATTGTATTTATGTTGTTTTATCCTATGCTTTATTAAATTGTATTTATGTTGTTTTATCCTATGCTTTATTAAATTGTATATATGTTGCTTTATCCTATGCTTTATTAAATTGTATTTATGTTGTTTTAACCCATGCTTTAATTGTATTTATGTTGTTTTATCCTATGCTTTATTAAATTGTATTTATGTTGTTTTAACCTATGCTTTATTAAATTGTATTTATGTTGTTTTAACCCATGCTTTATTAAATTGTATTTATGTTGTTTTATCCTATGCTTTATTAAATTGTATTTATGTTGTTTTATCCTATGCTTTATTAAATTGTATTTATGTTGTTTTAATCTATGCTTTATTAAATTGTATTTAGGTTGTTTTATCCTATACTTTATTAAATTGTATTTAGGTTGTTTTATCCTATGCTTTATTAAATTGTATTTATGTTGTTTTATCCTATGCTTTATTAAATTGTATTTATGTTGTTTTATCCTATGCTTTATTAAATTGTATTTATGTTGTTTTAACCTATGCTTTATTAAATTGTATTTATGTTGTTTTAACCTATGCTTTATTAAATTGTATTTATGTTGTTTTAACCTATGCTTTATTAAATTGTATTTATGTTGTTTTAACCTATGCTTTATTAAATTGTATTTATGTTGTTTTATCCTATGCTTTATTAAATTGTATTTATGTTGTTTTATCCTATGCTTTATTAAATTGTATTTATGTTGTTTTATCCTATGCTTTATTAAATTGTATTTATGTTGTTTTAACCTATGCTTTATTAAATTGTATTTATGTTGTTTTATCCTATACTTTATTAAATTGTATTTACGTTGTTTTATCCTATGCTTTATTAAATTGTATTTATGTTGTTTTATCCTATGCTTTATTAAATTGTATTTATGTTGTTTTATCCTATGCTTTATTAAATTGTATTTATGTTGTTTTGTCCTATGCTTTATTAAATTGTATTTATGTTGTTTTAACCCATGCTTCATTAAATTGTATTTATGTTGTTTTATCCTATGGTTCATTAAATTGTATTTATTTTGTTTTGTCCTATGCTTTATTAAATTGTATTTATGTTGTTTTAACCTATGCTTTATTAAATTGTATTTATGTTGTTTTAACCTATGCTTTATTAAATTGTATTTATGTTGTTTTAACCTATGCTTTATTAAATTGTATTTATGTTGTTTTATCCTATGCTTTATTAAATTGTATTTATGTTGTTTTATCCTATACTTTATTAAATTGTATTTATGTTGTTTTATCCTATGCTTTATTAAATTGTATTTATGTTGTTTTAACCTATGCTTTATTAAATTGTATTTATGTTGTTTTATCCTATACTTTATTAAATTGTATTTACGTTGTTTTATCCTATGCTTTATTAAATTGTATTTATGTTGTTTTATCCTATGCTTTATTAAATTGTATTTATGTTGTTTTATCCTATGCTTTATTAAATTGTATTTATGTTGTTTTGTCCTATGCTTTATTAAATTGTATTTATGTTGTTTTAACCCATGCTTCATTAAATTGTATTTATGTTGTTTTATCCTATGGTTCATTAAATTGTATTTATTTTGTTTTGTCCTATGCTTTATTAAATTGTATTTATGTTGTTTTATCCTATGCTTTATTAAATTGTATTTATGTTGTTTTAACCTATGTTTTATTAAATTGTATTTATGTTGATTTATCCTATGCTTTATTAAATTGTATTTATGTTGTTTTATCCTATGCTTTATTAAATTGTATTTATGTTGTTTTAACGTATGTTTTATTAAATTGTATTTATGTTGTTTTATCCTATGCTTTATTAAATTGTATTTATGTTGTTTTAACCCATGCTTTAATAAATTGTATTTATGTTGTTTTATCCTATGCGTTATTAAATTGTATTTATGTTGTTTTAACCTATGCTTTATTAAATTGTATTTATGTTGTTTTATCCTATGCTTTATAAAATTATATTTATGTGGTTTTATCCTATGCTTTATTAAATTGTATTCATGTTGTTTTATCCTATGCTTTATTAAATTGTATTCATGTTGTTTTATCTTATGCTTTATTAAATTGTATTTATGTAGTTTTATCCTATGCTTTATTAAATTGTATTTATGTTGTTTTAACCCATGCTTTATTAAATTGTATTTATGTTGTTTTATCCTATGCTTTATTAAATTGTATTTATGTTGTTTTATCCTATGCTTTATTAAATTGTATATATGTTGCTTTATCCTATGCTTTATTAAATTGTATTTATGTTGTTTTAACCCATGCTTTAATTGTATTTATGTTGTTTTATCCTATGCTTTATTAAATTGTATTTATGTTGTTTTAACCTATGCTTTATTAAATTGTATTTATGTTGTTTTAACCCATGCTTTATTAAATTGTATTTATGTTGTTTTATCCTATGCTTTATTAAATTGTATTTATGTTGTTTTATCCTATGCTTTATTAAATTGTATTTATGTTGTTTTAATCTATGCTTTATTAAATTGTATTTATGTTGTTTTATCCTATACTTTATTAAATTGTATTTAGGTTGTTTTATCCTATGCTTTATTAAATTGTATTTATGTTGTTTTATCCTATGCTTTATTAAATTGTATTTATGTTGTTTTATCCTATGCTTTATTAAATTGTATTTATGTTGTTTTAACCTATGCTTTATTAAATTGTATTTATGTTGTTTTATCCTATACTTTATTAAATTGTATTTATATTGTTTTATCCTATGCTTTATTAAATTGTATTTATGTTGTTTTATCCTATGCTTTATTAAATTGTATTTATGTTGTTTTATCCTATACTTTATTAAATTGTATTTATGTTGTTTTATCCTATGCTTTATTAAATTGTATTTATGTTGTTTTAACCTATGCTTTATTAAATTGTATTTATGTTGTTTTATCCTATGGTTCATTAAATTGTATTTATTTTGTTTTGTCCTATGCTTTATTAAATTGTATTTATGTTGTTTTATCCTATGCTTTATTAAATTGTATTTATGTTGTTTTAACCTATGTTTTATTAAATTGTATTTATGTTGATTTATCCTATGCTTTATTAAATTGTATTTATGTTGTTTTATCCTATGCTTTATTAAATTGTATTTATGTTGTTTTAACGTATGTTTTATTAAATTGTATTTATGTTGTTTTATCCTATGCTTTATTAAATTGTATTTATGTTGTTTTAACCCATGCTTTAATAAATTGTATTTATGTTGTTTTATCCTATGCTTTATTAAATTGTATTTATGTTGTTTTAACCTATGCTTTATTAAATTGTATTTATGTTGTTTTAACCCATGCTTTATTAAATTGTATTTATGTTGTTTTATCCTATGCTTTATTAAATTGTATTTATGTTGTTTTATCCTATGCTTTATTAAATTGTATTTATGTTGTTTTAACCTATGCTTTATTAAATTGTATTTATGTTGTTTTAACCTATGCTTTATTAAATTGTATTTATGTTGTTTTAACCCATGCTTTATTAAATTGTATTTATGTTGTTTTATCCTATGCTTTATTAAATTGTATTTATGTTGTTTTATCCTATGCTTTATTAAATTGTATTTATGTTGTTTTAATCTATGCTTTATTAAATTGTATTTATGTTGTTTTATCCTATACTTTATTAAATTGTATTTAGGTTGTTTTATCCTATGCTTTATTAAATTGTATTTATGTTGTTTTATCCTATGCTTTATTAAATTGTATTTATGTTGTTTTAACCTATGCTTTATTAAATTGTATTTATGTTGTTTTATCCTATACTTTATTAAATTGTATTTATATTGTTTTATCCTATGCTTTATTAAATTGTATTTATGTTGTTTTATCCTATGCTTTATTAAATTGTATTTATGTTGTTTTATCCTATACTTTATTAAATTGTATTTATGATGTTTTATCCTATGCTTTATTAAATTGTATTTATGTTGTTTTAACCTATGCTTTATTAAATTGTATTTATGTTGTTTTATCCTATGCGTTATTAAATTGTATTTATGTTGTTTTAACCTATGCTTTATTAAATTGTATTTATGTTGTTTTATCCTATGCTTTATAAAATTATATTTATGTGGTTTTATCCTATGCTTTATTAAATTGTATTCATGTTGTTTTATCCTATGCTTTATTAAATTGTATTCATGTTGTTTTATCTTATGCTTTATTAAATTGTATTTATGTAGTTTTATCCTATGCTTTATTAAATTGTATTTATGTTGTTTTAACCCATGCTTTATTAAATTGTATTTATGTTGTTTTATCCTATGCTTTATTAAATTGTATTTATGTTGTTTTATCCTATGCTTTATTAAATTGTATATATGTTGCTTTATCCTATGCTTTATTAAATTGTATTTATGTTGTTTTAACCCATGCTTTAATTGTATTTATGTTGTTTTATCCTATGCTTTATTAAATTGTATTTATGTTGTTTTAACCTATGCTTTATTAAATTGTATTTATGTTGTTTTAACCCATGCTTTATTAAATTGTATTTATGTTGTTTTATCCTATGCTTTATTAAATTGTATTTATGTTGTTTTATCCTATGCTTTATTAAATTGTATTTATGTTGTTTTAATCTATGCTTTATTAAATTGTATTTATGTTGTTTTATCCTATACTTTATTAAATTGTATTTAGGTTGTTTTATCCTATGCTTTATTAAATTGTATTTATGTTGTTTTATCCTATGCTTTATTAAATTGTATTTATGTTGTTTTATCCTATGCTTTATTAAATTGTATTTATGTTGTTTTAACCTATGCTTTATTAAATTGTATTTATGTTGTTTTATCCTATACTTTATTAAATTGTATTTATATTGTTTTATCCTATGCTTTATTAAATTGTATTTATGTTGTTTTATCCTATGCTTTATTAAATTGTATTTATGTTGTTTTATGCTATACTTTATTAAATTGTATTTATGTTGTTTTATCCTATGCTTTATTAAATTGTATTTATGTTGTTTTAACCTATGCTTTATTAAATTGTATTTATGTTGTTTTATCCTATGGTTCATTAAATTGTATTTATTTTGTTTTGTCCTATGCTTTATTAAATTGTATTTATGTTGTTTTATCCTATGCTTTATTAAATTGTATTTATGTTGTTTTAACCTATGTTTTATTAAATTGTATTTATGTTGATTTATCCTATGCTTTATTAAATTGTATTTATGTTGTTTTATCCTATGCTTTATTAAATTGTATTTATGTTGTTTTAACGTATGTTTTATTAAATTGTATTTATGTTGTTTTATCCTATGCTTTATTAAATTGTATTTATGTTGTTTTAACCCATGCTTTAATAAATTGTATTTATGTTGTTTTATCCTATGCTTTATTAAATTGTATTTATGTTGTTTTAACCTATGCTTTATTAAATTGTATTTATGTTGTTTTAACCCATGCTTTATTAAATTGTATTTATGTTGTTTTATCCTATGCTTTATTAAATTGTATTTATGTTGTTTTATCCTATGCTTTATTAAATTGTATTTATGTTGTTTTAACCTATGCTTTATTAAATTGTATTTATGTTGTTTTAACCTATGCTTTATTAAATTGTATTTATGTTGTTTTAACCCATGCTTTATTAAATTGTATTTATGTTGTTTTATCCTATGCTTTATTAAATTGTATTTATGTTGTTTTATCCTATGCTTTATTAAATTGTATTTATGTTGTTTTAATCTATGCTTTATTAAATTGTATTTATGTTGTTTTATCCTATACTTTATTAAATTGTATTTAGGTTGTTTTATCCTATGCTTTATTAAATTGTATTTATGTTGTTTTATCCTATGCTTTATTAAATTGTATTTATGTTGTTTTAACCTATGCTTTATTAAATTGTATTTATGTTGTTTTATCCTATACTTTATTAAATTGTATTTATATTGTTTTATCCTATGCTTTATTAAATTGTATTTATGTTGTTTTATCCTATGCTTTATTAAATTGTATTTATGTTGTTTTATCCTATACTTTATTAAATTGTATTTATGTTGTTTTATCCTATGCTTTATTAAATTGTATTTATGTTGTTTTAACCTATGCTTTATTAAATTGTATTTATGTTGTTTTATCCTATGGTTCATTAAATTGTATTTATTTTGTTTTGTCCTATGCTTTATTAAATTGTATTTATGTTGTTTTATCCTATGCTTTATTAAATTGTATTTATGTTGTTTTAACCTATGTTTTATTAAATTGTATTTATGTTGATTTATCCTATGCTTTATTAAATTGTATTTATGTTGTTTTATCCTATGCTTTATTAAATTGTATTTATGTTGTTTTAACGTATGTTTTATTAAATTGTATTTATGTTGTTTTATCCTATGCTTTATTAAATTGTATTTATGTTGTTTTAACCCATGCTTTAATAAATTGTATTTATGTTGTTTTATCCTATGCTTTATTAAATTGTATTTATGTTGTTTTAACCTATGCTTTATTAAATTGTATTTATGTTGTTTTAACCCATGCTTTATTAAATTGTATTTATGTTGTTTTATCCTATGCTTTATTAAATTGTATTTATGTTGTTTTATCCTATGCTTTATTAAATTGTATTTATGTTGTTTTAACCTATGCTTTATTAAATTGTATTTATGTTGTTTTAACCTATGCTTTATTAAATTGTATTTATGTTGTTTTATCCTATGCTTTATTAAATTGTATTTATGTTGTTTTAACCTATGCTTTATTAAATTGTATTTATGTTGTTTTATCCTATGCTTTATTAAATTGTATTTATGTTGTTTTAACCTATGCTTTATTAAATTGTATTTATGTTGTTTTAACCTATGCTTTATTAAATTGTATTTATGTTGTTTTAACCCATGCTTTATTAAATTGTATTTATGTTGTTTTATCCTATGCTTTATTAAATTGTATTTATGTTGTTTTATCCTATGCTTTATTAAATTGTATTTATGTTGTTTTAATCTATGCTTTATTAAATTGTATTTATGTTGTTTTATCCTATACTTTATTAAATTGTATTTAGGTTGTTTTATCCTATGCTTTATTAAATTGTATTGATGTTGTTTTATCCTATGCTTTATTAAATTGTATTTATGTTGTTTTAACCTATGCTTTATTAAATTGTATTTATGTTGTTTTATCCTATACTTTATTAAATTGTATTTATATTGTTTTATCCTATGCTTTATTAAATTGTATTTATGTTGTTTTATCCTATGCTTTATTAAATTGTATTTATGTTGTTTTATCCTATACTTTATTAAATTGTATTTATGTTGTTTTATCCTATGCTTTATTAAATTGTATTTATGTTGTTTTAACCTATGCTTTATTAAATTGTATTTATGTTGTTTTATCCTATGGTTCATTAAATTGTATTTATTTTGTTTTGTCCTATGCTTTATTAAATTGTATTTATGTTGTTTTATCCTATGCTTTATTAAATTGTATTTATGTTGTTTTAACCTATGTTTTATTAAATTGTATTTATGTTGATTTATCCTATGCTTTATTAAATTGTATTTATGTTGTTTTATCCTATGCTTTATTAAATTGTATTTATGTTGTTTTAACGTATGTTTTATTAAATTGTATTTATGTTGTTTTATCCTATGCTTTATTAAATTGTATTTATGTTGTTTTAACCCATGCTTTAATAAATTGTATTTATGTTGTTTTATCCTATGCTTTATTAAATTGTATTTATGTTGTTTTAACCTATGCTTTATTAAATTGTATTTATGTTGTTTTAACCCATGCTTTATTAAATTGTATTTATGTTGTTTTATCCTATGCTTTATTAAATTGTATTTATGTTGTTTTATCCTATGCTTTATTAAATTGTATTTATGTTGTTTTAACCTATGCTTTATTAAATTGTATTTATGTTGTTTTAACCTATGCTTTATTAAATTGTATTTATGTTGTTTTATCCTATGCTTTATTAAATTGTATTTATGTTGTTTTAACCTATGCTTTATTAAATTGTATTTATGTTGTTTTATCCTATGCTTTATTAAATTGTATTTATGTTGTTTTAACCTATGCTTTATTAAATTGTATTTATGTTGTTTTAACCTATGCTTTATTAAATTGTATTTATGTTGTTTTAACCCATGCTTTATTAAATTGTATTTATGTTGTTTTATCCTATGCTTTATTAAATTGTATTTATGTTGTTTTATCCTATGCTTTATTAAATTGTATTTATGTTGTTTTAATCTATGCTTTATTAAATTGTATTTATGTTGTTTTATCCTATACTTTATTAAATTGTATTTAGGTTGTTTTATCCTATGCTTTATTAAATTGTATTTATGTTGTTTTATCCTATGCTTTATTAAATTGTATTTATGTTGTTTTAACCTATGCTTTATTAAATTGTATTTATGTTGTTTTATCCTATACTTTATTAAATTGTATTTATATTGTTTTATCCTATGCTTTATTAAATTGTATTTATGTTGTTTTATCCTATGCTTTATTAAATTGTATTTATGTTGTTTTATCCTATACTTTATTAAATTGTATTTATGTTGTTTTATCCTATGCTTTATTAAATTGTATTTATGTTGTTTTAACCTATGCTTTATTAAATTGTATTTATGTTGTTTTATCCTATGGTTCATTAAATTGTATTTATTTTGTTTTGTCCTATGCTTTATTAAATTGTATTTATGTTGTTTTATCCTATGCTTTATTAAATTGTATTTATGTTGTTTTAACCTATGTTTTATTAAATTGTATTTATGTTGATTTATCCTATGCTTTATTAAATTGTATTTATGTTGTTTTATCCTATGCTTTATTAAATTGTATTTATGTTGTTTTAACGTATGTTTTATTAAATTGTATTTATGTTGTTTTATCCTATGCTTTATTAAATTGTATTTATGTTGTTTTAACCCATGCTTTAATAAATTGTATTTATGTTGTTTTATCCTATGCTTTATTAAATTGTATTTATGTTGTTTTAACCTATGCTTTATTAAATTGTATTTATGTTGTTTTAACCCATGCTTTATTAAATTGTATTTATGTTGTTTTATCCTATGCTTTATTAAATTGTATTTATGTTGTTTTATCCTATGCTTTATTAAATTGTATTTATGTTGTTTTAACCTATGCTTTATTAAATTGTATTTATGTTGTTTTAACCTATGCTTTATTAAATTGTATTTATGTTGTTTTATCCTATGCTTTATTAAATTGTTTTTATGTTGTTTTAACCTATGCTTTATTAAATTGTATTTATGTTGTTTTATCCTATGCTTTATTAAATTGTATTTATGTTGTTTTATCCTATACTTTATTAAATTGTATTTATGTTGTTTTATCCTATGCTTTATTAAATTGTATTTATGTTGTTTTAACCTATGATTTATTAAATTGTATTTATGTTGTTTTATCCTATACTTTATTAAATTGTATTTACGTTGTTTTATCCTATGCTTTATTAAATTGTATTTATGTTGTTTTATCCTATGCTTTATTAAATTGTATTTATGTTGTTTTATCCTATGCTTTATTAAATTGTATTTATGTTGTTTTGTCCTATGCTTTATTAAATTGTATTTATGTTGTTTTAACCCATGCTTCATTAAATTGTATTTATGTTGTTTTATCCTATGATTCATTAAATTGTATTTATTTTGTTTTGTCCTATGCTTTATTAAATTGAATTTATGTTGTTTTATCCTATGCTTTATTAAATTGTATTTATGTTGTTTTAACCTATGTTTTATTAAATTGTATTTATGTTGATTTATCCTATGCTTTATTAAATTGTATTTATGTTGTTTTATCCTATGCTTTATTAAATTGTATTTATGTTGTTTTAACGTATGTTTTATTAAATTGTATTTATGTTGTTTTATCCTATGCTTTATTAAATTGTATTTATGTTGTTTTAACCCATGCTTTAATAAATTGTATTTATGTTGTTTTATCCTATGCTTTATTAAATTGTATTTATGTTGTTTTATCCTATGCTTTATTAAATTGTATTTATGTTGTTTTAACCTATGCTTTATTAAATTGTATTTATGTTGTTTTAACCTATGCTTTATTAAATTGTATTTATGTTGTTTTATCCTATGCTTTATTAAATTGCATTTATGTTGTTTTAACCTATGCTTTATTAAATTGTATTTATGTTGTTTTATCCTATGCTTTATTAAATTGTATTTATGTTGTTTTAACCTATGTTTTATTAAATTGTATTTATGTTGTTTTGTCCTATGCTTTATTAAATTGTATTTATGTTGTTTTAACCCATGCTTCATTAAATTGTATTTATGTTGTTTTATCCTATGTTTCATTAAATTGTATATATGTTGTTTTATCCTATGCTTTATTAAATTGTATTTATGTTGATTTATCCTATGCTTTATTAAATTGTATTTATGTTGTTTTATCCTATGCTTTATCAAATTGTATTTATGTTGTTTTATCCTATGCTTTATTAAATAGTATATGTGTTGTTTTATCCTATCCTTTATTAAATTGTGTTTATGTTGTTTTAACCCATGCTTTATTAAATTGTATTTATGTTGTTTTATCCTATGCTTTATTAAATTGTATTTATGTTGTTTTAACCCATACTTTAATAAATTGTATTTATGTTGTTTTATCCTATGCTTTATTAAATTGTATTTATATTGTTTTATCCTATGCTTTATTAAATAGTATATATGTTGTTTTATCCTATGCTTTATTAAATTGTGTTTATGTTGTTTTAAACCATGCTTTATTAAATTGTATTTATGTTGTTTTATCCTATGCTTTATTAAATTGCATCTATGTTATTTTATCCTATGCTTTATTAAATTGTATTTATGTTGTTTTATCCTATGCTTTATAAAATTATATTTATGTGGTTTTATCCTATGCTTTATTAAATTGTATTCATGTTGTTTTATCTTATGCTTTATTAAATTGAATTTATGTTGTTTTATCTTATGCTTTATTAAATTGTATTTATGTTGTTTTGTCCTATGCTTTATTACATCGTGTTTATGTTGTTTTATCCTATGCTTTATTACATCGTGTTTATGTTGTTTTATCCTATGCTTTATTAAATTGTATTTATGTTGTTTTAAACTATGCTTTATTAAATTGTATTTATGTTGTTTTATCCTATGCTGTATTAAATTGTATTTATGTTGTTTTATCCTATGCTTTATTAAATTGTATTTATGTTGTTTTGTCCTATGCTTTATTAAATTGTATTTATGTTGTTTTAACCCATGCTTCATTAAATTGTATTTATGTTGTTTTATCCTATGCTTCATTAAATTGTATTTATGTTGTTTTATCCTATGCTTTATTAAATTGTATTTATGTTGTTTTGTCCTATGCTTTATTAAATTGTATTTATGTTGTTTTAACCCATGCTTCATTAAATTGTATTTATGTTGTTTTATCCTATGCTTTATTAAATTGGATTTATGTTGTTTTATCCTATGTTTTATTAAATTGTATTTATGTTGTTTTAACCTATGTTTTATTAAATTGTATTTATGTTGTTTTAACCTATGTTTTATTAAATTGTATTTATGTTGTTTTATCCTATGCTTTATTAAATTGTATTTATGTTGTTTTAACCTATGCTTTATTAAATTGTATTTATGTTGTTTTAACCTATGTTTTATTAAATTGTATTTATGTTGTTTTATCCTATGCTTTATTAAATTGTATTTATGTTGTTTTAACCCATGCTTTATTAAATTGTATTTATGTTGTTTTATCCTATGCTTTATTAAATTGTATTTATGTTGTTTTAACCTATGCTTTATTCAATTGTATTTATGTTGTTTTAACCTATGCTTTATTAAATTGTATTTATGTTGTTTTATCCTATGCTTTACTAAATTGTATTTATGTTGTTTTATCCTATGCTTTATTAAATTGTATTTATGTTGTTTTATCCTATGCTTTATTAAATTGTATTTATGTTGTTTTAACCTATGCTTTATTAAATTGTATTCATGTTGTTTTATCCTATGCTTTATTAAATTGTATTCATGTTGTTTTATCTTATGCTTTATTAAATTGTATTTATGTAGTTTTATCCTATGCTTTATTAAATTGTATTTATGTTGTTTTAACCCATGCTTTATTAAATTGTATTTATGTTGTTTTATCCTATGCTTTATTAAATTGTATTTATGTTGTTTTAACCTATGCTTTATTCAATTGTATTTATGTTGTTTTAACCTATGCTTTATTAAATTGTATTTATGTTGTTTTATCCTATGCTTTACTAAATTGTATTTATGTTGTTTTATCCTATGCTTTATTAAATTGTATTTATGTTGTTTTATCCTATGCTTTATTAAATTGTATTTATGTTGTTTTAACCTATGCTTTATTAAATTGTATTCATGTTGTTTTATCCTATGCTTTATTAAATTGTATTCATGTTGTTTTATCTTATGCTTTATTAAATTGTATTTATGTAGTTTTATCCTATGCTTTATTAAATTGTATTTATGTTGTTTTGTCCTATGCTTTATTAAATTGTATTTATGTTGTTTTATCCTATGCTTTATTAAATTGTATTTATGTTGTTTTAATCTATGCTTTATTAAATTGTATTTATGTTGTTTTATCCTATACTTTATTAAATTGTATTTAGGTTATTTTATCCTATGCTTTATTAAATTGTATTTATGTTGTTTTATCCTATGCTTTATTAAATTGTATTTATGTTGTTTTATCCTATGCTTTATTAAATTGTATTTATGTTGTTTTAACCTATGCTTTATTAAATTGTATTTATGTTGTTTTATCCTATACTTTATTAAATTGTATTTATATTGTTTTATCCTATGCTTTATTAAATTGTATTTATGTTGTTTTATCCTATGCTTTATTAAATTGTATTTATGTTGTTTTATCCTATACTTTATTAAATTGTATTTATGTTGTTTTATCCTATGCTTTATTAAATTGTATTTATGTTGTTTTAACCTATGCTTTATTAAATTGTATTTATGTTGTTTTATCCTATGGTTCATTAAATTGTATTTATTTTGTTTTGTCCTATGCTTTATTAAATTGTATTTATGTTGTTTTATCCTATGCTTTATTAAATTGTATTTATGTTGTTTTAACCTATGTTTTATTAAATTGTATTTATGTTGATTTATCCTATGCTTTATTAAATTGTTTTTATGTTGTTTTATCCTATGCTTTATTAAATTGTATTTATGTTGTTTTAACGTATGTTTTATTAAATTGTATTTATGTTGTTTTATGCTATGCTTTATTAAATTGTATTTATGTTGTTTTAACCCATGCTTTAATAAATTGTATTTATGTTGTTTTATCCTATGCTTTATTAAATTGTATTTATGTTGTTTTAACCTATGCTTTATTAAATTGTATTTATGTTGTTTTAACCCATGCTTTATTAAATTGTATTTATGTTGTTTTATCCTATGCTTTATTAAATTGTATTTATGTTGTTTTATCCTATGCTTTATTAAATTGTATTTATGTTGTTTTAACCTATGCTTTATTAAATTGTATTTATGTTGTTTTAACCTATGCTTTATTAAATTGTATTTATGTTGTTTTAACCCATGCTTTATTAAATTGTATTTATGTTGTTTTATCCTATGCTTTATTAAATTGTATTTATGTTGTTTTATCCTATGCTTTATTAAATTGTATTTATGTTGTTTTAATCTATGCTTTATTAAATTGTATTTATGTTGTTTTATCCTATACTTTATTAAATTGTATTTAGGTTGTTTTATCCTATGCTTTATTAAATTGTATTTATGTTGTTTTATCCTATGCTTTATTAAATTGTATTTATGTTGTTTTAACCTATGCTTTATTAAATTGTATTTATGTTGTTTTATCCTATACTTTATTAAATTGTATTTATATTGTTTTATCCTATGCTTTATTAAATTGTATTTATGTTGTTTTATCCTATGCTTTATTAAATTGTATTTATGTTGTTTTATCCTATACTTTATTAAATTGTATTTATGTTGTTTTATCCTATGCTTTATTAAATTGTATTTATGTTGTTTTAACCTATGCTTTATTAAATTGTATTTATGTTGTTTTATCCTATGGTTCATTAAATTGTATTTATTTTGTTTTGTCCTATGCTTTATTAAATTGTATTTATGTTGTTTTATCCTATGCTTTATTAAATTGTATTTATGTTGTTTTAACCTATGTTTTATTAAATTGTATTTATGTTGATTTATCCTATGCTTTATTAAATTGTATTTATGTTGTTTTATCCTATGCTTTATTAAATTGTATTTATGTTGTTTTAACGTATGTTTTATTAAATTGTATTTATGTTGTTTTATCCTATGCTTTATTAAATTGTATTTATGTTGTTTTAACCCATGCTTTAATAAATTGTATTTATGTTGTTTTATCCTATGCTTTATTAAATTGTATTTATGTTGTTTTAACCTATGCTTTATTAAATTGTATTTATGTTGTTTTAACCCATGCTTTATTAAATTGTATTTATGTTGTTTTATCCTATGCTTTATTAAATTGTATTTATGTTGTTTTATCCTATGCTTTATTAAATTGTATTTATGTTGTTTTAACCTATGCTTTATTAAATTGTATTTATGTTGTTTTAACCTATGCTTTATTAAATTGTATTTATGTTGTTTTATCCTATGCTTTATTAAATTGTATTTATGTTGTTTTAACCTATGCTTTATTAAATTGTATTTATGTTGTTTTATCCTATGCTTTATTAAATTGTATTTATGTTGTTTTATCCTATGCTTTATTAAATTGTATTTATGTTGTTTTAACCTATGATTTATTAAATTGTATTTATGTTGTTTTATCCTATACTTTATTAAATTGTATTTACGTTGTTTTATCCTATGCTTTATTAAATTGTATTTATGTTGTTTTATCCTATGCTTTATTAAATTGTATTTATGTTGTTTTATCCTATGCTTTATTAAATTGTATTTATGTTGTTTTGTCCTATGCTTTATTAAATTGTATTTATGTTGTTTTAACCCATGCTTCATTAAATTGTATTTATGTTGTTTTATCCTATGGTTCATTAAATTGTATTTATTTTGTTTTGTCCTATGCTTTATTAAATTGTATTTATGTTGTTTTATCCTATGCTTTATTAAATTGTATTTATGTTGTTTTAACCTATGTTTTATTAAATTGTATTTATGTTGATTTATCCTATGCTTTATTAAATTGTATTTATGTTGTTTTATCCTATGCTTTATTAAATTGTATTTATGTTGTTTTAACGTATGTTTTATTAAATTGTATTTATGTTGTTTTATCCTATGCTTTATTAAATTGTATTTATGTTGTTTTAACCCATGCTTTAATAAATTGTATTTATGTTGTTTTATCCTATGCTTTATTAAACTGTATTTATGTTGTTTTAACCTATGCTTTATTAAATTGTATTTATGTTGTTTTAACCCATGCTTTATTAAATTGTATTTATGTTATTTTATCCTATGCTTTATTAAATTGTATTTATGTTGTTTTATCCTATGCTTTATTAAATTGTATTTATGTTGTTTTAACCTATGCTTTATTAAATTGTATTTATGTTGTTTTAACCTATGCTTTATTAAATTGTATTTATGTTGTTTTATCCTATGCTTTATTAAATTGCATTTATGTTGTTTTAACCTATGCTTTATTAAATTGTATTTATGTTGTTTTATCCTATGCTTTATTAAATTGTATTTATGTTGTTTTAACCTATGTTTTATTAAATTGTATTTATGTTGTTTTGTCCTATGCTTTATTAAATTGTATTTATGTTGTTTTAACCCATGCTTCATTAAATTGTATTTATGTTGTTTTATCCTATGTTTCATTAAATTGTATATATGTTGTTTTATCCTATGCTTTATTAAATTGTATTTATGTTGATTTATCCTATGCTTTATTAAATTGTATTTATGTTGTTTTATCCTATGCTTTATCAAATTGTATTTATGTTGTTTTATCCTATGCTTTATTAAATAGTATATATGTTGTTTTATCCTATGCTTTATTAAATTGTGTTTATGTTGTTTTAACCCATGCTTTATTAAATTGTATTTATGTTGTTTTATCCTATGCTTTATTAAATTGTATTTATGTTGTTTTAACCCATACTTTATTAAATTGTATTTATGTTGTTTTATCCTATGCTTTATTAAATTGTATTTATGTTGTTTTATCCTATGCTTTATTAAATAGTATATATGTTGTTTTATCCTATGCTTTATTAAATTGTGTTTATGTTGTTTTAAACCCTGCTTTATTAAATTGTATTTATGTTGTTTTATCCTATGCTTTATTAAATTGCATCTATGTTATTTTATCCTATGCTTTATTAAATTGTATTTATGTTGTTTTATCCTATGCTTTATAAAATTATATTTATGTGGTTTTATCCTATGCTTTATTAAATTGTATTCATGTTGTTTTATCTTATGCTTTATTAAATTGAATTTATGTTGTTTTATCTTATGCTTTATTAAATTGTATTTATGTTGTTTTGTCCTATGCTTTATTACATCGTGTTTATGTTGTTTTATCCTATGCTTTATTACATCGTGTTTATGTTGTTTTATCCTATGCTTTATTAAATTGTATTTATGTTGTTTTAAACTATGCTTTATTAAATTGTATTTATGTTGTTTTATCCTATGCTGTATTAAATTGTATTTATGTTGTTTTATCCTATGCTTTATTAAATTGTATTTATGTTGTTTTGTCCTATGCTTTATTAAATTGTATTTATGTTGTTTTAACCCATGCTTCATTAAATTGTATTTATGTTGTTTTATCCTATGCTTCATTAAATTGTATTTATGTTGTTTTATCCTATGCTTTATTAAATTGTATTTATGTTGTTTTGTCCTATGCTTTATTAAATTGTATTTATGTTGTTTTAACCCATGCTTCATTAAATTGTATTTATGTTGTTTTATCCTATGCTTTATTAAATTGGATTTATGTTGTTTTATCCTATGCTTTATTAAATTGTATTTATGTTGTTTTAACCTATGTTTTATTAAATTGTATTTATGTTGTTTTAACCTGTTTTATTAAATTGTATTTATGTTGTTTTATCCTATGCTTTATTAAATTGTATTTATGTTGTTTTATCCTATGCTTTATTAAATTATATTTATGTTGTTTTAACCTATGCTTTATTAAATTGTATTTATGTTGTTTTATCCTATACTTTATTAAATTGTATTTATGTTGTTTTATCCTATGCTTTATTAAATTGTATTTATGTTGTTTTAACCTATGCTTTATTAAATTGTATTTATGTTGTTTTATCCTATGCTGTATTAAATTGCATTTATGTTGTTTTATCCTATGCTTTATTAAATTGTATTTATGTTGTTTTATCCTATGCTTTATTAAATTGTATTTATGTTGTTTTAACCTATGCTTTATTAAATTGTATTTATGTTGTTTTATCCTATGCTGTATTAAATTGTATTTAAGTTGTTTTGTCCTATGCTTTATTACATCGTGTTTATGTTGTTTTATCCTATGCTTTTTTAAATTGTATTTATGTTGCTTTAACCTATGCTTTATTAAATTGTATTTATGTTGTTTTATCCTATGCTTTATTAAATTGTATTTATGTTGTTTTAACCTAGGCTTTATTAAATTGTATTTATGTTGTTTTATCCTATACTTTATTAAATTGTATTTAGGTTGTTTTATCCTATGCTTTATTAAATTGTATTTATGTTGTTTTATCCTATGCTTTATTAAATTGTATTTATGTTGTTTTAACCTATGTTTTATTAAATTGTATTTATGTTGTTTTATCCTATGCTTTATTAAATTGTATTTATGTTGTTTTAACCCATGCTTTATTAAATTGTATTTATGTTGTTTTATCCTATGCTTTATTAAATTGTATTTATGTTGTTTTAACCTATGCTTTATTCAATTGTATTTATGTTGTTTTAACCTATGCTTTATTAAATTGTATTTATGTTGTTTTATCCTATGCTTTACTAAATTGTATTTATGTTGTTTTATCCTATGCTTTATTAAATTGTATTTATGTTGTTTTATCCTATGCTTTATTAAATTGTATTTATGTTGTTTTAACCTATGCTTTATTAAATTGTATTTATGTTGTTTTATCCTATACTTTATTAAATTGTATTTATGTTGTTTTATCCTATGCTTTATTAAATTGTATTTATGTTGTTTTAACCTATGCTTTATTAAATTGTATTTATGTTGTTTTATCCTATGCTGTATTAAATTGCATTTATGTTGTTTTATCCTATGCTTTATTAAATTGTATTTATGTTGTTTTATCCTATGCTTTATTAAATTGTATTTATGTTGTTTTAACCTATGCTTTATTAAATTGTATTTATGTTGTTTTATCCTATGCTGTATTAAATTGTATTTATGTTGTTTTGTCCTATGCTTTATTACATCGTGTTTATGTTGTTTTATCCTATGCTTTATTAAATTGTATTTATGTTGTTTTATCCTATGCTTTATTAAATTGTATTTATGTTGTTTTAACCTATGCTTTATTAAATTGTTTTTATGTTGTTTTATCCTATACCTTATTAAATTGTATTTATGTTGTTTTATCCTATGCTTTATTAAATTGTATTTATGTTGTTTTATCCTATGCTTTATTAAATTGTATTTATGTTGTTTTATCCTATACTTTATTAAATTGTATTTATGTTGTTTTATCCTATGCTTTATTAAATTGTATTTATGTTGTTTTAACCTATGCTTTATTAAATTGTATTTATGTTGTTTTATCCTATACTTTATTAAATTGTATTTATGTTGTTTTATCCTATGCTTTATTAAATTGTATTTATGTTGTTTTATCCTATGCTTTATTAAATTGTATTTATGTTGTTTTATCCTATGCTTTATTAAATTGTATTTATGTTGTTTTGTCCTATGCTTTATTAAATTGTATTTATGTTGTTTTAACCCATGCTTTATTAAATTGTATTTATGTTGTTTTATCCTATGCTTTATTAAATTGTATTTATGTTGTTTTATCCTATGCTTTATTAAATTGTATTTATGTTGTTTTAACCTATGCTTTATTAAATTGTATTTATGTTGTTTTAACCTATGCTTTATTAAATTGTATTTATGTTGTTTTATCCTATGCTTTATTAAATTGTATTTATGTTGTTTTAACCTATGTTTTATTAAATTGTATTTATGTTGTTTTGTCCTATGCTTTATTAAATTGTATTTATGTTGTTTTAACCCATGCTTCATTAAATTGTATTTATGTTGTTTTATCCTATGCTTCATTAAATTGTATATATGTTGTTTTATCCTCTGCTTTATTAAATTGTATTTATGTTGTTTTATCCTATGCTTTATTAAATTGTATTTATGTTGTTTTAACCTATGCTTTACTAAATTGTATTTATGTTGTTTTATCCTATGCTTTATTAAATTGTATTTATGTTGTTTTAACCTATGTTTTATTAAATTGTATTTATGTTGTTTTGTCCTATGCTTTATTAAATTGTATTTATGTTGTTTTAACCCATGCTTCATTAAATTGTATTTATGTTGTTTTATCCTATGCTTCATTAAATTGTATATATGTTGTTTTATCCTATGCTTTATTAAATTGTATTTATGTTGCTTTATCCTATGCTTTATTAAATTGTATTTATGTTGTTTTAACCTATGCTTTATTAAATTGTATTTATGTTGTTTTAACCTATGCTTTATTAAATTGTATTTATGTTGTTTTATCCTATGCTTTATTAAATTGTATTTATGTTGTTTTAACCTATGTTTTATTAAATTGTATTTATGTTGTTTTGTCCTATGCTTTATTAAATTGTATTTTTGTTGTTTTAACCTATGTTTTATTAAATTGTATTTATGTTGATTTATCCTATGCTTTATTAAATTGTATTTATGTTGTTTTATCCTATGCTTTATTAAATTGTATTTATGTTGTTTTAACCTATGTTTTATTAAATTGTATTTATGTTGTTTTATCCTATGCTTTATTAAATTGTATTTATGTTGTTTTAAGCCATGCTTTAATAAATTGTATTTATGTTGTTTTATCCTATGCTTTATTAAATTGTATTTATGTTGTTTTAACCTATGCTTTATTAAATTGTATTTATGTTGTTTTAACCCATGCTTTATTAAATTGTATTTATGTTGTTTTATCCTATGCTTTATCAAATTGTATTTATGTTGTTTTATCCTATGCTTTATTAAATTGTATATATGTTGTTTTATCCTATGCTTTATTAAATTGTGTTTATGTTGTTTTATCCTATGCTTTATTAAATTGTATTTATGTTGTTTTATCCTATACTTTATTAAATTGTATTTATGTTGTTTTATCCTATGCTTTATTAAATTGTATTTATGTTGTTTTAACCTATGCATTATTAAATTGTATTTATGTTGTTTTATCCTATACTTTATTAAATTGTATTTATGTTGTTTTATCCTATGCTTTATTAAATTGTATTTATGTTGTTTTATCCTATGCTTTATTAAATTGTATTTATGTTGTTTTATCCTATACTTTATTAAATTGTATTTATGTTGTTTTATCCTATGCTTTATTAAATTGTATTTATGTTGTTTTATCCTATGCTTTATTAAATTGTATTTATGTTGTTTTATCCTATGCTTTATTAAATTGTATTTATGTTGTTTTGTCCTATGCTTTACTAAATTGTATTTATGTTGTTTTAACCCATGCTTCATTAAATTGTATTTATGTTGTTTTATCCTATGGTTCATTAAATTGTATTTATTTTGTTTTGTCCTATGCTTTATTAAATTGTATTTATGTTGTTTTATCCTATGCTTTATTAAATTGTATTTATGTTGTTTTAACCTATGTTTTATTAAATTGTATTTATGTTGATTTATCCTATGCTTTATTAAATTGTATTTATGTTGTTTTATCCTATGCTTTATTAAATTGTATTTATGTTGTTTTAACGTATGTTTTATTAAATTGTATTTATGTTGTTTTATCCTATGCTTTATTAAATTGTATTTATGTTGTTTTAACCCATGCTTTAATAAATTGTATTCATGTTGTTTTATCCTATGCTTTATTAAATTGTATTTATGTTGTTTTAACCTATGCTTTATTAAATTGTATTTATGTTGTTTTAACCCATGCTTTATTAAATTGTATTTATGTTGTTTTATCCTATGCTTTATCAAATTGTATTTATGTTGTTTTATCCTATGCTTTATTAAATTGTATATATGTTGTTTTATCCTATGCTTTATTAAATTGTGTTTATGTTGTTTTATCCTATGCTTTATTAAATTGTATTTATGTTGTTTTATCCTATACTTTATTAAATTGTATTTATGTTGTTTTATCCTATGCTTTATTAAATTGTATTTATGTTGTTTTAACCTATGCATTATTAAATTGTATTTATGTTGTTTTATCCTATACTTTATTAAATTGTATTTATGTTGTTTTATCCTATGCTTTATTAAATTGTATTTATGTTGTTTTATCCTATGCTTTATTAAATTGTATTTATGTTGTTTTATCCTATACTTTATTAAATTGTATTTATGTTGTTTTATCCTATGCTTTATTAAATTGTATTTATGTTGTTTTATCCTATGCTTTATTAAATTGTATTTATGTTGTTTTATCCTATGCTTTATTAAATTGTATTTATGTTGTTTTGTCCTATGCTTTACTAAATTGTATTTATGTTGTTTTAACCCATGCTTCATTAAATTGTATTTATGTTGTTTTATCCTATGGTTCATTAAATTGTATTTATTTTGTTTTGTCCTATGCTTTATTAAATTGTATTTATGTTGTTTTATCCTATGCTTTATTAAATTGTATTTATGTTGTTTTAACCTATGTTTTATTAAAATGTATTTATGTTGATTTATCCTATGCTTTATTAAATTGTATTTATGTTGTTTTATCCTATGCTTTATTAAATTGTATTTATGTTGTTTTAACGTATGTTTTATTAAATTGTATTTATGTTGTTTTATCCTATGCTTTATTAAATTGTATTTATGTTGTTTTAACCCATGCTTTAATAAATTGTATTCATGTTGTTTTATCCTATGCTTTATTAAATTGTATTTATGTTGTTTTAACCTATGCTTTATTAAATTGTATTTATGTTGTTTTAACCCATGCTTTATTAAATTGTATTTATGTTGTTTTATCCTATGCTTTATTAAATTGTATTTATGTTGTTTTATCCTATGCTTTATTAAATTGTATTTATGTTGTTTTAATCTATGCATTATTAAATTGTATTTATGTTGTTTTATCCTATACTTTATTAAATTGTATTTAGGTTGTTTTATCCTATGCTTTATTAAATTGTATTTAGGTTGTTTTATCCTATGCTTTATTAAATTGTATTTATGTTGTTTTATCCTATGCTTTATTAAATTGTATTTATGTTGTTTTAACCTATGCTTTATTAAATTGTATTTATGTTGTTTTATCCTATACTTTATTAAATTGTATTTATGTTGTTTTATCCTATGCTTTATTAAATTGTATTTATGTTGTTTTATCCTATGCTTTAATAAATTGTATTTATGTTGTTTTATCCTATACTTTATTAAATTGTATTTATGTTGTTTTATCCTATGCTTTATTAAATTGTATTTATGTTGTTTTAACCTATGCTTTATTAAATTGTATTTATGTTGTTTTATCCTATACTTTATTAAATTGTATTTATGTTGTTTTATCCTATGCTTTATTAAATTGTATTTATGTTGTTTTATCCTATGCTTTATTAAATTGTATTTATGTTGTTTTATCCTATACTTTATTAAATTGTATTTATGTTGTTTTATCCTATGCTTTATTAAATTGTATTTATGTTGTTTTATCCTATGCTTTATTAAATTGTATTTATGTTGTTTTATCCTATGCTTTATTAAATTGTATTTATGTTGTTTTGTCCTATGCTTTACTAAATTGTATTTATGTTGTTTTAACCCATGCTTCATTAAATTGTATTTATGTTGTTTTATCCTATGGTTCATTAAATTGTATTTATTTTGTTTTGTCCTATGCTTTATTAAATTGTATTTATGTTGTTTTATCCTATGCTTTATTAAATTGTATTTATGTTGTTTTAACCTATGTTTTATTAAAATGTATTTATGTTGATTTATCCTATGCTTTATTAAATTGTATTTATGTTGTTTTATCCTATGCTTTATTAAATTGTATTTATGTTGTTTTAACGTATGTTTTATTAAATTGTATTTATGTTGTTTTATCCTATGCTTTATTAAATTGTATTTATGTTGTTTTAACCCATGCTTTAATAAATTGTATTCATGTTGTTTTATCCTATGCTTTATTAAATTGTATTTATGTTGTTTTAACCTATGCTTTATTAAATTGTATTTATGTTGTTTTAACCCATGCTTTATTAAATTGTATTTATGTTGTTTTATCCTATGCTTTATTAAATTGTATTTATGTTGTTTTATCCTATGCTTTATTAAATTGTATTTATGTTGTTTTAATCTATGCATTATTAAATTGTATTTATGTTGTTTTATCCTATACTTTATTAAATTGTATTTAGGTTGTTTTATCCTATGCTTTATTAAATTGTATTTAGGTTGTTTTATCCTATGCTTTATTAAATTGTATTTATGTTGTTTTATCCTATGCTTTATTAAATTGTATTTATGTTGTTTTAACCTATGCTTTATTAAATTGTATTTATGTTGTTTTATCCTATACTTTATTAAATTGTATTTATGTTGTTTTATCCTATGCTTTATTAAATTGTATTTATGTTGTTTTATCCTATGCTTTATTAAATTGTATTTATGTTGTTTTAACCTATGCTTTATTAAATTGTATTTATGTTGTTTTATCCTATACTTTATTAAATTGTATTTATGTTGTTTTATCCTATGCTTTATTAAATTGTATTTATGTTGTTTTATCCTATGCTTTATTAAATTGTATTTATGTTGTTTTATCCTATACTTTATTAAAATGTATTTATGTTGTTTTATCCTATGCTTTATTAAATTGTATTTATGTTGTTTTAACCTATGCTTTATTAAATTGTATTTATGTTGTTTTATCCTATGTTTCATTAAATTGTATATATGTTGTTTTATCCTATTCTTTATTAAATTGTATTTATGTTGTTTTATCCTATGCTTTATTAAATTGTATTTATGTTGTTTTAACCTATGTTTTATTAAATTGTATTTATGTTGATTTATCCTATGCTTTATTAAATTGTATTTATGTTGTTTTATCCTATACTTTATTAAATTGTATTTATGTTGTTTTATCCTATGCTTTATTAAATTGTATTTATGTTGTTTTAACCTATGCTTTATTAAATTGTATTTATGTTGTTTTATCCTATGGTTCATTAAATTGTATTTATTTTGTTTTATCCTATGCTTTATTAAATTGTATTTATGTTGTTTTATCCTATGCTTTATTAAATTGTATTTATGTTGTTTTAACCTATGTTTTATTAAATTGTATTTATGTTGATTTATCCTATGCTTTATTAAATTGTTTTTATGTTGTTTTATCCTATGCTTTATTAAATTGTATTTATGTTGTTTTAACGTATGTTTTATTAAATTGTATTTATGTTGTTTTATCCTATGCTTTATTAAATTGTATTTATGTTGTTTTAACCCATGCTTTAATAAATTGTATTTATGTTGTTTTATCCTATGCTTTATTAAATTGTATTTATGTTGTTTTAACCTATGCTTTATTAAATTGTATTTATGTTGTTTTAACCCATGCTTTATTAAATTGTATTTATGTTGTTTTATCCTATGCTTTATTAAATTGTATTTATGTTGTTTTATCCTATGCTTTATTAAATTGTATTTATGTTGTTTTAACCTATGCTTTATTAAATTGTATTTATGTTGTTTTAACCTATGCTTTATTAAATTGTATTTATGTTGTTTTAACCCATGCTTTATTAAATTGTATTTATGTTGTTTTATCCTATGCTTTATTAAATTGTATTTATGTTGTTTTATCCTATGCTTTATTAAATTGTATTTATGTTGTTTTAATCTATGCTTTATTAAATTGTATTTATGTTGTTTTATCCTATACTTTATTAAATTGTATTTAGGTTGTTTTATCCTATGCTTTATTAAATTGTATTTATGTTGTTTTATCCTATGCTTTATTAAATTGTATTTATGTTGTTTTAACCTATGCTTTATTAAATTGTATTTATGTTGTTTTATCCTATACTTTATTAAATTGTATTTATATTGTTTTATCCTATGCTTTATTAAATTGTATTTATGTTGTTTTATCCTATGCTTTATTAAATTGTATTTATGTTGTTTTATCCTATACTTTATTAAATTGTATTTATGTTGTTTTATCCTATGCTTTATTAAATTGTATTTATGTTGTTTTAACCTATGCTTTATTAAATTGTATTTATGTTGTTTTATCCTATGGTTCATTAAATTGTATTTATTTTGTTTTGTCCTATGCTTTATTAAATTGTATTTATGTTGTTTTATCCTATGCTTTATTAAATTGTATTTATGTTGTTTTAACCTATGTTTTATTAAATTGTATTTATGTTGATTTATCCTATGCTTTATTAAATTGTATTTATGTTGTTTTATCCTATGCTTTATTAAATTGTATTTATGTTGTTTTAACGTATGTTTTATTAAATTGTATTTATGTTGTTTTATCCTATGCTTTATTAAATTGTATTTATGTTGTTTTAACCCATGCTTTAATAAATTGTATTTATGTTGTTTTATCCTATGCTTTATTAAATTGTATTTATGTTGTTTTAACCTATGCTTTATTAAATTGTATTTATGTTGTTTTAACCCATGCTTTATTAAATTGTATTTATGTTGTTTTATCCTATGCTTTATTAAATTGTATTTATGTTGTTTTATCCTATGCTTTATTAAATTGTATTTATGTTGTTTTAACCTATGCTTTATTAAATTGTATTTATGTTGTTTTAACCTATGCTTTATTAAATTGTATTTATGTTGTTTTATCCTATGCTTTATTAAATTGTATTTATGTTGTTTTAACCTATGCTTTATTAAATTGTATTTATGTTGTTTTATCCTATGCTTTATTAAATTGTATTTATGTTGTTTTATCCTATGCTTTATTAAATTGTATTTATGTTGTTTTAACCTATGATTTATTAAATTGTATTTATGTTGTTTTATCCTATACTTTATTAAATTGTATTTACGTTGTTTTATCCTATGCTTTATTAAATTGTATTTATGTTGTTTTATCCTATGCTTTATTAAATTGTATTTATGTTGTTTTATCCTATGCTTTATTAAATTGTATTTATGTTGTTTTGTCCTATGCTTTATTAAATTGTATTTATGTTGTTTTAACCCATGCTTCATTAAATTGTATTTATGTTGTTTTATCCTATGGTTCATTAAATTGTATTTATTTTGTTTTGTCCTATGCTTTATTAAATTGTATTTATGTTGTTTTATCCTATGCTTTATTAAATTGTATTTATGTTGTTTTAACCTATGTTTTATTAAATTGTATTTATGTTGATTTATCCTATGCTTTATTAAATTGTATTTATGTTGTTTTATCCTATGCTTTATTAAATTGTATTTATGTTGTTTTAACGTATGTTTTATTAAATTGTATTTATGTTGTTTTATCCTATGCTTTATTAAATTGTATTTATGTTGTTTTAACCCATGCTTTAATAAATTGTATTTATGTTGTTTTATCCTATGCTTTATTAAACTGTATTTATGTTGTTTTAACCTATGCTTTATTAAATTGTATTTATGTTGTTTTAACCCATGCTTTATTAAATTGTATTTATGTTATTTTATCCTATGCTTTATTAAATTGTATTTATGTTGTTTTATCCTATGCTTTATTAAATTGTATTTATGTTGTTTTAACCTATGCTTTATTAAATTGTATTTATGTTGTTTTAACCTATGCTTTATTAAATTGTATTTATGTTGTTTTATCCTATGCTTTATTAAATTGCATTTATGTTGTTTTAACCTATGCTTTATTAAATTGTATTTATGTTGTTTTATCCTATGCTTTATTAAATTGTATTTATGTTGTTTTAACCTATGTTTTATTAAATTGTATTTATGTTGTTTTGTCCTATGCTTTATTAAATTGTATTTATGTTGTTTTAACCCATGCTTCATTAAATTGTATTTATGTTGTTTTATCCTATGTTTCATTAAATTGTATATATGTTGTTTTATCCTATGCTTTATTAAATTGTATTTATGTTGATTTATCCTATGCTTTATTAAATTGTATTTATGTTGTTTTATCCTATGCTTTATCAAATTGTATTTATGTTGTTTTATCCTATGCTTTATTAAATAGTATATATGTTGTTTTATCCTATGCTTTATTAAATTGTGTTTATGTTGTTTTAACCCATGCTTTATTAAATTGTATTTATGTTGTTTTATCCTATGCTTTATTAAATTGTATTTATGTTGTTTTAACCCATACTTTATTAAATTGTATTTATGTTGTTTTATCCTATGCTTTATTAAATTGTATTTATGTTGTTTTATCCTATGCTTTATTAAATAGTATATATGTTGTTTTATCCTATGCTTTATTAAATTGTGTTTATGTTGTTTTAAACCCTGCTTTATTAAATTGTATTTATGTTGTTTTATCCTATGCTTTATTAAATTGCATCTATGTTATTTTATCCTATGCTTTATTAAATTGTATTTATGTTGTTTTATCCTATGCTTTATAAAATTATATTTATGTGGTTTTATCCTATGCTTTATTAAATTGTATTCATGTTGTTTTATCTTATGCTTTATTAAATTGAATTTATGTTGTTTTATCTTATGCTTTATTAAATTGTATTTATGTTGTTTTGTCCTATGCTTTATTACATCGTGTTTATGTTGTTTTATCCTATGCTTTATTACATCGTGTTTATGTTGTTTTATCCTATGCTTTATTAAATTGTATTTATGTTGTTTTAAACTATGCTTTATTAAATTGTATTTATGTTGTTTTATCCTATGCTGTATTAAATTGTATTTATGTTGTTTTATCCTATGCTTTATTAAATTGTATTTATGTTGTTTTGTCCTATGCTTTATTAAATTGTATTTATGTTGTTTTAACCCATGCTTCATTAAATTGTATTTATGTTGTTTTATCCTATGCTTCATTAAATTGTATTTATGTTGTTTTATCCTATGCTTTATTAAATTGTATTTATGTTGTTTTGTCCTATGCTTTATTAAATTGTATTTATGTTGTTTTAACCCATGCTTCATTAAATTGTATTTATGTTGTTTTATCCTATGCTTTATTAAATTGGATTTATGTTGTTTTATCCTATGCTTTATTAAATTGTATTTATGTTGTTTTAACCTATGTTTTATTAAATTGTATTTATGTTGTTTTAACCTATGTTTTATTAAATTGTATTTATGTTGTTTTATCCTATGCTTTATTAAATTGTATTTATGTTGTTTTATCCTATGCTTTATTAAATTGTATTTATGTTGTTTTAACCTATGTTTTATTAAATTGTATTTATGTTGTTTTATCCTATGCTTTATTAAATTGTATTTATGTTGTTTTAACCCATGCTTTATTAAATTGTATTTATGTTGTTTTATCCTATGCTTTATTAAATTGTATTTATGTTGTTTTAACCTATGCTTTATTCAATTGTATTTATGTTGTTTTAACCTATGCTTTATTAAATTGTATTTATGTTGTTTTATCCTATGCTTTAATAAATTGTATTTATGTTGTTTTATCCTATGCTTTATTAAATTGTATTTATGTTGTTTTATCCTATGCTTTATTAAATTATATTTATGTTGTTTTAACCTATGCTTTATTAAATTGTATTTATGTTGTTTTATCCTATACTTTATTAAATTGTATTTATGTTGTTTTATCCTATGCTTTATTAAATTGTATTTATGTTGTTTTAACCTATGCTTTATTAAATTGTATTTATGTTGTTTTATCCTATGCTGTATTAAATTGCATTTATGTTGTTTTATCCTATGCTTTATTAAATTGTATTTATGTTGTTTTATCCTATGCTTTATTAAATTGTATTTATGTTGTTTTAACCTATGCTTTATTAAATTGTATTTATGTTGTTTTATCCTATGCTGTATTAAATTGTATTTAAGTTGTTTTGTCCTATGCTTTATTACATCGTGTTTATGTTGTTTTATCCTATGCTTTTTTAAATTGTATTTATGTTGCTTTAACCTATGCTTTATTAAATTGTATTTATGTTGTTTTATCCTATGCTTTATTAAATTGTATTTATGTTGTTTTAACCTAGGCTTTATTAAATTGTATTTATGTTGTTTTATCCTATACTTTATTAAATTGTATTTAGGTTGTTTTATCCTATGCTTTATTAAATTGTATTTATGTTGTTTTATCCTATGCTTTATTAAATTGTATTTATGTTGTTTTAACCTATGTTTTATTAAATTGTATTTATGTTGTTTTATCCTATGCTTTATTAAATTGTATTTATGTTGTTTTAACCCATGCTTTATTAAATTGTATTTATGTTGTTTTATCCTATGCTTTATTAAATTGTATTTATGTTGTTTTAACCTATGCTTTATTCAATTGTATTTATGTTGTTTTAACCTATGCTTTATTAAATTGTATTTATGTTGTTTTATCCTATGCTTTACTAAATTGTATTTATGTTGTTTTATCCTATGCTTTATTAAATTGTATTTATGTTGTTTTATCCTATGCTTTATTAAATTGTATTTATGTTGTTTTAACCTATGCTTTATTAAATTGTATTTATGTTGTTTTATCCTATACTTTATTAAATTGTATTTATGTTGTTTTATCATATGCTTTATTAAATTGTATTTATGTTGTTTTAACCTATGCTTTATTAAATTGTATTTATGTTGTTTTATCCTATGCTGTATTAAATTGCATTTATGTTGTTTTATCCTATGCTTTATTAAATTGTATTTATGTTGTTTTATCCTATGCTTTATTAAATTGTATTTATGTTGTTTTAACCTATGCTTTATTAAATTGTATTTATGTTGTTTTATCCTATGCTGTATTAAATTGTATTTATGTTGTTTTGTCCTATGCTTTATTACATCGTGTTTATGTTGTTTTATCCTATGCTTTATTAAATTGTATTTATGTTGTTTTATCCTATGCTTTATTAAATTGTATTTATGTTGTTTTAACCTATGCTTTATTAAATTGTTTTTATGTTGTTTTATCCTATACCTTATTAAATTGTATTTATGTTGTTTTATCCTATGCTTTATTAAATTGTATTTATGTTGTTTTATCCTATGCTTTATTAAATTGTATTTATGTTGTTTTATCCTATACTTTATTAAATTGTATTTATGTTGTTTTATCCTATGCTTTATTAAATTGTATTTATGTTGTTTTAACCTATGCTTTATTAAATTGTATTTATGTTGTTTTATCCTATACTTTATTAAATTGTATTTATGTTGTTTTATCCTATGCTTTATTAAATTGTATTTATGTTGTTTTATCCTATGCTTTATTAAATTGTATTTATGTTGTTTTATCCTATGCTTTATTAAATTGTATTTATGTTGTTTTGTCCTATGCTTTATTAAATTGTATTTATGTTGTTTTAACCCATGCTTTATTAAATTGTATTTATGTTGTTTTATCCTATGCTTTATTAAATTGTATTTATGTTGTTTTATCCTATGCTTTATTAAATTGTATTTATGTTGTTTTAACCTATGCTTTATTAAATTGTATTTATGTTGTTTTAACCTATGCTTTATTAAATTGTATTTATGTTGTTTTATCCTATGCTTTATTAAATTGTATTTATGTTGTTTTAACCTATGTTTTATTAAATTGTATTTATGTTGTTTTGTCCTATGCTTTATTAAATTGTATTTATGTTGTTTTAACCCATGCTTCATTAAATTGTATTTATGTTGTTTTATCCTATGCTTCATTAAATTGTATATATGTTGTTTTATCCTCTGCTTTATTAAATTGTATTTATGTTGTTTTATCCTATGCTTTATTAAATTGTATTTATGTTGTTTTAACCTATGCTTTACTAAATTGTATTTATGTTGTTTTATCCTATGCTTTATTAAATTGTATTTATGTTGTTTTAACCTATGTTTTATTAAATTGTATTTATGTTGTTTTGTCCTATGCTTTATTAAATTGTATTTATGTTGTTTTAACCCATGCTTCATTAAATTGTATTTATGTTGTTTTATCCTATGCTTCATTAAATTGTATATATGTTGTTTTATCCTATGCTTTATTAAATTGTATTTATGTTGCTTTATCCTATGCTTTATTAAATTGTATTTATGTTGTTTTAACCTATGCTTTATTAAATTGTATTTATGTTGTTTTAACCTATGCTTTATTAAATTGTATTTATGTTGTTTTATCCTATGCTTTATTAAATTGTATTTATGTTGTTTTAACCTATGTTTTATTAAATTGTATTTATGTTGTTTTGTCCTATGCTTTATTAAATTGTATTTTTGTTGTTTTAACCTATGTTTTATTAAATTGTATTTATGTTGATTTATCCTATGCTTTATTAAATTGTATTTATGTTGTTTTATCCTATGCTTTATTAAATTGTATTTATGTTGTTTTAACCTATGTTTTATTAAATTGTATTTATGTTGTTTTATCCTATGCTTTATTAAATTGTATTTATGTTGTTTTAAGCCATGCTTTAATAAATTGTATTTATGTTGTTTTATCCTATGCTTTATTAAATTGTATTTATGTTGTTTTAACCTATGCTTTATTAAATTGTATTTATGTTGTTTTAACCCATGCTTTATTAAATTGTATTTATGTTGTTTTATCCTATGCTTTATCAAATTGTATTTATGTTGTTTTATCCTATGCTTTATTAAATTGTATATATGTTGTTTTATCCTATGCTTTATTAAATTGTGTTTATGTTGTTTTATCCTATGCTTTATTAAATTGTATTTATGTTGTTTTATCCTATACTTTATTAAATTGTATTTATGTTGTTTTATCCTATGCTTTATTAAATTGTATTTATGTTGTTTTAACCTATGCATTATTAAATTGTATTTATGTTGTTTTATCCTATACTTTATTAAATTGTATTTATGTTGTTTTATCCTATGCTTTATTAAATTGTATTTATGTTGTTTTATCCTATGCTTTATTAAATTGTATTTATGTTGTTTTATCCTATACTTTATTAAATTGTATTTATGTTGTTTTATCCTATGCTTTATTAAATTGTATTTATGTTGTTTTATCCTATGCTTTATTAAATTGTATTTATGTTGTTTTATCCTATGCTTTATTAAATTGTATTTATGTTGTTTTGTCCTATGCTTTACTAAATTGTATTTATGTTGTTTTAACCCATGCTTCATTAAATTGTATTTATGTTGTTTTATCCTATGGTTCATTAAATTGTATTTATTTTGTTTTGTCCTATGCTTTATTAAATTGTATTTATGTTGTTTTATCCTATGCTTTATTAAATTGTATTTATGTTGTTTTAACCTATGTTTTATTAAATTGTATTTATGTTGATTTATCCTATGCTTTATTAAATTGTATTTATGTTGTTTTATCCTATGCTTTATTAAATTGTATTTATGTTGTTTTAACGTATGTTTTATTAAATTGTATTTATGTTGTTTTATCCTATGCTTTATTAAATTGTATTTATGTTGTTTTAACCCATGCTTTAATAAATTGTATTCATGTTGTTTTATCCTATGCTTTATTAAATTGTATTTATGTTGTTTTAACCTATGCTTTATTAAATTGTATTTATGTTGTTTTAACCCATGCTTTATTAAATTGTATTTATGTTGTTTTATCCTATGCTTTATCAAATTGTATTTATGTTGTTTTATCCTATGCTTTATTAAATTGTATATATGTTGTTTTATCCTATGCTTTATTAAATTGTGTTTATGTTGTTTTATCCTATGCTTTATTAAATTGTATTTATGTTGTTTTATCCTATACTTTATTAAATTGTATTTATGTTGTTTTATCCTATGCTTTATTAAATTGTATTTATGTTGTTTTAACCTATGCATTATTAAATTGTATTTATGTTGTTTTATCCTATACTTTATTAAATTGTATTTATGTTGTTTTATCCTATGCTTTATTAAATTGTATTTATGTTGTTTTATCCTATGCTTTATTAAATTGTATTTATGTTGTTTTATCCTATACTTTATTAAATTGTATTTATGTTGTTTTATCCTATGCTTTATTAAATTGTATTTATGTTGTTTTATCCTATGCTTTATTAAATTGTATTTATGTTGTTTTATCCTATGCTTTATTAAATTGTATTTATGTTGTTTTGTCCTATGCTTTACTAAATTGTATTTATGTTGTTTTAACCCATGCTTCATTAAATTGTATTTATGTTGTTTTATCCTATGGTTCATTAAATTGTATTTATTTTGTTTTGTCCTATGCTTTATTAAATTGTATTTATGTTGTTTTATCCTATGCTTTATTAAATTGTATTTATGTTGTTTTAACCTATGTTTTATTAAAATGTATTTATGTTGATTTATCCTATGCTTTATTAAATTGTATTTATGTTGTTTTATCCTATGCTTTATTAAATTGTATTTATGTTGTTTTAACGTATGTTTTATTAAATTGTATTTATGTTGTTTTATCCTATGCTTTATTAAATTGTATTTATGTTGTTTTAACCCATGCTTTAATAAATTGTATTCATGTTGTTTTATCCTATGCTTTATTAAATTGTATTTATGTTGTTTTAACCTATGCTTTATTAAATTGTATTTATGTTGTTTTAACCCATGCTTTATTAAATTGTATTTATGTTGTTTTATCCTATGCTTTATTAAATTGTATTTATGTTGTTTTATCCTATGCTTTATTAAATTGTATTTATGTTGTTTTAATCTATGCATTATTAAATTGTATTTATGTTGTTTTATCCTATACTTTATTAAATTGTATTTAGGTTGTTTTATCCTATGCTTTATTAAATTGTATTTAGGTTGTTTTATCCTATGCTTTATTAAATTGTATTTATGTTGTTTTATCCTATGCTTTATTAAATTGTATTTATGTTGTTTTAACCTATGCTTTATTAAATTGTATTTATGTTGTTTTATCCTATACTTTATTAAATTGTATTTATGTTGTTTTATCCTATGCTTTATTAAATTGTATTTATGTTGTTTTATCCTATGCTTTAATAAATTGTATTTATGTTGTTTTATCCTATACTTTATTAAATTGTATTTATGTTGTTTTATCCTATGCTTTATTAAATTGTATTTATGTTGTTTTAACCTATGCTTTATTAAATTGTATTTATGTTGTTTTATCCTATACTTTATTAAATTGTATTTATGTTGTTTTATCCTATGCTTTATTAAATTGTATTTATGTTGTTTTATCCTATGCTTTATTAAATTGTATTTATGTTGTTTTATCCTATGCTTTATTAAATTGTATTTATGTTGTTTTGTCCTATGCTTTATTAAATTGTATTTATGTTGTTTTAACCCATGCTTCATTAAATTGTATTTATGTTGTTTTATCCTATGGTTCATTAAATTGTATTTATTTTGTTTTGTCCTATGCTTTATTAAATTGTATTTATGTTGTTTTATCCTATGCTTTATTAAATTGTATTTATGTTGTTTTATCCTATACTTTATTAAATTGTATTTATGTTGTTTTATCCTATGCTTTATTAAATTGTATTTATGTTGTTTTAACCTATGCTTTATTAAATTGTATTTATGTTGTTTTATCCTATACTTTATTAAATTGTATTTATGTTGTTTTATCCTATGCTTTATTAAATTGTATTTATGTTGTTTTATCCTATGCTTTATTAAATTGTATTTATGTTGTTTTATCCTATGCTTTATTAAATTGTATTTATGTTGTTTTAACCCATGCTTCATTAAATTGTATTTATGTTGTTTTATCCTATGGTTCATTAAATTGTATTTATTTTGTTTTGTCCTATGCTTTATTAAATTGTATTTATGTTGTTTTATCCTATGCTTTATTAAATTGTATTTATGTTGTTTTAACCTATGTTTTATTAAATTGTAATTATGTTGATTTATCCTATGCTTTATTAAATTGTATTTATGTTGTTTTATCCTATGCTTTATTAAATTGTATTTATGTTGTTTTAACGTATGTTTTATTAAATTGTATTTATGTTGTTTTATCCTATGCTTTATTAAATTGTATTTATGTTGTTTTAACCCATGCTTTAATAAATTGTATTTATGTTGTTTTATCCTATGCTTTATTAAATTGTATTTATGTTGTTTTAACCTATGCTTTATTAAATTGTATTTATGTTGTTTTAACCCATGCTTTATTAAATTGTATTTATGTTGTTTTATCCTATGCTTTATTAAATTGTATTTATGTTGTTTTATCCTATGCTTTATTAAATTGTATTTATGTTGTTTTAATCTATGCATTATTAAATTGTATTTATGTTGTTTTATCCTATACTTTATTAAATTGTATTTAGGTTGTTTTATCCTATGCTTTATTAAATTGTATTTATGTTGTTTTATCCTATGCTTTATTAAATTGTATTTATGTTGTTTTATCCTATGCTTTATTAAATTGTATTTATGTTGTTTTAACCTATGCTTTATTAAATTGTATTTATGTTGTTTTATCCTATACTTTATTAAATTGTATTTATGTTGTTTTATCCTATGCTTTATTAAATTGTATTTATGTTGTTTTATCCTATGCTTTATTAAATTGTATTTATGTTGTTTTATCCTATACTTTATTAAAATGTATTTATGTTGTTTTATCCTATGCTTTATTAAATTGTATTTATGTTGTTTTAACCTATGCTTTATTAAATTGTATTTATGTTGTTTTATCCTATGTTTCATTAAATTGTATATATGTTGTTTTATCCTATTCTTTATTAAATTGTATTTATGTTGTTTTATCCTATGCTTTATTAAATTGTATTTATGTTGTTTTAACCTATGTTTTATTAAATTGTATTTATGTTGATTTATCCTATGCTTTATTAAATTGTATTTATGTTGTTTTATCCTATGCTTTATTAACTTGAATTTATGTTGTTTTAACCCATGCTTTAATAAATTGTATTTATGTTGTTTTATCCTATACTTTATTAAATTGTATTTATGTTGTTTTAACCTATGCTTTATTAAATTGTATTTATGTTGTTTTAACCCATGCTTTATTAAATTGTATTTATGTTGTTTTATCCTATGCTTTATTAAATTGTATTTATGTTGTTTTATCCTATGCTTTATTAAATTGTATATATGTTGCTTTATCCTATGCTTTATTAAATTGTGTTTATGTTGTTTTAACCCATGCTTTATTAAATTGTATTTATGTTGTTTTATCCTATGTTTTATTAAATTGCATCTATGTTATTTTATCCTATGCTTTATTAAATTGTATTTATGTTGTTTTATCCTATGCTTTATAAAATTATATTTATGTGGTTTTATCCTATGCTTTATTAAATTGTATTCATGTTGTTTTATCCTATGCTTTATTAAATTGTATTCATGTTGTTTTATCTTATGCTTTATTAAATTGTATTTATGTAGTTTTATCCTATGCTTTATTAAATTGTATTTATGTGGTTTTATCCTATGCTTTATTAAATTGTATTTATGTTGTTTTATCCTATGCTTTAATAAATTGTATTCATGTTGTTTTATCCTATGCTTTATTAAATTGTATTTATGTTGTTTTAACGTATGTTTTATTAAATTGTATTTATGTTGTTTTATCCTATGCTTTATTAAATTGTATTTATGTTGTTTTAACCCATGCTTTAATAAATTGTATTTATGTTGTTTTATCCTATGCTTTATTAAATTGTATTTATGTTGTTTTAACCTATGCTTTATTAAATTGTATTTATGTTGTTTTAACCCATGCTTCATTAAATTGTATTTATGTTGTTTTATCCTATGGTTCATTAAATTGTATTTATTTTGTTTTGTCCTATGCTTTATTAAATTGTATTTATGTTGTTTTATCCTATGCTTTATTAAATTGTATTTATGTTGTTTTAACCTATGTTTTATTAAATTGTATTTATGTTGATTTATCCTATGCTTTATTAAATTGTATTTATGTTGTTTTATCCTATGCTTTATTAAATTGTATATATGTTGATTTAACGTATGTTTTATTAAATTGTATTTATGTTGTTTTATCCTATGCTTTATTAAATTGTATTTATGTTGTTTTAACCCATGCTTTAATAAATTGTATTTATGTTGTTTTATCCTATGCTTTATTAAATTGTATTTATGTTTTTTAACCTATGCTTTATTAAATTGTATTTATGTTGTTTTAACCCATGCTTTATTAAATTGTATTTATGTTGTTTTATCCTATGCTTTATTAAATTGTATTTATGTTGTTTTATCCTATGCTTTTTTAACTTGTATTTATGTTGTTTTAACATATGCTTAATTAAATTGTATTTATGTTGTTTTAACCTATGCTTTATTAAATTGTATTTATGTTGTTTTATCCTATGCTTTATTAAATTGTATTTATGTTGTTTTAACCTATGCTTTATTAAATTGTATTTATGTTGTTTTATCCTATGCTTTATTAAATTGTATTTATGTTGTTTTAACCTATGTTTCATTAAATTGTATTTATGTTGTTTTGTCCTATGCTTTATTAAATTGTATTTATGTTGTTTTAACCCATGCTTCATTAAATTGTATTTATGTTGTTTTATCCTATGTTTCATTAAATTGTATATATGTTGTTTTATCCTATTCTTTATTAAATTGTATTTATGTTGTTTTATCCTATGCTTTATTAAATTGTATTTATGTTGTTTTAACCTATGTTTTATTAAATTGTATTTATGTTGATTTATCCTATGCTTTATTAAATTGTATTTATGTTGTTTTATCCTATGCTTTATTAAATTGTATTTATGTTGTTTTAACCTATGTTTTATTAAATTGTATTTATGTTGTTTTATCCTATGCTTTATTAAATTGAATTTATGTTGTTTTAACCCATGCTTTAATAAATTGTATTTATGTTGTTTTATCCTATACTTTATTAAATTGTATTAATGTTGTTTTAACCTATGCTTTATTAAATTGTATTTATGTTGTTTTAACCCATGCTTTATTAAATTGTATTTATGTTGTTTTATCCTATGCTTTATTAAATTGTATTTATGTTGTTTTATCCTATGCTTTATTAAATTGTATATATGTTGCTTTATCCTATGCTTTATTAAATTGTGTTTATGTTGTTTTAACCCATGCTTTATTAAATTGTATTTATGTTGTTTTATCCTATGTTTTATTAAATTGCATCTATGTTATTTTATCCTATGCTTTATTAAATTGTATTTATGTTGTTTTATCCTATGCTTTATAAAATTATATTTATGTGGTTTTATCCTATGCTTTATTAAATTGTATTCATGTTGTTTTATCCTATGCTTTATTAAATTGTATTCATGTTGTTTTATCTTATGCTTTATTAAATTGTATTTATGTAGTTTTATCCTATGCTTTATTAAATTGTATTTATGTGGTTTTATCCTATGCTTTATTAAATTGTATTTATGTTGTTTTATCCTATGCTTTATTAAATTGTATTCATGTTGTTTTATCCTATGCTTTATTAAATTGTATTTATGTTGTTTTAACGTATGTTTTATTAAATTGTATTTATGTTGTTTTATCCTATGCTTTATTAAATTGTATTTATGTTGTTTTAACCCATGCTTTAATAAATTGTATTTATGTTGTTTTATCCTATGCTTTATTAAATTGTATTTATGTTGTTTTAACCTATGCTTTATTAAATTGTATTTATGTTGTTTTAACCCATGCTTTATTAAATTGTATTTATGTTGTTTTATCCTATGCTTTATTAAATTGTATTTATGTTGTTTTATCCTATGCTTTATTAAATTGTATTTATGTTGTTTTAACCTATGCTTTATTAAATTGTATTTATGTTGTTTTAACCTATGCTTTATTAAATTGTATTTATGTTGTTTTAACCTATGCTTTATTAAATTGTATTTATGTTGTTTTATCCTATGCTTTATTAAATTGTATTTATGTTGTTTTAACCTATGTTTTATTAAATTGTATTTATGTTGTTTTGTCCTATGCTTTATTAAATTGTATTTATGTTGTTTTAACCCATGCTTCATTAAATTGTATTTATGTTGTTTTATCCTATGTTTCATTAAATTGTATATATGTTGTTTTATCCTATTCTTTATTAAATTGTATTTATGTTGTTTTATCCTATGCTTTATTAAATTGTATTCATGTTGTTTTAACCTATGCTTTATTAAATTGTATTTATGTTGTTTTATCCTATACTTTATTAAATTGTATTTATGTTGTTTTATCCTATGCTTTATTAAATTGTATTTATGTTGTTTTATCCTATGCTTTATTAAATTGAATTTATGTTGTTTTATCCTATACTTTATTAAATTGTATTTATGTTGTTTTATCCTTAGCTTTATTAAATTGTATTTATGTTGTTTTAACCTATGCTTTATTAAATTGTATTTATGTTGTTTTATCCTATACTTTATTAAATTGTATTTATGTTGTTTTATCCTATGCTTTATTAAATTGTATTTATGTTGTTTTATCCTATGCTTTATTAAATTGTATTTATGTTGTTTTAACCCATGCTTTAATAAATTGTATTTATGTTGTTTTATCCTATGCTTTATTAAATTGTATTTATGTTGTTTTAACCTATGCTTTATTAAATTGTATTTATGTTGTTTTAACCCATGCTTTATTAAATTGTATTTATGTTGTTTTATCCTATGCTTTATTAAATTGTATTTATGTTGTTTTATCCTATGCTTTATTAAATTGTATTTATGTTGTTTTAACCTATGCTTTATTAAATTGTATTTATGTTGTTTTAACCTATGCTTTATTAAATTGTATTTATGTTGTTTTATTCTATGCTTTATTAAATTGTATTTATGTTGTTTTAACCTATGCTTTATTAAATTGTATTTATGTTGTTTTATCCTATGCTTTATTAAATTGTATTTATGTTGTTTTAACCTATGTTTTATTAAATTGTATTTATGTTGTTTTGTCCTATGCTTTATTAAATTGTATTTATGTTGTTTTAACCCATGCTTCATTAAATTGTATTTATGTTGTTTTATCCTATGTTTCATTAAATTGTATATATGTTGTTTTATCCTATTCTTTATTAAATTGTATTTATGTTGTTTTATCCTATGCTTTATTAAATTGCATTTATGTTGTTTTAACCTATGCTTTATTAAATTGTATTTATGTTGTTTTATCCTATACTTTATTAAATTGTATTTATGTTGTTTTATCCTATGCTTTATTAAATTGTATTTATGTTGTTTTATCCTATGCTTTATTAAATTGTATTTATGTTGTTTTATCCTATACTTTATTAAATTGTATTTATGTTGTTTTATCCTTAGCTTTATTAAATTGTATTTATGTTGTTTTAACCTATGCTTTATTAAATTGTATTTATGTTGTTTTATCCTATACTTTATTAAATTGTATTTATGTTGTTTTATCCTATGCTTTATTAAATTGTATTTATGTTGTTTTATCCTATGCTTTATTACATTTTATTTATGTTGTTTTATCCTATGCTTTATTAAATTGTATTTATGTTCTTTTGTCCTATGCTTTATTAAATTGTATTTATGTTGTTTTAACCCATGCTTCATTAAATTGTATTTATGTTGTTTTATCCTATGGTTCATTAAATTGTATTTATTTTGTTTTGTCCTATGCTTTATTAAATTGTATTTATGTTGTTTTATTCTATGCTTTATTAAATTGTATTTATGTTGTTTTAACCTATGTTTTATTAAATTGTATTTATGTTGATTTATCCTATGCTTTATTAAATTGTATTTATGTTGTTTTATCCTATGCTTTATTAAATTGTATTTATGTTGTTTTAACGTATGTTTTATTAAATTGTATTTATGTTGTTTTATCCTATGCTTTATTAAATTGTATTTATGTTGTTTTAACCCATGCTTTAATAAATTGTATTTATGTTGTTTTATCCTATGCTTTATTAAATTGTATTTATGTTGTTTTAACCTATGCTTTATTAAATTGTATTTATGTTGTTTTAACCCATGCTTTATTAAATTGTATTTATGTTGTTTTATCCTATGCTTTATTAAATTGTATTTATGTTGTTTTAGCCTATGCTTTATTAAATTGTATTTATGTTGTTTTAATCTATGCTTTATTAAATTGTATTTATGTTGTTTTATCCTATACTTTATTAAATTGTATTTAGGTTGTTTTATCCTATGCTTTATTAAATTGTATTTATGTTGTTTTATCCTATGCTTTATTAAATTGTATTTATGTTGTTTTATCCTATGCTTTATTAAATTGTATTTATGTTGTTTTAACCTATGCTTTATTAAATTGTATTTATGTTGTTTTAGCCTATACTTTATTAAATTGTATTTATGTTGTTTTATCCTATGCTTTATTAAATTGTATTTATGTTGTTTTATCCTATGCTTTATTAAATTGTATTTATGTTGTTTTAACCTATGCTTTATTAAATTGTATTTATGTTGTTTTAACCCATGCTTTATTAAATTGTATTTATGTTGTTTTATCCTATGCTTTATTAAATTGTATTTATGTTGTTTTATCCTATGCTTTTTTAACTTGTATTTATGTTGTTTTAACCTATGCTTTATTAAATTGTATTTATGTTGTTTTAACCTATGCTTTATTAAATTGTATTTATGTTGTTTTATCCTATGCTTTATTAAATTGTATTTATGTTGTTTTAACCTATGCTTTATTAAATTGTATTTATGTTGTTTTATCCTATGCTTTATTAAATTGTATTTATGTTGTTTTAACCTATGTTTCATTAAATTGTATTTATGTTGTTTTGTCCTATGCTTTATTAAATTGTATTTATGTTGTTTTAACCCATGCTTCATTAAATTGTATTTATGTTGTTTTTTTGCTATGTTTCATTAAATTGTATATATGTTGTTTTATCCTATTCTTTATTAAATTGTATTTATGTTCTTTTATCCTATGCTTTATTAAATTGTATTTATGTTGTTTTAACCTATGTTTTATTAAATTGTATTTATGTTGATTTATCCTATGCTTTATTAAATTGTATTTATGTTGTTTTATCCTATGCTTTATTAAATTGTATTTATGTTGTTTTAACCTATGTTTTATTAAATTGTATTTATGTTGTTTTATCCTATGCTTTATTAAATTGTGTTTATGTTGTTTTAAACCATGCTTTATTAAATTGTATTTATGTTGTTTTATCCTATGTTTTATTAAATTGCATCTATGTTATTTTATCCTATGCTTTATTAAATTGTATTTATGTTGTTTTATCCTATGCTTTATAAAATTATATTTATGTGGTTTTATCCTATGCTTTATTAAATTGTATTCATGTTGTTTTATCCTATGCTTTATTAAATTGTATTCATGTTGTTTTATCTTATGCTTTATTAAATTGTATTTATGTAGTTTTATCCTATGCTTTATTAAATTGTATTTATGTGGTTTTATCCTATGCTTTATTAAATTGTATTTATGTTGTTTTATCCTATGCTTTATTAAATTTTATTCATGTTGTTTTATCCTATGCTTTATTAAATTGTATTTATGTTGTTTTAACGTATGTTTTATTAAATTGTATTTATGTTGTTTTATCCTATGCTTTATTAAATTGTATTTATGTTGTTTTAACCCATGCTTTAATAAATTGTATTTATGTTGTTTTAGCCTATGCTTTATTAAATTGTATTTATGTTGTTTTAACCTATGCTTTATTAAATTGTATTTTTGTTGTTTTAACCCATGCTTTATTAAATTGTATTTATTTGTTTTATCCTATGCTTTATTAAATTGTATTTATGTTGTTTTATCCTATGCTTTATTAAATTGTATTTATGTTGTTTTAACCTATGCTTTATTAAATTGTATTTATGTTGTTTTAACCTATGCTTTATTAAATTGTATTTATGTTGTTTTATCCTATGCTTTATTAAATTGTATTTATGTTGTTTTAACCTATGCTTTATTAAATTGTATTTATGTTGTTTTATCCTATGCTTTATTAAATTGTATTTATGTTGTTTTAACCTATGTTTTATTAAATTGTATTTATGTTGTTTTGTCCTATGCTTTATTAAATTGTATTTATGTTGTTTTAACCCATGCTTCATTAAATTGTATTTATGTTGTTTTATCCTATGTTTCATTAAATTGTATATATGTTGTTTTATCCTATTCTTTATTAAATTGTATTTATGTTGTTTTATCCTATGCCTTATTGAATTGTATTTATGTTGTTTTAACCTATGCTTTATTAAATTGTATTTATGTTGTTTTATCCTATACGTTATTAAATTGTATTTATGTTGTTTTATCCTATGCTTTATTAAATTGTATTTATGTTGTTTTATCCTATGCTTTATTAAATTGTATTTATGTTGTTTTATCCTATACTTTATTAAATTGTATTTATGTTGTTTTATCCTTAGCTTTATTAAATTGTATTTATGTTGTTTTAACCTATGCTTTATTAAATTGTATTTATGTTGTTTTATCCTATACTTTATTAAATTGTATTTATGTTGTTTTATCCTATGCTTTATTAAATTGTATTTATGTTGTTTTATCCTATGCTTTATTAAATTGTATTTATGTTGTTTTATCCTATGCTTTATTAAATTGTATTTATGTTGTTTTGTCCTATGCTTTATTAAATTGTATTTATGTTGTTTTAACCCATGCTTCATTAAATTGTATTTATGTTGTTTTATCCTATGGTTCATTAAATTGTATTTATTTTGTTTTGTCCTATGCTTTATTAAATTGTATTTATGTTGTTTTATTCTATGCTTTATTAAATTGTATTTATGTTGTTTTAACCTATGTTTTATTAAATTGTATTTATGTTGATTTATCCTATGCTTTATTAAATTGTATTTATGTTGTTTTATCCTATGCTTTATTAAATTGTATTTATGTTGTTTTAACGTATGTTTTATTAAATTGTATTTATGTTGTTTTATCCTATGCTTTATTAAATTGTATTTATGTTGTTTTAACCCATGCTTTAATAAATTGTATTTATGTTGTTTTATCCTATGCTTTATTAAATTGTATTTATGTTGTTTTAACCTATGCTTTATTAAATTGTATTTATGTTGTTTTAACCCATGCTTTATTAAATTGTATTTATGTTGTTTTATCCTATGCTTTATTAAATTGTATTTATGTTGTTTTATCCTATGCTTTATTAAATTGTATTTATGTTGTTTTAATCTATGCTTTATTAAATTGTATTTATGTTGTTTTATCCTATACTTTATTAAATTGTATTTAGGTTGTTTTATCCTATGCTTTATTAAATTGTATTTATGTTGTTTTATCCTATGCTTTATTAAATTGTATTTATGTTGTTTTATCCTATGCTTTATTAAATTGTATTTATGTTGTTTTAACCTATGCTTTATTAAATTGTATTTATGTTGTTTTATCCTATACTTTATTAAATTGTATTTATGTTGTTTTATCCTATGCTTTATTAAATTGTATTTATGTTGTTTTATCCTATGCTTTATTAAATTGTATTTATGTTGTTTTATCCTATACTTTATTAAATTGTATTTATGTTGTTTTATCCTATGCTTTATTAAATTGTATTTATGTTATTTTAACCTATGCTTTATTAAATTGTATTTATGTTGTTTTATCCTATACTTTATTAAATTGTATTTATGTTGTTTTATCCTATGCTTTATTAAATTGTATTTATGTTGTTTTATCCTATGCTTTATTAAATTGTATTTATGTTGTTTTATCCTATGCTTTATTAAATTGTATTTATGTTGTTTTATCCTATGCTTTATTAAATTGTATTTATGTTGCTTTGTCCTATGCTTTATTAAATTGTATTTATGTTGTTTTACCCATGCTTCATTAAATTGTATTTATGTTGTTTTATCCTATGGTTCATTAAATTGTATTTATTTTGTTTTGTCCTATGCTTTATTAAATTATATTTATGTTGTTTTATCCTATGCTTTATTAAATTGTATTTATGTTGTTTTAACCTACGTTTTATTAAATTGTATTTATGTTGATTTATCCTATGCTTTATTAAATTGTATTTATGTTGTTTTATCCTATGCTTTATTAAATTGTATTTATGTTGTTTTAACGTATGTTTTATTAAATTGTATTTATGTTGTTTTATCCTATGCTTTATTAAATTGTATTTATGTTGTTTTAACCCATGCTTTAATAAATTGTATTTATGTTGTTTTATCCTATGCTTTATTAAATTGTATTTATGTTGTTTTAACCTATGCTTTATTAAATTGTATTTATGTTGTTTTAACCCATGCTTTATTAAATTGTATTTATGTTGTTTTATCCTATGCTTTATTAAATTGTATTTATGTTGTTTTATCCTATGCTTTATTAAATTGTATTTATGTTGTTTTAACCTATGCTTTATTAAATTGTATTTATGCTGTTTTATCCTATGCTTTATTAAATTGTATTTATGTTGTTTTAACCTATGTTTTATTAAATTGTATTTATGTTGTTTTGTCCTATGCTTTATTAAATTGTATTTATGTTGTTTTAACCCATGCTTCATTAAATTGTATTTATGTTGTTTTATCCTATGTTTCATTAAATTGTATATATGTTGTTTTATCCTATTCTTTATTAAATTGTATTTATGTTGTTTTATCCTATGCTTTATTAAATTGTATTTATGTTGTTTTAACCTATGTTTTATTAAATTGTATTTATGTTGTTTTATCCTATGCTTTATTAAATTGTATTTATGTTGTTTTAACCCATGCTTTAATAAATTGTATTTATGTTGTTTTATCCTATACTTTATTAAATTGTATTTATGTTGTTTTAACCTATGCTTTATTAAATTGTATTTATGTTGTTTTAACCCATGCTTTATTAAATTGTATTTATGTTGTTTTATCCTATGCTTTATTAAATTGTATTTATGTTGTTTTATCCTATGCTTTATTAAATTGTATATATGTTGCTTTATCCTATGCTTTATTAAATTGTGTTTATGTTGTTTTAACCCATGCTTTATTAAATTGTATTTATGTTGTTTTATCCTATGTTTTATTAAATTGCATCTATGTTATTTTATCCTATGCTTTATTAAATTGTATTTATGTTGTTTTATCCTATGCTTTATAAAATTATATTTATGTGGTTTTATCCTATGCTTTATTAAATTGTATTCATGTTGTTTTATCCTATGCTTTATTAAATTGTATTCATGTTGTTTTATCTTATGCTTTATTAAATTGTATTTATGTAGTTTTATCCTATGCTTTATTAAATTGTATTTATGTTGTTTTAACGTATGTTTTATTAAATTGTATTTATGTTGTTTTAACCCATGCTTTATTAAATTGTATTTATGTTGTTTTATCCTATGCTTTATTAAATTGTATTTATGTTGTTTTATCCTATGCTTTATTAAATTGTATATATGTTGCTTTATCCTATGCTTTATTAAATTGTATTTATGTTGTTTTAACCCATGCTTTAATTGTATTTATGTTGTTTTATCCTATGCTTTATTAATATTTATGTTGTTTTAACCTATGCTTTATTAAATTGTATTTATGTTGTTTTAACCCATGCTTTATTAAATTGTATTTATGTTGTTTTATCCTATGCTTTATTAAATTGTATTTATGTTGTTTTATCCTATGCTTTATTAAATTGTATTTATGTTGTTTTAATCTATGCTTTATTAAATTGTATTTATGTTGTTTTATCCTATACTTTATTAAATTGTATTTAGGTTGTTTTATCCTATGCTTTATTAAATTGTATTTATGTTGTTTTATCCTATGCTTTATTAAATTGTATTTATGTTGTTTTATCCTATGCTTTATTAAATTGTATTTATGTTGTTTTAACCTATGCTTTATTAAATTGTATTTATGTTGTTTTATCCTATACTTTATTAAATTATATTTATGTTGTTTTATCCTATGCTTTATTAAATTGTATTTATGTTGTTTTATCCTATGCTTTATTAAATTGTATTTATGTTGTTTTATCCTATACTTTATTAAATTGTATTTATGTTGTTTTATCCTATGCTTTATTAAATTGTATTTATGTTGTTTTAACCTATGCTTTATTAAATTGTATTTATGTTGTTTTATCCTATACTTTATTAAATTGTATTTACGTTGTTTTATCCTATGCTTTATTAAATTGTATTTATGTTGTTTTATCCTATGCTTTATTAAATTGTATTTATGTTGTTTTATCCTATGCTTTATTAAATTGTATTTATGTTGTTTTGTCCTATGCTTTATTAAATTGTATTTATGTTGTTTTAACCCATGCTTCATTAAATTGTATTTATGTTGTTTTATCCTATGGTTCATTAAATTGTATTTATTTTGTTTTGTCCTATGCTTTATTAAATTGTATTTATGTTGTTTTATCCTATGCTTTATTAAATTGTATTTATGTTGTTTTATCCTATGCTTTATTAAATTGTATTTATGTTGTTTTGTCCTATGCTTTATTAAATTGTATTTATGTTGTTTTAACCCATGCTTCATTAAATTGTATTTATGTTGTTTTATCCTATGGTTCATTAAATTGTATTTATTTTGTTTTGTCCTATGCTTTATTAAATTGTATTTATGTTGTTTTATCCTATGCTTTATTAAATTGTATTTATGTTGTTTTAACCTATGTTTTATTAAATTGTATTTATGTTGATTTATCCTATGCTTTATTAAATTGTATTTATGTTGTTTTATCCTATGCTTTATTAAATTGTATTTATGTTGTTTTAACGTATGTTTTATTAAATTGTATTTATGTTGTTTTATCCTATGCTTTATTAAATTGTATTTATGTTGTTTTAACCCATGCTTTAATAAATTGTATTTATGTTGTTTTATCCTATGCTTTATTAAATTGTGTTTATGTTGTTTTAACCCATGCTTTATTAAATTGTATTTATGTTGTTTTATCCTATGTTTTATTAAATTGCATCTATGTTATTTTATCCTATGCTTTATTAAATTGTATTTATGTTGTTTTATCCTATGCTTTATAAAATTATATTTATGTGGTTTTATCCTATGCTTTATTAAATTGTATTCATGTTGTTTTATCCTATGCTTTATTAAATTGTATTCATGTTGTTTTATCTTATGCTTTATTAAATTGTATTTATGTAGTTTTATCCTATGCTTTATTAAATTGTATTTATGTGGTTTTATCCTATGCTTTATTAAATTGTATTTATGTTGTTTTATCCTATGCTTTATTAAATTGTATTCATGTTGTTTTATCCTATGCTTTATTAAATTGTATTTATGTTGTTTTAACGTATGTTTTATTAAATTGTATTTATGTTGTTTTAACCCATGCTTTATTAAATTGTATTTATGTTGTTTTATCCTATGCTTTATTAAATTGTATTTATGTTGTTTTATCCTATGCTTTATTAAATTGTATATATGTTGCTTTATCCTATGCTTTATTAAATTGTATTTATGTTGTTTTAACCCATGCTTTAATTGTATTTATGTTGTTTTATCCTATGCTTTATTAAATTGTATTTATGTTGTTTTAACCTATGCTTTATTAAATTGTATTTATGTTGTTTTAACCCATGCTTTATTAAATTGTATTTATGTTGTTTTATCCTATGCTTTATTAAATTGTATTTATGTTGTTTTATCCTATGCTTTATTAAATTGTATTTATGTTGTTTTAATCTATGCTTTATTAAATTGTATTTATGTTGTTTTATCCTATACTTTATTAAATTGTATTTAGGTTGTTTTATCCTATGCTTTATTAAATTGTATTTATGTTGTTTTATCCTATGCTTTATTAAATTGTATTTATGTTGTTTTATCCTATGCTTTATTAAATTGTATTTATGTTGTTTTATCCTATGCTTTATTAAATTGTATTCATGTTGTTTTATCCTATGCTTTATTAAATTGTATTTATGTTGTTTTATCCTATGCTTTATTAAATTGTATTCATGTTGTTTTATCCTATGCTTTATTAAATTGTATTTATGTTGTTTTAACGTATGTTTTATTAAATTGTATTTATGTTGTTTTATCCTATGCTTTATTAAATTGTATTTATGTTGTTTTAACCCATGCTTTAATAAATTGTATTTTCGTTGTTTTATCCTATGCTTTATTAAATTGTATTTATGTTGTTTTAACCTATGCTTTATTAAATTGTATTTATTTTGTTTTAACCCATGCTTTATTAAATTGTATTTATGTTGTTTTATCCTATGCTTTATTAAATTGTATTTATGTTGTTTTATCCTATGCTTTATTAAATTGTATTTATGTTGTTTTAACCTATGCTTTATTAAATTGTATTTATGTTGTTTTAACCTATGCTTTATTAAATTGTATTTATGTTGTTTTATCCTATGCTTTATTAAATTGTATTTATGTTGTTTTAACCTATGCTTTATTAAATTGTATTTATGTTGTTTTATCCTATGCTTTATTAAATTGTATTTATGTTGTTTTAACCTATGTTTTATTAAATTGTATTTATGTTGTTTTGTCCTATGCTTTATTAAATTGTATTTATGTTGTTTTAACCCATGCTTCATTAAATTGTATTTATGTTGTTTTATCCTATGTTTCATTAAATTGTATATATGTTGTTTTATCCTATTCTTTATTAAATTGTATTTATATTGTTTTATCCTATGCTTTATTAAAATGTATTTATGTTGTTTTAACCTATGCTTTATTAAATTGTATTTATGTTGTTTTATCCTATACTTTATTAAATTGTATTTATGTTGTTTTATCCTATGCTTTATTAAATTGTATTTATGTTGTTTTATCCTATGCTTTATTAAATTGTATTTATGTTGTTTTATCCTATACTTTATTAAATTGTATTTATGTTGTTTTATCCTTAGCTTTATTAAATTGTAGTTATGTTGTTTTAACCTATGCTTTATTAAATTGTATTTATGTTGTTTTATCCTATACTTTATTAAATTGTATTTATGTTGTTTTATCCTTAGCTTTATTAAATTGTATTTATGTTGTTTTAACCTATGCTTTATTAAATTGTATTTATGTTGTTTTATCCTATACTTTATTAAATTGTATTTATGTTGTTTTATCCTATGCTTTATTAAATTGTATTTATGTTGTTTTATCCTATGCTTTATTAAATTGTATTTATGTTGTTTTATCCTATGCTTTATTAAATTGTATTTATGTTGTTTTAACCCATGCTTCATTAAATTGTATTTATGTTGTTTTATCCTATGGTTCATTAAATTGTATTTATTTTGTTTTGTCCTATGCTTTATTAAATTGTATTTATGTTGTTTTATCCTATGGTTCATTAAATTGTATTTATTTTGTTTTGTCCTATGCTTTATTAAATTGTATTTATGTTGTTTTATCCTATGCTTTATTAAATTGTATTTATGTTGTTTTAACCTATGTTTTATTAAATTGTATTTATGTTGATTTATCCTATGCTTTTTTAAATTGTATTTATGTTGTTTTATCCTATGCTTTATTAAATTGTATTTATGTTGTTTTAACGTATGTTTTATTAAATTGTATTTATGTTGTTTTATCCTATGCTTTATTAAATTGTATTTATGTTGTTTTAACCCATGCTTTAATAAATTGTATTTATGTTGTTTTATCCTATGCTTTATTAAATTGTATTTATGTTGTTTTAACCTATGCTTTATTAAATTGTATTTATATTGTTTTAACCCATGCTTTATTAAATTGTATTTATGTTGTTTTATCCTATGCTTTATTAAATTGTATTTATGTTGTTTTATCCTATGCTTTATTAAATTGTATTTATGTTGTTTTATCCTATACTTTATTAAATTGTATTTATGTTGTTTTATCCTTAGCTTTATTAAATTGTATTTATGTTGTTTTAACCTATGCTTTATTAAATTGTATTTATGTTGTTTTATCCTATACTTTATTAAATTGTATTTATGTTGTTTTATCCTTAGCTTTATTAAATTGTATTTATGTTGTTTTAACCTATGCTTTATTAAATTGTATTTATGTTGTTTTATCCTATACTTTATTAAATTGTATTTATGTTGTTTTATCCTATGCTTTATTAAATTGTATTTATGTTGTTTTATCCTATGCTTTATTAAATTGTATTTATGTTGTTTTATCCTATGCTTTATTAAATTGTATTTATGTTGTTTTAACCCATGCTTCATTAAATTGTATTTATGTTGTTTTATCCTATGGTTCATTAAATTGTATTTATTTTGTTTTGTCCTATGCTTTATTAAATTGTATTTATGTTGTTTTATCCTATGGTTCATTAAATTGTATTTATTTTGTTTTGTCCTATGCTTTATTAAATTGTATTTATGTTGTTTTATCCTATGCTTTATTAAATTGTATTTATGTTGTTTTAACCTATGTTTTATTAAATTGTATTTATGTTGATTTATCCTATGCTTTTTTAAATTGTATTTATGTTGTTTTATCCTATGCTTTATTAAATTGTATTTATGTTGTTTTAACGTATGTTTTATTAAATTGTATTTATGTTGTTTTATCCTATGCTTTATTAAATTGTATTTATGTTGTTTTAACCCATGCTTTAATAAATTGTATTTATGTTGTTTTATCCTATGCTTTATTAAATTGTATTTATGTTGTTTTAACCTATGCTTTATTAAATTGTATTTATATTGTTTTAACCCATGCTTTATTAAATTGTATTTATGTTGTTTTATCCTATGCTTTATTAAATTGTATTTATGTTGTTTTATCCTATGCTTTATTAAATTGTATTTATGTTGTTTTAATCTATGCTTTATTAAATTGTATTTATGTTGTTTTATCCTATACTTTATTAAATTGTATTTAGGTTGTTTTATCCTATGCTTTATTAAATTGTATTTATGTTGTTTTATCCTATGCTTTATTAAATTGTATTTATGTTGTTTTATCCTATGCTTTATTAAATTGTATTTATGTTGTTTTATCCTATGCTTTATTAAATTGTATTTATGTTGTTTTAACCTATGCTTTATTAAATTGTATTTATGTTGTTTTATCCTATACTTTATTAAATTGTATTTATGTTGTTTTATCCTATGCTTTATTAAATTGTATTTATGTTGTTTTATCCTATGCTTTATTAAATTGTATTTATGTTGTTTTATCCTATGGTTCATTAAATTGTATTTATTTTGTTTTGTCCTATGCTTTATTAAATTGTATTTATGTTGTTTTATCCTATGCTTTATTAAATTGTATTTATGTTGTTTTAACCTATGTTTTATTAAATTGTATTTATGTTGATTTTTCCTATGCTTTATTAAATTGTATTTATGTTGTTTTATCCTATGCTTTATTAAATTGTATTTATGTTGTTTTAACGTATGTTTTATTAAATTGTATTTATGTTGTTTTATCCTATGCTTTATTAAATTGTATTTATGTTGTTTTAACCCATGCTTTAATAAATTGTATTTATGTTGTTTTATCCTATGCATTATTAAATTGTATTTATGTTGTTTTAACCTATGCTTTATTAAATTGTATTTATGTTGTTTTAACCCATGCTTTATTAAATTGTATTTATGTTGTTTTATCCTATGCTTTATTAAATTGTATTTATGTTGTTTTATCCTATGCTTTATTAAATTGTATTTATGTTGTTTTAACCTATGCTTTATTAAATTGTATTTATGCTGTTTTAACCTATGTTTTATTAAATTGTATTTATGTTGTTTTGTCCTATGCTTTATTAAATTGTATTTATGTTGTTTTAACCCATGCTTCATTAAATTGTATTTATGTTGTTTTATCCTATGTTTCATTAAATTGTATATATGTTGTTTTATCCTATTCTTTATTAAATTGTATTTATGTTGTTTTATCCTATGCTTTATTAACTTGTATTTATGTTGTTTTAACCTATGTTTTATTAAATTGTATTTATGTTGATTTATCCTATGCTTTATTAAATTGTATTTATGTTGTTTTATCCTATGCTTTATTAAATTGTATTTATGTTGTTTTAACCTATGTTTTATTAAATTGTATTTATGTTGTTTTATCCTATGCTTTATTAAATTGTATTTATGTTGTTTTAACCCATGCTTTAATAAATTGTATTTATGTTGTTTTATCCTATACTTTATTAAATTGTATTTATGTTGTATTAACCTATGCTTTATTAAATTGTATTTATGTTGTTTTAACCCATGCTTTATTAAATTGTATTTATGTTGTTTTATCCTATGCTTTATTAAATTGTATTTATGTTGTTTTATCCTATGCTTTATTAAATTGTATATATGTTGCTTTATCCTATGCTTTATTAAATTGTGTTTATGTTGTTTTAACCCATGCTTTATTAAATTGTATTTATGTTGTTTTATCCTATGTTTTATTAAATTGCATCTATGTTATTTTATCCTATGCTTTATTAAATTGTACTTATGTTGTTTTATCCTATGCTTTATAAAATTATATTTATGTGGTTTTATCCTATGCTTTATTAAATTGTATTCATGTTGTTTTATCCTATGCTTTATTAAATTGTATTCATGTTGTTTTATCTTATGCTTTATTAAATTGTATTTATGTAGTTTTATCCTATGCTTTATTAAATTGTATTTATGTGGTTTTATCCTATGCTTTATTAAATTGTATTTATGTTGTTTTATCCTATGCTTTATTAAATTGTATTTATGTTGTTTTAACGTATGTTTTATTAAATTGTATTTATGTTGTTTTAACCCATGCTTTATTAAATTGTATTTATGTTGTTTTATCCTATGCTTTATTAAATTGTATTTATGTTGTTTTATCCTATACTTTATTAAATTGTATATATGTTGCTTTATCCTATGCTTTATTAAATTGTATTTATGTTGTTTTAACCCATGCTTTAATTGTATTTATGTTGTTTTATCCTATGCTTTATTAAATTGTATTTATGTTGTTTTAACCTATGCTTTATTAAATTGTATTTATGTTGTTTTAACCCATGCTTTATTAAATTGTATTTATGTTGTTTTATCCTATGCTTTATTAAATTGTATTTATGTTGTTTTATCCTATGCTTTATTAAATTGTATTTATGTTGTTTTAATCTATGCTTTATTAAAATGTATTTATGTTGTTTTATCCTATACTTTATTAAATTGTATTTAGGTTGTTTTATCCTATGCTTTATTAAATTGTATTTATGTTGTTTTATCCTATGCTTTATTAAATTGTATTTATGTTGTTTTATCCTATGCTTTATTAAATTGTATTTATGTTGTTTTAACCTATGCTTTATTAAATTGTATTTATGTTGTTTTATCCTATACTTTATTAAATTGTATTTATGTTGTTTTATCCTATGCTTTATTAAATTGTATTTATGTTGTTTTATCCTATGCTTTATTAAATTGTATTTATGTTGTTTTATCCTATACTTTATTAAATTGTATTTATGTTGTTTTATCCTATGCTTTATTAATTTGTATTTATGTTGTTTTAACCTATGCTTTATTAAATTGTATTTATGTTGTTTTATCCTATACTTTATTAAATTGTATTTACGTTGTTTTATCCTGTGCTTTATTAAATTGTATTTATGTTGTTTTATCCTATGCTTTATTAAATTGTATTTATGTTGTTTTATCCTATGCTTTATTAAATTGTATTTATGTTGTTTTGTCCTATGCTTTATTAAATTGTATTTATGTTTTTTTAACCCATGCTTCATTAAATTGTATTTATGTTGTTTTATCCTATGGTTCATTAAATTGTATTTATTTTGTTTTGTCCTACGCTTTATTAAATTGTATTTATGTTGTTTTATCCTATGCTTTATTAAATTGCATTTATGTTGTTTTATCCTATGCTTTATTAAATTGTATTTATGTTGTTTTATCCTATGCTTTATTAAATTGTATTTATGTTGTTTTGTCCTATGCTTTATTAAATTGTATTTATGTTGTTTTTACCCATGCTTCATTAAATTGTATTTATGTTGTTTTATCCTATGGTTCATTAAATTGTATTTATTTTGTTTTGTCCTATGCTTTATTAAATTGTATTTATGTTGTTTTATCCTATGCTTTATTAAATTGTATTTATGTTGTTTTAACCTATGTTTTATTAAATTGTATTTATGTTGATTTATCCTATGCTTTATTAAATTGTATTTATGTTGTTTTATCCTATGCTTTATTAAATTGTATTTATGTTGTTTTAACGTATGTTTTATTAAATTGTATTTATGTTGTTTTATCCTATGCTTTATTAAATTGTATTTATGTTGTTTTAACCCATGCTTTAATAAATTGTATTTATGTTGTTTTATCCTATGCTTTATTAAATTGTGTTTATGTTGTTTTAACCCATGCTTTATTAAATTGTATTTATGTTGTTTTATCCTATGTTTTATTAAATTGCATCTATGTTATTTTATCCTATGCTTTATTAAATTGTATTTATGTTGTTTTATCCTATGCTTTATAAAATTATATTTATGTGGTTTTATCCTATGCTTTATTAAATTGTATTCATGTTGTTTTATCCTATGCTTTATTAAATTGTATTCATGTTGTTTTATCTTATGCTTTATTAAATTGTATTTATGTAGTTTTATCCTATGCTTTATTAAATTGTATTTATGTGGTTTTATCCTATGCTTTATTAAATTGTATTTATGTTGTTTGAAGGTATGTTTTATTAAATTGTATTTATGTTGTTTTATCCTATGCTTTATTAAATTGTATTTATGTTGTTTTAACCCATGCTTTAATAAATTGTATTTATGTTGTTTTATCCTATGCTTTATTAAATTGTATTTATGTTGTTTTAACCTATGCTTTATTAAATTGTATTTATGTTGTTTTAACCCATGCTTTATTAAATTGTATTTATGTTGTTTTATCCTATGCTTTATTAAATTGTATTTATGTTGTTTTATCCTATGCTTTATTAAATTGTATTTATGTTGTTTTAACCTATGCTTTATTAAATTGTATTTATGCTGTTTTATCCTATGCTTTATTAAATTGTATTTATGTTGTTTTAACCTATGTTTTATTAAATTGTATTTATGTTGTTTTATCCTATGCTTTATTAAATTGTATTTATGTTGTTTTAACCCATGCTTTAATAAATTGTATTTATGTTGTTTTATCCTATACTTTATTAAATTGTATTTATGTTGTTTTAACCTATGCTTTATTAAATTGTATTTATGTTGTTTTAACCCATGCTTTATTAAATTGTATTTATGTTGTTTTATCCTATGCTTTATTAAATTGTATTTATGTTGTTTTATCCTATGCTTTATTAAATTGTATATATGTTGCTTTATCCTATGCTTTATTAAATTGTGTTTATGTTGTTTTAACCCATGCTTTATTAAATTGTATTTATGTTATTTTATCCTATGTTTTATTAAATTGCATCTATGTTATTTTATCCTATGCTTTATTAAATTGTATTTATGTTGTTTTATCCTATGCTTTATAAAATTATATTTATGTGGTTTTATCCTATGCTTTATTAAATTGTATTCATGTTGTTTTATCCTATGCTTTATTAAATTGTATTCATGTTGTTTTATCTTATGCTTTATTAAATTGTATTTATGTAGTTTTATCCTATGCTTTATTAAATTGTATTTATGTGGTTTTATCCTATGCTTTATTAAATTGTATTTATGTTGTTTTATCCTATGCTTTATTAAATTGTATTCATGTTGTTTTATCCTATGCTTTATTAAATTGTATTTATGTTGTTTTAACGTATGTTTTATTAAATTGTATTTATGTTGTTTTAACCCATGCTTTATTAAATTGTATTTATGTTGTTTTATCCTATGCTTTATTAAATTGTATTTATGTTGTTTTATCCTATGCTTTATTAAATTGTATATATGTTGCTTTATCCTATGCTTTATTAAATTGTATTTATGTTGTTTTAACCCATGCTTTAATTGTATTTATGTTGTTTTATCCTATGCTTTATTAAATTGTATTTATGTTGTTTTAACCTATGCTTTATTAAATTGTATTTATGTTGTTTTAACCCATGCTTTATTAAATTGTATTTATGTTGTTTTATCCTATGCTTTATTAAATTGTATTTATGTTGTTTTATCCTATGCTTTATTAAATTGTATTTATGTTGTTTTAATCTATGCTTTATTAAATTGTATTTATGTTGTTTTATCCTATACTTTATTAAATTGTATTTAGGTTGTTTTATCCTATGCTTTATTAAATTGTATTTATGTTGTTTTATCCTATGCTTTATTAAATTGTATTTATGTTGTTTTATCCTATGCTTTATTAAATTGTATTTATGTTGTTTTAACCTATGCTTTATTAAATTGTATTTATGTTGTTTTATCCTATACTTTATTAAATTGTATTTATGTTGTTTTATCCTATGCTTTATTAAATTGTATTTATGTTGTTTTATCCTATGCTTTATTAAATTGTATTTATGTTGTTTTATCCTATACTTTATTAAATTGTATTTATGTTGTTTTATCCTATGCTTTATTAAATTGTATTTATGTTGTTTTAACCTATGCTTTATTAAATTGTATTTATGTTGTTTTATCCTATACTTTATTAAATTGTATTTACGTTGTTTTATCCTATGCTTTACTAAATTGTATTTATGTTGTTTTATCCTATGCTTTATTAAATTGTATTTATGTTGTTTTATCCTATGCTTTATTAAATTGTATTTATGTTGTTTTGTCCTATGCTTTATTAAATTGTATTTATGTTGTTTTAACCCATGCTTCATTAAATTGTATTTATGTTGTTTTATCCTATGGTTCATTAAATTGTATTTATTTTGTTTTGTCCTATGCTTTATTAAATTGTATTTATGTTGTTTTATCCTATGCTTTATTAAATTGTATTTATGTTGTTTTATCCTATGCTTTATTAAATTGTATTTATGTTGTTTTGTCCTATGCTTTATTAAATTGTATTTATGTTGTTTTTACCCATGCTTCATTAAATTGTATTTATGTTGTTTTATCCTATGGTTCATTAAATTGTATTTATTTTGTTTTGTCCTATGCTTTATTAAATTGTATTTATGTTGTTTTATCCTATGCTTTATTAAATTGTATTTATGTTGTTTTAACCTATGTTTTATTAAATTGTATTTATGTTGATTTATCCTATGCTTTATTAAATTGTATTTATGTTGTTTTATCCTATGCTTTATTAAATTGTATTTATGTTGTTTTAACCCATGCTTTAATAAATTGTATTTATGTTGTTTTATCCTATGCTTTATTAAATTGTGTTTATGTTGTTTTAACCCATGCTTTATTAAATTGTATTTATGTTGTTTTATCCTATGTTTTATTAAATTGCATCTATGTTATTTTATCCTATGCTTTATTAAATTGTATTTATGTTGTTTTATCCTATGCTTTATAAAATTATATTTATGTGGTTTTATCCTATGCTTTATTAAATTGTATTCATGTTGTTTTATCCTATGCTTTATTAAATTGTATTCATGTTGTTTTATCTTATGCTTTATTAAATTGTATTTATGTAGTTTTATCCTATGCTTTATTAAATTGTATTTATGTGGTTTTATCCTATGCTTTATTAAATTGTATTTATGTTGTTTTATCCTATGCTTTATTAAATTGTATTCATGTTGTTTTATCCTATGCTTTATTAAATTGTATTTATGTTGTTTTAACGTATGTTTTATTAAATTGTATTTATGTTGTTTTAACCCATGCTTTATTAAATTGTATTTATGTTGTTTTATCCTATGCTTTATTAAATTGTATTTATGTTGTTTTATCCTATGCTTTATTAAATTGTATATATGTTGCTTTATCCTATGCTTTATTAAATTGTATTTATATTGTTTTAACCCATGCTTTAATTGTATTTATGTTGTTTTATCCTATGCTTTATTAAATTGTATTTATGTTGTTTTAACCTATTCTTTATTAAATTGTATTTATGTTGTTTTAACCCATGCTTTATTAAATTGTATTTATGTTGTTTTATCCTATGCTTTATTAAATTGTATTTATGTTGTTTTATCCTATGCTTTATTAAATTGTATTTATGTTGTTTTAATCTATGCTTTATTAAATTGTATTTATGTTGTTTTATCCTATACTTTATTAAATTGTATTTAGGTTGTTTTATCCTATGCTTTATTAAATTGTATTTATGTTGTTTTATCCTATGTTTCATTAAATTGTATATATGTTGTTTTATCCTATTCTTTATTAAATTGTATTTATGTTGTTTTATCCTATGCTTTATTAACTTGTATTTATGTTGTTTTAACCTATGTTTTATTAAATTGTATTTATGTTGATTTATCCTATGCTTTATTAAATTGTATTTATGTTGTTTTATCCTATGCTTTATTAAATTGTATTTATGTTGTTTTAACCTATGTTTTATTAAATTGTATTTATGTTGTTTTATCCTATGCTTTATTAAATTGTATTTATGTTGTTTTAACCCATGCTTTAATAAATTGTATTTATGTTGTTTTATCCTATACTTTATTAAATTGTATTTATGTTGTATTAACCTATGCTTTATTAAATTGTATTTATGTTGTTTTAACCCATGCTTTATTAAATTGTATTTATGTTGTTTTATCCTATGCTTTATTAAATTGTATTTATGTTGTTTTATCCTATGCTTTATTAAATTGTATATATGTTGCTTTATCCTATGCTTTATTAAATTGTGTTTATGTTGTTTTAACCCATGCTTTATTAAATTGTATTTATGTTGTTTTATCCTATGTTTTATTAAATTGCATCTATGTTATTTTATCCTATGCTTTATTAAATTGTACTTATGTTGTTTTATCCTATGCTTTATAAAATTATATTTATGTGGTTTTATCCTATGCTTTATTAAATTGTATTCATGTTGTTTTATCCTATGCTTTATTAAATTGTATTCATGTTGTTTTATCTTATGCTTTATTAAATTGTATTTATGTAGTTTTATCCTATGCTTTATTAAATTGTATTTATGTGGTTTTATCCTATGCTTTATTAAATTGTATTTATGTTGTTTTATCCTATGCTTTATTAAATTGTATTTATGTTGTTTTAACGTATGTTTTATTAAATTGTATTTATGTTGTTTTAACCCATGCTTTATTAAATTGTATTTATGTTGTTTTATCCTATGCTTTATTAAATTGTATTTATGTTGTTTTATCCTATACTTTATTAAATTGTATATATGTTGCTTTATCCTATGCTTTATTAAATTGTATTTATGTTGTTTTAACCCATGCTTTAATTGTATTTATGTTGTTTTATCCTATGCTTTATTAAATTGTATTTATGTTGTTTTAACCTATGCTTTATTAAATTGTATTTATGTTGTTTTAACCCATGCTTTATTAAATTGTATTTATGTTGTTTTATCCTATGCTTTATTAAATTGTATTTATGTTGTTTTATCCTATGCTTTATTAAATTGTATTTATGTTGTTTTAATCTATGCTTTATTAAAATGTATTTATGTTGTTTTATCCTATACTTTATTAAATTGTATTTAGGTTGTTTTATCCTATGCTTTATTAAATTGTATTTATGTTGTTTTATCCTATGCTTTATTAAATTGTATTTATGTTGTTTTATCCTATGCTTTATTAAATTGTATTTATGTTGTTTTAACCTATGCTTTATTAAATTGTATTTATGTTGTTTTATCCTATACTTTATTAAATTGTATTTATGTTGTTTTATCCTATGCTTTATTAAATTGTATTTATGTTGTTTTATCCTATGCTTTATTAAATTGTATTTATGTTGTTTTATCCTATACTTTATTAAATTGTATTTATGTTGTTTTATCCTATGCTTTATTAATTTGTATTTATGTTGTTTTAACCTATGCTTTATTAAATTGTATTTATGTTGTTTTATCCTATACTTTATTAAATTGTATTTACGTTGTTTTATCCTGTGCTTTATTAAATTGTATTTATGTTGTTTTATCCTATGCTTTATTAAATTGTATTTATGTTGTTTTATCCTATGCTTTATTAAATTGTATTTATGTTGTTTTGTCCTATGCTTTATTAAATTGTATTTATGTTTTTTTAACCCATGCTTCATTAAATTGTATTTATGTTGTTTTATCCTATGGTTCATTAAATTGTATTTATTTTGTTTTGTCCTACGCTTTATTAAATTGTATTTATGTTGTTTTATCCTATGCTTTATTAAATTGCATTTATGTTGTTTTATCCTATGCTTTATTAAATTGTATTTATGTTGTTTTATCCTATGCTTTATTAAATTGTATTTATGTTGTTTTGTCCTATGCTTTATTAAATTGTATTTATGTTGTTTTTACCCATGCTTCATTAAATTGTATTTATGTTGTTTTATCCTATGGTTCATTAAATTGTATTTATTTTGTTTTGTCCTATGCTTTATTAAATTGTATTTATGTTGTTTTATCCTATGCTTTATTAAATTGTATTTATGTTGTTTTAACCTATGTTTTATTAAATTGTATTTATGTTGATTTATCCTATGCTTTATTAAATTGTATTTATGTTGTTTTATCCTATGCTTTATTAAATTGTATTTATGTTGTTTTAACGTATGTTTTATTAAATTGTATTTATGTTGTTTTATCCTATGCTTTATTAAATTGTATTTATGTTGTTTTAACCCATGCTTTAATAAATTGTATTTATGTTGTTTTATCCTATGCTTTATTAAATTGTGTTTATGTTGTTTTAACCCATGCTTTATTAAATTGTATTTATGTTGTTTTATCCTATGTTTTATTAAATTGCATCTATGTTATTTTATCCTATGCTTTATTAAATTGTATTTATGTTGTTTTATCCTATGCTTTATAAAATTATATTTATGTGGTTTTATCCTATGCTTTATTAAATTGTATTCATGTTGTTTTATCCTATGCTTTATTAAATTGTATTCATGTTGTTTTATCTTATGCTTTATTAAATTGTATTTATGTAGTTTTATCCTATGCTTTATTAAATTGTATTTATGTGGTTTTATCCTATGCTTTATTAAATTGTATTTATGTTGTTTGAAGGTATGTTTTATTAAATTGTATTTATGTTGTTTTATCCTATGCTTTATTAAATTGTATTTATGTTGTTTTAACCCATGCTTTAATAAATTGTATTTATGTTGTTTTATCCTATGCTTTATTAAATTGTATTTATGTTGTTTTAACCTATGCTTTATTAAATTGTATTTATGTTGTTTTAACCCATGCTTTATTAAATTGTATTTATGTTGTTTTATCCTATGCTTTATTAAATTGTATTTATGTTGTTTTATCCTATGCTTTATTAAATTGTATTTATGTTGTTTTAACCTATGCTTTATTAAATTGTATTTATGCTGTTTTATCCTATGCTTTATTAAATTGTATTTATGTTGTTTTAACCTATGTTTTATTAAATTGTATTTATGTTGTTTTATCCTATGCTTTATTAAATTGTATTTATGTTGTTTTAACCCATGCTTTAATAAATTGTATTTATGTTGTTTTATCCTATACTTTATTAAATTGTATTTATGTTGTTTTAACCTATGCTTTATTAAATTGTATTTATGTTGTTTTAACCCATGCTTTATTAAATTGTATTTATGTTGTTTTATCCTATGCTTTATTAAATTGTATTTATGTTGTTTTATCCTATGCTTTATTAAATTGTATATATGTTGCTTTATCCTATGCTTTATTAAATTGTGTTTATGTTGTTTTAACCCATGCTTTATTAAATTGTATTTATGTTATTTTATCCTATGTTTTATTAAATTGCATCTATGTTATTTTATCCTATGCTTTATTAAATTGTATTTATGTTGTTTTATCCTATGCTTTATAAAATTATATTTATGTGGTTTTATCCTATGCTTTATTAAATTGTATTCATGTTGTTTTATCCTATGCTTTATTAAATTGTATTCATGTTGTTTTATCTTATGCTTTATTAAATTGTATTTATGTAGTTTTATCCTATGCTTTATTAAATTGTATTTATGTGGTTTTATCCTATGCTTTATTAAATTGTATTTATGTTGTTTTATCCTATGCTTTATTAAATTGTATTCATGTTGTTTTATCCTATGCTTTATTAAATTGTATTTATGTTGTTTTAACGTATGTTTTATTAAATTGTATTTATGTTGTTTTAACCCATGCTTTATTAAATTGTATTTATGTTGTTTTATCCTATGCTTTATTAAATTGTATTTATGTTGTTTTATCCTATGCTTTATTAAATTGTATATATGTTGCTTTATCCTATGCTTTATTAAATTGTATTTATGTTGTTTTAACCCATGCTTTAATTGTATTTATGTTGTTTTATCCTATGCTTTATTAAATTGTATTTATGTTGTTTTAACCTATGCTTTATTAAATTGTATTTATGTTGTTTTAACCCATGCTTTATTAAATTGTATTTATGTTGTTTTATCCTATGCTTTATTAAATTGTATTTATGTTGTTTTATCCTATGCTTTATTAAATTGTATTTATGTTGTTTTAATCTATGCTTTATTAAATTGTATTTATGTTGTTTTATCCTATACTTTATTAAATTGTATTTAGGTTGTTTTATCCTATGCTTTATTAAATTGTATTTATGTTGTTTTATCCTATGCTTTATTAAATTGTATTTATGTTGTTTTATCCTATGCTTTATTAAATTGTATTTATGTTGTTTTAACCTATGCTTTATTAAATTGTATTTATGTTGTTTTATCCTATACTTTATTAAATTGTATTTATGTTGTTTTATCCTATGCTTTATTAAATTGTATTTATGTTGTTTTATCCTATGCTTTATTAAATTGTATTTATGTTGTTTTATCCTATACTTTATTAAATTGTATTTATGTTGTTTTATCCTATGCTTTATTAAATTGTATTTATGTTGTTTTAACCTATGCTTTATTAAATTGTATTTATGTTGTTTTATCCTATACTTTATTAAATTGTATTTACGTTGTTTTATCCTATGCTTTACTAAATTGTATTTATGTTGTTTTATCCTATGCTTTATTAAATTGTATTTATGTTGTTTTATCCTATGCTTTATTAAATTGTATTTATGTTGTTTTGTCCTATGCTTTATTAAATTGTATTTATGTTGTTTTAACCCATGCTTCATTAAATTGTATTTATGTTGTTTTATCCTATGGTTCATTAAATTGTATTTATTTTGTTTTGTCCTATGCTTTATTAAATTGTATTTATGTTGTTTTATCCTATGCTTTATTAAATTGTATTTATGTTGTTTTATCCTATGCTTTATTAAATTGTATTTATGTTGTTTTGTCCTATGCTTTATTAAATTGTATTTATGTTGTTTTTACCCATGCTTCATTAAATTGTATTTATGTTGTTTTATCCTATGGTTCATTAAATTGTATTTATTTTGTTTTGTCCTATGCTTTATTAAATTGTATTTATGTTGTTTTATCCTATGCTTTATTAAATTGTATTTATGTTGTTTTAACCTATGTTTTATTAAATTGTATTTATGTTGATTTATCCTATGCTTTATTAAATTGTATTTATGTTGTTTTATCCTATGCTTTATTAAATTGTATTTATGTTGTTTTAACCCATGCTTTAATAAATTGTATTTATGTTGTTTTATCCTATGCTTTATTAAATTGTGTTTATGTTGTTTTAACCCATGCTTTATTAAATTGTATTTATGTTGTTTTATCCTATGTTTTATTAAATTGCATCTATGTTATTTTATCCTATGCTTTATTAAATTGTATTTATGTTGTTTTATCCTATGCTTTATAAAATTATATTTATGTGGTTTTATCCTATGCTTTATTAAATTGTATTCATGTTGTTTTATCCTATGCTTTATTAAATTGTATTCATGTTGTTTTATCTTATGCTTTATTAAATTGTATTTATGTAGTTTTATCCTATGCTTTATTAAATTGTATTTATGTGGTTTTATCCTATGCTTTATTAAATTGTATTTATGTTGTTTTATCCTATGCTTTATTAAATTGTATTCATGTTGTTTTATCCTATGCTTTATTAAATTGTATTTATGTTGTTTTAACGTATGTTTTATTAAATTGTATTTATGTTGTTTTAACCCATGCTTTATTAAATTGTATTTATGTTGTTTTATCCTATGCTTTATTAAATTGTATTTATGTTGTTTTATCCTATGCTTTATTAAATTGTATATATGTTGCTTTATCCTATGCTTTATTAAATTGTATTTATATTGTTTTAACCCATGCTTTAATTGTATTTATGTTGTTTTATCCTATGCTTTATTAAATTGTATTTATGTTGTTTTAACCTATTCTTTATTAAATTGTATTTATGTTGTTTTAACCCATGCTTTATTAAATTGTATTTATGTTGTTTTATCCTATGCTTTATTAAATTGTATTTATGTTGTTTTATCCTATGCTTTATTAAATTGTATTTATGTTGTTTTAATCTATGCTTTATTAAATTGTATTTATGTTGTTTTATCCTATACTTTATTAAATTGTATTTAGGTTGTTTTATCCTATGCTTTATTAAATTGTATTTATGTTGTTTTATCCTATGCTTTATTAAATTGTATTTATGTTGTTTTATCCTATGCTTTATTAAATTGTATTTATGTTGTTTTAACCTATGCTTTATTAAATTGTATTTATGTTGTTTTATCCTATGCTTTATTAAATTGTGTTTATGTTGTTTTAACCCATGCTTTATTAAATTGTATTTATGTTGTTTTATCCTATGTTTTATTAAATTGCATCTATGTTATTTTATCCTATGCTTTATTAAATTGTATTTATGTTGTTTTATCCTATGCTTTATAAAATTATATTTATGTGGTTTTATCCTATGCTTTATTAAATTGTATTCATGTTGTTTTATCCTATGCTTTATTAAATTGTATTCATGTTGTTTTATCTTATGCTTTATTAAATTGTATTTATGTAGTTTTATCCTATGCTTTATTAAATTGTATTTATGTGGTTTTATCCTATGCTTTATTAAATTGTATTTATGTTGTTTTATCCTATGCTTTATTAAATTGTATTCATGTTGTTTTATCCTATGCTTTATTAAATTGTATTTATGTTGTTTTAACGTATGTTTTATTAAATTGTATTTATGTTGTTTTAACCCATGCTTTATTAAATTGTATTTATGTTGTTTTATCCTATGCTTTATTAAATTGTATTTATGTTGTTTTATCCTATGCTTTATTAAAATGTATATATGTTGCTTTATCCTATGCTTTATTAAATTGTATTTATATTGTTTTAACCCATGCTTTAATTGTATTTATGTTGTTTTATCCTATGCTTTATTAAATTGTATTTATGTTGTTTTAACCTATTCTTTATTAAATTGTATTTATGTTGTTTTAACCCATGCTTTATTAAATTGTATTTATGTTGTTTTATCCTATGCTTTATTAAATTGTATTTATGTTGTTTTATCCTATGCTTTATTAAATTGTATTTATGTTGTTTTAATCTATGCTTTATTAAATTGTATTTATGTTGTTTTATCCTATACTTTATTAAATTGTATTTAGGTTGTTTTATCCTATGCTTTATTAAATTGTATTTATGTTGTTTTATCCTATGCTTTATTAAATTGTATTTATGTTGTTTTATCCTATGCTTTATTAAATTGTATTTATGTTGTTTTAACCTATGCTTTATTAAATTGTATTTATGTTGTTTTATCCTATGCTTTATTAAATTGTATTTATGTTGTTTTAACCTATGCTTTATTAAATTGTATTTATGTTGTTTTATCCTATACTTTATTAAATTGTATTTACGTTGTTTTATCCTATGCTTTACTAAATTGTATTTATGTTGTTTTATCCTATGCTTTATTAAATTGTATTTATGTTGTTTTATCCTATGCTTTATTAAATTGTATTTATGTTGTTTTGTCCTATGCTTTATTAAATTGTATTTATGTTGTTTTAACCCATGCTTCATTAAATTGTATTTATGTTATTTTATCCTATGGTTCATTAAATTGTATTTATTTTGTTTTGTCCTATGCTTTATTAAATTGTATTTATGTTGTTTTATCCTATGCTTTATTAAATTGTATTTATGTTGTTTTATCCTATGCTTTATTAAATTGTATTTATGTTGTTTTGTCCTATGCTTTATTAAATTGTATTTATGTTGTTTTTACCCATGCTTCATTAAATTGTATTTATGTTGTTTTATCCTATGGTTCATTAAATTGTATTTATTTTGTTTTGTCCTATGCTTTATTAAATTGTATTTATGTTGTTTTATCCTATGCTTTATTAAATTGTATTTATGTTGTTTTAACCTATGTTTTATTAAATTGTATTTATGTTGATTTATCCTATGCTTTATTAAATTGTATTTATGTTGTTTTATCCTATGCTTTATTAAATTGTATTTATGTTGTTTTAACCCATGCTTTAATAAATTGTATTTATGTTGTTTTATCCTATGCTTTATTAAATTGTGTTTATGTTGTTTTAACCCATGCTTTATTAAATTGTATTTATGTTGTTTTATCCTATGTTTTATTAAATTGCATCTATGTTATTTTATCCTATGCTTTATTAAATTGTATTTATGTTGTTTTATCCTATGCTTTATAAAATTATATTTATGTGGTTTTATCCTATGCTTTATTAAATTGTATTCATGTTGTTTTATCCTATGCTTTATTAAATTGTATTCATGTTGTTTTATCTTATGCTTTATTAAATTGTATTTATGTAGTTTTATCCTATGCTTTATTAAATTGTATTTATGTGGTTTTATCCTATGCTTTATTAAATTGTATTTATGTTGTTTTATCCTATGCTTTATTAAATTGTATTCATGTTGTTTTATCCTATGCTTTATTAAATTGTATTTATGTTGTTTTAACGTATGTTTTATTAAATTGTATTTATGTTGTTTTAACCCATGCTTTATTAAATTGTATTTATGTTGTTTTATCCTATGCTTTATTAAATTGTATTTATGTTGTTTTATCCTATGCTTTATTAAATTGTATATATGTTGCTTTATCCTATGCTTTATTAAATTGTATTTATGTTGTTTTAACCCATGCTTTAATTGTATTTATGTTGTTTTATCCTATGCTTTATTAAATTGTATTTATGTTGTTTTAACCTATTCTTTATTAAATTGTATTTATGTTGTTTTAACCCATGCTTTATTAAATTGTATTTATGTTGTTTTATCCTATGCTTTATTAAATTATATTTATGTTGTTTTATCCTATGCTTTATTAAATTGTATTTATGTTGTTTTAATCTATGCTTTATTAAATTGTATTTATGTTGTTTTATCCTATACTTTATTAAATTGTATTTAGGTTGTTTTATCCTATGCTTTATTAAATTGTATTTATGTTGTTTTATCCTATGCTTTATTAAATTGTATTTATGTTGTTTTATCCTATGCTTTATTAAATTGTATTTATGTTGTTTTAACCTATGCTTTATTAAATTGTATTTATGTTGTTTTATCCTATACTTTATTAAATTGTATTTATGTTGTTTTATCCTATGCTTTATTAAATTGTATTTATGTTGTTTTATCCTATGCTTTATTAAATTGTATTTATGTTGTTTTATCCTATACTTTATTAAATTGTATTTATGTTGTTTTATCCTATGCTTTATTAAAATGTATTTATGTTGTTTTAACCTATGCTTTATTAAATTGTATTTATGTTGTTTTATCCTATGGTTCATTAAATTGTATTTATTTTGTTTTGTCCTATGCTTTATTAAATTGTATTTATGTTGTTTTATCCTATGCTTTATTAAATTGTATTTATGTTGTTTTAACCTATGTTTTATTAAATTGTATTTATGTTGATTTATCCTATGCTTTATTAAATTGTATTTATGTTGTTTTATCCTATGCTTTATTAAATTGTATTTATGTTGTTTTAACGTATGTTTTATTAAATTGTATTTATGTTGTTTTATCCTATGCTTTATTAAATTGTATTTATGTTGTTTTATCCTATGCTTTATTAAATTGTATTTATGTTGTTTTAACCTATGCTTTATTAAATTGTTTTTATGTTGTTTTAACCTATGCTTTATTAAATTGTATTTATGTTGTTTTATCCTATGCTTTATTAAATTGTATTTATGTTGTTTTAACCTATGCTTTATTAAATTGTATTTATGTTGTTTTATCCTATGCTTTATTAAATTGTATTTATGTTGTTTTATCCTATACTTTATTAAATTGTATTTATGTTGTTTTATCCTATGCTTTATTAAATTGTATTTATGTTGTTTTAACCTATGCTTTATTAAATTGTATTTATGTTGTTTTATCCTATACTTTATTAAATTGTATTTACGTTGTTTTATCCTATGCTTTATTAAATTGTATTTATGTTGTTTTATCCTATGCTTTATTAAATTGTATTTATGTTGTTTTATCCTATGCTTTATTAAATTGTATTTATGTTGTTTTGTCCTATGCTTTATTAAATTGTATTTATGTTGTTTTAACCCATGCTTCATTAAATTGTATTTATGTTGTTTTATCCTATGGTTCATTAAATTGTATTTATTTTGTTTTGTCCTATGCTTTATTAAATTGTATTTATGTTGTTTTATCCTATGCTTTATTAAATTGTATTTATGTTGTTTTAACCTATGTTTTATTAAATTGTATTTATGTTGATTTATCCTATGCTTTATTAAATTGTATTTATGTTGTTTTATCCTATGCTTTATTAAATTGTATTTATGTTGTTTTAACGTATGTTTTATTAAATTGTATTTATGTTGTTTTATCCTATGCTTTATTAAATTGTATTTATGTTGTTTTAACCCATGCTTTAATAAATTGTATTTATGTTGTTTTATCCTATGCTTTATTAAATTGTATTTATGTTGTTTTAACCTATGCTTTATTAAGTTGTATTTATGTTGTTTTATCCTATGCTTTATAAAATTATATTTATGTGGTTTTATCCTATGCTTTATTAAATTGTATTCATGTTGTTTTATCCTATGCTTTATTAAATTGTATTCATGTTGTTTTATCTTATGCTTTATTAAATTGTATTTATGTAGTTTTATCCTATGCTTTATTAAATTGTATTTATGTGGTTTTTTCCTATGCTTTATTAAATTGTATTTATGTGGTTTTATCCTATGCTTTATTAAATTGTATTCATGTTGTTTTATCTTATGCTTTATTAAATTGTATTTATGTTGTTTTAACGTATGTTTTATTAAATTGTATTTATGTTGTTTTAACCCATGCTTTATTAAATTGTATTTATGTTGTTTTATCCTATGCTTTATTAAATTGTATTTATGTTGTTTTATCCTATGCTTTATTAAATTGTATATATGTTGCTTTATCCTATGCTTTATTAAATTGTATTTATGTTGTTTTAACCCATGCTTTAATATTATTTATGTTGTTTTATCCTATGCTTTATTAAATTGTATTTATGTTGTTTTAACCTATGCTTTATTAAATTGTATTTATGTTGTTTTAACCCATGCTTTATTAAATTGTATTTATGTTGTTTTATCCTATGCTTTATTAAATTGTATTTATGTTGTTTTATCCTATGCTTTATTAAATTGTATTTATGTTGTTTTAATCTATGCTTTATTAAATTGTATTTATGTTGTTTTATCCTATACTTTATTAAATTGTATTTAGGTTGTTTTATCCTATTCTTTATTAAATTGTATTTATGTTGTTTTATCCTATGCTTTATTAAATTGTATTTATGTTGTTTTATCCTATGCTTTATTAAATTGTATTTATGTTGTTTTAACCTATGCTTTATTAAATTGTATTTATGTTGTTTTATCCTATGCTTTATTAAATTGTATTTATGTTGTTTTATCCTATGCTTTATTAAATTGTATTTATGTTGTTTTATCCTATGCTTTATTAAATTGTATTTATGTTGTTTTATCCTATACTTTATTAAATTGTATTTATGTTGTTTTATCCTATGCTTTATTAAATTGTATTTATGTTGTTTTAACCTATGCTTTATTAAATTGTATTTATGTTGTTTTATCCTATGGTTCATTAAATTGTATTTATTTTGTTTTGTCCTATGCTTTATTAAATTGTATTTATGTTGTTTTATCCTATGCTTTATTAAATTGTATTTATGTTGTTTTAACCTATGTTTTATTAAATTGTATTTATGTTGATTTATCCTATGCTTTATTAAATTGTATTTATGTTGTTTTATCCTATGCTTTATTAAATTGTATTTATGTTGTTTTAACGTATGTTTTATTAAATTGTATTTATGTTGTTTTATCCTATGCTTTATTAAATTGTATTTATGTTGTTTTAACCCATGCTTTAATAAATTGTATTTATGTTGTTTTATCCTATGCTTTATTAAATTGTATTTATGTTGTTTTAACCTATGCTTTATTAAATTGTATTTATGTTGTTTTAACCCATGCTTTATTAAATTGTATTTATGTTGTTTTATCCTATGCTTTATTAAATTGTATTTATGTTGTTTTATCCTATGCTTTATTAAATTGTATTTATGTTGTTTTAACCTATGCTTTATTAAATTGTATTTATGTTGTTTTAAGCTATGCTTTATTAAATTGTATTTATGTTGTTTTATCCTATGCTTTATTAAATTGTATTTATGTTGTTTTAACGTATGCTTTATTAAATTGTATTTATGTTGTTTTATCCTATGCTTTATTAAATTGTATTTATGTTGTTTTAACCTATGCTTTATTAAATTGTATTTATGTTGTTTTATCCTATACTTTATTAAATTGTATTTACGTTGTTTTATCCTATGCTTTATTAAATTGTATTTATGTTGTTTTATCCTATGCTTTATTAAATTGTATTTATGTTGTTTTATCCTATGCTTTATTAAATTGTATTTATGTTGTTTTGTCCTATGCTTTATTAAATTGTATTTATGTTGTTTTAACCCATGCTTCATTAAATTGTATTTATGTTGTTTTATCCTATGGTTCATTAAATTGTATTTATTTTGTTTTGTCCTATGCTTTATTAAATTGTATTTATGTTGTTTTATCCTATGTTTTATTAAATTGTATTTATGTTGATTTATCCTATGCTTTATTAAATTGTATTTATGTTGTTTTATCCTATGCTTTATTAAATTGTATTTATGTTGTTTTAACGTATGTTTTATTAAATTGTATTTATGTTGTTTTATCCTATGCTTTATTAAATTGTATTTATGTTGTTTTAACCCATGCTTTAATAAATTGTATTTATGTTGTTTTATCCTATGCTTTATTAAATTGTATTTATGTTGTTTTAAAATATGCTTTATTAAATTGTATTTATGTTGTTTTAACCCATGCTTTATTAAATTGTATTTATGTTGTTTTATCCTATGCTTTATTAAATTGTATTTATGTTGTTTTATCCTATGCTTTATTAAATTGTATTTATGTTGTTTTAACCTATGCTTTATTAAATTGTATTTATGTTATTTTAACCTATGCTTTATTAAATTGTATTTATGTTGTTTTATCCTATGCTTTATTAAATTGTATTTATGTTGTTTTGTCCTATGCTTTATTAAATTGTATTTATGTTGTTTTATCCTATGCTTTATTAAATTGTATTTATGTTGTTTTAACCTATGTTTTATTAAATTGTATTTATGTTGATTTATCCTATGCTTTATTAAATTGTATTTATGTTGTTTTATCCTATGCTTTATTAAATTGTATTTATGTTGTTTTAACGTATGTTTTATTAAATTGTATTTATGTTGTTTTATCCTATGCTTTATTAAATTGTATTTATGTTGTTTTAACCCATGCTTTAATAAATTGTATTTATGTTGTTTTATCCTATGCTTTATTAAATTGTATTTATGTTGTTTTAACCTATGCTTTATTAAGTTGTATTTATGTTGTTTTATCCTATGCTTTATAAAATTATATTTATGTGGTTTTATCCTATGCTTTATTAAATTGTATTCATGTTGTTTTATCCTATGCTTTATTAAATTGTATTCATGTTGTTTTATCTTATGCTTTATTAAATTGTATTTATGTAGTTTTATCCTATGCTTTATTAAATTGTATTTATGTGGTTTTTTCCTATGCTTTATTAAATTGTATTTATGTGGTTTTATCCTATGCTTTATTAAATTGTATTCATGTTGTTTTATCTTATGCTTTATTAAATTGTATTTATGTTGTTTTAACGTATGTTTTATTAAATTGTATTTATGTTGTTTTAACCCATGCTTTATTAAATTGTATTTATGTTGTTTTATCCTATGCTTTATTAAATTGTATTTATGTTGTTTTATCCTATGCTTTATTAAATTGTATATATGTTGCTTTATCCTATGCTTTATTAAATTGTATTTATGTTGTTTTAACCCATGCTTTAATATTATTTATGTTGTTTTATCCTATGCTTTATTAAATTGTATTTATGTTGTTTTAACCTATGCTTTATTAAATTGTATTTATGTTGTTTTAACCCATGCTTTATTAAATTGTATTTATGTTGTTTTATCCTATGCTTTATTAAATTGTATTTATGTTGTTTTATCCTATGCTTTATTAAATTGTATTTATGTTGTTTTAATCTATGCTTTATTAAATTGTATTTATGTTGTTTTATCCTATACTTTATTAAATTGTATTTAGGTTGTTTTATCCTATTCTTTATTAAATTGTATTTATGTTGTTTTATCCTATGCTTTATTAAATTGTATTTATGTTGTTTTATCCTATGCTTTATTAAATTGTATTTATGTTGTTTTAACCTATGCTTTATTAAATTGTATTTATGTTGTTTTATCCTATGCTTTATTAAATTGTATTTATGTTGTTTTATCCTATGCTTTATTAAATTGTATTTATGTTGTTTTATCCTATGCTTTATTAAATTGTATTTATGTTGTTTTATCCTATACTTTATTAAATTGTATTTATGTTGTTTTATCCTATGCTTTATTAAATTGTATTTATGTTGTTTTAACCTATGCTTTATTAAATTGTATTTATGTTGTTTTATCCTATGGTTCATTAAATTGTATTTATTTTGTTTTGTCCTATGCTTTATTAAATTGTATTTATGTTGTTTTATCCTATGCTTTATTAAATTGTATTTATGTTGTTTTAACCTATGTTTTATTAAATTGTATTTATGTTGATTTATCCTATGCTTTATTAAATTGTATTTATGTTGTTTTATCCTATGCTTTATTAAATTGTATTTATGTTGTTTTAACGTATGTTTTATTAAATTGTATTTATGTTGTTTTATCCTATGCTTTATTAAATTGTATTTATGTTGTTTTAACCCATGCTTTAATAAATTGTATTTATGTTGTTTTATCCTATGCTTTATTAAATTGTATTTATGTTGTTTTAACCTATGCTTTATTAAATTGTATTTATGTTGTTTTAACCCATGCTTTATTAAATTGTATTTATGTTGTTTTATCCTATGCTTTATTAAATTGTATTTATGTTGTTTTATCCTATGCTTTATTAAATTGTATTTATGTTGTTTTAACCTATGCTTTATTAAATTGTATTTATGTTGTTTTAAGCTATGCTTTATTAAATTGTATTTATGTTGTTTTATCCTATGCTTTATTAAATTGTATTTATGTTGTTTTAACGTATGCTTTATTAAATTGTATTTATGTTGTTTTATCCTATGCTTTATTAAATTGTATTTATGTTGTTTTAACCTATGCTTTATTAAATTGTATTTATGTTGTTTTATCCTATACTTTATTAAATTGTATTTACGTTGTTTTATCCTATGCTTTATTAAATTGTATTTATGTTGTTTTATCCTATGCTTTATTAAATTGTATTTATGTTGTTTTATCCTATGCTTTATTAAATTGTATTTATGTTGTTTTGTCCTATGCTTTATTAAATTGTATTTATGTTGTTTTAACCCATGCTTCATTAAATTGTATTTATGTTGTTTTATCCTATGGTTCATTAAATTGTATTTATTTTGTTTTGTCCTATGCTTTATTAAATTGTATTTATGTTGTTTTATCCTATGTTTTATTAAATTGTATTTATGTTGATTTATCCTATGCTTTATTAAATTGTATTTATGTTGTTTTATCCTATGCTTTATTAAATTGTATTTATGTTGTTTTAACGTATGTTTTATTAAATTGTATTTATGTTGTTTTATCCTATGCTTTATTAAATTGTATTTATGTTGTTTTAACCCATGCTTTAATAAATTGTATTTATGTTGTTTTATCCTATGCTTTATTAAATTGTATTTATGTTGTTTTAAAATATGCTTTATTAAATTGTATTTATGTTGTTTTAACCCATGCTTTATTAAATTGTATTTATGTTGTTTTATCCTATGCTTTATTAAATTGTATTTATGTTGTTTTATCCTATGCTTTATTAAATTGTATTTATGTTGTTTTAACCTATGCTTTATTAAATTGTATTTATGTTATTTTAACCTATGCTTTATTAAATTGTATTTATGTTGTTTTATCCTATGCTTTATTAAATTGTATTTATGTTGTTTTAACCTATGCTTTATTAAATTGTATTTATGTTGTTTTATCCTATGCTTTATTAAATTGTATTTATGTTGTTTTAACCTATGTTTTATTAAATTGTATTTATGTTGTTTTGTCCTATGCTTTATTAAATTGTATTTATGTTGTTTTAACCCATGCTTCATTAAATTGTATTTATGTTGTTTTATCCTATGTTTCATTAAATTGTATATATGTTGTTTTATCCTATGCTTTATTAAATTGTATTTATGTTGATTTATCCTATGCTTTATTAAATTGTATTTATGTTGTTTTATCCTATGCTTTATTAAATTGTATTTATGTTGTTTTATCCTATGCTTTATTAAATAGTATATATGTTGTTTTATCCTATGCTTTATTAAATTGTGTTTATGTTGTTTTAACCCATGCTTTATTAAATTGTATTTATGTTGTTTTATCCTATGCTTTATTAAATTGTATTTATGTTGTTTTAACCCATGCTTTATTAAATTGTATTTATGTTGTTTTATCCTATGCTTTATTAAATTGTATTTATGTTGTTTTATCCTATGCTTTATTAAATAGTATATATGTTGTTTTATCCTATGCTTTATTAAATTGTGTTTATGTTGTTTTAACCCATGCTTTATTAAATTGTATTTATGTTGTTTTATCCTATGCTTTATTAAATTGCATCTATGTTATTTTATCCTATGCTTTATTAAATTGTATTTATGTTGTTTTATCCTATGCTTTATAAAATTATATTTATGTGGTTTTATCCTATGCTTTATTAAATTGTATTCATGTTGTTTTATCTTATGCTTTATTAAATTGAATTTATGTTGTTTTATCTTATGCTTTATTAAATTGTATTTATGTTGTTTTATCCTATGCTTTATTAAATTGTATTTATGTGGTTTTATCCTATGCTTTATTAAATTGAATTTATGTTGTTTTCTCCTATGCTTTATTAAATTGTATTTATGTGGTTTTATCCTATGCTTTATTAAATTGTATATATGTTGTTTTATCCTATGATTTATTAAATTGTATTTATGTTGTTTTATCCTATGCTTTATTAAATTGTATTTATGTTGCTTTAACCTATGCTTTATTAATTTGTATTTATGTTGCTTTAACCTATGCTTTATTAAATTGTATTTATGATGTTTTATCCTATCCTTTATTAAATTGTATTTATGTTGTTTTGTCCTATGCTTTATTAAATTGTATTTATGTTGTTTTAACCTATGATTTATTAAATTGTGTTTATGTTGTTTTATCCTATGCTTTATTAAATTGTATTTATGTTGTTTTATCCTATGCTTTATTAAATTGTATTTATGTTGTTTTATCCTATGCTTTATTAAATTGCATTTATGTTGTTTTATCCTATGCTTTATTAAATTGTATTTATGTTGTTTTAACCTATGCTTTATTACATCGTGTTTATGTTGTTTTATCCTATGCTTTATTAAATTGTGTTTATGTTGCTTTAACCTATGCTTTATTAAATTATATTTATGTTGTTTTATCCTATGCTTTATTAAATGGTATTTAAGTTGTTTTATCCTATGCTTTATTAAATTGTATTCATGTTGTTTTAACCTATGCTTTATTAAACTGTATTTATGTTGTTTTATCCTATGCTTTATTAAATTGTATTTATGTTGTTTTATCCTATGCTTTATTAAACTGCATTTATGTTGTTTTATCCTATGCTTTATTAAATTGTATTTATGTTGTTTTATCCTATGCTTTATTAAATTGTATTTATGTTGTTTTATCCTATGCTATATTAAATTGTATTTATGTTGTTTTATCCTATGCTTTATTAAATTGTAATTATGTTGTTTTATCCTATGCTTCATTACATCGTGTTTATGTTGTTTTATCCTATGCTTTATTAAATTGTATTTATGTTGCTTTAACCTATGCTTTATTAAATTGTATTTATGTTGTTTTATCCTATGCTTTATTAAATTGTATTTATGTTGTTTTATCCTATGCTTTATTAAATTGTATTTATGTTGTTTTATCCTATGCTTAATTAAATTGTATTTATGTTGTTTTATCCTATGCTTTAATAAATTTTATTGATGTTGTTTTATCCCATGCTTTATTAAATTGTATTAATGTTGTTTTAACCTATGATTTATTAAATTGTATTTATGTTGTTTTATCCTATGCTTTATTAAATTGTATTTATGTTGTTTTATCCTATGCTTTATTAAATTGTATTTATGTTGTTTTATCCTATGCTTTATTAAATTGTATTTATGTTGTTTTAACCCATGCTTTATTTAATTGTATTTATGTTGTTTTATCCTATGCTTTATTAAATTGTATTTATGTTGTTTTAACCTATGCTTTATTAAATTGTATTTATGTTGTTTTAACCCATGCTTTATTAAATTGTATTTATGTTGTTTTATCCTATGCTTTATTAAATTGTATTTATGTTGTTTTATCCTATGCTTTATTAAATTGTATATATGTTGTTTTATCCTATGCTTTATTAAATTGTGTTTATGTTGTTTTAACCCATGCTTTATTAAATTGTATTTATGTTGTTTTATCCTATGCTTTATTAAATTGCATCTATGTTATTTTATCCTATGCTTTATTAAATTGTATTTATGTTGTTTTATCCTATGCTTTATAAAATTATATTTATGTGGTTTTATCCTATGCTTTATTAAATTGTATTCATGTTGTTTTATCTTATGCTTTATTAAATTGAATTTATGTTGTTTTATCTTATGCTTTATTAAATTGTATTTATGTTGTTTTATCCTATGCTTTATTAAATTGTATTTATGTGGTTTTATCCTATGCTTTATTAAATTGAATTTATGTTGTTTTCTCCTATGCTTTATTAAATTGTATTTATGTGGTTTTATCCTATGCTTTATTAAATTGTATTTATGTTGTTTTATCCTATGCTTTATTAAATTGTATTTATGTTGTTTTATCCTATGCTTTATTAAATTGTATTTATGTTGCTTTAACCTATGCTTTATTAAATTGTATTTATGTTGCTTTAGCCTATGCTTTATTAAATTGTATTTATGATGTTTTATCCTATCCTTTATTACATTGTATTTATGTTGTTTTGTCCTATGCTTTATTAAATTGTATTTATGTTGTTTTAACCTATGATTTATTAAATTGTGTTTATGTTGTTTTACCCTATGCTTTATTAAATTGTATTTATGTTGTTTTAACCTATGCTTTATTCAATTGTATTTATGTTGTTTTAACCTATGCTTTATTAAATTGTATTTATGTTGTTTTATCCTATGCTGTATTAAATTGTATTTATGTTGTTTTGTCCTATGCTTTATTACATCGTGTTTATGTTGTTTTATCCTATGCTTTATTAAATTGTATTTATGTTGCTTTAACCTATGCTTTATTAAATTGTATTTATGTTGTTTTATCCTATGCTTTATTAAATTGTATTTATGTTGTTTTATCCTATACTTTATTAAATTGTATTTAGGTTATTTTATCCTATGCTTTATTAAATTGTATTTATGTTGTTTTATCCTATGCTTTATTAAATTGTATTTATGTTGTTTTATCCTATACTTTATTAAATTGTATTTATGTTGTTTTATCCTATGCTTTATTAAATTGTATTTATGTTGTTTTATCCTATACTTTATTAAATTGTATTTAGGTTGTTTTATCCTATGCTTTATTAAATTGTATTTATGTTGTTTTAACCTATGCTTTATTAAATTGTATTTATGTTGTTTTATCCTATACTTTATTAAATTGTATTTATGTTGTTTTATCCTATGCTTTATTAAATTGTATTTATGTTGTTTTATCCTATGCTTTATTAAATTGTATTTATGTTGTTTTATCCTATACTTTATTAAATTGTATTTATGTTGTTTTATCCTATGCTTTATTAAATTGTATTTATGTTGTTTTAACCTATGCTTTATTAAATTGTATTTAAGTTGTTTTATCCTATACTTTATTATATTGTATTTATGTTGTTTTATCCTATGCTTTATTAAATTGTATTTATGTTGTTTCATCCTATGCTTTATTAAATTGTATTTATGTTGTTTTATCCTATGCTTTATTAAATTGTATTTATGTTGTTTTGTCCTATGCTTTATTAAATTGTATTTATGTTGTTTTAACCCATGCTTCATTAAATTGTATTTATGTTGTTTTATCCTATGGTTCATTAAATTGTATTTATTTTGTTTTGTCCTATGCTTTATTAAATTGTATTTATGTTGTTTTATCCTATGCTTTATTAAATTGTATTTATGTTGTTTTAACCTATGTTTTATTAAATTGTATTTATGTTGATTTATCCTATGCTTTATTAAATTGTATTTATGTTGTTTTATCCTATGCTTTATTGAATTGTATTTATGTTGTTTTAACGTATGTTTTATTAAATTGTATTTATGTTGTTTTATCCTATGCTTTATTAAATTGCATTTATGTTGTTTTAACCCATGCTTTAATAAATTGTATTTATGTTGTTTTATCCTATGCTTTATTAAATTGTATTTATGTTGTTTTAACCTATGCTTTATTAAATTGTATTTATGTTGTTTTAACCCATGCTTTATTAAATTGTATTTATGTTGTTTTATCCTATGCTTTATTAAATTGTATTTATGTTGTTTTATCCTATGCTTTATTAAATTGTATTTATGTTGTTTTAACCTATGCTTTATTAAATTGTATTTATGTTGTTTTATCCTATACTTTATTAAATTGTATTTAGGTTGTTTTATCCTATGCTTTATTAAATTGTATTTATGTTGTTTTAACCCATGCTTTATTAAATTGTATTTATGTTGTTTTATCCTATGCTTTATTAAATTGTATTTATGTTGTTTTATCCTATGCTTTATTAAATTGTATTTATGTTGTTTTAACCTATGCTTTATTAAATTGTATTTATGTTGTTTTATCCTATACTTTATTAAATTGTATTTAGGTTGTTTTATCCTATGCTTTATTAAATTGTATTTATGTTGTTTTAACCCATGCTTTATTAAATTGTATTTATGTTGTTTTATCCTATGCTTTATTAAATTGTATTTATGTTGTTTTATCCTATGCTTTATTAAATTGTATTTATGTTGTTTTATCCTATGCTTTATTAAATTGTATTTATGTTGTTTTATCCTATACTTTATTAAATTGTATTTATGTTGTTTTATCCTATGCTTTATTAAATTGTATTTATGTTGTTTTATCCTATGCTTTATTAAATTGTATTTATGTTGTTTTATCCTATACTTTATTAAATTGTATTTATGTTGTTTTATCCTATGCTTTATTAAATTGTATTTATGTTGTTTTATCCTATGCTTTATTAAATTGTATTTATGTTGTTTTACACTATGCTTTATTAAATTGTATTTATGTTGTTTTGTCCTATGCTTTATTAAATTATATTTATGTTGTTTTATCCTATGCTTTAATAAATGTTATTTATGTTGTTTTATCCCATGCTTTATTAAATTGTATTAATGTTGTTTTAACCTATGATTTATTAAATTGTATTTATGTTGTTTTATCCTATGCTTTATTAAATTGTATTTATGTTGTTTTATCCTATGCTTTATTAAATTGTATTTATGTTGTTTTATCCTATACTTTAATAAATTGTATTTATGTTGTTTAATCCTATGCTTTATTAAATTGTATTTATGTTGTTTTATCCTATGCTTTATTAAATTGTATTTATGTTGTTTTAACCTATGTTTTATTAAATTGTATTTATGTTGTTTTATCCTATGCTTTAATAAATTGTATTTATGTTGTTTTATCCTATGCTTTATTAAATTGTATTTATGTTGTTTTAACCTATGTTTTATTAAATTGTATTTATGTTGTTTTATCCTATGCTTTTTTAAATTGTATGTATGTTGTTTTAACCCATGCTTTATTAAATTGTATTTATGTTGTTTTATCCTATGCTTTATTAAATTGTATTTATGTTGTTTTAACCTATGCTTTATTAAATTGTATTTATGTTGTTTTAACCCATGCTTTATTAAATTGTATTTATGTTGTTTTATCCTATGCTTTATTAAATTGTATTTATGTTGTTTTATCCTATGCTTTATTAAATTGTATATATGTTGTTTTATCCTATGCTTTATTAAATTGTGTTTATGTTGTTTTAACCCATGCTTTATTAAATTGTATTTATGTTGTTTTATCCTATGCTTTATTAAATTGCATCTATGTTATTTTATCCTATGCTTTATTAAATTGTATTTATGTTGTTTTATCCTATGCTTTAAAAAATTATATTTATGTGGTTTTATCCTATGCTTTATTAAATTGTATTCATGTTGTTTTATCTTATGCATTATTAAATTGAATTTATGTTGTTTTATCTTATGCTTTATTAAATTGTATTTATGTTGTTTTATCCTATGCTTTATTAAATTGTATTTATGTGGTTTTATCCTATGCTTTATTAAATTGTATTTATGATGTTTTATCCTATCCTTTATTAAATTGTATATATGTTGTTTTGTCCTATGCTTTATTAAATTGTATTTATGTTGTTTTAACCTATGATTTATTAAATTGTGTTTATGTTGTTTTATCCTATGCTTTATTAAATTGTATTTATGTTGTTTTAACCTATGCTTTATTCAATTATATTTATGTTGTTTTAACCTATGCTTTATTAAATTGTATTTATGTTGTTTTATCCTATGCTTTACTAAATTGTATTTATGTTGTTTTATCCTATGCTTTATTAAATTGTATTTATGTTGTTTTATCCTATGCTTTATTAAATTGTATTTATGTTGTTTTAACCTATGCTTTATTAAATTGTATTTATGTTGTTTTATCCTATGCTGTATTAAATTGTATTTATGTTGTTTTGTCCTATGCTTTATTACATCGTGTTTATGTTGTTTTATCCTATGCTTTATTAAATTGTATTTATGTTGCTTTAACCTATGCTTTATTAAATTGTATTTATGTTGTTTTATCCTATGCTTTATTAAATTGTATTTATGTTGTTTTATCCTATACTTTATTAAATTGTATTTAGGTTGTTTTATCCTATGCTTTATTAAATTGTATTTATGTTGTTTTATCCTATGCTTTATTAAATTGTATTTATGTTGTTTTATCCTATACTTTATTAAATTGTATTTATGTTGTTTTATCCTATGCTTTATTAAATTGTATTTATGTTGTTTTAACCTATGCTTTATTAAATTGTATTTATGTTGTTTTATCCTATACTTTATTAAATTGTATTTATGTTGTTTTATCCTATGCTTTATTAAATTGTATTTATGTTGTTTTATCCTATACTTTATTAAATTGTATTTATGTTGTTTTATCCTATGCTTTATTAAATTGTATTTATGTTGTTTTAACCTATGCTTTATTAAATTGTATTTATGTTGTTTTATCCTATACTTTATTAAATTGTATTTATGTTGTTTTATCCTATGCTTTATTAAATTGTATTTATGTTGTTTTATCCCATGCTTTATTAAATTGTATTTATGTTGTTTTATCCTATGCTTTATTAAATTGTATTTATGTTGTTTTGTCCTATGCTTTATTAAATTGTATTTATGTTGTTTTAACCCATGCTTCATTAAATTGTATTTATGTTGTTTTATCCTATGGTTCATTAAATTGTATTTATTTTGTTTTGTCCTATGCTTTATTAAATTGTATTTATGTTGTTTTATCCTATGCTTTATTAAATTGTATTTATGTTGTTTTAAAATATGTTTTATTAAATTGTATTTATGTTGATTTATCCTATGCTTTATTAAATTGTATTTATGTTGTTTTATCCTATGCTTTATTAAATTGTATTTATGTTGTTTTATCCTATACTTTATTAAATTGTATTTAGGTTGTTTTATCCTATGCTTTATTAAATTGTATTTATGTTGTTTTATCCTATGTTTATTAAATTGTATTTATGTTGTTTTATCCTATACTTTATTAAATTGTATTTATGTTGTTTTATCCTATGCTTTATTAAATTGTATTTATGTTGTTTTAACCTATGCTTTATTAAATTGTATTTATGTTGTTTTATCCTATACTTTATTAAATTGTATTTATGTTGTTTTATCCTATGCTTTATTAAATTGTATTTATGTTGTTTTATCCTATGCTTTATTAAATTGTATTTATGTTGTTTTATCCTATACTTTATTAAATTGTATTTATGTTGTTTTAACCTATGCTTTATTAAATTGTATTTATGTTGTTTTAACCCATGCTTTATTAAATTGTATTTATGTTGTTTTATCCTATGCTTTATTAAATTGTATTTATGTTGTTTTATCCTATACTTTATTAAATTGTATTTATGTTGTTTTAACCTATGCTTTATTAAATTGTATTTATGTTGTTTTAACCCATGCTTTATTAAATTGTATTTATGTTGTTTTATCCTATGCTTTATTAAATTGTATTTATGTTGTTTTATCCTATGCTTTATTAAATTGTATATATGTTGTTTTATCCTATGCTTTATTAAATTGTGTTTATGTTGTTTTAACCCATGCTTTATTAAATTGTATTTATGTTGTTTTATCCTATGCTTTATTAAATTGCATCTATGTTATTTTATCCTATGCTTTATTAAATTGTATTTATGTTGTTTTATCCTATGCTTTATAAAATTATATTTATGTGGTTTTATCCTATGCTTTATTAAATTGTATTCATGTTGTTTTATCTTATGCTTTATTAAATTGAATTTATGTTGTTTTATCTTATGCTTTATTAAATTGTATTTATGTTGTTTTATCCTATGCTTTATTAAATTGTATTTATGTGGTTTTATCCTATGCTTTATTAAATTGAATTTATGTTGTTTTCTCCTATGCTTTATTAAATTGTATTTATGTGGTTTTATCCTATGCTTTATTAAATTGTATTTATGTTGTTTTATCCTATGCTTTATTAAATTGTATTTATGTTGTTTTATCCTATGCTTTATTAAATTGTATTTATGTTGCTTTAACCTATGCTTTATTAAATTGTATTTATGTTGCTTTAGCCTATGCTTTATTAAATTGTATTTATGATGTTTTATCCTATCCTTTATTACATTGTATTTATGTTGTTTTGTCCTATGCTTTATTAAATTGTATTTATGTTGTTTTAACCTATGATTTATTAAATTGTGTTTATGTTGTTTTACCCTATGCTTTATTAAATTGTATTTATGTTCTTTTAACCTATGCTTTATTCAATTGTATTTATGTTGTTTTAACCTATGCTTTATTAAATTGTATTTATGTTGTTTTATCCTATGCTGTATTAAATTGTATTTATGTTGTTTTGTCCTATGCTTTATTACATCGTGTTTATGTTGTTTTATCCTATGCTTTATTAAATTGTATTTATGTTGCTTTAACCTATGCTTTATTAAATTGTATTTATGTTGTTTTATCCTATGCTTTATTAAATTGTATTTATGTTGTTTTATCCTATACTTTATTAAATTGTATTTAGGTTATTTTATCCTATGCTTTATTAAATTGTATTTATGTTGTTTTATCCTATGCTTTATTAAATTGTATTTATGTTGTTTTATCCTATACTTTATTAAATTGTATTTATGTTGTTTTATCCTATGCTTTATTAAATTGTATTTATGTTGTTTTATCCTATACTTTATTAAATTGTATTTAGGTTGTTTTATCCTATGCTTTATTAAATTGTATTTATGTTGTTTTAACCTATGCTTTATTAAATTGTATTTATGTTGTTTTATCCTATACTTTATTAAATTGTATTTATGTTGTTTTATCCTATGCTTTATTAAATTGTATTTATCTTGTTTTATCCTATGCTTTATTAAATTGTATTTATGTTGTTTTATCCTATACTTTATTAAATTGTATTTATGTTGTTTTATCCTATGCTTTATTAAATTGTATTTATGTTGTTTTAACCTATGCTTTATTAAATTGTATTTAAGTTGTTTTATCCTATACTTTATTATATTGTATTTATGTTGTTTTATCCTATGCTTTATTAAATTGTATTTATGTTGTTTCATCCTATGCTTTATTAAATTGTATTTATGTTGTTTTATCCTATGCTTTATTAAATTGTATTTATGTTGTTTTGTCCTATGCTTTATTAAATTGTATTTATGTTGTTTTAACCCATGCTTCATTAAATTGTATTTATGTTGTTTTATCCTATGGTTCATTAAATTGTATTTATTTTGTTTTGTCCTATGCTTTATTAAATTGTATTTATGTTGTTTTATCCTATGCTTTATTAAATTGTATTTATGTTGTTTTAACCTATGTTTTATTAAATTGTATTTATGTTGATTTATCCTATGCTTTATTAAATTGTATTTATGTTGTTTTATCCTATGCTTTATTGAATTGTATTTATGTTGTTTTAACGTATGTTTTATTAAATTGTATTTATGTTGTTTTATCCTATGCTTTATTAAATTGCATTTATGTTGTTTTAACCCATGCTTTAATAAATTGTATTTATGTTGTTTTATCCTATGCTTTATTAAATTGTATTTATGTTGTTTTAACCTATGCTTTATTAAATTGTATTTATGTTGTTTTAACCCATGCTTTATTAAATTGTATTTATGTTGTTTTATCCTATGCTTTATTAAATTGTATTTATGTTGTTTTATCCTATGCTTTATTAAATTGTATTTATGTTGTTTTAACCTATGCTTTATTAAATTGTATTTATGTTGTTTTATCCTATACTTTATTAAATTGTATTTAGGTTGTTTTATCCTATGCTTTATTAAATTGTATTTATGTTGTTTTAACCCATGCTTTATTAAATTGTATTTATGTTGTTTTATCCTATGCTTTATTAAATTGTATTTATGTTGTTTTATCCTATGCTTTATTAAATTGTATTTATGTTGTTTTAACCTATGCTTTATTAAATTGTATTTATGTTGTTTTATCCTATACTTTATTAAATTGTATTTAGGTTGTTTTATCCTATGCTTTATTAAATTGTATTTATGTTGTTTTATCCTATACTTTATTAAATTGTATTTATGTTGTTTTATCCTATGCTTTATTAAATTGTATTTATGTTGTTTTATCCTATGCTTTATTAAATTGTATTTATGTTGTTTTATCCTATACTTTATTAAATTGTATTTATGTTGTTTTATCCTATGCTTTATTAAATTGTATTTATGTTGTTTTATCCTATGCTTTATTAAATTGTATTTATGTTGTTTTATCCTATACTTTATTAAATTGTATTTATGTTGTTTTATCCTATGCTTTATTAAATTGTATTTATGTTGTTTTATCCTATGCTTTATTAAATTGTATTTATGTTGTTTTACACTATGCTTTATTAAATTGTATTTATGTTGTTTTGTCCTATGCTTTATTAAATTATATTTATGTTGTTTTATCCTATGCTTTAATAAATGTTATTTATGTTGTTTTATCCCATGCTTTATTAAATTGTATTAATGTTGTTTTAACCTATGATTTATTAAATTGTATTTATGTTGTTTTATCCTATGCTTTATTAAATTGTATTTATGTTGTTTTATCCTATGCTTTATTAAATTGTATTTATGTTGTTTTATCCTATACTTTAATAAATTGTATTTATGTTGTTTAATCCTATGCTTTATTAAATTGTATTTATGTTGTTTTATCCTATGCTTTATTAAATTGTATTTATGTTGTTTTAACCTATGTTTTATTAAATTGTATTTATGTTGTTTTATCCTATGCTTTAATAAATTGTATTTATGTTGTTTTATCCTATGCTTTATTAAATTGTATTTATGTTGTTTTAACCTATGTTTTATTAAATTGTATTTATGTTGTTTTATCCTATGCTTTTTTAAATTGTATGTATGTTGTTTTAACCCATGCTTTATTAAATTGTATTTATGTTGTTTTATCCTATGCTTTATTAAATTGTATTTATGTTGTTTTAACCTATGCTTTATTAAATTGTATTTATGTTGTTTTAACCCATGCTTTATTAAATTGTATTTATGTTGTTTTATCCTATGCTTTATTAAATTGTATTTATGTTGTTTTATCCTATGCTTTATTAAATTGTATATATGTTGTTTTATCCTATGCTTTATTAAATTGTGTTTATGTTGTTTTAACCCATGCTTTATTAAATTGTATTTATGTTGTTTTATCCTATGCTTTATTAAATTGCATCTATGTTATTTTATCCTATGCTTTATTAAATTGTATTTATGTTGTTTTATCCTATGCTTTAAAAAATTATATTTATGTGGTTTTATCCTATGCTTTATTAAATTGTATTCATGTTGTTTTATCTTATGCATTATTAAATTGAATTTATGTTGTTTTATCTTATGCTTTATTAAATTGTATTTATGTTGTTTTATCCTATGCTTTATTAAATTGTATTTATGTGGTTTTATCCTATGCTTTATTAAATTGTATTTATGATGTTTTATCCTATCCTTTATTAAATTGTATATATGTTGTTTTGTCCTATGCTTTATTAAATTGTATTTATGTTGTTTTAACCTATGATTTATTAAATTGTGTTTATGTTGTTTTATCCTATGCTTTATTAAATTGTATTTATGTTGTTTTAACCTATGCTTTATTCAATTATATTTATGTTGTTTTAACCTATGCTTTATTAAATTGTATTTATGTTGTTTTATCCTATGCTTTACTAAATTGTATTTATGTTGTTTTATCCTATGCTTTATTAAATTGTATTTATGTTGTTTTATCCTATGCTTTATTAAATTGTATTTATGTTGTTTTAACCTATGCTTTATTAAATTGTATTTATGTTGTTTTATCCTATGCTGTATTAAATTGTATTTATGTTGTTTTGTCCTATGCTTTATTACATCGTGTTTATGTTGTTTTATCCTATGCTTTATTAAATTGTATTTATGTTGCTTTAACCTATGCTTTATTAAATTGTATTTATGTTGTTTTATCCTATGCTTTATTAAATTGTATTTATGTTGTTTTATCCTATACTTTATTAAATTGTATTTAGGTTGTTTTATCCTATGCTTTATTAAATTGTATTTATGTTGTTTTATCCTATGCTTTATTAAATTGTATTTATGTTGTTTTATCCTATACTTTATTAAATTGTATTTATGTTGTTTTATCCTATGCTTTATTAAATTGTATTTATGTTGTTTTAACCTATGCTTTATTAAATTGTATTTATGTTGTTTTATCCTATACTTTATTAAATTGTATTTATGTTGTTTTATCCTATGCTTTATTAAATTGTATTTATGTTGTTTTATCCTATACTTTATTAAATTGTATTTATGTTGTTTTATCCTATGCTTTATTAAATTGTATTTATGTTGTTTTAACCTATGCTTTATTAAATTGTATTTATGTTGTTTTATCCTATACTTTATTAAATTGTATTTATGTTGTTTTATCCTATGCTTTATTAAATTGTATTTATGTTGTTTTATCCCATGCTTTATTAAATTGTATTTATGTTGTTTTATCCTATGCTTTATTAAATTGTATTTATGTTGTTTTGTCCTATGCTTTATTAAATTGTATTTATGTTGTTTTAACCCATGCTTCATTAAATTGTATTTATGTTGTTTTATCCTATGGTTCATTAAATTGTATTTATTTTGTTTTGTCCTATGCTTTATTAAATTGTATTTATGTTGTTTTATCCTATGCTTTATTAAATTGTATTTATGTTGTTTTAAAATATGTTTTATTAAATTGTATTTATGTTGATTTATCCTATGCTTTATTAAATTGTATTTATGTTGTTTTATCCTATGCTTTATTAAATTGTATTTATGTTGTTTTATCCTATACTTTATTAAATTGTATTTAGGTTGTTTTATCCTATGCTTTATTAAATTGTATTTATGTTGTTTTATCCTATGTTTATTAAATTGTATTTATGTTGTTTTATCCTATACTTTATTAAATTGTATTTATGTTGTTTTATCCTATGCTTTATTAAATTGTATTTATGTTGTTTTATCCTATGCTTTATTAAATTGTATTTATGTTGTTTTATCCTATACTTTATTAAATTGTATTTAGGATGTTTTATCCTATGCTTTATTAAATTGTATTTATGTTGTTTTATCCTATGCTTTATTAAATTGTATTTATGTTGTTTTATCCTATACTTTATTAAATTGTATTTATGTTGTTTTATCCTATGCTTTATTAAATTGTATTTATGTTGTTTTAACCTATGCTTTATTAAATTGTATTTATGTTGTTTTATCCTATACTTTATTAAATTGTATTTATGTTGTTTTATCCTATGCTTTATTAAATTGTATTTATGTTGTTTTATCCTATGCTTTATTAAATTGTATTTATGTTGTTTTATCCTATACTTTATTAAATTGTATTTATGTTGTTTTATCCTATGCTTTATTAAATTGTATTTATGTTGTTTTAACCTATGCTTTATTAAATTGTATTTATGTTGTTTTATCCTATACTTTATTAAATTGTATTTATGTTGTTTTATCCTATGCTTTATTAAATTGTATTTATGTTGTTTTATCCTATGCTTTATTAAATTGTATTTATGTTGTTTTATCCTAAGCTTTATTAAATTGTACTTATGTTGTTTTGTCCTATGCTTTATTAAATTGTATTTATGTTGTTTTAACCCATGCTTCATTAAATTGTATTTATGTTGTTTTATCCTATGGTTCATTAAATTGTATTTATTTTGTTTTGTCCTATGCTTTATTAAATTGTATTTATGTTGTTTTATCCTATGCTTTATTAAATTGTATTTATGTTGTTTTAACCTATGTTTTATTAAATTGTATTTATGTTGATTTATCCTATGCTTTATTAAATTGTATTTATGTTGTTTTATCCTATGCTTTATTAAATTGTATTTATGTTGTTTTATCCTATACTTTATTAAATTGTATTTAGGTTGTTTTATCCTATGCTTTATTAAATTGTATTTATGTTGTTTTATCCTATGTTTATTAAATTGTATTTATGTTGTTTTATCCTATACTTTATTAAATTGTATTTATGTTGTTTTATCCTATGCTTTATTAAATTGTATTTATGTTGTTTTATCCTATGCTTTATTAAATTGTATTTATGTTGTTTTATCCTATACTTTATTAAATTGTATTTAGGATGTTTTATCCTATGCTTTATCAAATTGTATTTATGTTGTTTTATCCTATGCTTTATTAAATTGTATTTATGTTGTTTTATCCTATACTTTATTAAATTGTATTTATGTTGTTTTATCCTATGCTTTATTAAATTGTATTTATGTTGTTTTAACCTATGCTTTATTAAATTGTATTTATGTTGTTTTATCCTATACTTTATTAAATTGTATTTATGTTGTTTTATCCTATGCTTTATTAAATTGTATTTATGTTGTTTTATCCTATGCTTTATTAAATTGTATTTATGTTGTTTTATCCTATACTTTATTAAATTGTATTTATGTTGTTTTATCCTATGCTTTATTAAATTGTATTTATGCTGTTTTAACCTATGCTTTATTAAATTGTATTTATGTTGTTTTATCCTATACTTTATTAAATTGTATTTATGTTGTTTTATCCAATGCTTTATTAAATTGTATTTATGTTGTTTTATCCTATGCTTTATTAAATTGTATTTATGTTGTTTTATCCTATGCTTTATTAAATTGTACTTATGTTGTTTTGTCCTATGCTTTAGTAAATTGTATTTATGTTGTTTTAACCCATGCTTCATTAAATTGTATTTATGTTGTTTTATCCTATGGTTCATTAAATTGTATTTATTTTGTTTTGTCCTATGCTTTATTAAATTGTATTTATGTTGTTTTATCCTATGCTTTATTAAATTGTATTTATGTTGTTTTAACCTATGTTTTATTAAATTGTTTTTATGTTGATTTATCCTATGCTTTATTAAATTGCATTTATGTTGTTTTATCCTATGCTTTATTAAATTGTATTTATGTTGTTTTAACGTATGTTTTATTAAATTGTATTTATGTTGTTTTATCCTATGCTTTATTAAATTGTATTTATGTTGTTTTAACCCATGCTTTAATAAATTGTATTTATGTTGTTTTATCCTATGCTTTATTAAATTGTATTTATGTTGTTTTAACCTATGCTTTATTAAATTGTATTTATGTTGTTTTATCCTATACTTTATTAAATTGTATTTAGGTTGTTTTATCCTATGCTTTATTAAATTGTATTTATGTTTTTTTATCCTATGCTTTATTAAATTTTATTTATGTTGTTTTATCCTATACTTTATTAAATTGTAATTATGTTGTTTTATCCTATGCTTTATTAAATTGTATTTATGTTGTTTTATCCTATACTTTATTAAATTGTATGTATGTTGTTTTATCCTATGCTTTATTAAATTGTATTTATGTTGTTTTATCCTATGCTTTATTAAATTGTATTTATGTTGTTTTACACTATGCTTTATTAAATTGTATTTATGTTGTTTTGTCCTATGCTTTATTAAATTGTATTTATGTTGTTTTAACCCATGCTTCATTAAATTGTATTTATGTTGTTTTATCCTATGGTTCATTAAATTGTATTTATTTTGTTTTGTCCTATGCTTTATTAAATTGTATTTATGTTGTTTTAACCTATGCTTTATTAAATTGTATTTATGTTGTTTTAACCTATGTTTTATTAAATTGTATTTATGTTGATTTATCCTATGCTTTATTAAATTGTATTTATGTTGTTTTATCCTATGCTTTATTAAATTGTATTTATGTTGTTTTAACCTATGTTTTATTAAATTGTATTTATGTTGTTTTATCCTATGCTTTATTAAATTGTATTTATGTTGTTTTAACCCATGCTTTAATAAATTGTATTTATGTTGTTTTATCCTATGCTTTATTAAATTGTATTTATGTTGTTTTAACCTATGCTTTATTAAATTGTATTTATGTTGTTTTAACCCATGCTTTATTAAATTGTATTTATGTTGTTTTATCCTATGCTTTATTAAATTGTATTTATGTTGTTTTATCCTATGCTTTATTAAATTGTATATATTTTGCTTTATCCTATGCTTTATTAAATTGTGTTTATGTTGTTTTAACCCATGCTTTATTAAATTGTATTTATGTTGTTTTATCCTATGCTTTATTAAATTGCATTTATGTTATTTTATCCTATGCTTTATTAAATTGTATTTATGTTGTTTTATCCTATGCTTTATAAAATTATATTTATGTGGTTTTATCCTATGCTTTATTAAATTGTATTCATGTTGTTTTATCTTATGCTTTATTAAATTGAATTTATGTTGTTTTATCTTATGCTTTATTAAATTGTATTTATGTAGTTTTATCCTATGCTTTATTAAATTGTATTTATGTGGTTTTATCCCATGCTTTATTAAATTGTATTTATGTTGTTTTATCCTATGCTTTATTAAATTGTATTCATGTTGTTTTATCCTATGCTTTATTAAATTGAATTTATGTTGTTTTATCCTATGTTTTATTAAATTGTATTTATGTTGTTTTGTCCTATGCTTTATTAAATTGTATTTATGTTGTTTTAACCCATGCTTCATTAAATTGTATTTATGTTGTTTTATCCTATGCTTCATTAAATTGTATATATGTTGTTTTGTCCTATGCTTTATTAAATTGTATCTATGTTGTTTTAACCCATGCTTCATTAAATTGTATTTATGTTGTTTTATCCTATGGTTCATTAAATTGTATTTATTTTGTTTTGTCCTATGCTTTATTAAATTGTATTTATGTTGTTTTATCCTATGCTTTATTAAATTGTATTTATGTTGTTTTATCCTATGCTTTATTAAATTGTACTTATGTTGTTTTGTCCTATGCTTTATTAAATTGTATTTATGTTGTTTTAACCCATGCTTCATTAAATTGTATTTATGTTGTTTTATCCTATGGTTCATTAAATTGTATTTATTTTGTTTTGTCCTATGCTTTATTAAATTGTATTTATGTTGTTTTATCCTATGCTTTATTAAATTGTATTTATGTTGTTTTAACCTATGTTTTATTAAATTGTATTTATGTTGATTTATCCTATGCTTTATTAAATTGTATTTATGTTGTTTTATCCTATGCTTTATTAAATTGTATTTATGTTGTTTTATCCTATACTTTATTAAATTGTATTTAGGTTGTTTTATCCTATGCTTTATTAAATTGTATTTATGTTGTTTTATCCTATGTTTATTAAATTGTATTTATGTTGTTTTATCCTATACTTTATTAAATTGTATTTATGTTGTTTTATCCTATGCTTTATTAAATTGTATTTATGTTGTTTTAACCTATGCTTTATTAAATTGTATTTATGTTGTTTTATCCTATACTTTATTAAATTGTATTTAGGATGTTTTATCCTATGCTTTATTAAATTGTATTTATGTTGTTTTATCCTATGCTTTATTAAATTGTATTTATGTTGTTTTATCCTATACTTTATTAAATTGTATTTATGTTGTTTTATCCTATGCTTTATTAAATTGTATTTATGTTGTTTTAACCTATGCTTTATTAAATTGTATTTATGTTGTTTTATCCTAAACTTTATTAAATTGTATTTATGTTGTTTTATCCTATGCTTTATTAAATTGTATTTATGTTGTTTTATCCTATGCTTTATTAAATTGTATTTATGTTGTTTTATCCTATACTTTATTAAATTGTATTTATGTTGTTTTATCCTATGCTTTATTAAATTGTATTTATGTTGTTTTAACCTATGCTTTATTAAATTGTATTTATGTTGTTTTATCCTATACTTTATTAAATTGTATTTATGTTGTTTTATCCTATGCTTTATTAAATTGTATTTATGTTGTTTTATCCTATGCTTTATTAAATTGTATTTATGTTGTTTTATCCTATGCTTTATTAAATTGTACTTATGTTGTTTTGTCCTATGCTTTAGTAAATTGTATTTATGTTGTTTTAACCCATGCTTCATTAAATTGTATTTATGTTGTTTTATCCTATGGTTCATTAAATTGTATTTATTTTGTTTTGTCCTATGCTTTATTAAATTGTATTTATGTTGTTTTATCCTATGCTTTATTAAATTGTATTTATGTTGTTTTAACCTATGTTTTATTAAATTGTTTTTATGTTGATTTATCCTATGCTTTATTAAATTGCATTTATGTTGTTTTATCCTATGCTTTATTAAATTGTATTTATGTTGTTTTAACGTATGTTTTATTAAATTGTATTTATGTTGTTTTATCCTATGCTTTATTAAATTGTATTTATGTTGTTTTAACCCATGCTTTAATAAATTGTATTTATGTTGTTTTATCCTATGCTTTATTAAATTGTATTTATGTTGTTTTAACCTATGCTTTATTAAATTGTATTTATGTTGTTTTATCCTATACTTTATTAAATTGTATTTAGGTTGTTTTATCCTATGCTTTATTAAATTGTATTTATGTTGTTTTATCCTATGCTTTATTAAATTTTATTTATGTTGTTTTATCCTATACTTTATTAAATTGTATTTATGTTGTTTTATCCTATGCTTTATTAAATTGTATTTATGTTGTTTTAACCTATGCTTTATTAAATTGTATTTATGTTGTTTTATCCTATACTTTATTAAATTGTATTTATGTTGTTTTATCCTATGCTTTATTAAATTGTATTTATGTTGTTTTATCCTATGCTTTATTAAATTGTATTTATGTTGTTTTATCCTATACTTTATTAAATTGTATTTATGTTGTTTTATCCTATGCTTTATTAAATTGTATTTATGTTGTTTTATCCTATGCTTTATTAAATTGTATTTATGTTGTTTTATCCTATACTTTATTAAATTGTATGTATGTTGTTTTATCCTATGCTTTATTAAATTGTATTTATGTTGTTTTATCCTATGCTTTATTAAATTGTATTTATGTTGTTTTACACTATGCTTTATTAAATTGTATTTATGTTGTTTTGTCCTATGCTTTATTAAATTGTATTTATGTTGTTTTAACCCATGCTTCATTAAATTGTATTTATGTTGTTTTATCCTATGGTTCATTAAATTGTATTTATTTTGTTTTGTCCTATGCTTTATTAAATTGTATTTATGTTGTTTTAACCTATGCTTTATTAAATTGTATTTATGTTGTTTTAACCTATGTTTTATTAAATTGTATTTATGTTGATTTATCCTATGCTTTATTAAATTGTATTTATGTTGTTTTATCCTATGCTTTATTAAATTGTATTTATGTTGTTTTAACCTATGTTTTATTAAATTGTATTTATGTTGTTTTATCCTATGCTTTATTAAATTGTATTTATGTTGTTTTAACCCATGCTTTAATAAATTGTATTTATGTTGTTTTATCCTATGCTTTATTAAATTGTATTTATGTTGTTTTAACCTATGCTTTATTAAATTGTATTTATGTTGTTTTAACCCATGCTTTATTAAATTGTATTTATGTTGTTTTATCCTATGCTTTATTAAATTGTATTTATGTTGTTTTATCCTATGCTTTATTAAATTGTATATATGTTGCTTTATCCTATGCTTTATTAAATTGTGTTTATGTTGTTTTAACCCATGCTTTATTAAATTGTATTTATGTTGTTTTATCCTATGCTTTATTAAATTGCATTTATGTTATTTTATCCTATGCTTTATTAAATTGTATTTATGTTGTTTTATCCTATGCTTTATAAAATTATATTTATGTGGTTTTATCCTATGCTTTATTAAATTGTATTCATGTTGTTTTATCTTATGCTTTATTAATTTGAATTTATGTTGTTTTATCTTATGCTTTATTAAATTGTATTTATGTAGTTTTATCCTATGCTTTATTAAATTGTATTTATGTGGTTTTATCCCATGCTTTATTAAATTGTATTTATGTTGTTTTATCCTATGCTTTATTAAATTGTATTCATGTTGTTTTATCCTATGCTTTATTAAATTGTATTTATGTTGTTTTATCCTATGTTTTATTAAATTGTATTTATGTTGTTTTGTCCTATGCTTTATTAAATTGTATTTATGTTGTTTTAACCCATGCTTCATTAAATTGTATTTATGTTGTTTTATCCTATGCTTCATTAAATTGTATATATGTTGTTTTGTCCTATGCTTTATTAAATTGTATTTATGTTGTTTTAACCCATGCTTCATTAAATTGTATTTATGTTGTTTTATCCTATGTTTCATTAAATTGTATTTATTTTGTTTTGTCCTATGCTTTATTAAATTGTATTTATGTTGTTTTATCCTATGCTTTATTAAATTGTATTTAAGTTGTTTTAACCTATGTTTTATTAAATTGTATTTATGTTGATTTATCCTATGCTTTATTAAATTGTATTTATGTTGTTTTATCCTATGCTTTATTAAATTGTATTTATGTTGTTTTATCCTATACTTTATTAAATTGTATTTAGGTTGTTTTATCCTATGCTTTATTAAATTGTATTTATGTTGTTTTATCCTATGTTTATTAAATTGTATTTATGTTGTTTTATCCTATACTTTATTAACTTGTATTTATGTTGTTTTATCCTATGCTTTATTAAATTGTATTTATGTTGTTTTATCCTATGCTTTATTAAATTGTATTTATGTTGTTTTATCCTATACTTTATTAAATTGTATTTAGGTTGTTTTATCCTATGCTTTATTAAATTGTATTTATGTTGTTTTATCTTATGCTTTATTAAATTGTATTTATGTTGTTTTATCCTATACTTTATTAAATTGTATTTATGTTGTTTTATCCTATGCTTTATTAAATTGTATTTATGTTGTTTTAACCTATGCTTTATTAAATTGTATTTATGTTGTTTTATCCTATACTTTATTAAATTGTATTTATGTTGTTTTATCCTATGCTTTATTAAATTGTATTTATGTTGTTTTATCCTATGCTTTATTGAATTGTATTTATGTTGTTTTATCCTATACTTTATTAAATTGTATTTATGTTGTTTTATCCTATGCTTTATTAAATTGTATTTATGTTGTTTTAACCTATGCTTTATTAAATTGTATTTATGTTGTTTTATCCTATACTTTATTAAATTGTATTTATGTTGTTTTATCCTATGCTTTATTAAATTGTATTTATGTTGTTTTATCCTATGCTTTATTAAATTGTATTTATGTTGTTTTATCCTATGCTTTATTAAATTGTACTTATGTTGTTTTGTCCTATGCTTTATTAAATTGTATTTATGTTGTTTTAACCCATGCTTCATTAAATTGTATTTATGTTGTTTTATCCTATGGTTCATTAAATTGTATTTATTTTGTTTTGTCCTATGCTTTATTAAATTGTATTTATGTTGTTTTATCCTATGCTTTATTAAATTGTATTTATGTTGTTTTAACCTATGTTTTATTAAATTGTATTTATGTTGATTTATCCTATGCTTTATTAAATTGTATTTATGTTGTTTTATCCTATGCTTTATTAAATTGTATTTATGTTGTTTTAACGTATGTTTTATTAAATTTTATTTATGTTGTTTTATCCTATGCTTTATTAAATTGTATTTATGTTGTTTTAACCCATGCTTTAATAAATTGTATTTATGTTGTTTTATCCTATGCTTTATTAAATTGTATTTATGTTGTTTTAACCTATGCTTTATTAAATTGTATTTATGTTGTTTTATCCTATACTTTATTAAATTGTATTTAGGTTGTTTTATCCTATGCTTTATTAAATTGTATTTATGTTGTTTTATCCTATGCTTTATTAAATTGTATTTATGTTGTTTTATCCTATGCTTTATTAAATTGTATTTATGTTGTTTTATCCTATACTTTATTAAATTGTATTTATGTTGTTTTATCCTATGCTTTATTAAATTGTATTTATGTTGTTTTATCCTATGCTTTATTAAATTGTATTTATGTTGTTTTACACTATGCTTTATTAAATTGTATTTATGTTGTTTTGTCCTATGCTTTATTAAATTGTATTTATGTTGTTTTAACCCATGCTTCATTAAATTGTATTTATGTTGTTTTATCCTATGGTTCATTAAATTGTATTTATTTTGTTTTGTCCTATGCTTTATTAAATTGTATTTATGTTGTTTTATCCTATGCTTTATTAAATTGTATTTATGTTGTTTTAACCTATGTTTTATTAAATTGTATTTATGTTGATTTATCCTATGCTTTATTAAATTGTATTTATGTTGTTTTATCCTATGCTTTATTAAATTGTATTTATGTTGTTTTAACCTATGTTTTATTAAATTGTATTTATGTTGTTTTATCCTATGCTTTATTAAATTGTATTTATGTTGTTTTAACCCATGCTTTAATAAATTGTATTTATGTTGTTTTATCCTATGCTTTATTAAATTGTATTTATGTTGTTTTAACCTATGCTTTATTAAATTGTATTTATGTTGTTTTAACCCATGCTTTATTAAATTGTATTTATGTTGTTTTATCCTATGCTTTATTAAATTGTATTTATGTTGTTTTATCCTATGCTTTATTAAATTGTATATATGTTGCTTTATCCTATGCTTTATTAAATTGTGTTTATGTTGTTTTAACCCATGCTTTATTAAATTGTATTTATATTGTTTTATCCTATGCTTTATTAAATTGCATTTATGTTATTTTATCCTATGCTTTATTAAATTGTATTTATGTTGTTTTATCCTATGCTTTATAAAATTATATTTATGTGGTTTTATCCTATGCTTTATTAAATTGTATTCATGTTGTTTTATCTTATGCTTTATTAAATTGAATTTATGTTGTTTTATCTTATGCTTTATTAAATTGTATTTATGTAGTTTTATCCTATGCTTTATTAAATTGTATTTATGTGGTTTTATCCTATGCTTTATTAAATTGTATTTATGTTGTTTTATCCTATGCTTTATTAAATTGTATTCATGTTGTTTTATCCTATGCTTTATTAAATTGTATTTATGTTGTTTTATCCTATGTTTTATTAAATTGTATTTATGTTGTTTTGTCCTATGCTTTATTAAATTGTATTTATGTTGTTTTAACCCATGCTTCATTAAATTGTATTTATGTTGTTTTATCCTATGCTTCATTAAATTGTATATATGTTGTTTTATCCTATGCTTTATTAAATTGTATTTATGTTGTTTTATCCTATGCTTTATTAAATTGTATTTATGTTGTTTTAACCTATGTTTTATAAAATTGTATTTATGTTGTTTTATCCTATGCTTTAATAAACTGTATTTATGTTGTTTTATCCTATGCTTTATTAAATTGTATTTATGTTGTTTTAACCTATGTTTTATTAAATTGTATTTATGTTGTTTTATCCTATGCTTTAATAAATTGTATTTATGTTGTTTTATCCTATGCTTTATTAAATTGTATTTATGTTGTTTTAACCTATGTTTTATTAAATTGTATTTATGTTGTTTTATCCTATGCTTTATTAAATTGTATTTATGTTGTTTTAACCCATGCTTTATTAAATTGTATTTATGTTGTTTTATCCTATGCTTTATTAAATTGTATTTATGTTGTTTTAACCTATGCTTTATTAAATTGTATTTATGTTGTTTTAACCCATGCTTTATTAAACTGTATTTATGTTGTTTTATCCTATGCTTTATTAAATTGTATTTATGTTGTTTTATCCTATGCTTTATTAAATTGTATATATGTTGTTTTATCCTATGCTTTATTAAATTGTGTTTATGTTGTTTTAACCCATGCTTTATTAAATTGTATTTATGTTGTTTTATCCTATGCTTTATTAAATTGCATCTATGTTATTTTATCCTATGCTTTATTAAATTGTATTTATGTTGTTTTATCCTATGCTTTATAAAATTATATTTATGTGGTTTTATCCTATGCTTTATTAAATTGTATTCATGTTGTTTTATCTTATGCTTTATTAAATTGAATTTATGTTGTTTTATCTTATGCTTTATTAAATTGTATTTATGTTGTTTTATCCTATGCTTTATTAAATTGTATTTATGTGGTTTTATCCTATGCTTTATTAAATTGAATTTATGTTGTTTTCTCCTATGCTTTATTAAATTGTATTTATGTGGTTTTATCCTATGCTTTATTAAATTGTATTTATGTTGTTTTATCCTATGCTTTATTAAATTGTATTTATGTTGTTTTATCCTATGCTTTATTAAATTGTATTTATGTTGTTTTATCCTATGCTTTATTGAATTGTATTTATGTTGTTTTATCCTATACTTTATTAAATTGTATTTATGTTGTTTTATCCTATGCTTTATTAAATTGTATTTATGTTGTTTTAACCTATGCTTTATTAAATTGTATTTATGTTGTTTTATCCTATACTTTATTAAATTGTATTTATGTTGTTTTATCCTATGCTTTATTAAATTGTATTTATGTTGTTTTATCCTATGCTTTATTAAATTGTATTTATGTTGTTTTATCCTATGCTTTATTAAATTGTACTTATGTTGTTTTGTCCTATGCTTTATTAAATTGTATTTATGTTGTTTTAACCCATGCTTCATTAAATTGTATTTATGTTGTTTTATCCTATGGTTCATTAAATTGTATTTATTTTGTTTTGTCCTATGCTTTATTAAATTGTATTTATGTTGTTTTATCCTATGCTTTATTAAATTGTATTTATGTTGTTTTAACCTATGTTTTATTAAATTGTATTTATGTTGATTTATCCTATGCTTTATTAAATTGTATTTATGTTGTTTTATCCTATGCTTTATTAAATTGTATTTATGTTGTTTTAACGTATGTTTTATTAAATTTTATTTATGTTGTTTTATCCTATGCTTTATTAAATTGTATTTATGTTGTTTTAACCCATGCTTTAATAAATTGTATTTATGTTGTTTTATCCTATGCTTTATTAAATTGTATTTATGTTGTTTTAACCTATGCTTTATTAAATTGTATTTATGTTGTTTTATCCTATACTTTATTAAATTGTATTTAGGTTGTTTTATCCTATGCTTTATTAAATTGTATTTATGTTGTTTTATCCTATGCTTTATTAAATTGTATTTATGTTGTTTTATCCTATGCTTTATTAAATTGTATTTATGTTGTTTTATCCTATACTTTATTAAATTGTATTTATGTTGTTTTATCCTATGCTTTATTAAATTGTATTTATGTTGTTTTATCCTATGCTTTATTAAATTGTATTTATGTTGTTTTACACTATGCTTTATTAAATTGTATTTATGTTGTTTTGTCCTATGCTTTATTAAATTGTATTTATGTTGTTTTAACCCATGCTTCATTAAATTGTATTTATGTTGTTTTATCCTATGGTTCATTAAATTGTATTTATTTTGTTTTGTCCTATGCTTTATTAAATTGTATTTATGTTGTTTTATCCTATGCTTTATTAAATTGTATTTATGTTGTTTTAACCTATGTTTTATTAAATTGTATTTATGTTGATTTATCCTATGCTTTATTAAATTGTATTTATGTTGTTTTATCCTATGCTTTATTAAATTGTATTTATGTTGTTTTAACCTATGTTTTATTAAATTGTATTTATGTTGTTTTATCCTATGCTTTATTAAATTGTATTTATGTTGTTTTAACCCATGCTTTAATAAATTGTATTTATGTTGTTTTATCCTATGCTTTATTAAATTGTATTTATGTTGTTTTAACCTATGCTTTATTAAATTGTATTTATGTTGTTTTAACCCATGCTTTATTAAATTGTATTTATGTTGTTTTATCCTATGCTTTATTAAATTGTATTTATGTTGTTTTATCCTATGCTTTATTAAATTGTATATATGTTGCTTTATCCTATGCTTTATTAAATTGTGTTTATGTTGTTTTAACCCATGCTTTATTAAATTGTATTTATATTGTTTTATCCTATGCTTTATTAAATTGCATTTATGTTATTTTATCCTATGCTTTATTAAATTGTATTTATGTTGTTTTATCCTATGCTTTATAAAATTATATTTATGTGGTTTTATCCTATGCTTTATTAAATTGTATTCATGTTGTTTTATCTTATGCTTTATTAAATTGAATTTATGTTGTTTTATCTTATGCTTTATTAAATTGTATTTATGTAGTTTTATCCTATGCTTTATTAAATTGTATTTATGTGGTTTTATCCTATGCTTTATTAAATTGTATTTATGTTGTTTTATCCTATGCTTTATTAAATTGTATTCATGTTGTTTTATCCTATGCTTTATTAAATTGTATTTATGTTGTTTTATCCTATGTTTTATTAAATTGTATTTATGTTGTTTTGTCCTATGCTTTATTAAATTGTATTTATGTTGTTTTAACCCATGCTTCATTAAATTGTATTTATGTTGTTTTATCCTATGCTTCATTAAATTGTATATATGTTGTTTTATCCTATGCTTTATTAAATTGTATTTATGTTGTTTTATCCTATGCTTTATTAAATTGTATTTATGTTGTTTTAACCTATGTTTTATAAAATTGTATTTATGTTGTTTTATCCTATGCTTTAATAAACTGTATTTATGTTGTTTTATCCTATGCTTTATTAAATTGTATTTATGTTGTTTTAACCTATGTTTTATTAAATTGTATTTATGTTGTTTTATCCTATGCTTTAATAAATTGTATTTATGTTGTTTTATCCTATGCTTTATTAAATTGTATTTATGTTGTTTTAACCTATGTTTTATTAAATTGTATTTATGTTGTTTTATCCTATGCTTTATTAAATTGTATTTATGTTGTTTTAACCCATGCTTTATTAAATTGTATTTATGTTGTTTTATCCTATGCTTTATTAAATTGTATTTATGTTGTTTTAACCTATGCTTTATTAAATTGTATTTATGTTGTTTTAACCCATGCTTTATTAAACTGTATTTATGTTGTTTTATCCTATGCTTTATTAAATTGTATTTATGTTGTTTTATCCTATGCTTTATTAAATTGTATATATGTTGTTTTATCCTATGCTTTATTAAATTGTGTTTATGTTGTTTTAACCCATGCTTTATTAAATTGTATTTATGTTGTTTTATCCTATGCTTTATTAAATTGCATCTATGTTATTTTATCCTATGCTTTATTAAATTGTATTTATGTTGTTTTATCCTATGCTTTATAAAATTATATTTATGTGGTTTTATCCTATGCTTTATTAAATTGTATTCATGTTGTTTTATCTTATGCTTTATTAAATTGAATTTATGTTGTTTTATCTTATGCTTTATTAAATTGTATTTATGTTGTTTTATCCTATGCTTTATTAAATTGTATTTATGTGGTTTTATCCTATGCTTTATTAAATTGAATTTATGTTGTTTTCTCCTATGCTTTATTAAATTGTATTTATGTGGTTTTATCCTATGCTTTATTAAATTGTATTTATGTTGTTTTATCCTATGCTTTATTAAATTGTATTTATGTTGTTTTATCCTATGCTTTATTAAATTGTATTTATGTTGCTTTAACCTATGCTTTATTAAATTGTATTTATGTTGCTTTAACCTATGCTTTATTAAATTGTATTTATGATGTTTTATCCTATCCTTTATTAAATTGTATTTATGTTGTTTTAACCTATGATTTATTAAATTGTATTTATGTTGTTTTAACCCATGCTTTAATAAATTGTATTTATGTTGTTTTAACCCATGCTTCATTAAATTGTATTTATGTTGTTTTATCCTGTGGTTCATTAAATTGTATTTATCTTGTTTTGTCCTATGCTTTATTAAATTGTATTTATGTTGTTTTATCCTATGCTTTATTAAACTGCATTTATGTTGTTTTATCCTATGCTTTATTAAATTGTATTTATGTTGTTTTAACCTATGATTTATTAAATTGTATTTATGTTGTTTTATCCTATGGTTTATTAAATTGTATTTATGTTGTTTTGTCCTATGCTTTATTAAATTGTATTTATGTTGTTTTATCCTATGCTTTATTAAATTGTATTTATGTTGTTTTAACCTATGTTTTATTAAATTGTATTTATGTTGATTTATCCTATGCTTTATTAAATTGTATTTATGTTGTTTTATCCTATGCTTTATTAAATTGTATTTATGTTGTTTTAACCCATGCTTTAATAAATTGTATTTATGTTGTTTTATCCTATGCTTTATTAAATTGTGTTTATGTTGTTTTAACCCATGCTTTATTAAATTGTATTTATGTTGTTTTATCCTATGTTTTATTAAATTGCATCTATGTTATTTTATCCTATGCTTTATTAAATTGTATTTATGTTGTTTTATCCTATGCTTTATAAAATTATATTTATGTGGTTTTATCCTATGCTTTATTAAATTGTATTCATGTTGTTTTATCCTATGCTTTATTAAATTGTATTCATGTTGTTTTATCTTATGCTTTATTAAATTGTATTTATGTAGTTTTATCCTATGCTTTATTAAATTGTATTTATGTGGTTTTATCCTATGCTTTATTAAATTGTATTTATGTTGTTTTATCCTATGCTTTATTAAATTGTATTCATGTTGTTTTATCCTATGCTTTATTAAATTGTATTTATGTTGTTTTAACGTATGTTTTATTAAATTGTATTTATGTTGTTTTAACCCATGCTTTATTAAATTATATTTATGTTGTTTTATCCTATGCTTTATTAAATTGTATTTATGTTGTTTTATCCTATGCTTTATTAAATTGTATATATGTTGCTTTATCCTATGCTTTATTAAATTGTATTTATGTTGTTTTAACCCATGCTTTAATTGTATTTATGTTGTTTTATCCTATGCTTTATTAAATTGTATTTATGTTGTTTTAACCTATTCTTTATTAAATTGTATTTATGTTGTTTTAACCCATGCTTTATTAAATTGTATTTATGTTGTTTTATCCTATGCTTTATTAAATTGTATTTATGTTGTTTTATCCTATGCTTTATTAAATTGTATTTATGTTGTTTTAATCTATGCTTTATTAAATTGTATTTATGTTGTTTTATCCTATACTTTATTAAATTGTATTTAGGTTGTTTTATCCTATGCTTTATTAAATTGTATTTATGTTGTTTTATCCTATGCTTTATTAAATTGTATTTATGTTGTTTTATCCTATGCTTTATTAAATTGTATTTATGTTGTTTTAACCTATGCTTTATTAAATTGTATTTATGTTGTTTTATCCTATACTTTATTAAATTGTATTTATGTTGTTTTATCCTATGCTTTATTAAATTGTATTTATGTTGTTTTATCCTATGCTTTATTAAATTGTATTTATGTTGTTTTATCCTATACTTTATTAAATTGTATTTATGTTGTTTTATCCTATGCTTTATTAAATTGTATTTATGTTGTTTTAACCTATGCTTTATTAAATTGTATTTATGTTGTTTTATCCTATGGTTCATTAAATTGTATTTATTTTGTTTTGTCCTATGCTTTATTAAATTGTATTCATGTTGTTTTATCCTATGCTTTATTAAATTGTATTTATGTTGTTTTAACCTATGTTTTATTAAATTGTATTTATGTTGATTTATCCTATGCTTTATTAAATTGTATTTATGTTGTTTTATCCTATGCTTTATTAAATTGTATTTATGTTGTTTTAACATATGTTTTATTAAATTGTATTTATGTTGTTTTATCCTATGCTTTATTAAATTGTATTTATGTTGTTTTATCCTATGCTTTATTAAATTGTATTTATGTTGTTTTATCCTATGCTGTATTAAATTGTATTTAAGTTGTTTTGTCCTATGCTTTATTACATCGTGTTTATGTTGTTTTATCCTATGCTTTATTAAATTGTATTTATGTTGCTTTAACCTATGCTTTATTAAATTGTATTTATGTTGTTTTATCCTATGCTTTATTAAATTGTATTTATGTTGTTTTAACCTAGGCTTTATTAAATTGTATTTATGTTGTTTTATCCTATACTTTATTAAATTGTATTTAGGTTGTTTTATCCTATGCTTTATTAAATTGTATTTATGTTGTTTTATCCTATGCTTTATTAAATTGTATTTATGTTGTTTTAACCTATGTTTTATTAAATTGTATTTATGTTGTTTTATCCTATGCTTTATTAAATTGTATTTATGTTGTTTTAACCCATGCTTTATTAAATTGTATTTATGTTGTTTTATCCTATGCTTTATTAAATTGTATTTATGTTGTTTTAACCTATGCTTTATTCAATTGTATTTATGTTGTTTTAACCTATGCTTTATTAAATTGTATTTATGTTGTTTTATCCTATGCTTTACTAAATTGTATTTATGTTGTTTTATCCTATGCTTTATTAAATTGTATTTATGTTGTTTTATCCTATGCTTTATTAAATTGTATTTATGTTGGTTTAACCTATGCTTTATTAAATTGTATTTATGTTGTTTTATCCTATACTTTATTAAATTGTATTTATGTTGTTTTATCCTATGCTTTATTAAATTGTATTTATGTTGTTTTAACCTATGCTTTATTAAATTGTATTTAGGTTGTTTTATCCTATGCTGTATTAAATTGCATTTATGTTGTTTTATCCTATGCTTTATTAAATTGTATTTATGTTGTTTTATCCTATGCTTTATTAAATTGTATTTATGTTGTTTTAACCTATGCTTTATTAAATTGTATTTATGTTGTTTTATCCTATGCTGTATTAAATTGTATTTATGTTGTTTTGTCCTATGCTTTATTACATCGTGTTTATGTTGTTTTATCCTATGCTTTATTAAATTGTATTTATGTTGTTTTATCCTATGCTTTATTAAATTGTATTTATGTTGTTTTATCCTATGCTTTATTAAATTGTATTTATGTTGTTTTATCCTATGCTTTATTAAATTGTATTTATGTTGTTTTGTCCTATGCTTTATTAAATTGTATTTATGTTGTTTTATCCTATGCTTTATTAAATTGTATTTATGTTGTTTTAACCCATGCTTTATTAAATTGTATTTATGTTGTTTTATCCTATGCTTTATTAAATTGTATTTATGTTGTTTTATCCTATGCTTTATTAAATTGTATTTATGTTGTTTTAACCCATGCTTTATTAAATTGGATTTATGTTGTTTTATCCTATGCTTTATTAAATTGTATTTATGTTGTTTTAACATATGTTTTATTAAATTGTATTTATGTTGTTTTATCCTATGCTTTATTAAATTGTATTTATGTTGTTTTATCCTATGCTTTATTAAATTGTATTTATGTTGTTTTAACCTATGCTTTATTAAATTGTATTTATGTTGTTTTAACCTATGCTTTATTAAATTGTATTTATGTTGTTTTATCCTATGCTTTATTAAATTGTATTTATGTTGTTTTAACCTATGCTTTATTAAATTGTATTTATGTTGTTTTATCCTATGCTTTATTAAATTGTATTTATGTTGTTTTATCCTATACTTTATTAAATTGTATTTATGTTGTTTTATCCTATGCTTTATTAAATTGTATTTATGTTGTTTTAACCTATGCTTTATTAAATTGTATTTATGTTGTTTTATCCTATACTTTATTAAATTGTATTTACGTTGTTTTTTCCTATGCTTTATTAAATTGTATTTATGTTGTTTTATCCTATGCTTTATTAAATTGTATTTATGTTGTTTTATCCTATGCTTTATTAAATTGTATTTATGTTGTTTTGTCCTATGCTTTATTAAATTGTATTTATGTTGTTTTAACCCATGCTTCATTAAATTGTATTTATGTTGTTTTATCCTATGGTTCATTAAATTGTATTTATTTTGTTTTGTCCTATGCTTTATTAAATTGTATTTATGTTGTTTTATCCTATGCTTTATTAAATTGTATTTATGTTGTTTTAACCTATGTTTTATTAAATTGTATTTATGTTGATTTATGCTATGCTTTATTAAATTGTATTTATGTTGTTTTATCCTATGCTTTATTAAATTGTATTTATGTTGTTTTAACGTATGTTTTATTAAATTGTATTTATGTTGTTTTATCCTATGCTTTATTAAATTGTATTTATGTTGTTTTAACCCATGCTTTAATAAATTGTATTTATGTTGTTTTATCCTATGCTTTATTAAATTGTATTTATGTTGTTTTAACCTATGCTTTATTAAGTTGTATTTATGTTGTTTTATCCTATGCTTTATAAAATTATATTTATGTGGTTTTATCCTATGCTTTATTAAATTGTATTCATGTTGTTTTATCCTATGCTTTATTAAATTGTATTCATGTTGTTTTATCTTATGCTTTATTAAATTGTATTTATGTAGTTTTATCCTATGCTTTATTAAATTGTATTTATGTGGTTTTTTCCTATGCTTTATTAAATTGTATTTATGTGGTTTTATCCTATGCTTTATTAAATTGTATTCATGTTGTTTTATCCTATGCTTTATTAAATTGTATTTATGTTGTTTTAACGTATGTTTTATTAAATTGTATTTATGTTGTTTTAACCCATGCTTTATTAAATTGTATTTATGTTGTTTTATCCTATGCTTTATTAAATTGTATTTATTTTGTTTTATCCTATGCTTTATTAAATTGTATATATGTTGCTTTATCCTATGCTTTATTAAATTGTATTTATGTTGTTTTAACCCATGCTTTAATATTATTTATGTTGTTTTATCCTATGCTTTATTAAATTGTATTTATGTTGTTTTAACCTATGCTTTATTAAATTGTATTTATGTTGTTTTAACCCATGCTTTATTAAATTGTTTTTATGTTGTTTTATCCTATGCTTTATTAAATTGTATTTATGTTGTTTTATCCTATGCTTTATTAAATTGTATTTATGTTGTTTTAATCTATGCTTTATTAAATTGTATTTATGTTGTTTTATCCTATACTTTATTAAATTGTATTTAGGTTGTTTTATCCTATTCTTTATTAAATTGTATTTATGTTGTTTTATCCTATGCTTTATTAAATTGTATTTATGTTGTTTTATCCTATGCTTTATTAAATCGTATTTATGTTGTTTTAACCTATGCTTTATTAAATTGTATTTATGTTGTTTTATCCTATACTTTATTAAATTGTATTTATGTTGTTTTATCCTATGCTTTATTAAATTGTATTTATGTTGTTTTATCCTATGCTTTATTAAATTGTATTTATGTTGTTTTATCCTATACTTTATTAAATTGTATTTATGTTGTTTTATCCTATGCTTTATTAAATTGTATTTATGTTGTTTTAACCTATGCTTTATTAAATTGTATTTATGTTGTTTTATCCTATGGTTCATTAAATTGTATTTATTTTGTTTTGTCCTATGCTTTATTAAATTGTATTTATGTTGTTTTATCCTATGCTTTATTAAATTGTATTTATGTTGTTTTAACCTATGTTTTATTAAATTGTATTTATGTTGATTTATCCTATGCTTTATTAAATTGTATTTATGTTGTTTTATCCTATGCTTTATTAAATTGTATTTATGTTGTTTTAACGTATGTTTTATTAAATTGTATTTATGTTGTTTTATCCTATGCTTTATTAAATTGTATTTATGTTGTTTTAACCCATGCTTTAATAAATTGTATTTATGTTGTTTTATCCTATGCTTTATTAAATTGTATTTATGTTGTTTTAACCTATGCTTTATTAAATTGTATTTATGTTGTTTTAACCCATGCTTTATTAAATTGTATTTATGTTGTTTTATCCTATGCTTTATTAAATTGTATTTATGTTGTTTTATCCTATGCTTTATTAAATTGTATTTATGTTGTTTTAACCTATGCTTTATTAAATTGTATTTATGTTGTTTTAAGCTATGCTTTATTAAATTGTATTTATGTTGTTTTATCCTATGCTTTATTAAATTGTATTTATGTTGTTTTAACCTATGCTTTATTAAATTGTATTTATGTTGTTTTATCCTATGCTTTATTAAATTGTATTTATGTTGTTTTAACCTATGTTTTATTAAATTGTATTTATGTTGTTTTATCCTATACTTTATTAAATTGTATTTACGTTGTTTTATCCTATGCTTTATTAAATTGTATTTATGTTGTTTTATCCTATGCTTTATTAAATTGTATTTATGTTGTTTTGTCCTATGCTTTATTAAATTGTATTTATGTTGTTTTAACCCATGCTTCATTAAATTGTATTTATGTTGTTTTATCCTATGGTTCATTAAATTGTATTTATTTTGTTTTGTCCTATGCTTTATTAAATTGTATTTATGTTGTTTTATCCTATGTTTTATTAAATTGTATTTATGTTGATTTATCCTATGCTTTATTAAATTGTATTTATGTTGTTTTATCCTATGCTTTATTAAATTGTATTTATGTTGTTTTAACGTATGTTTTATTAAATTGTATTTATGTTGTTTTATCCTATGCTTTATTAAATTGTATTTATGTTGTTTTAACCCATGCTTTAATAAATTGTATTTATGTTGTTTTATCCTATGCTTTATTAAATTGTATTTATGTTGTTTTAAAATATGCTTTATTAAATTGTATTTATGTTGTTTTAACCCATGCTTTATTAAATTGTATTTATGTTGTTTTATCCTATGCTTTATTAAATTGTATTTATGTTGTTTTATCCTATGCTTTATTAAATTGTATTTATGTTGTTTTAACCTATGCTTTATTAAATTGTATTTATGTTATTTTAACCTATGCTTTAATAAATTGTATTTATGTTGTTTTATCCTATGCTTTATTAAATTGTATTTATGTTGTTTTAACCTATGCTTTATTAAATTGTATTTATGTTGTTTTATCCTATGCTTTATTAAATTGTATTTATCTTGTTTTAACCTATGTTTTATTAAATTGTATTTATGTTGTTTTGTCCTATGCTTTATTAAATTGTATTTATGTTGTTTTAACCCATGCTTCATTAAATTGTATTTATGTTGTTTTATCCTATGTTTCATTAAATTGTATATATGTTGTTTTATCCTATGCTTTATTAAATTGTATTTATGTTGATTTATCCTATGCTTTATTAAATTGTATTTATGTTGTTTTATCCTATGCTTTATTAAATTGTATTTATGTTGTTTTATCCTATGCTTTATTAAATAGTATATATGTTGTTTTATCCTATGCTTTATTAAATTGTGTTTATGTTGTTTTAACCCATGCTTTATTAAATTGTATTTATGTTGTTTTATCCTATGCTTTATTAAATTGTATTTATGTTGTTTTAACCCATGCTTTATTAAATTGTATTTATGTTGTTTTATCCTATGCTTTATTAAATTGTATTTATGTTGTTTTATCCTATGCTTTATTAAATTGTATTTATGTTGTTTTAACCTATGCTTTATTAAATTGTATTTATGTTGTTTTAACCTATGCTTTATTAAATTGTATTTATGTTGTTTTATCCTATGCTTTATTAAATTGTATTTACGTTGTTTTATCCTATGCTTTATTAAATTGTATTTATGTTGTTTTAACCTATGCTTTATTAAATTGTATTTATGTTGTTTTAACATATGTTTTATTAAATTGTATTTATGTTGTTTTATCCTATGCTTTATTAAATTGTATTTATGTTGTTTTATCCTATGCTTTATTAAATTGTATTTATGTTGTTTTAACCTATGCTTTATTAAATTGTATTTATGTTGTTTTAACCTATGCTTTATTAAATTGTATTTATGTTGTTTTATCCTATGCTTTATTAAATTGTATTTATGTTGTTTTAACCTATGCTTTATTAAATTGTATTTATGTTGTTTTATCCTATGCTTTATTAAATTGTATTTATGTTGTTTTATCCTATACTTTATTAAATTGTATTTATGTTGTTTTATCCTATGCTTTATTAAATTGTATTTATGTTGTTTTAACCTATGCTTTATTAAATTGTATTTATGTTGTTTTATCCTATACTTTATTAAATTGTATTTACGTTGTTTTTTCCTATGCTTTATTAAATTGTATTTATGTTGTTTTATCCTATGCTTTATTAAATTGTATTTATGTTGTTTTATCCTATGCTTTATTAAATTGTATTTATGTTGTTTTGTCCTATGCTTTATTAAATTGTATTTATGTTGTTTTAACCCATGCTTCATTAAATTGTATTTATGTTGTTTTATCCTATGGTTCATTAAATTGTATTTATTTTGTTTTGTCCTATGCTTTATTAAATTGTATTTATGTTGTTTTATCCTATGCTTTATTAAATTGTATTTATGTTGTTTTAACCTATGTTTTATTAAATTGTATTTATGTTGATTTATCCTATGCTTTATTAAATTGTATTTATGTTGTTTTATCCTATGCTTTATTAAATTGTATTTATGTTGTTTTAACGTATGTTTTATTAAATTGTATTTATGTTGTTTTATCCTATGCTTTATTAAATTGTATTTATGTTGTTTTAACCCATGCTTTAATAAATTGTATTTATGTTGTTTTATCCTATGCTTTATTAAATTGTATTTATGTTGTTTTAACCTATGCTTTATTAAGTTGTATTTATGTTGTTTTATCCTATGCTTTATAAAATTATATTTATGTGGTTTTATCCTATGCTTTATTAAATTGTATTCATGTTGTTTTATCCTATGCTTTATTAAATTGTATTCATGTTGTTTTATCTTATGCTTTATTAAATTGTATTTATGTAGTTTTATCCTATGCTTTATTAAATTGTATTTATGTGGTTTTTTCCTATGCTTTATTAAATTGTATTTATGTGGTTTTATCCTATGCTTTATTAAATTGTATTCATGTTGTTTTATCCTATGCTTTATTAAATTGTATTTATGTTGTTTTAACGTATGTTTTATTAAATTGTATTTATGTTGTTTTAACCCATGCTTTATTAAATTGTATTTATGTTGTTTTATCCTATGCTTTATTAAATTGTATTTATGTTGTTTTATCCTATGCTTTATTAAATTGTATATATGTTGCTTTATCCTATGCTTTATTAAATTGTATTTATGTTGTTTTAACCCATGCTTTAATATTATTTATGTTGTTTTATCCTATGCTTTATTAAATTGTATTTATGTTGTTTTAACCTATGCTTTATTAAATTGTATTTATGTTGTTTTAACCCATGCTTTATTAAATTGTTTTTATGTTGTTTTATCCTATGCTTTTTTAAATTGTATTTATGTTGTTTTATCCTATGCTTTATTAAATTGTATTTATGTTGTTTTAATCTATGCTTTATTAAATTGTATTTATGTTGTTTTATCCTATACTTTATTAAATTGTATTTAGGTTGTTTTATCCTATTCTTTATTAAATTGTATTTATGTTGTTTTATCCTATGCTTTATTAAATTGTATTTATGTTGTTTTATCCTATGCTTTATTAAATCGTATTTATGTTGTTTTAACCTATGCTTTATTAAATTGTATTTATGTTGTTTTATCCTATACTTTATTAAATTGTATTTATGTTGTTTTATCCTATGCTTTATTAAATTGTATTTATGTTGTTTTATCCTATGCTTTATTAAATTGTATTTATGTTGTTTTATCCTATACTTTATTAAATTGTATTTATGTTGTTTTATCCTATGCTTTATTAAATTGTATTTATGTTGTTTTAACCTATGCTTTATTAAATTGTATTTATGTTGTTTTATCCTATGGTTCATTAAATTGTATTTATTTTGTCCTATGCTTTATTAAATTGTATTTATGTTGTTTTATCCTATGCTTTATTAAATTGTATTTATGTTGTTTTAACCTATGTTTTATTAAATTGTATTTATGTTGATTTATCCTATGCTTTATTAAATTGTATTTATGTTGTTTTATCCTATGCTTTATTAAATTGTATTTATGTTGTTTTAACGTATGTTTTATTAAATTGTATTTATGTTGTTTTATCCTATGCTTTATTAAATTGTATTTATGTTGTTTTAACCCATGCTTTAATAAATTGTATTTATGTTGTTTTATCCTATGCTTTATTAAATTGTATTTATGTTGTTTTAACCTATGCTTTATTAAATTGTATTTATGTTGTTTTAACCCATGCTTTATTAAATTGTATTTATGTTGTTTTATCCTATGCTTTATTAAATTGTATTTATGTTGTTTTATCCTATGCTTTATTAAATTGTATTTATGTTGTTTTAACCTATGCTTTATTAAATTGTATTTATGTTGTTTTAAGCTATGCTTTATTAAATTGTATTTATGTTGTTTTATCCTATGCTTTATTAAATTGTATTTATGTTGTTTTAACCTATGCTTTATTAAATTGTATTTATGTTGTTTTATCCTATGCTTTATTAAATTGTATTTATGTTGTTTTAACCTATGTTTTATTAAATTGTATTTATGTTGTTTTATCCTATACTTTATTAAATTGTATTTACGTTGTTTTATCCTATGCTTTATTAAATTGTATTTATGTTGTTTTATCCTATGCTTTATTAAATTGTATTTATGTTGTTTTGTCCTATGCTTTATTAAATTGTATTTATGTTGTTTTAACCCATGCTTCATTAAATTGTATTTATGTTGTTTTATCCTATGGTTCATTAAATTGTATTTATTTTGTTTTGTCCTATGCTTTATTAAATTGTATTTATGTTGTTTTATCCTATGTTTTATTAAATTGTATTTATGTTGATTTATCCTATGCTTTATTAAATTGTATTTATGTTGTTTTATCCTATGCTTTATTAAATTGTATTTATGTTGTTTTAACGTATGTTTTATTAAATTGTATTTATGTTGTTTTATCCTATGCTTTATTAAATTGTATTTATGTTGTTTTAACCCATGCTTTAATAAATTGTATTTATGTTGTTTTATCCTATGCTTTATTAAATTGTATTTATGTTGTTTTAACCTATGCTTTATTAAATTGTATTTATGTTGTTTTATCCTATGCTTTATTAAATTGTATTTATCTTGTTTTAACCTATGTTTTATTAAATTGTATTTATGTTGTTTTGTCCTATGCTTTATTAAATTGTATTTATGTTGTTTTAACCCATGCTTCATTAAATTGTATTTATGTTGTTTTATCCTATGTTTCATTAAATTGTATATATGTTGTTTTATCCTATGCTTTATTAAATTGTATTTATGTTGATTTATCCTATGCTTTATTAAATTGTATTTATGTTGTTTTATCCTATGCTTTATTAAATTGTATTTATGTTGTTTTATCCTATGCTTTATTAAATAGTATATATGTTGTTTTATCCTATGCTTTATTAAATTGTGTTTATGTTGTTTTAACCCATGCTTTATTAAATTGTATTTATGTTGTTTTATCCTATGCTTTATTAAATTGTATTTATGTTGTTTTATCCTATGCTTTATTAAATTGTATTTATGTTGTTTTATCCTATGCTTTATTAAATTGTATTTATGTTGTTTTGTCCTATGCTTTATTAAATTGTATTTATGTTGTTTTAACCCATGCTTCATTAAATTGTATTTATGTTGTTTTATCCTATGTTTCATTAAATTGTATTTATTTTGTTTTGTCCTATGCTTTATTAAATTGTATTTATGTTGTTTTATCCTATGTTTTATTAAATTGTATTTATGTTGATTTATCCTATGCTTTATTAAATTGTATTTATGTTGTTTTATCCTATGCTTTATTAAATTGTATTTATGTTGTTTTAACGTATGTTTTATTAAATTGTATTTATGTTGTTTTATCCTATGCTTTATTAAATTGTATTTATGTTGTTTTAACCCATGCTTTAATAAATTGTATTTATGTTGTTTTATCCTATGCTTTATTAAATTGTATTTATGTTGTTTTAAAATATGCTTTATTAAATTGTATTTATGTTGTTTTAACCCATGCTTTATTAAATTGTATTTATGTTGTTTTATCCTATGCTTTATTAAATTGTATTTATGTTGTTTTATCCTATGCTTTATTAAATTGTATTTATGTTGTTTTAACCTATGCTTTATTAAATTGTATTTATGTTATTTTAACCTATGCTTTAATAAATTGTATTTATGTTGTTTTATCCTATGCTTTATTAAATTGTATTTATGTTGTTTTAACCTATGCTTTATTAAATTGTATTTATGTTGTTTTATCCTATGCTTTATTAAATTGTATTTATCTTGTTTTAACCTATGTTTTATTAAATTGTATTTATGTTGTTTTGTCCTATGCTTTATTAAATTGTATTTATGTTGTTTTAACCCATGCTTCATTAAATTGTATTTATGTTGTTTTATCCTATGTTTCATTAAATTGTATATATGTTGTTTTATCCTATGCTTTATTAAATTGTATTTATGTTGATTTATCCTATGCTTTATTAAATTGTATTTATGTTGTTTTATCCTATGCTTTATTAAATTGTATTTATGTTGTTTTATCCTATGCTTTATTAAATAGTATATATGTTGTTTTATCCTATGCTTTATTAAATTGTGTTTATGTTGTTTTAACCCATGCTTTATTAAATTGTATTTATGTTGTTTTATCCTATGCTTTATTAAATTGTATTTATGTTGTTTTAACCCATGCTTTATTAAATTGTATTTATGTTGTTTTATCCTATGCTTTATTAAATTGTATTTATGTTGTTTTATCCTATGCTTTATTAAATAGTATATATGTTGTTTTATCCTATGCTTTATTAAATTGTATTTATGTTGTTTTAACCCATGCTTTATTAAATTGCATCTATGTTATTTTATCCTATGCTTTATTAAACTGTATTTATGTTGTTTTATCCTATGCTTTATTAAGTTGTATTTATGTTGTTTTATCCTATGCTTTATTAAACTGCATTTATGTTGTTTTTTTCCTATGCTTTATTAAATTGTATTTATGTTGTTTTATCCTATGCTTTATTAAATTGTATTTATGTTGTTTTATCCTATGCTTTATTAAATTGTATTTATGTTGTTTTATCCTATGCTTTATTAAATTGTAATTATGTTGTTTTATCCTATGCTTTATTACATCGTGTTTATGTTGTTTTATCCTATGCTTTATTAAATTGTATTTATGTTGCTTTAACCTATGCTTTATTAAATTGTATTTATGTTGTTTTATCCTATGCTTTATTAAATTGTATTTATGTTGTTTTATCCTATGCTTTATTAAATTGTATTTATGTTGTTTTATCCTATGCTTAATTAAATTGTATTTATGTTGTTTTATCCTATGCTTTAATAAATTTTATTGATGTTGTTTTATCCCATGCTTTATTAAATTGTATTAATGTTGTTTTAACCTATGATTTATTAAATTGTATTTATGTTGTTTTATCCTATGCTTTATTAAATTGTATTTATGTTGTTTTATCCTATGCTTTATTAAATTGTATTTATGTTGTTTTATCCTATGCTTTATTAAATTGTATTTATGTTGTTTTAACCCATGCTTTATTAAATTGTATTTATGTTGTTTTATCCTATGCTTTATTAAATTGTATTTATGTTGTTTTATCCTATGCTTTATTAAATTGTATTTATGTTGTTTTATCCTATGCTTTATTAAATTGTATTTATGTTGTTTTATCCTATGCTTTATTAAATTGTATTTATGTTGTTTTAACCCATGCTTTATTAAATTGTATTTATGTTGTTTTATCCTATGCTTTATTAAATTGTATTTATGTTGTTTTAACCTATGCTTTATTAAATTGTATTTATGTTGTTTTAACCCATGCTTTATTAAATTGTATTTATGTTGTTTTATCCTATGCTTTATTAAATTATATTTATGTTGTTTTATCCTATGCTTTATTAAATTGTATATATGTTGTTTTATCCTATGCTTTATTAAATTGTGTTTATGTTGTTTTAACCCATGCTTTATTAAATTGTATTTATGTTGTTTTATCCTATGCTTTATTAAATTGCATCTATGTTATTTTATCCTATGCTTTATTAAATTGTATTTATGTTGTTTTATCCTATGCTTTATAAAATTATATTTATGTGGTTTTATCCTATGCTTTATTAAATTGTATTCATGTTGTTTTATCTTATGCTTTATTAAATTGAATTTATGTTGTTTTATCTTATGCTTTATTAAATTGTATTTATGTTGTTTTATCCTATGCTTTATTAAATTGTATTTATGTGGTTTTATCCTATGCTTTATTAAATTGAATTTATGTTGTTTTCTCCTATGCTTTATTAAATTGTATTTATGTGGTTTTATCCTATGCTTTATTAAATTGTATTTATGTTGTTTTATCCTATGCTTTATTAAATTGTATTTATGTTGTTTTATCCTATGCTTTATTAAATTGTATTTATGTTGCTTTAACCTATGCTTTATTAAATTGTATTTATGTTGCTTTAGCCTATGCTTTATTAAATTGTATTTATGATGTTTTATCCTATCCTTTATTACATTGTATTTATGTTGTTTTGTCCTATGCTTTATTAAATTGTATTTATGTTGTTTTAACCTATGATTTATTAAATTGTGTTTATGTTGTTTTACCCTATGCTTTATTAAATTGTATTTATGTTCTTTTAACCTATGCTTTATTCAATTGTATTTATGTTGTTTTAACCTATGCTTTATTAAATTGTATTTATGTTGTTTTATCCTATGCTGTATTAAATTGTATTTATGTTGTTTTGTCCTATGCTTTATTACATCGTGTTTATGTTGTTTTATCCTATGCTTTATTAAATTGTATTTATGTTGCTTTAACCTATGCTTTATTAAATTGTATTTATGTTGTTTTATCCTATGCTTTATTAAATTGTATTTATGTTGTTTTATCCTATACTTTATTAAATTGTATTTAGGTTGTTTTATCCTATGCTTTATTAAATTGTATTTATGTTGTTTTATCCTATGCTTTATTAAATTGTATTTATGTTGTTTTATCCTATACTTTATTAAATTGTATTTATGTTGTTTTATCCTATGCTTTATTAAATTGTATTTATGTTGTTTTATCCTATACTTTATTAAATTGTATTTAGGTTGTTTTATCCTATGCTTTATTAAATTGTATTTATGTTGTTTTAACCCATGCTTTAATAAATTGTATTTATGTTGTTTTATCCTATGCTTTATTAAATTGTATTTATGTTGTTTTATCCTATACTTTATTAAATTGTATTTATGTTGTTTTATCCTATGCTTTATTAAATTGTATTTATGTTGTTTTAACCCATGCTTTAATAAATTGTATTTATGTTGTTTTATCCTATGCTTTATTAAATTGTATTTATGTTGTTTTAAAATATGCTTTATTAAATTGTATTTATGTTGTTTTAACCCATGCTTTATTAAATTGTATTTATGTTGTTTTATCCTATGCTTTATTAAATTGTATTTATGTTGTTTTATCCTATGCTTTATTAAATTGTATTTATGTTGTTTTAACCTATGCTTTATTAAATTGTATTTATGTTATTTTAACCTATGCTTTAATAAATTGTATTTATGTTGTTTTATCCTATGCTTTATTAAATTGTATTTATGTTGTTTTAACCTATGCTTTATTAAATTGTATTTATGTTGTTTTATCCTATGCTTTATTAAATTGTATTTATCTTGTTTTAACCTATGTTTTATTAAATTGTATTTATGTTGTTTTGTCCTATGCTTTATTAAATTGTATTTATGTTGTTTTAACCCATGCTTGATTAAATTGTATTTATGTTGTTTTATCCTATGTTTCATTAAATTGTATATATGTTGTTTTATCCTATGCTTTATTAAATTGTATTTATGTTGATTTATCCTATGCTTTATTAAATTGTATTTATGTTGTTTTATCCTATGCTTTATTAAATTGTATTTATGTTGTTTTATCCTATGCTTTATTAAATAGTATATATGTTGTTTTATCCTATGCTTTATTAAATTGTGTTTATGTTGTTTTAACCCATGCTTTATTAAATTGTATTTATGTTGTTTTATCCTATGCTTTATTAAATTGTATTTATGTTGTTTTAACCCATGCTTTATTAAATTGTATTTATGTTGTTTTATCCTATGCTTTATTAAATTGTATTTATGTTGTTTTATCCTATGCTTTATTAAATAGTATATATGTTGTTTTATCCTATGCTTTATTAAATTGTGTTTATGTTGTTTTAACCCATGCTTTATTAAATTGTATTTATGTTGTTTTATCCTATGCTTTATTAAATTGCATCTATGTTATTTTATCCTATGCTTTATTAAACTGTATTTATGTTGTTTTATCCTATGCTTTATTAAGTTGTATTTATGTTGTTTTATCCTATGCTTTATTAAACTGCATTTATGTTGTTTTTTCCTATGCTTTATTAAATTGTATTTATGTTGTTTTATCCTATGCTTTATTAAATTGTATTTATGTTGTTTTATCCTATGCTTTATTAAATTGTATTTATGTTGTTTTATCCTATGCTTTATTAAATTGTAATTATGTTGTTTTATCCTATGCTTTATTACATCGTGTTTATGTTGTTTTATCCTATGCTTTATTAAATTGTATTTATGTTGCTTTAACCTATGCTTTATTAAATTGTATTTATGTTGTTTTATCCTATGCTTTATTAAATTGTATTTATGTTGTTTTATCCTATGCTTTATTAAATTGTATTTATGTTGTTTTATCCTATGCTTAATTAAATTGTATTTATGTTGTTTTATCCTATGCTTTAATAAATTTTATTGATGTTGTTTTATCCCATGCTTTATTAAATTGTATTAATGTTGTTTTAACCTATGATTTATTAAATTGCATTTATGTTGTTTTATCCTATGCTTTATTAAATTGTATTTATGTTGTTTTATCCTATGCTTTATTAAATTGTATTTATGTTGTTTTATCCTATGCTTTATTAAATTGTATTTATGTTGTTTTAACCCATGCTTTATTAAATTGTATTTATGTTGTTTTATCCTATGCTTTATTAAATTGCATCTATGTTATTTTATCCTATGCTTTATTAAATTGTATTTATGTTGTTTTATCCTATGCTTTATAAAATTATATTTATGTGGTTTTATCCTATGCTTTATTAAATTGTATTCATGTTGTTTTATCTTATGCTTTATTAAATTGAATTTATGTTGTTTTATCTTATGCTTTATTAAATTGTATTTATGTTGTTTTATCCTATGCTTTATTAAATTGTATTTATGTGGTTTTATCCTATGCTTTATTAAATTGAATTTATGTTGTTTTCTCCTATGCTTTATTAAATTGTATTTATGTGGTTTTATCCTATGCTTTATTAAATTGTATTTATGTTGTTTTATCCTATGCTTTATTAAATTGTATTTATGTTGTTTTATCCTATGCTTTATTAAATTGTATTTATGTTGCTTTAACCTATGCTTTATTAAATTGTATTTATGTTGCTTTAGCCTATGCTTTATTAAATTGTATTTATGATGTTTTATCCTATCCTTTATTACATTGTATTTATGTTGTTTTGTCCTATGCTTTATTAAATTGTATTTATGTTGTTTTAACCTATGATTTATTAAATTGTGTTTATGTTGTTTTACCCTATGCTTTATTAAATTGTATTTATGTTCTTTTAACCTATGCTTTATTCAATTGTATTTATGTTGTTTTAACCTATGCTTTATTAAATTGTATTTATGTTGTTTTATCCTATGCTGTATTAAATTGTATTTATGTTGTTTTGTCCTATGCTTTATTACATCGTGTTTATGTTGTTTTATCCTATGCTTTATTAAATTGTATTTATGTTGCTTTAACCTATGCTTTATTAAATTGTATTTATGTTGTTTTATCCTATGCTTTATTAAATTGTATTTATGTTGTTTTATCCTATACTTTATTAAATTGTATTTAGGTTGTTTTATCCTATGCTTTATTAAATTGTATTTATGTTGTTTTATCCTATGCTTTATTAAATTGTATTTATGTTGTTTTATCCTATACTTTATTAAATTGTATTTATGTTGTTTTATCCTATGCTTTATTAAATTGTATTTATGTTGTTTTATCCTATACTTTATTAAATTGTATTTAGGTTGTTTTATCCTATGCTTTATTAAATTGTATTTATGTTGTTTTAACCCATGCTTTAATAAATTGTATTTATGTTGTTTTATCCTATGCTTTATTAAATTGTATTTATGTTGTTTTATCCTATACTTTATTAAATTGTATTTATGTTGTTTTATCCTATGCTTTATTAAATTGTATTTATGTTGTTTTAACCCATGCTTTAATAAATTGTATTTATGTTGTTTTATCCTATGCTTTATTAAATTGTATTTATGTTGTTTTAAAATATGCTTTATTAAATTGTATTTATGTTGTTTTAACCCATGCTTTATTAAATTGTATTTATGTTGTTTTATCCTATGCTTTATTAAATTGTATTTATGTTGTTTTATCCTATGCTTTATTAAATTGTATTTATGTTGTTTTAACCTATGCTTTATTAAATTGTATTTATGTTATTTTAACCTATGCTTTAATAAATTGTATTTATGTTGTTTTATCCTATGCTTTATTAAATTGTATTTATGTTGTTTTAACCTATGCTTTATTAAATTGTATTTATGTTGTTTTATCCTATGCTTTATTAAATTGTATTTATCTTGTTTTAACCTATGTTTTATTAAATTGTATTTATGTTGTTTTGTCCTATGCTTTATTAAATTGTATTTATGTTGTTTTAACCCATGCTTGATTAAATTGTATTTATGTTGTTTTATCCTATGTTTCATTAAATTGTATATATGTTGTTTTATCCTATGCTTTATTAAATTGTATTTATGTTGATTTATCCTATGCTTTATTAAATTGTATTTATGTTGTTTTATCCTATGCTTTATTAAATTGTATTTATGTTGTTTTATCCTATGCTTTATTAAATAGTATATATGTTGTTTTATCCTATGCTTTATTAAATTGTGTTTATGTTGTTTTAACCCATGCTTTATTAAATTGTATTTATGTTGTTTTATCCTATGCTTTATTAAATTGTATTTATGTTGTTTTAACCCATGCTTTATTAAATTGTATTTATGTTGTTTTATCCTATGCTTTATTAAATTGTATTTATGTTGTTTTATCCTATGCTTTATTAAATAGTATATATGTTGTTTTATCCTATGCTTTATTAAATTGTGTTTATGTTGTTTTAACCCATGCTTTATTAAATTGTATTTATGTTGTTTTATCCTATGCTTTATTAAATTGCATCTATGTTATTTTATCCTATGCTTTATTAAACTGTATTTATGTTGTTTTATCCTATGCTTTATTAAGTTGTATTTATGTTGTTTTATCCTATGCTTTATTAAACTGCATTTATGTTGTTTTTTCCTATGCTTTATTAAATTGTATTTATGTTGTTTTATCCTATGCTTTATTAAATTGTATTTATGTTGTTTTATCCTATGCTTTATTAAATTGTATTTATGTTGTTTTATCCTATGCTTTATTAAATTGTAATTATGTTGTTTTATCCTATGCTTTATTACATCGTGTTTATGTTGTTTTATCCTATGCTTTATTAAATTGTATTTATGTTGCTTTAACCTATGCTTTATTAAATTGTATTTATGTTGTTTTATCCTATGCTTTATTAAATTGTATTTATGTTGTTTTATCCTATGCTTTATTAAATTGTATTTATGTTGTTTTATCCTATGCTTAATTAAATTGTATTTATGTTGTTTTATCCTATGCTTTAATAAATTTTATTGATGTTGTTTTATCCCATGCTTTATTAAATTGTATTAATGTTGTTTTAACCTATGATTTATTAAATTGCATTTATGTTGTTTTATCCTATGCTTTATTAAATTGTATTTATGTTGTTTTATCCTATGCTTTATTAAATTGTATTTATGTTGTTTTATCCTATGCTTTATTAAATTGTATTTATGTTGTTTTAACCCATGCTTTATTAAATTGTATTTATGTTGTTTTATCCTATGCTTTATTAAATTGTATTTATGTTGTTTTAACCTATGCTTTATTAAATTGTATTTATGTTGTTTTAACCCATGCTTTATTAAATTGTATTTATGTTGTTTTATCCTATGCTTTATTAAATTATATTTATGTTGTTTTATCCTATGCTTTATTAAATTGTATATATGTTGTTTTATCCTATGCTTTATTAAATTGTGTTTATGTTGTTTTAACCCATGCTTTATTAAATTGTATTTATGTTGTTTTATCCTATGCTTTATTAAATTGCATCTATGTTATTTTATCCTATGCTTTATTAAATTGTATTTATGTTGTTTTATCCTATGCTTTATAAAATTATATTTATGTGGTTTTATCCTATGCTTTATTAAATTGTATTCATGTTGTTTTATCTTATGCTTTATTAAATTGAATTTATGTTGTTTTATCTTATGCTTTATTAAATTGTATTTATGTTGTTTTATCCTATGCTTTATTAAATTGTATTTATGTGGTTTTATCCTATGCTTTATTAAATTGAATTTATGTTGTTTTCTCCTATGCTTTATTAAATTGTATTTATGTGGTTTTATCCTATGCTTTATTAAATTGTATTTATGTTGTTTTATCCTATGCTTTATTAAATTGTATTTATGTTGTTTTATCCTATGCTTTATTAAATTGTATTTATGTTGCTTTAACCTATGCTTTATTAAATTGTATTTATGTTGCTTTAGCCTATGCTTTATTAAATTGTATTTATGATGTTTTATCCTATCCTTTATTACATTGTATTTATGTTGTTTTGTCCTATGCTTTATTAAATTGTATTTATGTTGTTTTAACCTATGATTTATTAAATTGTGTTTATGTTGTTTTACCCTATGCTTTATTAAATTGTATTTATGTTCTTTTAACCTATGCTTTATTCAATTGTATTTATGTTGTTTTAACCTATGCTTTATTAAATTGTATTTATGTTGTTTTATCCTATGCTGTATTAAATTGTATTTATGTTGTTTTGTCCTATGCTTTATTACATCGTGTTTATGTTGTTTTATCCTATGCTTTATTAAATTGTATTTATGTTGCTTTAACCTATGCTTTATTAAATTGTATTTATGTTGTTTTATCCTATGCTTTATTAAATTGTATTTATGTTGTTTTATCCTATACTTTATTAAATTGTATTTAGGTTGTTTTATCCTATGCTTTATTAAATTGTATTTATGTTGTTTTATCCTATGCTTTATTAAATTGTATTTATGTTGTTTTATCCTATACTTTATTAAATTGTATTTATGTTGTTTTATCCTATGCTTTATTAAATTGTATTTATGTTGTTTTATCCTATACTTTATTAAATTGTATTTAGGTTGTTTTATCCTATGCTTTATTAAATTGTATTTATGTTGTTTTAACCTATGCTTTATTAAATTGTATTTATGTTGTTTTATCCTATACTTTATTAAATTGTATTTATGTTGTTTTATCCTATGCTTTATTAAATTGTATTTATGTTGTTTTATCCTATGCTTTATTAAATTGTATTTATGTTGTTTTATCCTATACTTTATTAAATTGTATTTATGTTGTTTTATCCTATGCTTTATTAAATTGTATTTATGTTGTTTTAACCTATGCTTTATTAAATTGTATTTAAGTTGTTTTATCCTATACTTTATTAAATTGTATTTATGTTGTTTTATCCTATGCTTTATTAAATTGTATTTATGTTGTTTTATCCTATGCTTTATTAAATTGTATTTATGTTGTTTTATCCTATGCTTTATTAAATTGTATTTATGTTGTTTTGTCCTATGCTTTATTAAATTGTATTTATGTTGTTTTAACCCATGCTTCATTAAATTGTATTTATGTTGTTTTATCCTATGGTTCATTAAATTGTATTTATTTTGTTTTGTCCTATGCTTTATTAAATTGTATTTATGTTGTTTTATCCTATGCTTTATTAAATTGTATTTATGTTGTTTTAACCTATGTTTTATTAAATTGTATTTATGTTGATTTATCCTATGCTTTATTAAATTGTATTTATGTTGTTTTATCCTATGCTTTATTGAATTGTATTTATGCTGTTTTAACGTGTGTTTTATTAAATTGTATTTATGTTGTTTTATCCTATGCTTTATTAAATTGTATTTATGTTGTTTTAACCCATGCTTTAATAAATTGTATTTATGTTGTTTTATCCTATGCTTTATTAAATTGTATTTATGTTGTTTTAACCTATGCTTTATTAAATTGTATTTATGTTGTTTTAACCCATGCTTTATTAAATTGTATTTATGTTGTTTTATCCTATGCTTTATTAAATTGTATTTATGTTGTTTTATCCTATGCTTTATTAAATTGTATTTATGTTGTTTTAACCTATGCTTTATTAAATTGTATTTATGTTGTTTTATCCTATACTTTATTAAATTGTATTTAGGTTGTTTTATCCTATGCTTTATTAAATTGTATTTATGTTGTTTTAACCCATACTTTATTAAATTGTATTTATGTTGTTTTATCCTATGCTTTATTAAATTGTATTTATGTTGTTTTATCCTATGCTTTATTAAATTGTATTTATGTTGTTTTAACCTATGCTTTATTAAATTGTATTTATGTTGTTTTATCCTATACTTTATTAAATTGTATTTAGGTTGTTTTATCCTATGCTTTATTAAATTGTATTTATGTTGTTTTATCCTATACTTTATTAAATTGTATTTATGTTGTTTTATCCTATGCTTTATTAAATTGTATTTATATTGTTTTATCCTATGCTTTATTAAATTGTATTTATGTTGTTTTATCCTATACTTTATTAAATTGTATTTATGTTGTTTTATCCTATGCTTTATTAAATTGTATTTATGTTGTTTTATCCTATGCTTTATTAAATTGTATTTATGTTGTTTTATCCTATACTTTATTAAATTGTATTTATGTTGTTTTATCCTATGCTTTATTAAATTGTATTTATGTTGTTTTATCCTATGCTTTATTAAATTGTATTTATGTTGTTTTACACTATGCTTTATTAAATTGTATTTATGTTGTTTTGTCCTATACTTTATTAAATTGTATTTATGTTGTTTTATCCTATGCTTTAATAAATGTTATTTATGTTGTTTTATCCCATGCTTTATTAAATTGTATTAATGTTGTTTTAACCTATGATTTATTAAATTGTATTTATGTTGTTTTATCCTATGCTTTATTAAATTGTATTTATGTTGTTTTATCCTATGCTTTATTAAATTGTATTTATGTTGTTTTATCCTATACTTTAATAAATTGTATTTATGTTGTTTAATCCTATGCTTTATTAAATTGTATTTATGTTGTTTTATCCTATGCTTTATTAAATTGTATTTATGTTGTTTTAACCTATGTTTTATTAAATTGTATTTATGTTGTTTTATCCTATGCTTTAATAAATTGTATTTATGTTGTTTTATCCTATGCTTTATTAAATTGTATTTATGTTGTTTTAACCTATGTTTTATTAAATTGTATTTATGTTGTTTTATCCTATGCTTTTTTAAATTGTATGTATGTTGTTTTAACCCATGCTTTATTAAATTGTATTTATGTTGTTTTATCCTATGCTTTATTAAATTGTATTTATGTTGTTTTAACCTATGCTTTATTAAATTGTATTTATGTTGTTTTAACCCATGCTTTATTAAATTGTATTTATGTTGTTTTATCCTATGCTTTATTAAATTGTATTTATGTTGTTTTATCCTATGCTTTATTAAATTGTATATATGTTGTTTTATCCTATGCTTTATTAAATTGTGTTTATGTTGTTTTAACCCATGCTTTATTAAATTGTATTTATGTTGTTTTATCCTATGCTTTATTAAATTGCATCTATGTTATTTTATCCTATGCTTTATTAAATTGTATTTATGTTGTTTTATCCTATGCTTTAAAAAATTATATTTATGTGGTTTTATCCTATGCTTTATTAAATTGTATTCATGTTGTTTTATCTTATGCATTATTAAATTGAATTTATGTTGTTTTATCTTATGCTTTATTAAATTGTATTTATGTTGTTTTATCCTATGCTTTATTAAATTGTATTTATGTGGTTTTATCCTATGCTTTATTAAATTGTATTTATGATGTTTTATCCTATCCTTTATTAAATTGTATATATGTTGTTTTGTCCTATGCTTTATTAAATTGTATTTATGTTGTTTTAACCTATGATTTATTAAATTGTGTTTATGTTGTTTTATCCTATGCTTTATTAAATTGTATTTATGTTGTTTTATCCTATGCTTTATTAAATTGTATTTATGTTGTTTTATCCTATGCTTTATTAAATTGTATTTATGTTGTTTTGTCCTATGCTTTATTAAATTGTATTTATGTTGTTTTAACCCATGCTTCATTAAATTGTATTTATGTTGTTTTATCCTATGGTTCATTAAATTGTATTTATTTTGTTTTGTCCTATGCTTTATTAAATTGTATTTATGTTGTTTTATCCTATGTTTTATTAAATTGTATTTATGTTGATTTATCCTATGCTTTATTAAATTGTATTTATGTTGTTTTATCCTATGCTTTATTAAATTGTATTTATGTTGTTTTAACGTATGTTTTATTAAATTGTATTTATGTTGTTTTATCCTATGCTTTATTAAATTGTATTTATGTTGTTTTAACCCATGCTTTAATAAATTGTATTTATGTTGTTTTATCCTATGCTTTATTAAATTGTATTTATGTTGTTTTAAAATATGCTTTATTAAATTGTATTTATGTTGTTTTAACCCATGCTTTATTAAATTGTATTTATGTTGTTTTATCCTATGCTTTATTAAATTGTATTTATGTTGTTTTATCCTATGCTTTATTAAATTGTATTTATGTTGTTTTAACCTATGCTTTATTAAATTGTATTTATGTTATTTTAACCTATGCTTTAATAAATTGTATTTATGTTGTTTTATCCTATGCTTTATTAAATTGTATTTATGTTGTTTTAACCTATGTTTTATTAAATTGTATTTATGTTGTTTTGTCCTATGCTTTATTAAATTGTATTTATGTTGTTTTAACCCATGCTTCATTAAATTGTATTTATGTTGTTTTATCCTATGTTTCATTAAATTGTATATATGTTGTTTTATCCTATGCTTTATTAAATTGTATTTATGTTGATTTATCCTATGCTTTATTAAATTGTATTTATGTTGTTTTATCCTATGCTTTATTAAATTGTATTTATGTTGTTTTATCCTATGCTTTATTAAATAGTATATATGTTGTTTTATCCTATGCTTTATTAAATTGTGTTTATGTTGTTTTAACCCATGCTTTATTAAATTGTATTTATGTTGTTTTATCCTATGCTTTATTAAATTGTATTTATGTTGTTTTAACCCATGCTTTATTAAATTGTATTTATGTTGTTTTATCCTATGCTTTATTAAATTGTATTTATGTTGTTTTATCCTATGCTTTATTAAATAGTATATATGTTGTTTTATCCTATGCTTTATTAAATTGTGTTTATGTTGTTTTAACCCATGCTTTATTAAATTGTATTTATGTTGTTTTATCCTATGCTTTATTAAATTGCATCTATGTTATTTTATCCTATGCTTTATTAAACTGTATTTATGTTGTTTTATCCTATGCTTTATTAAGTTGTATTTATGTTGTTTTATCCTATGCTTTATTAAACTGCATTTATGTTGTTTTTTCCTATGCTTTATTAAATTGTATTTATGTTGTTTTATCCTATGCTTTATTAAATTGTATTTATGTTGTTTTATCCTATGCTTTATTAAATTGTATTTATGTTGTTTTATCCTATGCTTTATTAAATTGTAATTATGTTGTTTTATCCTATGCTTTATTACATCGTGTTTATGTTGTTTTATCCTATGCTTTATTAAATTGTATTTATGTTGCTTTAACCTATGCTTTATTAAATTGTATTTATGTTGTTTTATCCTATGCTTTATTAAATTGTATTTATGTTGTTTTATCCTATGCTTTATTAAATTGTATTTATGTTGTTTTATCCTATGCTTAATTAAATTGTATTTATGTTGTTTTATCCTATGCTTTAATAAATTTTATTGATGTTGTTTTATCCCATGCTTTATTAAATTGTATTAATGTTGTTTTAACCTATGATTTATTAAATTGTATTTATGTTGTTTTATCCTATGCTTTATTAAATTGTATTTATGTTGTTTTATCCTATGCTTTATTAAATTGTATTTATGTTGTTTTATCCTATGCTTTATTAAATTGTATTTATGTTGTTTTAACCCATGCTTTATTAAATTGTATTTATGTTGTTTTATCCTATGCTTTATTAAATTGTATTTATGTTGTTTTAACCTATGCTTTATTAAATTGTATTTATGTTGTTTTAACCCATGCTTTATTAAATTGTATTTATGTTGTTTTATCCTATGCTTTATTAAATTATATTTATGTTGTTTTATCCTATGCTTTATTAAATTGTATATATGTTGTTTTATCCTATGCTTTATTAAATTGTGTTTATGTTGTTTTAACCCATGCTTTATTAAATTGTATTTATGTTGTTTTATCCTATGCTTTATTAAATTGCATCTATGTTATTTTATCCTATGCTTTATTAAATTGTATTTATGTTGTTTTATCCTATGCTTTATAAAATTATATTTATGTGGTTTTATCCTATGCTTTATTAAATTGTATTCATGTTGTTTTATCTTATGCTTTATTAAATTGAATTTATGTTGTTTTATCTTATGCTTTATTAAATTGTATTTATGTTGTTTTATCCTATGCTTTATTAAATTGTATTTATGTGGTTTTATCCTATGCTTTATTAAATTGAATTTATGTTGTTTTCTCCTATGCTTTATTAAATTGTATTTATGTGGTTTTATCCTATGCTTTATTAAATTGTATTTATGTTGTTTTATCCTATGCTTTATTAAATTGTATTTATGTTGTTTTATCCTATGCTTTATTAAATTGTATTTATGTTGCTTTAACCTATGCTTTATTAAATTGTATTTATGTTGCTTTAGCCTATGCTTTATTAAATTGTATTTATGATGTTTTATCCTATCCTTTATTACATTGTATTTATGTTGTTTTGTCCTATGCTTTATTAAATTGTATTTATGTTGATTTATCCTATGATTTATTAAATTGTATTTATGTTGTTTTATCCTATGCTTTATTAAATTGTATTTATGTTGTTTTATCCTATGCTTTATTAAATAGTATATATGTTGTTTTATCCTATGCTTTATTAAATTGTGTTTATGTTGTTTTAACCCATGCTTTATTAAATTGTATTTATGTTGTTTTATCCTATGCTTTATTAAATTGTATTTATGTTGTTTTAACCCATGCTTTATTAAATTGTATTTATGTTGTTTTATCCTATGCTTTATTAAATTGTATTTATGTTGTTTTATCCTATGCTTTATTAAATAGTATATATGTTGTTTTATCCTATGCTTTATTAAATTGTGTTTATGTTGTTTTAACCCATGCTTTATTAAATTGTATTTATGTTGTTTTATCCTATGCTTTATTAAATTGCATCTATGTTATTTTATCCTATGCTTTATTAAACTGTATTTATGTTGTTTTATCCTATGCTTTATTAAGTTGTATTTATGTTGTTTTATCCTATGCTTTATTAAACTGCATTTATGTTGTTTTTTCCTATGCTTTATTAAATTGTATTTATGTTGTTTTATCCTATACTTTATTAAATTGTATTTATGTTGTTTTATCCTATGCTTTAATAAATTGTATTTATGTTGTTTTATCCTATGCTTTATTAAATTGTAATTATGTTGTTTTATCCTATGCTTTATTACATCGTGTTTATGTTGTTTTATCCTATGCTTTATTAAATTGTATTTATGTTGCTTTAACCTATGCTTTATTAAATTGTATTTATGTTGTTTTATCCTATGCTTTATTAAATTGTATATATGTTGTTTTATCCTATGCTTTATTAAATTGTGTTTATGTTGTTTTAACCCATGCTTTATTAAATTGTATTTATGTTGTTTTATCCTATGCTTTATTAAATTGCATCTATGTTATTTTATCCTATGCTTTATTAAATTGTATTTATGTTGTTTTATCCTATGCTTTATAAAATTATATTTATGTGGTTTTATCCTATGCTTTATTAAATTGTATTCATGTTGTTTTATCTTATGCTTTATTAAATTGAATTTATGTTGTTTTATCTTATGCTTTATTAAATTGTATTTATGTTGTTTTATCCTATGCTTTATTAAATTGTATTTATGTGGTTTTATCCTATGCTTTATTAAATTGAATTTATGTTGTTTTCTCCTATGCTTTATTAAATTGTATTTATGTGGTTTTATCCTATGCTTTATTAAATTGTATTTATGTTGTTTTATCCTATGCTTTATTAAATTGTATTTATGTTGTTTTATCCTATGCTTTATTAAATTGTATTTATGTTGCTTTAACCTATGCTTTATTAAATTGTATTTATGTTGCTTTAGCCTATGCTTTATTAAATTGTATTTATGATGTTTTATCCTATCCTTTATTACATTGTATTTATGTTGTTTTGTCCTATGCTTTATTAAATTGTATTTATGTTGATTTATCCTATGATTTATTAAATTGTATTTATGTTGTTTTATCCTATGCTTTATTAAATTGTATTTATGTTGTTTTATCCTATGCTTTATTAAATAGTATATATGTTGTTTTATCCTATGCTTTATTAAATTGTGTTTATGTTGTTTTAACCCATGCTTTATTAAATTGTATTTATGTTGTTTTATCCTATGCTTTATTAAATTGTATTTATGTTGTTTTAACCCATGCTTTATTAAATTGTATTTATGTTGTTTTATCCTATGCTTTATTAAATTGTATTTATGTTGTTTTATCCTATGCTTTATTAAATAGTATATATGTTGTTTTATCCTATGCTTTATTAAATTGTGTTTATGTTGTTTTAACCCATGCTTTATTAAATTGTATTTATGTTGTTTTATCCTATGCTTTATTAAATTGCATCTATGTTATTTTATCCTATGCTTTATTAAACTGTATTTATGTTGTTTTATCCTATGCTTTATTAAGTTGTATTTATGTTGTTTTATCCTATGCTTTATTAAACTGCATTTATGTTGTTTTTTCCTATGCTTTATTAAATTGTATTTATGTTGTTTTATCCTATGCTTTATTAAATTGTATTTATGTTGTTTTATCCTATGCTTTAATAAATTGTATTTATGTTGTTTTATCCTATGCTTTATTAAATTGTATTTATGTTGCTTTAACCTATGCTTTATTAAATTGTATTTATGTTGTTTTATCCTATGCTTTATTAAATTGTATTTATGTTGTTTTATCCTATGCTTTATTAAATTGTATTTATGTTGTTTTATCCTATGCTTAATTAAATTGTATTTATGTTGTTTTATCCTATGCTTTAATAAATTTTATTGATGTTGTTTTATCCCATGCTTTATTAAATTGTATTAATGTTGTTTTAACCTATGATTTATTAAATTGTATTTATGTTGTTTTATCCTATGCTTTATTAAATTGTATTTATGTTGTTTTATCCTATGCTTAATTAAATTGTATTTATGTTGTTTTATCCTATGCTTTATTAAGTTGTATTTATGTTGTTTTATCCTATGCTTTATTAAACTGTATTTATGTTGTTTTATCCTATGCTTTATTAAGTTGTATTTATGTTGTTTTATCCTATGCTTTATTAAACTGCATTTATGTTGTTTTTTCCTATGCTTTATTAAATTGTATTTATGTTGTTTTATCCTATGCTTTATTAAATTGTATTTATGTTGTTTTATCCTATGCTTTAATAAATTGTATTTATGTTGTTTTATCCTATGCTTTATTAAATTGTATTTATGTTGCTTTAACCTATGCTTTATTAAATTGTATTTATGTTGTTTTATCCTATGCTTTATTAAATTGTATTTATGTTGTTTTATCCTATGCTTTATTAAATTGTATTTATGTTGTTTTATCCTATGCTTAATTAAATTGTATTTATGTTGTTTTATCCTATGCTTTAATAAATTTTATTGATGTTGTTTTATCCCATGCTTTATTAAATTGTATTAATGTTGTTTTAACCTATGATTTATTAAATTGTATTTATGTTGTTTTATCCTATGCTTTATTAAATTGTATTTATGTTGTTTTATCCTATGCTTTATTAAATTGTATTTATGTTGTTTTATCCTATGCTTTATTAAATTGTATTTATGTTGTTTTAACCCATGCTTTATTAAATTGTATTTATGTTGTTTTATCCTATGCTTTATTAAATTGTATTTATGTTGTTTTAACCTATGCTTTATTAAATTGTATTTATGTTGTTTTAACCCATGCTTTATTAAATTGTATTTATGTTGTTTTATCCTATGCTTTATTAAATTATATTTATGTTGTTTTATCCTATGCTTTATTAAATTGTATATATGTTGTTTTATCCTATGCTTTATTAAATTGTGTTTATGTTGTTTTAACCCATGCTTTATTAAATTGTATTTATGTTGTTTTATCCTATGCTTTATTAAATTGCATCTATGTTATTTTATCCTATGCTTTATTAAATTGTATTTATGTTGTTTTATCCTATGCTTTATAAAATTATATTTATGTGGTTTTATCCTATGCTTTATTAAATTGTATTCATGTTGTTTTATCTTATGCTTTATTAAATTGAATTTATGTTGTTTTATCTTATGCTTTATTAAATTGTATTTATGTTGTTTTATCCTATGCTTTATTAAATTGTATTTATGTGGTTTTATCCTATGCTTTATTAAATTGAATTTATGTTGTTTTCTCCAATGCTTTATTAAATTGTATTTATGTGGTTTTATCCTATGCTTTATTAAATTGTATTTATGTTGTTTTATCCTATGCTTTATTAAATTGTATTTATGTTGTTTTATCCTATGCTTTATTAAATTGTATTTATGTTGCTTTAACCTATGCTTTATTAAATTGTATTTATGTTGCTTTAGCCTATGCTTTATTAAATTGTATTTATGATGTTTTATCCTATCCTTTATTACATTGTATTTATGTTGTTTTGTCCTATGCTTTATTAAATTGTATTTATGTTGTTTTAACCTATGATTTATTAAATTGTGTTTATGTTGTTTTACCCTATGCTTTATTAAATTGTATTTATGTTCTTTTAACCTATGCTTTATTCAATTGTATTTATGTTGTTTTAACCTATGCTTTATTAAATTGTATTTATGTTGTTTTATCCTATGCTGTATTAAATTGTATTTATGTTGTTTTGTCCTATGCTTTATTACATCGTGTTTATGTTGTTTTATCCTATGCTTTATTAAATTGTATTTATGTTGCTTTAACCTATGCTTTATTAAATTGTATTTATGTTGTTTTATCCTATGCTTTATTAAATTGTATTTATGTTGTTTTATCCTATACTTTATTAAATTGTATTTAGGTTGTTTTATCCTATGCTTTATTAAATTGTATTTATGTTGTTTTATCCTATGCTTTATTAAATTGTATTTATGTTGTTTTATCCTATACTTTATTAAATTGTATTTATGTTGTTTTATCCTATGCTTTATTAAATTGTATTTATGTTGTTTTATCCTATACTTTATTAAATTGTATTTAGGTTGTTTTATCCTATGCTTTATTAAATTGTATTTATGTTGTTTTAACCTATGCTTTATTAAATTGTATTTATGTTGTTTTATCCTATACTTTATTAAATTGTATTTATGTTGTTTTATCCTATGCTTTATTAAATTGTATTTATGTTGTTTTATCCTATGCTTTATTAAATTGTATTTATGTTGTTTTATCCTATACTTTATTAAATTGTATTTATGTTGTTTTATCCTATGCTTTATTAAATTGTATTTATGTTGTTTTAACCTATGCTTTATTAAATTGTATTTAAGTTGTTTTATCCTATACTTTATTAAATTGTATTTATGTTGTTTTATCCTATGCTTTATTAAATTGTATTTATGTTGTTTTATCCTATGCTTTATTAAATTGTATTTATGTTGTTTTATCCTATGCTTTATTAAATTGTATTTATGTTGTTTTGTCCTATGCTTTATTAAATTGTATTTATGTTGTTTTAACCCATGCTTCATTAAATTGTATTTATGTTGTTTTATCCTATGGTTCATTAAATTGTATTTATTTTGTTTTGTCCTATGCTTTATTAAATTGTATTTATGTTGTTTTATCCTATGCTTTATTAAATTGTATTTATGTTGTTTTAACCTATGTTTTATTAAATTGTATTTATGTTGATTTATCCTATGCTTTATTAAATTGTATTTATGTTGTTTTATCCTATGCTTTATTGAATTGTATTTATGTTGTTTTAACGTGTGTTTTATTAAATTGTATTTATGTTGTTTTATCCTATGCTTTATTAAATTGTATTTATGTTGTTTTAACCCATGCTTTAATAAATTGTATTTATGTTGTTTTATCCTATGCTTTATTAAATTGTATTTATGTTGTTTTAACCTATGCTTTATTAAATTGTATTTATGTTGTTTTAACCCATGCTTTATTAAATTGTATTTATGTTGTTTTATCCTATGCTTTATTAAATTGTATTTATGTTGTTTTATCCTATGCTTTATTAAATTGTATTTATGTTGTTTTAACCTATGCTTTATTAAATTGTATTTATGTTGTTTTATCCTATACTTTATTAAATTGTATTTAGGTTGTTTTATCCTATGCTTTATTAAATTGTATTTATGTTGTTTTAACCCATGCTTTATTAAATTGTATTTATGTTGTTTTATCCTATGCTTTATTAAATTGTATTTATGTTGTTTTATCCTATGCTTTATTAAATTGTATTTATGTTGTTTTAACCTATGCTTTATTAAATTGTATTTATGTTGTTTTATCCTATAGTTTATTAAATTGTATTTAGGTTGTTTTATCCTATGCTTTATTAAATTGTATTTATGTTGTTTTATCCTATACTTTATTAAATTGTATTTATGTTGTTTTATCCTATGCTTTATTAAATTGTATTTATATTGTTTTATCCTATGCTTTATTAAATTGTATTTATGTTGTTTTATCCTATACTTTATTAAATTGTATTTATGTTGTTTTATCCTATGCTTTATTAAATTGTATTTATGTTGTTTTATCCTATGCTTTATTAAATTGTATTTATGTTGTTTTATCCTATACTTTATTAAATTGTATTTATGTTGTTTTATCCTATGCTTTATTAAATTGTATTTATGTTGTTTTATCCTATGCTTTATTAAATTGTATTTATGTTGTTTTACACTATGCTTTATTAAATTGTATTTATGTTGTTTTGTCCTATACTTTATTAAATTGTATTTATGTTGTTTTATCCTATGCTTTAATAAATGTTATTTATGTTGTTTTATCCCATGCTTTATTAAATTGTATTAATGTTGTTTTAACCTATGATTTATTAAATTGTATTTATGTTGTTTTATCCTATGCTTTATTAAATTGTATTTATGTTGTTTTATCCTATGCTTTATTAAATTGTATTTATGTTGTTTTATCCTATACTTTAATAAATTGTATTTATGTTGTTTAATCCTATGCTTTATTAAATTGTATTTATGTTGTTTTATCCTATGCTTTATTAAATTGTATTTATGTTGTTTTAACCTATGTTTTATTAAATTGTATTTATGTTGTTTTATCCTATGCTTTAATAAATTGTATTTATGTTGTTTTATCCTATGCTTTATTAAATTGTATTTATGTTGTTTTAACCTATGTTTTATTAAATTGTATTTATGTTGTTTTATCCTATGCTTTTTTAAATTGTATGTATGTTGTTTTAACCCATGCTTTATTAAATTGTATTTATGTTGTTTTATCCTATGCTTTATTAAATTGTATTTATGTTGTTTTAACCTATGCTTTATTAAATTGTATTTATGTTGTTTTAACCCATGCTTTATTAAATTGTATTTATGTTGTTTTATCCTATGCTTTATTAAATTGTATTTATGTTGTTTTATCCTATGCTTTATTAAATTGTATATATGTTGTTTTATCCTATGCTTTATTAAATTGTGTTTATGTTGTTTTAACCCATGCTTTATTAAATTGTATTTATGTTGTTTTATCCTATGCTTTATTAAATTGCATCTATGTTATTTTATCCTATGCTTTATTAAATTGTATTTATGTTGTTTTATCCTATGCTTTAAAAAATTATATTTATGTGGTTTTATCCTATGCTTTATTAAATTGTATTCATGTTGTTTTATCTTATGCATTATTAAATTGAATTTATGTTGTTTTATCTTATGCTTTATTAAATTGTATTTATGTTGTTTTATCCTATGCTTTATTAAATTGTATTTATGTGGTTTTATCCTATGCTTTATTAAATTGTATTTATGATGTTTTATCCTATCCTTTATTAAATTGTATATATGTTGTTTTGTCCTATGCTTTATTAAATTGTATTTATGTTGTTTTAACCTATGATTTATTAAATTGTGTTTATGTTGTTTTATCCTATGCTTTATTAAATTGTATTTATGTTGTTTTAACCTATGCTTTATTCAATTATATTTATGTTGTTTTAACCTATGCTTTATTAAATTGTATTTATGTTGTTTTATCCTATGCTTTACTAAATTGTATTTATGTTGTTTTATCCTATGCTTTATTAAATTGTATTTATGTTGTTTTATCCTATGCTTTATTAAATTGTATTTATGTTGTTTTAACCTATGCTTTATTAAATTGTATTTATGTTGTTTTATCCTATGCTGTATTAAATTGTATTTATGTTGTTTTGTCCTATGCTTTATTACATCGTGTTTATGTTGTTTTATCCTATGCTTTATTAAATTGTATTTATGTTGCTTTAACCTATGCTTTATTAAATTGTATTTATGTTGTTTTATCCTATGCTTTATTAAATTGTATTTATATTGTTTAATCCTATACTTTATTAAATTGTATTTAGGTTGTTTTATCCTATGCTTTATTAAATTGTATTTATGTTGTTTTATCCTATGCTTTATTAAATTGTATTTATGTTGTTTTATCCTATACTTTATTAAATTGTATTTATGTTGTTTTATCCTATGCTTTATTAAATTGTATTTATGTTGTTTTAACCTATGCTTTATTAAATTGTATTTATGTTGTTTTATCCTATACTTTATTAAATTGTATTTATGTTGTTTTATCCTATGCTTTATTAAATTGTATTTATGTTGTTTTATCCTATACTTTATTAAATTGTATTTATGTTGTTTTATCCTATGCTTTATTAAATTGTATTTATGTTGTTTTATCCTATACTTTATTAAATTGTATTTATGTTGTTTTATCCTATGCTTTATTAAATTGTATTTATGTTGTTTTAACCTATGCTTTATTAAATTGTATTTATGTTGTTTTATCCTATGCTTTATTAAATTGTATTTATGTTGTTTTAACCTATGCTTTATTAAATTGTATTTATGTTGTTTTGTCCTATGCTTTATTAAATTGTATTTATGTTGTTTTAACCCATGCTTCATTAAATTGTATTTATGTTGTTTTATCCTATGGTTCATTAAATTGTATTTATTTTGTTTTGTCCTATGCTTTATTAAATTGTATTTATGTTGTTTTATCCTATGCTTTATTAAATTGTATTTATGTTGTTTTAACCTATGTTTTATTAAATTGTATTTATGTTGATTTATCCTATGCTTTATTAAATTGTATTTATGTTGTTTTATCCTATGCTTTATTAAATTGTATTTATGTTGTTTTATCCTATACTTTATTAAATTGTATTTAGGTTGTTTTATCCTATGCTTTATTAAATTGTATTTATGTTGTTTTATCCTATGTTTATTAAATTGTATTTATGTTGTTTTATCCTATACTTTATTAAATTGTATTTATGTTGTTTTATCCTATGCTTTATTAAATTGTATTTATGTTGTTTTATCCTATGCTTTATTAAATTGTATTTATGTTGTTTTATCCTATACTTTATTAAATTGTATTTAGGATGTTTTATCCTATGCTTTATTAAATTGTATTTATGTTGTTTTATCCTATGCTTTATTAAATTGTATTTATGTTGTTTTATCCTATACTTTATTAAATTGTATTTATGTTGTTTTATCCTATGCTTTATTAAATTGTATTTATGTTGTTTTAACCTATGCTTTATTAAATTGTATTTATGTTGTTTTATCCTATACTTTATTAAATTGTATTTATGTTGTTTTATCCTATGCTTTATTAAATTGTATTTATGTTGTTTTATCCTATGCTTTATTAAATTGTATTTATGTTGTTTTATCCTATACTTTATTAAATTGTATTTATGTTGTTTTATCCTATGCTTTATTAAATTGTATTTATGTTGTTTTAACCTATGCTTTATTAAATTATATTTATGTTGTTTTATCCTATACTTTATTAAATTGTATTTATGTTGTTTTATCCTATGCTTTATTAAATTGTATTTATGTTGTTTTATCCTATGCTTTATTAAATTGTATTTATGTTGTTTTATCCTATGCTTTATTAAATTGTACTTATGTTGTTTTGTCCTATGCTTTATTAAATTGTATTTATGTTGTTTTAACCCATGCTTCATTAAATTGTATTTATGTTGTTTTATCCTATGGTTCATTAAATTGTATTTATTTTGTTTTGTCCTATGCTTTATTACATTGTATTTATGTTGTTTTATCCTATGCTTTATTAAATTGTATTTATGTTGTTTTAACCTATGTTTTATTAAATTGTTTTTATGTTGATTTATCCTATGCTTTATTAAATTGTATTTATGTTGTTTTATCCTATGCTTTATTAAATTGTATTTATGTTGTTTTAACGTATGTTTTATTAAATTGTATTTATGTTGTTTTATCCTATGCTTTATTAAATTGTATTTATGTTGTTTTAACCCATGCTTTAATAAATTGTATTTATGTTGTTTTATCCTATGCTTTATTAAATTGTATTTATGTTGTTTTAACCTATGCTTTATTAAATTGTATTTATGTTGTTTTATCCTATACTTTATTAAATTGTATTTAGGTTGTTTTATCCTATGCTTTATTAAATTGTATTTATGTTGTTTTATCCTATGCTTTATTAAATTTTATTTATGTTGTTTTATCCTATACTTTATTAAATTGTATTTATGTTGTTTTATCCTATGCTTTATTAAATTGTATTTATGTTGTTTTAACCTATGCTTTATTAAATTGTATTTATGTTGTTTTATCCTATACTTTATTAAATTGTATTTATGTTGTTTTATCCTATGCTTTATTAAATTGTATTTATGTTGTTTTATCCTATGCTTTATTAAATTGTATTTATGTTGTTTTATCCTATACTTTATTAAATTGTATTTATGTTGTTTTATCCTATGCTTTATTAAATTGTATTTATGTTGTTTTATCCTATGCTTTATTAAATTGTATTTATGTTGTTTTATCATATACTTTATTAAATTGTATGTATGTTGTTTTATCCTATGCTTTATTAAATTGTATTTATGTTGTTTTATCCTATGCTTTATTAAATTGTATTTATGTTGTTTTACACTATGCTTTATTAAATTGTATTTATGTTGTTTTGTCCTATGCTTTATTAAATTGTATTTATGTTGTTTTAACCCATGCTTCATTAAATTGTATTTATGTTGTTTTATCCTATGGTTCATTAAATTGTATTTATTTTGTTTTGTCCTATGCTTTATTAAATTGTATTTATGTTGTTTTAACCTATGCTTTATTAAATTGTATTTATGTTGTTTTAACCTATGTTTTATTAAATTGTATTTATGTTGATTTATCCTATGCTTTATTAAATTGTATTTTTGTTGTTTTATCCTATGCTTTATTAAATTGTATTTATGTTGTTTTAACCTATGTTTTATTAAATTGTATTTATGTTGTTTTATCCTATGCTTTATTAAATTGTATTTATGTTGTTTTAACCTATGCTTTATTAAATTGTATTTATGTTGTTTTAACCCATGCTTTATTAAATTGTATTTATGTTGTTTTATCCTATGCTTTATTAAATTGTATTTATGTTGTTTTATCCTATGCTTTATAAAATTATATTTATGTGGTTTTATCTTATGCTTTATTAAATTGTATTCATGTTGTTTTATCTTATGCTTTATTAAATTGAATTTATGTTGTTTTATCTTATGCTTTATTAAATTGTATTTATGTAGTTTTATCCTATGCTTTATTAAATTGTATTTATGTGGTTTTATCCCATGCTTTATTAAATTGTATTTATGTTGTTTTATCCTATGCTTTATTAAATTGTATTCATGTTGTTTTATCCTATGCTTTATTAAATTGTATTTATGTTGTTTTATCCTATGTTTTATTAAATTGTATTTATGTTGTTTTGTCCTATGCTTTATTAAATTGTATTTATGTTGTTTTAACCCATGCTTCATTAAATTGTATTTATGTTGTTTTATCCTATGCTTCATTAAATTGTATATATGTTGTTTTGTCCTATGCTTTATTAAATTGTATTTATGTTGTTTTAACCCATGCTTCATTAAATTGTATTTATGTTGTTTTATCCTATGGTTCATTAAATTGTATTTATTTTGTTTTGTCCTATGCTTTATTAAATTGTATTTATGTTGTTTTATCCTATGCTTTATTAAATTGTATTTATGTTGTTTTAACCTATGTTTTATTAAATTGTATTTATGTTGATTTATCCTATGCTTTATTAAATTGTATTTATGTTGTTTTATCCTATGCTTTATTAAATTGTATTTATGTTGTTTTATCCTATACTTTATTAAATTGTATTTAGGTTGTTTTATCCTATGCTTTATTAAATTGTATTTATGTTGTTTTATCCTATGTTTATTAAATTGTATTTATGTTGTTTTATCCTATACTTTATTAAATTGTATTTATGTTGTTTTATCCTATGCTTTATTAAATTGTATTTATGTTGTTTTAACCTATGCTTTATTAAATTGTATTTATGTTGTTTTATCCTATACTTTATTAAATTGTATTTATGTTGTTTTATCCTATGCTTTATTAAATTGTATTTATGTTGTTTTATCCTATGCTTTATTGAATTGTATTTATGTTGTTTTATCCTATACTTTATTAAATTGTATTTATGTTGTTTTATCCTATGCTTTATTAAATTGTATTTATGTTGTTTTAACCTATGCTTTATTAAATTGTATTTATGTTGTTTTATCCTATACTTTATTAAATTGTATTTATGTTGTTTTATCCTATGCTTTATTAAATTGTATTTATGTTGTTTTATCCTATGCTTTATTAAATTGTACTCATGTTGTTTTGTCCTATGCTTTATTAAATTGTATTTATGTTGTTTTAACCCATGCTTCATTAAATTGTATTTATGTTGTTTTATCCTATGGTTCATTAAATTGTATTTATTTTGTTTTGTCCTATGCTTTATTAAATTGTATTTATGTTGTTTTATCCTATGCTTTATTAAATTGTATTTATGTTGTTTTAACCTATGTTTTATTAAATTGTATTTATGTTGATTTATCCTATGCTTTATTAAATTGTATTTATGTTGTTTTATCCTATGCTTTATTAAATTGTATTTATGTTGTTTTAACGTATGTTTTATTAAATTTTATTTATGTTGTTTTATCCTATGCTTTATTAAATTGTATTTATGTTGTTTTAACCCATGCTTTAATAAATTGTATTTATGTTGTTTTATCCTATGCTTTATTAAATTGTATTTATGTTGTTTTATCCTATACTTTATTAAATTATATTTAGGTTGTTTTATCCTATGCTTTATTAAATTGTATTTATGTTGTTTTATCCTATGCTTTATTAAATTGTATTTATGTTGTTTTATCCTATGCTTTATTAAATTGTATTTATGTTGTTTTATCCTATACTTTATTAAATTGTATTTATGTTGTTTTATCCTATGCTTTATTAAATTGTATTTATGTTGTTTTATCCTATGCTTTATTAAATTGTATTTATGTTGTTTTACACTATGCTTTATTAAATTGTATTTATGTTGTTTTGTCCTATGCTTTATTAAATTGTATTTATGTTGTTTTAACCCATGCTTCATTAAATTGTATTTATGTTGTTTTATCCTATGGTTCATTAAATTGTATTTATTTTGTTTTGTCCTATGCTTTATTAAATTGTATTTATGTTGTTTTATCCTATGCTTTATTAAATTGTATTTATGTTGTTTTAACCTATGTTTTATTAAATTGTATTTATGTTGATTTATCCTATGCTTTATTAAATTGTATTTATGTTGTTTTATCCTATGCTTTATTAAATTGTATTTATGTTGTTTTAACCTATGTTTTATTAAATTGTATTTATGTTGTTTTATCCTATGCTTTATTAAATTGTATTTATGTTGTTTTAACCCATGCTTTAATAAATTGTATTTATGTTGTTTTATCCTATGCTTTATTAAATTGTATTTATGTTGTTTTAACCTATGCTTTATTAAATTGTATTTATGTTGTTTTAACCCATGCTTTATTAAATTGTATTTATGTTGTTTTATCCTATGCTTTATTAAATTGTATTTATGTTGTTTTATCCTATGCTTTATTAAATTGTATATATGTTGCTTTATCCTATGCTTTATTAAATTGTGTTTATGTTGTTTTAACCCATGCTTTATTAAATTGTATTTATGTTGTTTTATCCTATGCTTTATTAAATTGCATTTATGTTATTTTATCCTATGCTTTATTAAATTGTATTTATGTTGTTTTATCCTATGCTTTATAAAATTATATTTATGTGGTTTTATCCTATGCTTTATTAAATTGTATTCATGTTGTTTTATCTTATGCTTTATTAAATTGAATTTATGTTGTGTTATCTTATGCTTTATTAAATTGTATTTATGTAGTTTTATCCTATGCTTTATTAAATTGTATTTATGTGGTTTTATCCTATGCTTTATTAAATTGTATTTATGTTGTTTTATCCTATGCTTTATTAAATTGTATTCATGTTGTTTTATCCTATGCTTTATTAAATTGTATTTATGTTGTTTTATCCTATGTTTTATTAAATTGTATTTATGTTGTTTTGTCCTATGCTTTATTAAATTGTATTTATGTTGTTTTAACCCATGCTTCATTAAATTGTATTTATGTTGTTTTATCCTATGCTTCATTAAATTGTATATATGTTGTTTTATCCTATGCTTTATTAAATTGTATTTATGTTGTTTTATCCTATGCTTTATTAAATTGTATTTATGTTGTTTTAACCTATGTTTTATAAAATTGTATTTATGTTGTTTTATCCTATGGTTTAATAAATTGTATTTATGTTGTTTTATCCTATGCTTTATTAAATTGTATTTATGTTGTTTTAACCTATGTTTTATTAAATTGTATTTATGTTGTTTTATCCTATGCTTTAATAAATTGTATTTATGTTGTTTTATCCTATGCTTTATTAAATTGTATTTATGTTGTTTTAACCTATGTTTTATTAAATTGTATTTATGTTGTTTTATTCTATGCTTTATTAAATTGTATTTATGTTGTTTTAACCCATGCTTTAATAAATTGTATTTATGTTGTTTTATCCTATGCTTTATTAAATTGTATTTATGTTGTTTTAACCTATGCTTTATTAAATTGTATTTATGTTGTTTTAACCCATGCTTTATTAAATTGTATTTATGTTGTTTTATCCTATGCTTTATTAAATTGTATTTATGTTGTTTTATCCTATGCTTTATTAAATTGTATATATGTTGTTTTATCCTATGCTTTATTAAATTGTGTTTATGTTGTTTTAACCCATGCTTTATTAAATTGTATTTATGTTGTTTTATCCTATGCTTTATTAAATTGCATCTATGTTATTTTATCCTATGCTTTATTAAATTGTATTTATGTTGTTTTATCCTATGCTTTATAAAATTATATTTATGTGGTTTTATCCTATGCTTTATTAAATAGTATTCATGTTGTTTTATCTTATGCTTTATTAAATTGAATTTATGTTGTTTTATCTTATGCTTTATTAAATTGTATTTATGTTGTTTTATCCTATGCTTTATTAAATTGTATTTATGTGGTTTTATCCTATGCTTTATTAAATTGAATTTATGTTGTTTTCTCCTATGCTTTATTAAATTGTATTTATGTGGTTTTATCCTATGCTTTATTAAATTGTATTTATGTTGTTTTATCCTATGCTTTATTAAATTGTATTTATGTTGTTTTATCCTATGCTTTATTAAATTGTATTTATGTTGCTTTAACCTATGCTTTATTAAATTGTATTTATGTTGCTTTAACCTATGCTTTATTAAATTGTATTTATGATGTTTTATCCTATCCTTTATTAAATTGTATTTATGTTGTTTTGTCCTATGCTTTATTAAATTGTATTTATGTTGTTTTAACCTATGATTTATTAAATTGTATTTATGTTGTTTTAACCCATGGTTTAATAAATTGTATTTATGTTGTTTTAACCCATGCTTCATTAAATTGTATTTATGTTGTTTTATCCTATGGTTCATTAAATTGTATTTATCTTGTTTTGTCCTATGCTTTATTAAATTGTATTTATGTTGTTTTATCCTATGCTTTATTAAATTGTATTTATGTTGTTTTAACCTATGTTTTATTAAATTGTATTTATGTTGATTTATCCTATGCTTTATTAAATTGTATTTATGTTGTTTTATCCTATGCTTTATTAAATTGTATTTATGTTGTTTTAACCTATGTTTTATTAAATTGTATTTATGTTGTTTTATCCTATGCTTTATTAAATTGTATTTATGTTGTTTTAACCCATGCTTTAATAAATTGTATTTATGTTGTTTTATCCTATGCTTTATTAAATTGTATTTATGTTGTTTTAACCTATGCTTTATTAAACTGTATTTATGTTGTTTTAACCCATGCTTTATTAAATTGTATTTATGTTGTTTTATCCTATGCTTTATTAAATTGTATTTATGTTGTTTTATCCTATGCTTTATTAAATTGTATATATGTTGCTTTATCCTATGCTTTATTAATTTTTGTTTATGTTGTTTTAACCCATGCTTTATTAAATTGTATTTATGTTGTTTTATCCTATGCTTTATTAAATTGCATTTATGTTATTTTATCCTATGCTTTATTAAATTGTATTTATGTTGTTTTATCCTATGCTTTATAAAATTATATTTATGTGGTTTTATCCTATGCTTTATTAAATTGTATTCATGTTGTTTTATCTTATGCTTTATTAAATTGAATTTATGTTGTTTTATCTTATGCTTTATTAAATTGTATTTATGTAGTTTTATCCTATGCTTTATTAAAATGTATTTATGTGGTTTTATCCTATGCTTTATTAAATTGTATTTATGTTGTTTTATCCTATGCTTTATTAAATTGTATTCATGTTGTTTTATCCTATGCTTTATTAAATTGTATTTATGTTGTTTTATCCTATGTTTTATTAAATTGTATTTATGTTGTTTTGTCCTATGCTTTATTAAATTGTATTTATGTTGTTTTAACCCATGCTTCATTAAATTGTATTTATGTTGTTTTATCCTATGCTTCATTAAATTGTATATATGTTGTTTTATCCTATGCTTTATTAAATTGTATTTATGTTGTTTTATCCTATGCTTTATTAAATTGTATTTATGTTGTTTTAACCTATGTTTTATTAAATTGTATTTATGTTGTTTTATCCTATGCTTTAATAAATTGTATTTATGTTGTTTTATCCTATGCTTTATTAAATTGTATTTATGTTGTTTTAACCTATGTTTTATTAAATTGTATTTATGTTGTTTTATCCTATGCTTTAATAAATTGTATTTATGTTGTTTTATCCTATGCTTTATTAAATTGTATTTATGTTGTTTTAACCTATGTTTTATTAAATTGTATTTATGTTGTTTTATCCTATGCTTTATTAAATTGTATTTATGTTGTTTTAACCCACGCTTTATTAAATTGTATTTATGTTGCTTTATCCTATGCTTTATTAAATTGTCTTTATGTTGTTTTAACCTATGCTTTATTAAATTGTATTTATGTTGTTTTAACCCATGCTTTATTAAATTGTATTTATGTTGTTTTATCCTATGCTTTATTAAATTGCATCTATGTTATTTTATCCTATGCTTTATTAAATTGTATTTATGTTGTTTTATCCTATGCTTTATAAAATTATATTTATGTGGTTTTATCCTATGCTTTATTAAATTGTATTCATGTTGTTTTATCTTATGCTTTATTAAATTGAATTTATGTTGTTTTATCTTATGCTTTATTAAATTGTATTTATGTTGTTTTATCCTATGCTTTATTAAATTGTATTTATGTGGTTTTATCCTATGCTTTATTAAATTGAATTTATGTTGTTTTCTCCTATGCTTTATTAAATTGTATTTATGTGGTTTTATCCTATGCTTTATTAAATTGTATTTATGTTGTTTTATCCTATGCTTTATTAAATTGTATTTATGTTGTTTTATCCTATGCTTTATTAAATTGTATTTATGTTGCTTTAACCTATGCTTTATTAAATTGTATTTATGTTGCTTTAACCTATGCTTTATTAAATTGTATTTATGATGTTTTATCCTATCCTTTATTAAATTGTATTTATGTTGTTTTGTCCTATGCTTTATTAAATTGTATTTATGTTGTTTTAACCTATGATTTATTAAATTGTATTTATGTTGTTTTAACCCATGCTTTAATAAATTGTATTTATGTTGTTTTAACCCATGCTTCATTAAATTGTATTTATGTTGTTTTATCCTATGGTTCATTAAATTGTATTTATCTTGTTTTGTCCTATGCTTTATTAAATTGTATTTATGTTGTTTTATCCTATGCTTTATTAAATTGTATTTATGTTGTTTTAACCTATGTTTTATTAAATTGTATTTATGTTGATTTATCCTATGCTTTATTAAATTGTATTTATGTTGTTTTATCCTATGCTTTATTAAATTGTATTTATGTTGTTTTAACCTATGTTTTATTAAATTGTATTTATGTTGTTTTATCCTATGCTTTATTAAATTGTATTTATGTTGTTTTAACCTATGCTTTATTAAATTGTATTTATGTTGTTTTAACCCATGCTTTATTAAATTGTATTTATGTTGTTTTATCCTATGCTTTATTAAATTGTATTTATGTTGTTTTATCCTATGCTTTATTAAATTGTATATATGTTGCTTTATCCTATGCTTTATTAAATTGTGTTTATGTTGTTTTAACCCATGCTTTATTAAATTGTATTTATGTTGTTTTATCCTATGCTTTATTAAATTGCATTTATGTTATTTTATCCTATGCTTTATTAAATTGTATTTATGTTGTTTTATCCTATGCTTTATAAAATTATATTTATGTGGTTTTATCTTATGCTTTATTAAATTGTATTCATGTTGTTTTATCTTATGCTTTATTAAATTGAATTTATGTTGTTTTATCTTATGCTTTATTAAATTGTATTTATGTAGTTTTATCCTATGCTTTATTAAATTGTATTTATGTGGTTTTATCCCATGCTTTATTAAATTGTATTTATGTTGTTTTATCCTATGCTTTATTAAATTGTATTCATGTTGTTTTATCCTATGCTTTATTAAATTGTATTTATGTTGTTTTATCCTATGTTTTATTAAATTGTATTTATGTTGTTTTGTCCTATGCTTTATTAAATTGTATTTATGTTGTTTTAACCCATGCTTCATTAAATTGTATTTATGTTGTTTTATCCTATGCTTCATTAAATTGTATATATGTTGTTTTGTCCTATGCTTTATTAAATTGTATTTATGTTGTTTTAACCCATGCTTCATTAAATTGTATTTATGTTGTTTTATCCTATGGTTCATTAAATTGTATTTATTTTGTTTTGTCCTATGCTTTATTAAATTGTATTTATGTTGTTTTATCCTATGCTTTATTAAATTGTATTTATGTTGTTTTAACCTATGTTTTATTAAATTGTATTTATGTTGATTTATCCTATGCTTTATTAAATTGTATTTATGTTGTTTTATCCTATGCTTTATTAAATTGTATTTATGTTGTTTTATCCTATACTTTATTAAATTGTATTTAGGTTGTTTTATCCTATGCTTTATTAAATTGTATTTATGTTGTTTTATCCTATGTTTATTAAATTGTATTTATGTTGTTTTATCCTATACTTTATTAAATTGTATTTATGTTGTTTTATCCTATGCTTTATTAAATTGTATTTATGTTGTTTTATCCTATGCTTTATTAAATTGTATTTATGTTGTTTTATCCTATACTTTATTAAATTGTATTTAGGTTGTTTTATCCTATGCTTTATTAAATTGTATTTATGTTGTTTTATCCTATGCTTTATTAAATTGTATTTATGTTGTTTTATCCTATACTTTATTAAATTGTATTTATGTTGTTTTATCCTATGCTTTATTAAATTGTATTTATGTTGTTTTAACCTATGCTTTATTAAATTGTATTTATGTTGTTTTATCCTATACTTTATTAAATTGTATTTATGTTGTTTTATCCTATGCTTTATTAAATTGTATTTATGTTGTTTTATCCTATGCTTTATTGAATTGTATTTATGTTGTTTTATCCTATACTTTATTAAATTGTATTTATGTTGTTTTATCCTATGCTTTATTAAATTGTATTTATGTTGTTTTAACCTATGCTTTATTAAATTGTATTTATGTTGTTTTATCCTATACTTTATTAAATTGTATTTATGTTGTTTTATCCTATGCTTTATTAAATTGTATTTATGTTGTTTTATCCTATGCTTTATTAAATTGTACTCATGTTGTTTTGTCCTATGCTTTATTAAATTGTATTTATGTTGTTTTAACCCATGCTTCATTAAATTGTATTTATGTTGTTTTATCCTATGGTTCATTAAATTGTATTTATTTTGTTTTGTCCTATGCTTTATTAAATTGTATTTATGTTGTTTTATCCTATGCTTTATTAAATTGTATTTATGTTGTTTTAACCTATGTTTTATTAAATTGTATTTATGTTGATTTATCCTATGCTTTATTAAATTGTATTTATGTTGTTTTATCCTATGCTTTATTAAATTGTATTTATGTTGTTTTAACGTATGTTTTATTAAATTTTATTTATGTTGTTTTATCCTATGCTTTATTAAATTGTATTTATGTTGTTTTAACCCATGCTTTAATAAATTGTATTTATGTTGTTTTATCCTATGCTTTATTAAATTGTATTTATGTTGTTTTATCCTATACTTTATTAAATTGTATTTAGGTTGTTTTATCCTATGCTTTATTAAATTGTATTTATGTTGTTTTATCCTATGCTTTATTAAATTGTATTTATGTTGTTTTATCCTATGCTTTATTAAATTGTATTTATGTTGTTTTATCCTATACTTTATTAAATTGTATTTATGTTGTTTTATCCTATGCTTTATTAAATTGTATTTATGTTGTTTTAACCTATGTTTTATTAAATTGTATTTATGTTGATTTATCCTATGCTTTATTAAATTGTATTTATGTTGTTTTATCCTATGCTTTATTAAATTGTATTTATGTTGTTTTATCCTATACTTTATTAAATTGTATTTAGGTTGTTTTATCCTATGCTTTATTAAATTGTATTTATGTTGTTTTATCCTATGTTTATTAAATTGTATTTATGTTGTTTTATCCTATACTTTATTAAATTGTATTTATGTTGTTTTATCCTATGCTTTATTAAATTGTATTTATGTTGTTTTATCCTATGCTTTATTAAATTGTATTTATGTTGTTTTATCCTATACTTTATTAAATTGTATTTAGGTTGTTTTATCCTATGCTTTATTAAATTGTATTTATGTTGTTTTATCCTATGCTTTATTAAATTGTATTTATGTTGTTTTATCCTATACTTTATTAAATTGTATTTATGTTGTTTTATCCTATGCTTTATTAAATTGTATTTATGTTGTTTTAACCTATGCTTTATTAAATTGTATTTATGTTGTTTTATCCTATACTTTATTAAATTGTATTTATGTTGTTTTATCCTATGCTTTATTAAATTGTATTTATGTTGTTTTATCCTATGCTTTATTGAATTGTATTTATGTTGTTTTATCCTATACTTTATTAAATTGTATTTATGTTGTTTTATCCTATGCTTTATTAAATTGTATTTATGTTGTTTTAACCTATGCTTTATTAAATTGTATTTATGTTGTTTTATCCTATACTTTATTAAATTGTATTTATGTTGTTTTATCCTATGCTTTATTAAATTGTATTTATGTTGTTTTATCCTATGCTTTATTAAATTGTACTCATGTTGTTTTGTCCTATGCTTTATTAAATTGTATTTATGTTGTTTTAACCCATGCTTCATTAAATTGTATTTATGTTGTTTTATCCTATGGTTCATTAAATTGTATTTATTTTGTTTTGTCCTATGCTTTATTAAATTGTATTTATGTTGTTTTATCCTATGCTTTATTAAATTGTATTTATGTTGTTTTAACCTATGTTTTATTAAATTGTATTTATGTTGATTTATCCTATGCTTTATTAAATTGTATTTATGTTGTTTTATCCTATGCTTTATTAAATTGTATTTATGTTGTTTTAACGTATGTTTTATTAAATTTTATTTATGTTGTTTTATCCTATGCTTTATTAAATTGTATTTATGTTGTTTTAACCCATGCTTTAATAAATTGTATTTATGTTGTTTTATCCTATGCTTTATTAAATTGTATTTATGTTGTTTTATCCTATACTTTATTAAATTGTATTTAGGTTGTTTTATCCTATGCTTTATTAAATTGTATTTATGTTGTTTTATCCTATGCTTTATTAAATTGTATTTATGTTGTTTTAACCTATGTTTTATTAAATTGTATTTATGTTGATTTATCCTATGCTTTATTAAATTGTATTTATGTTGTTTTATCCTATGCTTTATTAAATTGTATTTATGTTGTTTTATCCTATACTTTATTAAATTGTATTTAGGTTGTTTTATCCTATGCTTTATTAAATTGTATTTATGTTGTTTTATCCTATGTTTATTAAATTGTATTTATGTTGTTTTATCCTATACTTTATTAAATTGTATTTATGTTGTTTTATCCTATGCTTTATTAAATTGTATTTATGTTGTTTTATCCTATGCTTTATTAAATTGTATTTATGTTGTTTTATCCTATACTTTATTAAATTGTATTTAGGTTGTTTTATCCTATGCTTTATTAAATTGTATTTATGTTGTTTTATCCTATGCTTTATTAAATTGTATTTATGTTGTTTTATCCTATACTTTATTAAATTGTATTTATGTTGTTTTATCCTATGCTTTATTAAATTGTATTTATGTTGTTTTAACCTATGCTTTATTAAATTGTATTTATGTTGTTTTATCCTATACTTTATTAAATTGTATTTATGTTGTTTTATCCTATGCTTTATTAAATTGTATTTATGTTGTTTTATCCTATGCTTTATTGAATTGTATTTATGTTGTTTTATCCTATACTTTATTAAATTGTATTTATGTTGTTTTATCCTATGCTTTATTAAATTGTATTTATGTTGTTTTAACCTATGCTTTATTAAATTGTATTTATGTTGTTTTATCCTATACTTTATTAAATTGTATTTATGTTGTTTTATCCTATGCTTTATTAAATTGTATTTATGTTGTTTTATCCTATGCTTTATTAAATTGTACTCATGTTGTTTTGTCCTATGCTTTATTAAATTGTATTTATGTTGTTTTAACCCATGCTTCATTAAATTGTATTTATGTTGTTTTATCCTATGGTTCATTAAATTGTATTTATTTTGTTTTGTCCTATGCTTTATTAAATTGTATTTATGTTGTTTTATCCTATGCTTTATTAAATTGTATTTATGTTGTTTTAACCTATGTTTTATTAAATTGTATTTATGTTGATTTATCCTATGCTTTATTAAATTGTATTTATGTTGTTTTATCCTATGCTTTATTAAATTGTATTTATGTTGTTTTAACGTATGTTTTATTAAATTTTATTTATGTTGTTTTATCCTATGCTTTATTAAATTGTATTTATGTTGTTTTAACCCATGCTTTAATAAATTGTATTTATGTTGTTTTATCCTATGCTTTATTAAATTGTATTTATGTTGTTTTATCCTATACTTTATTAAATTGTATTTAGGTTGTTTTATCCTATGCTTTATTAAATTGTATTTATGTTGTTTTATCCTATGCTTTATTAAATTGTATTTATGTTGTTTTATCCTATGCTTTATTAAATTGTATTTATGTTGTTTTATCCTATACTTTATTAAATTGTATTTATGTTGTTTTATCCTATGCTTTATTAAATTGTATTTATGTTGTTTTATCCTATGCTTTATTAAATTGTATTTATGTTGTTTTACACTATGCTTTATTAAATTGTATTTATGTTGTTTTGTCCTATGCTTTATTAAATTGTATTTATGTTGTTTTAACCCATGCTTCATTAAATTGTATTTATGTTGTTTTATCCTATGGTTCATTAAATTGTATTTATTTTGTTTTGTCCTATGCTTTATTAAATTGTATTTATGTTGTTTTATCCTATGCTTTATTAAATTGTATTTATGTTGTTTTAACCTATGTTTTATTAAATTGTATTTATGTTGATTTATCCTATGCTTTATTAAATTGTATTTATGTTGTTTTATCCTATGCTTTATTAAATTGTATTTATGTTGTTTTAACCTATGTTTTATTAAATTGTATTTATGTTGTTTTATCCTATGCTTTATTAAATTGTATTTATGTTGTTTTAACCCATGCTTTAATAAATTGTATTTATGTTGTTTTATCCTATGCTTTATTAAATTGTATTTATGTTGTTTTAACCTATGCTTTATTAAATTGTATTTATGTTGTTTTAACCCATGCTTTATTAAATTGTATTTATGTTGTTTTATCCTATGCTTTATTAAATTGCATTTATGTTATTTTATCCTATGCTTTATTAAATTGTATTTATGTTGTTTTATCCTATGCTTTATAAAATTATATTTATGTGGTTTTATCCTATGCTTTATTAAATTGTATTCATGTTGTTTTATCTTATGCTTTATTAAATTGAATTTATGTTGTTTTATCTTATGCTTTATTAAATTGTATTTATGTAGTTTTATCCTATGCTTTATTAAATTGTATTTATGTGGTTTTATCCTATGCTTTATTAAATTGTATTTATGTTGTTTTATCCTATGCTTTATTAAATTGTATTCATGTTGTTTTATCCTATGCTTTATTAAATTGTATTTATGTTGTTTTATCCTATGTTTTATTAAATTGTATTTATGTTGTTTTGTCCTATGCTTTATTAAATTGTATTTATGTTGTTTTAACCCATGCTTCATTAAATTGTATTTATGTTGTTTTATCCTATGCTTCATTAAATTGTATATATGTTGTTTTATCCTATGCTTTATTAAATTGTATTTATGTTGTTTTATCCTATGCTTTATTAAATTGTATTTATGTTGTTTTAACCTATGTTTTATAAAATTGTATTTATGTTGTTTTATCCTATGGTTTAATAAATTGTATTTATGTTGTTTTATCCTATGCTTTATTAAATTGTATTTATGTTGTTTTAACCTATGTTTTATTAAATTGTATTTATGTTGTTTTATCCTATGCTTTAATAAATTGTATTTATGTTGTTTTATCCTATGCTTTATTAAATTGTATTTATGTTGTTTTAACCTATGTTTTATTAAATTGTATTTATGTTGTTTTATTCTATGCTTTATTAAATTGTATTTATGTTGTTTTAACCCATGCTTTAATAAATTGTATTTATGTTGTTTTATCCTATGCTTTATTAAATTGTATTTATGTTGTTTTAACCTATGCTTTATTAAATTGTATTTATGTTGTTTTAACCCATGCTTTATTAAATTGTATTTATGTTGTTTTATCCTATGCTTTATTAAATTGTATTTATGTTGTTTTATCCTATGCTTTATTAAATTGTATATATGTTGTTTTATCCTATGCTTTATTAAATTGTGTTTATGTTGTTTTAACCCATGCTTTATTAAATTGTATTTATGTTGTTTTATCCTATGCTTTATTAAATTGCATCTATGTTATTTTATCCTATGCTTTATTAAATTGTATTTATGTTGTTTTATCCTATGCTTTATAAAATTATATTTATGTGGTTTTATCCTATGCTTTATTAAATTGTATTCATGTTGTTTTATCTTATGCTTTATTAAATTGAATTTATGTTGTTTTATCTTATGCTTTATTAAATTGTATTTATGTTGTTTTATCCTATGCTTTATTAAATTGTATTTATGTGGTTTTATCCTATGCTTTATTAAATTGAATTTATGTTGTTTTCTCCTATGCTTTATTAAATTGTATTTATGTGGTTTTATCCTATGCTTTATTAAATTGTATTTATGTTGTTTTATCCTATGCTTTATTAAATTGTATTTATGTTGTTTTATCCTATGCTTTATTAAATTGTATTTATGTTGCTTTAACCTATGCTTTATTAAATTGTATTTATGTTGCTTTAACCTATGCTTTATTAAATTGTATTTATGATGTTTTATCCTATCCTTTATTAAATTGTATTTATGTTGTTTTGTCCTATGCTTTATTAAATTGTATTTATGTTGTTTTAACCTATGATTTATTAAATTGTATTTATGTTGTTTTAACCCATGCTTTAATAAATTGTATTTATGTTGTTTTAACCCATGCTTCATTAAATTGTATTTATGTTGTTTTATCCTATGGTTCATTAAATTGTATTTATCTTGTTTTGTCCTATGCTTTATTAAATTGTATTTATGTTGTTTTATCCTATGCTTTATTAAATTGTATTTATGTTGTTTTAACCTATGTTTTATTAAATTGTATTTATGTTGATTTATCCTATGCTTTATTAAATTGTATTTATGTTGTTTTATCCTATGCTTTATTAAATTGTATTTATGTTGTTTTAACCTATGTTTTATTAAATTGTATTTATGTTGTTTTATCCTATGCTTTATTAAATTGTATTTATGTTGTTTTATCCTATGCTTTATTAAATTGTATTTATGTTGTTTTATCCTATGCTTTATTGAATTGTATTTATGTTGTTTTATCCTATACTTTATTAAATTGTATTTATGTTGTTTTATCCTATGCTTTATTAAATTGTATTTATGTTGTTTTAACCTATGCTTTATTAAATTGTATTTATGTTGTTTTATCCTATACTTTATTAAATTGTATTTATGTTGTTTTATCCTATGCTTTATTAAATTGTATTTATGTTGTTTTATCCTATGCTTTATTAAATTGTACTCATGTTGTTTTGTCCTATGCTTTATTAAATTGTATTTATGTTGTTTTAACCCATGCTTCATTAAATTGTATTTATGTTGTTTTATCCTATGGTTCATTAAATTGTATTTATTTTGTTTTGTCCTATGCTTTATTAAATTGTATTTATGTTGTTTTATCCTATGCTTTATTAAATTGTATTTATGTTGTTTTAACCTATGTTTTATTAAATTGTATTTATGTTGATTTATCCTATGCTTTATTAAATTGTATTTATGTTGTTTTATCCTATGCTTTATTAAATTGTATTTATGTTGTTTTAACGTATGTTTTATTAAATTTTATTTATGTTGTTTTATCCTATGCTTTATTAAATTGTATTTATGTTGTTTTAACCCATGCTTTAATAAATTGTATTTATGTTGTTTTATCCTATGCTTTATTAAATTGTATTTATGTTGTTTTATCCTATACTTTATTAAATTGTATTTAGGTTGTTTTATCCTATGCTTTATTAAATTGTATTTATGTTGTTTTATCCTATGCTTTATTAAATTGTATTTATGTTGTTTTATCCTATGCTTTATTAAATTGTATTTATGTTGTTTTATCCTATACTTTATTAAATTGTATTTATGTTGTTTTATCCTATGCTTTATTAAATTGTATTTATGTTGTTTTATCCTATGCTTTATTAAATTGTATTTATGTTGTTTTACACTATGCTTTATTAAATTGTATTTATGTTGTTTTGTCCTATGCTTTATTAAATTGTATTTATGTTGTTTTAACCCATGCTTCATTAAATTGTATTTATGTTGTTTTATCCTATGGTTCATTAAATTGTATTTATTTTGTTTTGTCCTATGCTTTATTAAATTGTATTTATGTTGTTTTATCCTATGCTTTATTAAATTGTATTTATGTTGTTTTAACCTATGTTTTATTAAATTGTATTTATGTTGATTTATCCTATGCTTTATTAAATTGTATTTATGTTGTTTTATCCTATGCTTTATTAAATTGTATTTATGTTGTTTTAACCTATGTTTTATTAAATTGTATTTATGTTGTTTTATCCTATGCTTTATTAAATTGTATTTATGTTGTTTTAACCCATGCTTTAATAAATTGTATTTATGTTGTTTTATCCTATGCTTTATTAAATTGTATTTATGTTGTTTTAACCTATGCTTTATTAAATTGTATATATGTTGCTTTATCCTATGCTTTATTAAATTGTGTTTATGTTGTTTTAACCCATGCTTTATTAAATTGTATTTATGTTGTTTTATCCTATGCTTTATTAAATTGCATTTATGTTATTTTATCCTATGCTTTATTAAATTGTATTTATGTTGTTTTATCCTATGCTTTATAAAATTATATTTATGTGGTTTTATCCTATGCTTTATTAAATTGTATTCATGTTGTTTTATCTTATGCTTTATTAAATTGAATTTATGTTGTTTTATCTTATGCTTTATTAAATTGTATTTATGTAGTTTTATCCTATGCTTTATTAAATTGTATTTACGTGGTTTTATCCTATGCTTTATTAAATTGTATTTATGTTGTTTTATCCTATGCTTTATTAAATTGTATTCATGTTGTTTTATCCTATGCTTTATTAAATTGTATTTATGTTGTTTTATCCTATGTTTTATTAAATTGTATTTATGTTGTTTTATCCTATGTTTTATTAAATTGTATTTATGTTGTTTTAACCCATGCTTCATTAAATTGTATTTATGTTGTTTTATCCTATGCTTCATTAAATTGTATATATGTTGTTTTATCCTATGCTTTATTAAATTGTATTTATGTTGTTTTATCCTATGCTTTATTAAATTGTATTTATGTTGTTTTAACCTATGTTTTATAAAATTGTATTTATGTTGTTTTATCCTATGGTTTAATAAATTGTATTTATGTTGTTTTATCCTATGCTTTATTAAATTGTATTTATGTTGTTTTAACCTATGTTTTATTAAATTGTATTTATGTTGTTTTATCCTATGCTTTAATAAATTGTATTTATGTTGTTTTATCCTATGCTTTATTAAATTGTATTTATGTTGTTTTAACCTATGTTTTATTAAATTGTATTTATGTTGTTTTATTCTATGCTTTATTAAATTGTATTTATGTTGTTTTAACCCATGCTTTAATAAATTGTATTTATGTTGTTTTATCCTATGCTTTATTAAATTGTATTTATGTTGTTTTAACCTATGCTTTATTAAATTGTATTTATGTTGTTTTAACCCATGCTTTATTAAATTGTATTTATGTTGTTTTATCCTATGCTTTATTAAATTGTATTTATGTTGTTTTATCCTATGCTTTTTTAAATTGTATATATGTTGTTTTATCCTATGCTTTATTAAATTGTGTTTATGTTGTTTTAACCCATGCTTTATTAAATTGTATTTATGTTGTTTTATCCTATGCTTTATTAAATTGCATCTATGTTATTTTATCCTATGCTTTATTAAATTGTATTTATGTTGTTTTATCCTATGCTTTATAAAATTATATTTATGTGGTTTTATCCTATGCTTTATTAAATTGTATTCATGTTGTTTTATCTTATGCTTTATTAAATTGAATTTATGTTGTTTTATCTTATGCTTTATTAAATTGTATTTATGTTGTTTTATCCTATGCTTTATTAAATTGTATTTATGTGGTTTTATCCTATGCTTTATTAAATTGAATTTATGTTGTTTTCTCCTATGCTTTATTAAATTGTATTTATGTGGTTTTATCCTATGCTTTATTAAATTGTATTTATGTTGTTTTATCCTATGCTTTATTAAATTGTATTTATGTTGTTTTATCCTATGCTTTATTAAATTGTATTTATGTTGCTTTAACCTATGCTTTATTAAATTGTATTTATGTTGCTTTAACCTATGCTTTATTAAATTGTATTTATGATGTTTTATCCTATCCTTTATTAAATTGTATTTATGTTGTTTTGTCCTATGCTTTATTAAATTGTATTTATGTTGTTTTAACCTATGATTTATTAAATTGTATTTATGTTGTTTTAACCCATGCTTTAATAAATTGTATTTATGTTGTTTTAACCCATGCTTCATTAAATTGTATTTATGTTGTTTTATCCTATGGTTCATTAAATTGTATTTATCTTGTTTTGTCCTATGCTTTATTAAATTGTATTTATGTTGTTTTATCCTATGCTTTATTAAATTGTATTTATGTTGTTTTAACCTATGTTTTATTAAATTGTATTTATGTTGATTTATCCTATGCTTTATTAAATTGTATTTATGTTGTTTTATCCTATGCTTTATTAAATTGTATTTATGTTGTTTTAACGTATGTTTTATTAAATTTTATTTATGTTGTTTTATCCTATGCTTTATTAAATTGTATTTATGTTGTTTTAACCCATGCTTTAATAAATTGTATTTATGTTGTTTTATCCTATGCTTTATTAAATTGTATTTATGTTGTTTTAACCTATGCTTTATTAAACTGTATTTATGTTGTTTTAACCCATGCTTTATTAAATTGTATTTATGTTGTTTTATCCAATGCTTTATTAAATTGTATTTATGTTGTTTTATCCTATGCTTTATTAAATTGTATTTATGTTGTTTTATCCTATACTTTATTAAATTGTATTTATGTTGTTTTATCCTATGCTTTATTAAATTGTATTTATGTTGTTTTATCCTATGCTTTATTAAATTGTATTTATGTTGTTTTACACTATGCTTTATTAAATTGTATTTATGTTGTTTTGTCCTATGCTTTATAAAATTATATTTATGTGGTTTTATCCTATGCTTTATTAAATTGTATTTATGTTGTTTTATCTTATGCTTTATTAAATTGAATTTATGTTGTTTTATCTTATGCTTTATTAAATTGTATTTATGTAGTTTTATCCTATGCTTTATTAAAATGTATTTATGTGGTTTTATCCTATGCTTTATTAAATTGTATTTATGTTGTTTTATCCTATGCTTTATTAAATTGTATTCATGTTGTTTTATCCTATGCTTTATTAAATTGTATTTATGTTGTTTTATCCTATGTTTTATTAAATTGTATTTATGTTGTTTTATCCTATGCTTTATTAAATTGTATTTATGTTGTTTTAACCCATGCTTTAATAAATTGTATTTATGTTGTTTTATCCTATGCTTCATTAAATTGTATATATGTTGTTTTATCCTATGCTTTATTAAATTGTATTTATGTTGTTTTATCCTATGCTTTATTAAATTGTATTTATGTTGTTTTAACCTATGTTTTATTAAATTGTATTTATGTTGTTTTATCCTATGCTTTAATAAATTGTATTTATGTTGTTTTATCCTATGCTTTATTAAATTGTATTTATGTTGTTTTAACCTATGTTTTATTAAATTGTATTTATGTTGTTTTATCCTATGCTTTAATAAATTGTATTTATGTTGTTTTATCCTATGCTTTATTAAATTGTATTTATGTTGTTTTAACCTATGTTTTATTAAATTGTATTTATGTTGTTTTATCCTATGCTTTATTAAATTGTATTTATGTTGTTTTAACCCACGCTTTATTAAATTGTATTTATGTTGCTTTATCCTATGCTTTATTAAATTGTCTTTATGTTGTTTTAACCTATGCTTTATTAAATTGTATTTATGTTGTTTTAACCCATGCTTTATTAAATTGTATTTATGTTGTTTTATCCTATGCTTTATTAAATTGCATCTATGTTATTTTATCCTATGCTTTATTAAATTGTATTTATGTTGTTTTAACCTATGCTTTATTAAATTGTGTTTATGTTGTTTTAACCCATGCTTTATTAAATTGTATTTATGTTGTTTTATCCTATGCTTTATTAAATTGCATCTATGTTATTTTATCCTATGCTTTATTAAATTGTATTTATGTTGTTTTATCCTATGCTTTATAAAATTATATTTATGTGGTTTTATCCTATGCTTTATTAAATTGTATTCATGTTGTTTTATCTTATGCTTTATTAAATTGAATTTATGTTGTTTTATCTTATGCTTTATTAAATTGTATTTATGTTGTTTTATCCTATGCTTTATTAAATTGTATTTATGTGGTTTTATCCTATGCTTTATTAAATTGAATTTATGTTGTTTTCTCCTATGCTTTATTAAATTGTATTTATGTGGTTTTATCCTATGCTTTATTAAATTGTATTTATGTTGTTTTATCCTATGCTTTATTAAATTGTATTTATGTTGTTTTATCCTATGCTTTATTAAATTGTATTTATGTTGCTTTAACCTATGCTTTATTAAATTGTATTTATGTTGCTTTAACCTATGCTTTATTAAATTGTATTTATGATGTTTTATCCTATCCTTTATTAAATTGTATTTATGTTGTTTTGTCCTATGCTTTATTAAATTGTATTTATGTTGTTTTAACCTATGATTTATTAAATTGTATTTATGTTGTTTTAACCCATGCTTTAATAAATTGTATTTATGTTGTTTTAACCCATGCTTCATTAAATTGTATTTATGTTGTTTTATCCTATGGTTCATTAAATTGTATTTATCTTGTTTTGTCCTATGCTTTATTAAATTGTATTTATGTTGTTTTATCCTATGCTTTATTAAATTGTATTTATGTTGTTTTAACCTATGTTTTATTAAATTGTATTTATGTTGATTTATCCTATGCTTTATTAAATTGTATTTATGTTGTTTTATCCTATGCTTTATTAAATTGTATTTATGTTGTTTTAACCTATGTTTTATTAAATTGTATTTATGTTGTTTTATCCTATGCTTTATTAAATTGTATTTATGTTGTTTTAACCCATGCTTTAATAAATTGTATTTATGTTGTTTTATCCTATGCTTTATTAAATTGTATTTATGTTGTTTTAACCTATGCTTTATTAAACTGTATTTATGTTGTTTTAACCCATGCTTTATTAAATTGTATTTATGTTGTTTTATCCTATGCTTTATTAAATTGTATTTATGTTGTTTTATCCTATGCTTTATTAAATTGTATATATGTTGCTTTATCCTATGCTTTATTAATTTTTGTTTATGTTGTTTTAACCCATGCTTTATTAAATTGTATTTATGTTGTTTTATCCTATGCTTTATTAAATTGCATTTATGTTATTTTATCCTATGCTTTATTAAATTGTATTTATGTTGTTTTATCCTATGCTTTATAAAATTATATTTATGTGGTTTTATCCTATGCTTTATTAAATTGTATTCATGTTGTTTTATCTTATGCTTTATTAAATTGAATTTATGTTGTTTTATCTTATGCTTTATTAAATTGTATTTATGTAGTTTTATCCTATGCTTTATTAAAATGTATTTATGTGGTTTTATCCTATGCTTTATTAAATTGTATTTATGTTGTTTTATCCTATGCTTTATTAAATTGTATTCATGTTGTTTTATCCTATGCTTTATTAAATTGTATTTATGTTGTTTTATCCTATGTTTTATTAAATTGTATTTATGTTGTTTTGTCCTATGCTTTATTAAATTGTATTTATGTTGTTTTAACCCATGCTTCATTAAATTGTATTTATGTTGTTTTATCCTATGCTTCATTAAATTGTATATATGTTGTTTTATCCTATGCTTTATTAAATTGTATTTATGTTGTTTTATCCTATGCTTTATTAAATTGTATTTATGTTGTTTTAACCTATGTTTTATTAAATTGTATTTATGTTGTTTTATCCTATGCTTTAATAAATTGTATTTATGTTGTTTTATCCTATGCTTTATTAAATTGTATTTATGTTGTTTTAACCTATGTTTTATTAAATTGTATTTATGTTGTTTTATCCTATGCTTTAATAAATTGTATTTATGTTGTTTTATCCTATGCTTTATTAAATTGTATTTATGTTGTTTTAACCTATGTTTTATTAAATTGTATTTATGTTGTTTTATCCTATGCTTTATTAAATTGTATTTATGTTGTTTTATCCTATGCTTTATTAAATTGTATTTATGTTGTTTTATCCTATGCTTTATTAAATTGTCTTTATGTTGTTTTAACCTATGCTTTATTAAATTGTATTTATGTTGTTTTAACCCATGCTTTATTAAATTGTATTTATGTTGTTTTATCCTATGCTTTATTAAATTGCATCTATGTTATTTTATCCTATGCTTTATTAAATTGTATTTATGTTGTTTTAACCTATGCTTTATTAAATTGTGTTTATGTTGTTTTAACCCATGCTTTATTAAATTGTATTTATGTTGTTTTATCCTATGCTTTATTAAATTGAATTTATGTTGTTTTATCTTATGCTTTATTAAATTGTATTTATGTTGTTTTATCCTATGCTTTATTAAATTGTATTTATGTGGTTTTATCCTATGCTTTATTAAATTGAATTTATGTTGTTTTCTCCTATGCTTTATTAAATTGTATTTATGTGGTTTTATCCTATGCTTTATTAAATTGTATTTATGTTGTTTTATCCTATGCTTTATTAAATTGTATTTATGTTGTTTTATCCTATGCTTTATTAAATTGTATTTATGTTGCTTTAACCTATGCTTTATTAAATTGTATTTATGTTGCTTTAACCTATGCTTTATTAAATTGTATTTATGATGTTTTATCCTATCCTTTATTAAATTGTATTTATGTTGTTTTGTCCTATGCTTTATTAAATTGTATTTATGTTGTTTTAACCTATGATTTATTAAATTGTATTTATGTTGTTTTAACCCATGCTTTAATAAATTGTATTTATGTTGTTTTAACCCATGCTTCATTAAATTGTATTTATGTTGTTTTATCCTATGGTTCATTAAATTGTATTTATCTTGTTTTGTCCTATGCTTTATTAAATTGTATTTATGTTGTTTTATCCTATGCTTTATTAAATTGTATTTATGTTGTTTTAACCTATGTTTTATTAAATTGTATTTATGTTGATTTATCCTATGCTTTATTAAATTGTATTTATGTTGTTTTATCCTATGCTTTATTAAATTGTATTTATGTTGTTTTAACCTATGTTTTATTAAATTGTATTTATGTTGTTTTATCCTATGCTTTATTAAATTGTATTTATGTTGTTTTAACCCATGCTTTAATAAATTGTATTTATGTTGTTTTATCCTATGCTTTATTAAATTGTATTTATGTTGTTTTAACCTATGCTTTATTAAACTGTATTTATGTTGTTTTAACCCATGCTTTATTAAATTGTATTTATGTTGTTTTATCCAATGCTTTATTAAATTGTATTTATGTTGTTTTATCCTATGCTTTATTAAATTGTATATATGTTGCTTTATCCTATGCTTTATTAATTTTTGTTTATGTTGTTTTAACCCATGCTTTATTAAATTGTATTTATGTTGTTTTATCCTATGCTTTATTAAATTGCATTTATGTTATTTTATCCTATGCTTTATTAAATTGTATTTATGTTGTTTTATCCTATGCTTTATAAAATTATATTTATGTGGTTTTATCCTATGCTTTATTAAATTGTATTCATGTTGTTTTATCTTATGCTTTATTAAATTGAATTTATGTTGTTTTATCTTATGCTTTATTAAATTGTATTTATGTAGTTTTATCCTATGCTTTATTAAATTGTATTTATGTTGTTTTATCCTATGCTTTATTAAATTGTATTTATGTTGTTTTAACCCATGCTTTAATAAATTGTATTTATGTTGTTTTATCCTATGCTTTATTAAATCGTATTTATGTTGTTTTAACCCATGCTTTAATAAATTGTATTTATGTTGTTTTATCCTATGCTTTATTAAATTGTATTTATGTTGTTTTAACCTATGCTTTATTAAACTGTATTTATGTTGTTTTAACCCATGCTTTATTAAATTGTATTTATGTTGTTTTATCCAATGCTTTATTAAATTGTATTTATGTTGTTTTATCCTATGCTTTATTAAATTGTATATATGTTGCTTTATCCTATGCTTTATTAATTTTTGTTTATGTTGTTTTAACCCATGCTTTATTAAATTGTATTTATGTTGTTTTATCCTATGCTTTATTAAATTGCATTTATGTTATTTTATCCTATGCTTTATTAAATTGTATTTATGTTGTTTTATCCTATGCTTTATAAAATTATATTTATGTGGTTTTATCCTATGCTTTATTAAATTGTATTCATGTTGTTTTATCTTATGCTTTATTAAATTGAATTTATGTTGTTTTATCTTATGCTTTATTAAATTGTATTTATGTAGTTTTATCCTATGCTTTATTAAAATGTATTTATGTGGTTTTATCCTATGCTTTATTAAATTGTATTTATGTTGTTTTATCCTATGCTTTATTAAATTGTATTCATGTTGTTTTATCCTATGCTTTATTAAATTGTATTTATGTTGTTTTATCCTATGTTTTATTAAATTGTATTTATGTTGTTTTGTCCTATGCTTTATTAAATTGTATTTATGTTGTTTTAACCCATGCTTCATTAAATTGTATTTATGTTGTTTTATCCTATGCTTCATTAAATTGTATATATGTTGTTTTATCCTATGCTTTATTAAATTGTATTTATGTTGTTTTATCCTATGCTTTATTAAATTGTATTTATGTTGTTTTAACCTATGTTTTATTAAATTGTATTTATGTTGTTTTATCCTATGCTTTAATAAATTGTATTTATGTTGTTTTATCCTATGCTTTATTAAATTGTATTTATGTTGTTTTAACCTATGTTTTATTAAATTGTATTTATGTTGTTTTATCCTATGCTTTAATAAATTGTATTTATGTTGTTTTATCCTATGCTTTATTAAATTGTATTTATGTTGTTTTAACCTATGTTTTATTAAATTGTATTTATGTTGTTTTATCCTATGCTTTATTAAATTGTATTTATGTTGTTTTAACCCACGCTTTATTAAATTGTATTTATGTTGCTTTATCCTATGCTTTATTAAATTGTCTTTATGTTGTTTTAACCTATGCTTTATTAAATTGTATTTATGTTGTTTTAACCCATGCTTTATTAAATTGTATTTATGTTGTTTTATCCTATGCTTTATTAAATTGCATCTATGTTATTTTATCCTATGCTTTATTAAATTGTATTTATGTTGTTTTAACCTATGCTTTATTAAATTGTGTTTATGTTGTTTTAACCCATGCTTTATTAAATTGTATTTATGTTGTTTTATCCTATGCTTTATTAAATTGCATCTATGTTATTTTATCCTATGCTTTATTAAATTGTATTTATGTTGTTTTATCCTATGCTTTATAAAATTATATTTATGTGGTTTTATCCTATGCTTTATTAAATTGTATTCATGTTGTTTTATCTTATGCTTTATTAAATTGAATTTATGTTGTTTTATCTTATGCTTTATTAAATTGTATTTATGTTGTTTTATCCTATGCTTTATTAAATTGTATTTATGTGGTTTTATCCTATGCTTTATTAAATTGAATTTATGTTGTTTTCTCCTATGCTTTATTAAATTGTATTTATGTGGTTTTATCCTATGCTTTATTAAATTGTATTTATGTTGTTTTATCCTATGCTTTATTAAATTGTATTTATGTTGTTTTATCCTATGCTTTATTAAATTGTATTTATGTTGCTTTAACCTATGCTTTATTAAATTGTATTTATGTTGCTTTAACCTATGCTTTATTAAATTGTATTTATGATGTTTTATCCTATCCTTTATTAAATTGTATTTATGTTGTTTTGTCCTATGCTTTATTAAATTGTATTTATGTTGTTTTAACCTATGATTTATTAAATTGTATTTATGTTGTTTTAACCCATGCTTTAATAAATTGTATTTATGTTGTTTTAACCCATGCTTCATTAAATTGTATTTATGTTGTTTTATCCTATGGTTCATTAAATTGTATTTATCTTGTTTTGTCCTATGCTTTATTAAATTGTATTTATGTTGTTTTATCCTATGCTTTATTAAATTGTATTTATGTTGTTTTAACCTATGTTTTATTAAATTGTATTTATGTTGATTTATCCTATGCTTTATTAAATTGTATTTATGTTGTTTTATCCTATGCTTTATTAAATTGTATTTATGTTGTTTTAACCTATGTTTTATTAAATTGTATTTATGTTGTTTTATCCTATGCATTATTAAATTGTATTTATGTTGTTTTAACCCATGCTTTAATAAATTGTATTTATGTTGTTTTATCCTATGCTTTATTAAATTGTATTTATGTTGTTTTAACCTATGCTTTATTAAACTGTATTTATGTTGTTTTAACCCATGCTTTATTAAATTGTATTTATGTTGTTTTATCCTATGCTTTATTAAATTGTATTTATGTTGTTTTATCCTATGCTTTATTAAATTGTATATATGTTGCTTTATCCTATGCTTTATTAATTTTTGTTTATGTTGTTTTAACCCATGCTTTATTAAATTGTATTTATGTTGTTTTATCCTATGCTTTATTAAATTGCATTTATGTTATTTTATCCTATGCTTTATTAAATTGTATTTATGTTGTTTTATCCTATGCTTTATAAAATTATATTTATGTGGTTTTATCCTATGCTTTATTAAATTGTATTCATGTTGTTTTATCTTATGCTTTATTAAATTGAATTTATGTTGTTTTATCTTATGCTTTATTAAATTGTATTTATGTAGTTTTATCCTATGCTTTATTAAAATGTATTTATGTGGTTTTATCCTATGCTTTATTAAATTGTATTTATGTTGTTTTATCCTATGCTTTATTAAATTGTATTCATGTTGTTTTATCCTATGCTTTATTAAATTGTATTTATGTTGTTTTATCCTATGTTTTATTAAATTGTATTTATGTTGTTTTGTCCTATGCTTTATTAAATTGTATTTATGTTGTTTTAACCCATGCTTCATTAAATTGTATTTATGTTGTTTTATCCTATGCTTCATTAAATTGTATATATGTTGTTTTATCCTATGCTTTATTAAATTGTATTTATGTTGTTTTATCCTATGCTTTATTAAATTGTATTTATGTTGTTTTAACCTATGTTTTATTAAATTGTATTTATGTTGTTTTATCCTATGCTTTAATAAATTGTATTTATGTTGTTTTATCCTATGCTTTATTAAATTGTATTTATGTTGTTTTAACCTATGTTTTATTAAATTGTATTTATGTTGTTTTATCCTATGCTTTAATAAATTGTATTTATGTTGTTTTATCCTATGCTTTATTAAATTGTATTTATGTTGTTTTATCCTATGCTTTATTAAATTGTATTCATGTTGTTTTATCCTATGCTTTATTAAATTGTATTTATGTTGTTTTATCCTATGTTTTATTAAATTGTATTTATGTTGTTTTGTCCTATGCTTTATTAAATTGTATTTATGTTGTTTTAACCCATGCTTCATTAAATTGTATTTATGTTGTTTTATCCTATGCTTCATTAAATTGTATATATGTTGTTTTATCCTATGCTTTATTAAATTGTATTTATGTTGTTTTATCCTATGCTTTATTAAATTGTATTTATGTTGTTTTAACCTATGTTTTATTAAATTGTATTTATGTTGTTTTATCCTATGCTTTAATAAATTGTATTTATGTTGTTTTATCCTATGCTTTATTAAATTGTATTTATGTTGTTTTAACCCATGCTTTATTAAATTGTATTTATGTTGTTTTAACCCATGCTTTATTAAATTGTATTTATGTTGTTTTATCCTATGCTTTATTAAATTGCATCTATGTTATTTTATCCTATGCTTTATTAAATTGTATTTATGTTGTTTTAACCTATGCTTTATTAAATTGTGTTTATGTTGTTTTAACCCATGCTTTATTAAATTGTATTTATGTTGTTTTATCCTATGCTTTATTAAATTGAATTTATGTTGTTTTATCTTATGCTTTATTAAATTGTATTTATGTTGTTTTATCCTATGCTTTATTAAATTGTATTTATGTGGTTTTATCCTATGCTTTATTAAATTGAATTTATGTTGTTTTCTCCTATGCTTTATTAAATTGTATTTATGTGGTTTTATCCTATGCTTTATTAAATTGTATTTATGTTGTTTTATCCTATGCTTTATTAAATTGTATTTATGTTGTTTTAACCTATGTTTTATTAAATTGTATTTATGTTGTTTTATCCTATGCTTTAATAAATTGTATTTATGTTGTTTTATCCTATGCTTTATTAAATTGTATTTATGTTGTTTTAACCTATGTTTTATTAAATTGTATTTATGTTGTTTTATCCTATGCTTTAATAAATTGTATTTATGTTGTTTTATCCTATGCTTTATTAAATTGTATTTATGTTGTTTTAACCTATGTTTTATTAAATTGTATTTATGTTGTTTTATCCTATGCTTTATTAAATTGTATTTATGTTGTTTTATCCTATGCTTTATTAAATTGTATTTATGTTGTTTTATCCTATGCTTTATTAAATTGTCTTTATGTTGTTTTAACCTATGCTTTATTAAATTGTATTTATGTTGTTTTAACCCATGCTTTATTAAATTGTATTTATGTTGTTTTATCCTATGCTTTATTAAATTGCATCTATGTTATTTTATCCTATGCTTTATTAAATTGTATTTATGTTGTTTTAACCTATGCTTTATTAAATTGTGTTTATGTTGTTTTAACCCATGCTTTATTAAATTGTATTTATGTTGTTTTATCCTATGCTTTATTAAATTGAATTTATGTTGTTTTATCTTATGCTTTATTAAATTGTATTTATGTTGTTTTATCCTATGCTTTATTAAATTGTATTTATGTGGTTTTATCCTATGCTTTATTAAATTGAATTTATGTTGTTTTCTCCTATGCTTTATTAAATTGTATTTATGTGGTTTTATCCTATGCTTTATTAAATTGTATTTATGTTGTTTTATCCTATGCTTTATTAAATTGTATTTATGTTGTTTTATCCTATGCTTTATTAAATTGTATTTATGTTGCTTTAACCTATGCTTTATTAAATTGTATTTATGTTGCTTTAACCTATGCTTTATTAAATTGTATTTATGATGTTTTATCCTATCCTTTATTAAATTGTATTTATGTTGTTTTGTCCTATGCTTTATTAAATTGTATTTATGTTGTTTTAACCTATGATTTATTAAATTGTATTTATGTTGTTTTAACCCATGCTTTAATAAATTGTATTTATGTTGTTTTAACCCATGCTTCATTAAATTGTATTTATGTTGTTTTATCCTATGGTTCATTAAATTGTATTTATCTTGTTTTGTCCTATGCTTTATTAAATTGTATTTATGTTGTTTTATCCTATGCTTTATTAAATTGTATTTATGTTGTTTTAACCTATGTTTTATTAAATTGTATTTATGTTGATTTATCCTATGCTTTATTAAATTGTATTTATGTTGTTTTATCCTATGCTTTATTAAATTGTATTTATGTTGTTTTAACCTATGTTTTATTAAATTGTATTTATGTTGTTTTATCCTATGCTTTATTAAATTGTATTTATGTTGTTTTAACCCATGCTTTAATAAATTGTATTTATGTTGTTTTATCCTATGCTTTATTAAATTGTATTTATGTTGTTTTAACCTATGCTTTATTAAACTGTATTTATGTTGTTTTAACCCATGCTTTATTAAATTGTATTTATGTTGTTTTATCCAATGCTTTATTAAATTGTATTTATGTTGTTTTATCCTATGCTTTATTAAATTGTATATATGTTGCTTTATCCTATGCTTTATTAATTTTTGTTTATGTTGTTTTAACCCATGCTTTATTAAATTGTATTTATGTTGTTTTATCCTATGCTTTATTAAATTGCATTTATGTTATTTTATCCTATGCTTTATTAAATTGTATTTATGTTGTTTTATCCTATGCTTTATAAAATTATATTTATGTGGTTTTATCCTATGCTTTATTAAATTGTATTCATGTTGTTTTATCTTATGCTTTATTAAATTGAATTTATGTTGTTTTATCTTATGCTTTATTAAATTGTATTTATGTAGTTTTATCCTATGCTTTATTAAATTGTATTTATGTTGTTTTATCCTATGCTTTATTAAATTGTATTTATGTTGTTTTAACCCATGCTTTAATAAATTGTATTTATGTTGTTTTATCCTATGCTTTATTAAATTGTATTTATGTTGTTTTAACCCATGCTTTAATAAATTGTATTTATGTTGTTTTATCCTATGCTTTATTAAATTGTATTTATGTTGTTTTAACCTATGCTTTATTAAACTGTATTTATGTTGTTTTAACCCATGCTTTATTAAATTGTATTTATGTTGTTTTATCCAATGCTTTATTAAATTGTATTTATGTTGTTTTATCCTATGCTTTATTAAATTGTATATATGTTGCTTTATCCTATGCTTTATTAATTTTTGTTTATGTTGTTTTAACCCATGCTTTATTAAATTGTATTTATGTTGTTTTATCCTATGCTTTATTAAATTGCATTTATGTTATTTTATCCTATGCTTTATTAAATTGTATTTATGTTGTTTTATCCTATGCTTTATAAAATTATATTTATGTGGTTTTATCCTATGCTTTATTAAATTGTATTCATGTTGTTTTATCTTATGCTTTATTAAATTGAATTTATGTTGTTTTATCTTATGCTTTATTAAATTGTATTTATGTAGTTTTATCCTATGCTTTATTAAAATGTATTTATGTGGTTTTATCCTATGCTTTATTAAATTGTATTTATGTTGTTTTATCCTATGCTTTATTAAATTGTATTCATGTTGTTTTATCCTATGCTTTATTAAATTGTATTTATGTTGTTTTATCCTATGTTTTATTAAATTGTATTTATGTTGTTTTGTCCTATGCTTTATTAAATTGTATTTATGTTGTTTTAACCCATGCTTCATTAAATTGTATTTATGTTGTTTTATCCTATGCTTCATTAAATTGTATATATGTTGTTTTATCCTATGCTTTATTAAATTGTATTTATGTTGTTTTATCCTATGCTTTATTAAATTGTATTTATGTTGTTTTAACCTATGTTTTATTAAATTGTATTTATGTTGTTTTATCCTATGCTTTAATAAATTGTATTTATGTTGTTTTATCCTATGCTTTATTAAATTGTATTTATGTTGTTTTAACCTATGTTTTATTAAATTGTATTTATGTTGTTTTATCCTATGCTTTAATAAATTGTATTTATGTTGTTTTATCCTATGCTTTATTAAATTGTATTTATGTTGTTTTATCCTATGCTTTATTAAATTGTATTCATGTTGTTTTATCCTATGCTTTATTAAATTGTATTTATGTTGTTTTATCCTATGTTTTATTAAATTGTATTTATGTTGTTTTGTCCTATGCTTTATTAAATTGTATTTATGTTGTTTTAACCCATGCTTCATTAAATTGTATTTATGTTGTTTTATCCTATGCTTCATTAAATTGTATATATGTTGTTTTATCCTATGCTTTATTAAATTGTATTTATGTTGTTTTATCCTATGCTTTATTAAATTGTATTTATGTTGTTTTAACCTATGTTTTATTAAATTGTATTTATGTTGTTTTATCCTATGCTTTAATAAATTGTATTTATGTTGTTTTATCCTATGCTTTATTAAATTGTATTTATGTTGTTTTAACCCATGCTTTATTAAATTGTATTTATGTTGTTTTAACCCATGCTTTATTAAATTGTATTTATGTTGTTTTATCCTATGCTTTATTAAATTGCATCTATGTTATTTTATCCTATGCTTTATTAAATTGTATTTATGTTGTTTTAACCTATGCTTTATTAAATTGTGTTTATGTTGTTTTAACCCATGCTTTATTAAATTGTATTTATGTTGTTTTATCCTATGCTTTATTAAATTGAATTTATGTTGTTTTATCTTATGCTTTATTAAATTGTATTTATGTTGTTTTATCCTATGCTTTATTAAATTGTATTTATGTGGTTTTATCCTATGCTTTATTAAATTGAATTTATGTTGTTTTCTCCTATGCTTTATTAAATTGTATTTATGTGGTTTTATCCTATGCTTTATTAAATTGTATTTATGTTGTTTTATCCTATGCTTTATTAAATTGTATTTATGTTGTTTTAACCTATGTTTTATTAAATTGTATTTATGTTGTTTTATCCTATGCTTTAATAAATTGTATTTATGTTGTTTTATCCTATGCTTTATTAAATTGTATTTATGTTGTTTTAACCTATGTTTTATTAAATTGTATTTATGTTGTTTTATCCTATGCTTTAATAAATTGTATTTATGTTGTTTTATCCTATGCTTTATTAAATTGTATTTATGTTGTTTTAACCTATGTTTTATTAAATTGTATTTATGTTGTTTTATCCTATGCTTTATTAAATTGTATTTATGTTGTTTTATCCTATGCTTTATTAAATTGTATTTATGTTGTTTTATCCTATGCTTTATTAAATTGTCTTTATGTTGTTTTAACCTATGCTTTATTAAATTGTATTTATGTTGTTTTAACCCATGCTTTATTAAATTGTATTTATGTTGTTTTATCCTATGCTTTATTAAATTGCATCTATGTTATTTTATCCTATGCTTTATTAAATTGTATTTATGTTGTTTTAACCTATGCTTTATTAAATTGTGTTTATGTTGTTTTAACCCATGCTTTATTAAATTGTATTTATGTTGTTTTATCCTATGCTTTATTAAATTGAATTTATGTTGTTTTATCTTATGCTTTATTAAATTGTATTTATGTTGTTTTATCCTATGCTTTATTAAATTGTATTTATGTGGTTTTATCCTATGCTTTATTAAATTGAATTTATGTTGTTTTCTCCTATGCTTTATTAAATTGTATTTATGTGGTTTTATCCTATGCTTTATTAAATTGTATTTATGTTGTTTTATCCTATGCTTTATTAAATTGTATTTATGTTGTTTTATCCTATGCTTTATTAAATTGTATTTATGTTGCTTTAACCTATGCTTTATTAAATTGTATTTATGTTGCTTTAACCTATGCTTTATTAAATTGTATTTATGATGTTTTATCCTATCCTTTATTAAATTGTATTTATGTTGTTTTGTCCTATGCTTTATTAAATTGTATTTATGTTGTTTTAACCTATGATTTATTAAATTGTATTTATGTTGTTTTAACCCATGCTTTAATAAATTGTATTTATGTTGTTTTAACCCATGCTTCATTAAATTGTATTTATGTTGTTTTATCCTATGGTTCATTAAATTGTATTTATCTTGTTTTGTCCTATGCTTTATTAAATTGTATTTATGTTGTTTTATCCTATGCTTTATTAAATTGTATTTATGTTGTTTTAACCTATGTTTTATTAAATTGTATTTATGTTGATTTATCCTATGCTTTATTAAATTGTATTTATGTTGTTTTATCCTATGCTTTATTAAATTGTATTTATGTTGTTTTAACCTATGTTTTATTAAATTGTATTTATGTTGTTTTATCCTATGCTTTATTAAATTGTATTTATGTTGTTTTAACCCATGCTTTAATAAATTGTATTTATGTTGTTTTATCCTATGCTTTATTAAATTGTATTTATGTTGTTTTAACCTATGCTTTATTAAACTGTATTTATGTTGTTTTAACCCATGCTTTATTAAATTGTATTTATGTTGTTTTATCCAATGCTTTATTAAATTGTATTTATGTTGTTTTATCCTATGCTTTATTAAATTGTATATATGTTGCTTTATCCTATGCTTTATTAATTTTTGTTTATGTTGTTTTAACCCATGCTTTATTAAATTGTATTTATGTTGTTTTATCCTATGCTTTATTAAATTGCATTTATGTTATTTTATCCTATGCTTTATTAAATTGTATTTATGTTGTTTTATCCTATGCTTTATAAAATTATATTTATGTGGTTTTATCCTATGCTTTATTAAATTGTATTCATGTTGTTTTATCTTATGCTTTATTAAATTGAATTTATGTTGTTTTATCTTATGCTTTATTAAATTGTATTTATGTAGTTTTATCCTATGCTTTATTAAATTGTATTTATGTTGTTTTATCCTATGCTTTATTAAATTGTATTTATGTTGTTTTAACCCATGCTTTAATAAATTGTATTTATGTTGTTTTATCCTATGCTTTATTAAATTGTATTTATGTTGTTTTAACCCATGCTTTAATAAATTGTATTTATGTTGTTTTATCCTATGCTTTATTAAATTGTATTTATGTTGTTTTAACCTATGCTTTATTAAACTGTATTTATGTTGTTTTAACCCATGCTTTATTAAATTGTATTTATGTTGTTTTATCCAATGCTTTATTAAATTGTATTTATGTTGTTTTATCCTATGCTTTATTAAATTGTATATATGTTGCTTTATCCTATGCTTTATTAATTTTTGTTTATGTTGTTTTAACCCATGCTTTATTAAATTGTATTTATGTTGTTTTATCCTATGCTTTATTAAATTGCATTTATGTTATTTTATCCTATGCTTTATTAAATTGTATTTATGTTGTTTTATCCTATGCTTTATAAAATTATATTTATGTGGTTTTATCCTATGCTTTATTAAATTGTATTCATGTTGTTTTATCTTATGCTTTATTAAATTGAATTTATGTTGTTTTATCTTATGCTTTATTAAATTGTATTTATGTAGTTTTATCCTATGCTTTATTAAAATGTATTTATGTGGTTTTATCCTATGCTTTATTAAATTGTATTTATGTTGTTTTATCCTATGCTTTATTAAATTGTATTCATGTTGTTTTATCCTATGCTTTATTAAATTGTATTTATGTTGTTTTATCCTATGTTTTATTAAATTGTATTTATGTTGTTTTGTCCTATGCTTTATTAAATTGTATTTATGTTGTTTTAACCCATGCTTCATTAAATTGTATTTATGTTGTTTTATCCTATGCTTCATTAAATTGTATATATGTTGTTTTATCCTATGCTTTATTAAATTGTATTTATGTTGTTTTATCCTATGCTTTATTAAATTGTATTTATGTTGTTTTAACCTATGTTTTATTAAATTGTATTTATGTTGTTTTATCCTATGCTTTAATAAATTGTATTTATGTTGTTTTATCCTATGCTTTATTAAATTGTATTTATGTTGTTTTAACCTATGTTTTATTAAATTGTATTTATGTTGTTTTATCCTATGCTTTAATAAATTGTATTTATGTTGTTTTATCCTATGCTTTATTAAATTGTATTTATGTTGTTTTAACCTATGTTTTATTAAATTGTATTTATGTTGTTTTATCCTATGCTTTATTAAATTGTATTTATGTTGTTTTAACCCACGCTTTATTAAATTGTATTTATGTTGCTTTATCCTATGCTTTATTAAATTGTCTTTATGTTGTTTTAACCTATGCTTTATTAAATTGTATTTATGTTGTTTTAACCCATGCTTTATTAAATTGTATTTATGTTGTTTTATCCTATGCTTTATTAAATTGCATCTATGTTATTTTATCCTATGCTTTATTAAATTGTATTTATGTTGTTTTAACCTATGCTTTATTAAATTGTGTTTATGTTGTTTTAACCCATGCTTTATTAAATTGTATTTATGTTGTTTTATCCTATGCTTTATTAAATTGCATCTATGTTATTTTATCCTATGCTTTATTAAATTGTATTTATGTTGTTTTATCCTATGCTTTATAAAATTATATTTATGTGGTTTTATCCTATGCTTTATTAAATTGTATTCATGTTGTTTTATCTTATGCTTTATTAAATTGAATTTATGTTGTTTTATCTTATGCTTTATTAAATTGTATTTATGTTGTTTTATCCTATGCTTTATTAAATTGTATTTATGTGGTTTTATCCTATGCTTTATTAAATTGAATTTATGTTGTTTTCTCCTATGCTTTATTAAATTGTATTTATGTGGTTTTATCCTATGCTTTATTAAATTGTATTTATGTTGTTTTATCCTATGCTTTATTAAATTGTATTTATGTTGTTTTATCCTATGCTTTATTAAATTGTATTTATGTTGCTTTAACCTATGCTTTATTAAATTGTATTTATGTTGCTTTAACCTATGCTTTATTAAATTGTATTTATGATGTTTTATCCTATCCTTTATTAAATTGTATTTATGTTGTTTTGTCCTATGCTTTATTAAATTGTATTTATGTTGTTTTAACCTATGATTTATTAAATTGTATTTATGTTGTTTTAACCCATGCTTTAATAAATTGTATTTATGTTGTTTTAACCCATGCTTCATTAAATTGTATTTATGTTGTTTTATCCTATGGTTCATTAAATTGTATTTATCTTGTTTTGTCCTATGCTTTATTAAATTGTATTTATGTTGTTTTATCCTATGCTTTATTAAATTGTATTTATGTTGTTTTAACCTATGTTTTATTAAATTGTATTTATGTTGATTTATCCTATGCTTTATTAAATTGTATTTATGTTGTTTTATCCTATGCTTTATTAAATTGTATTTATGTTGTTTTAACCTATGTTTTATTAAATTGTATTTATGTTGTTTTATCCTATGCATTATTAAATTGTATTTATGTTGTTTTAACCCATGCTTTAATAAATTGTATTTATGTTGTTTTATCCTATGCTTTATTAAATTGTATTTATGTTGTTTTAACCTATGCTTTATTAAACTGTATTTATGTTGTTTTAACCCATGCTTTATTAAATTGTATTTATGTTGTTTTATCCTATGCTTTATTAAATTGTATTTATGTTGTTTTATCCTATGCTTTATTAAATTGTATATATGTTGCTTTATCCTATGCTTTATTAATTTTTGTTTATGTTGTTTTAACCCATGCTTTATTAAATTGTATTTATGTTGTTTTATCCTATGCTTTATTAAATTGCATTTATGTTATTTTATCCTATGCTTTATTAAATTGTATTTATGTTGTTTTATCCTATGCTTTATAAAATTATATTTATGTGGTTTTATCCTATGCTTTATTAAATTGTATTCATGTTGTTTTATCTTATGCTTTATTAAATTGAATTTATGTTGTTTTATCTTATGCTTTATTAAATTGTATTTATGTAGTTTTATCCTATGCTTTATTAAAATGTATTTATGTGGTTTTATCCTATGCTTTATTAAATTGTATTTATGTTGTTTTATCCTATGCTTTATTAAATTGTATTCATGTTGTTTTATCCTATGCTTTATTAAATTGTATTTATGTTGTTTTATCCTATGTTTTATTAAATTGTATTTATGTTGTTTTGTCCTATGCTTTATTAAATTGTATTTATGTTGTTTTAACCCATGCTTCATTAAATTGTATTTATGTTGTTTTATCCTATGCTTCATTAAATTGTATATATGTTGTTTTATCCTATGCTTTATTAAATTGTATTTATGTTGTTTTATCCTATGCTTTATTAAATTGTATTTATGTTGTTTTAACCTATGTTTTATTAAATTGTATTTATGTTGTTTTATCCTATGCTTTAATAAATTGTATTTATGTTGTTTTATCCTATGCTTTATTAAATTGTATTTATGTTGTTTTAACCTATGTTTTATTAAATTGTATTTATGTTGTTTTATCCTATGCTTTAATAAATTGTATTTATGTTGTTTTATCCTATGCTTTATTAAATTGTATTTATGTTGTTTTATCCTATGCTTTATTAAATTGTATTCATGTTGTTTTATCCTATGCTTTATTAAATTGTATTTATGTTGTTTTATCCTATGTTTTATTAAATTGTATTTATGTTGTTTTGTCCTATGCTTTATTAAATTGTATTTATGTTGTTTTAACCCATGCTTCATTAAATTGTATTTATGTTGTTTTATCCTATGCTTCATTAAATTGTATATATGTTGTTTTATCCTATGCTTTATTAAATTGTATTTATGTTGTTTTATCCTATGCTTTATTAAATTGTATTTATGTTGTTTTAACCTATGTTTTATTAAATTGTATTTATGTTGTTTTATCCTATGCTTTAATAAATTGTATTTATGTTGTTTTATCCTATGCTTTATTAAATTGTATTTATGTTGTTTTAACCTATGTTTTATTAAATTGTATTTATGTTGTTTTATCCTATGCTTTAATAAATTGTATTTATGTTGTTTTATCCTATGCTTTATTAAATTGTATTTATGTTGTTTTAACCTATGTTTTATTAAATTGTATTTATGTTGTTTTATCCTATGCTTTATTAAATTGTATTTATGTTGTTTTAACCCACGCTTTATTAAATTGTATTTATGTTGCTTTATCCTATGCTTTATTAAATTGTCTTTATGTTGTTTTAACCTATGCTTTATTAAATTGTATTTATGTTGTTTTAACCCATGCTTTATTAAATTGTATTTATGTTGTTTTATCCTATGCTTTATTAAATTGCATCTATGTTATTTTATCCTATGCTTTATTAAATTGTATTTATGTTGTTTTAACCTATGCTTTATTAAATTGTGTTTATGTTGTTTTAACCCATGCTTTATTAAATTGTATTTATGTTGTTTTATCCTATGCTTTATTAAATTGCATCTATGTTATTTTATCCTATGCTTTATTAAATTGTATTTATGTTGTTTTATCCTATGCTTTATAAAATTATATTTATGTGGTTTTATCCTATGCTTTATTAAATTGTATTCATGTTGTTTTATCTTATGCTTTATTAAATTGAATTTATGTTGTTTTATCTTATGCTTTATTAAATTGTATTTATGTTGTTTTATCCTATGCTTTATTAAATTGTATTTATGTGGTTTTATCCTATGCTTTATTAAATTGAATTTATGTTGTTTTCTCCTATGCTTTATTAAATTGTATTTATGTGGTTTTATCCTATGCTTTATTAAATTGTATTTATGTTGTTTTATCCTATGCTTTATTAAATTGTATTTATGTTGTTTTATCCTATGCTTTATTAAATTGTATTTATGTTGCTTTAACCTATGCTTTATTAAATTGTATTTATGTTGCTTTAACCTATGCTTTATTAAATTGTATTTATGATGTTTTATCCTATCCTTTATTAAATTGTATTTATGTTGTTTTGTCCTATGCTTTATTAAATTGTATTTATGTTGTTTTAACCTATGATTTATTAAATTGTATTTATGTTGTTTTAACCCATGCTTTAATAAATTGTATTTATGTTGTTTTATCCTATGCTTTATTAAATTGTATTTATGTTGTTTTAACCTATGCTTTATTAAATTGTATTTATGTTGTTTTATCCTATCCTTTATTAAATTGTATTTATGTTGTTTTGTCCTATGCTTTATTAAATTGTATTTATGTTGTTTTAACCTATGCTTTATTAAATTGTATTTATGTAGTTTTATCCTATGCTTTATTAAAATGTATTTATGTGGTTTTATCCTATGCTTTATTAAATTGTATTTATGTTGTTTTATCCTATGCTTTATTAAATTGTATTCATGTTGTTTTATCCTATGCTTTATTAAATTGTATTTATGTTGTTTTATCCTATGTTTTATTAAATTGTATTTATGTTGTTTTGTCCTATGCTTTATTAAATTGTATTTATGTTGTTTTAACCCATGCTTCATTAAATTGTATTTATGTTGTTTTATCCTATGCTTCATTAAATTGTATATATGTTGTTTTATCCTATGCTTTATTAAATTGTATTTATGTTGTTTTATCCTATGCTTTATTAAATTGTATTTATGTTGTTTTAACCTATGTTTTATTAAATTGTATTTATGTTGTTTTATCCTATGCTTTAATAAATTGTATTTATGTTGTTTTATCCTATGCTTTATTAAATTGTATTTATGTTGTTTTAACCTATGTTTTATTAAATTGTATTTATGTTGTTTTATCCTATGCTTTAATAAATTGTATTTATGTTGTTTTATCCTATGCTTTATTAAATTGTATTTATGTTGTTTTAACCTATGTTTTATTAAATTGTATTTATGTTGTTTTATCCTATGCTTTATTAAATTGTATTTATGTTGTTTTAACCCACGCTTTATTAAATTGTATTTATGTTGCTTTATCCTATGCTTTATTAAATTGTCTTTATGTTGTTTTAACCTATGCTTTATTAAATTGTATTTATGTTGTTTTAACCCATGCTTTATTAAATTGTATTTATGTTGTTTTATCCTATGCTTTATTAAATTTTATCTATGTTATTTTATCCTATGCTTTATTAAATTGTATTTATGTTGTTTTAACCTATGCTTTATTAAATTGTGTTTATGTTGTTTTAACCCATGCTTTATTAAATTGTATTTATGTTGTTTTATCCTATGCTTTATTAAATTGCATCTATGTTATTTTATCCTATGCTTTATTAAATTGTATTTATGTTGTTTTATCCTATGCTTTATAAAATTATATTTATGTGGTTTTATCCTATGCTTTATTAAATTGTATTCATGTTGTTTTATCTTATGCTTTATTAAATTGAATTTATGTTGTTTTATCTTATGCTTTATTAAATTGTATTTATGTTGTTTTATCCTATGCTTTATTAAATTGTATTTATGTGGTTTTATCCTATGCTTTATTAAATTGAATTTATGTTGTTTTCTCCTATGCTTTATTAAATTGTATTTATGTGGTTTTATCCTATGCTTTATTAAATTGTATTTATGTTGTTTTATCCTATGCTTTATTAAATTGTATTTATGTTGTTTTATCCTATGCTTTATTAAATTGTATTTATGTTGCTTTAACCTATGCTTTATTAAATTGTATTTATGTTGCTTTAACCTATGCTTTATTAAATTGTATTTATGATGTTTTATCCTATCCTTTATTAAATTGTATTTATGTTGTTTTGTCCTATGCTTTATTAAATTGTATTTATGTTGTTTTAACCTATGATTTATTAAATTGTATTTATGTTGTTTTAACCCATGCTTTAATAAATTGTATTTATGTTGTTTTATCCTATGCTTTATTAAATTGTATTTATGTTGTTTTAACCTATGCTTTATTAAATTGTATTTATGTTGTTTTATCCTATACTTTATTAAATTGTATTTATGTTGTTTTATCCTATGCTTTATTAAATTGTATTTATGTTGTTTTATCCTATGCTTTATTAAATTGTATTTATGTTGTTTTATCCTATGCTTTATTAAATTGTACTTATGTTGTTTTGTCCTATGCTTTATTAAATTGTATTTATGTTGTTTTAACCCATGCTTCATTAAATTGTATTTATGTTGTTTTATCCTATGGTTCATTAAATTGTATTTATTTTGTTTTGTCCTATGCTTTATTAAATTGTATTTATGTTGTTTTATCCTATGCTTTATTAAATTGTATTTATGTTGTTTTAACCCATGCTTTAATAAATTGTATTTATGTTGTTTTATCGTATGCTTTATTAAATTGTATTTATGTTGTTTTAACCTATGCTTTATTAAATTGTATTTATGTTGTTTTATCCTATACTTTATTAAATTGTATTTAGGTTGTTTTATCCTATGCTTTATTAAATTGTATTTATGTTGTTTTATCCTATGCTTTATTAAATTGTATTTATGTTGTTTTATCCTATGCTTTATTAAATTGTATTTATGTTGTTTTATCCTATACTTTATTAAATTGTATTTATGTTGTTTTATTCTATGCTTTATTAAATTGTATTTATGTTGTTTTATCCTATGCTTTATTAAATTGTATTTATGTTGTTTTACACTATGCTTTATTAAATTGTATTTATGTTGTTTTGTCCTATGCTTTATTAAATTGTATTTATGTTGTTTTAACCCATGCTTCATTAAATTGTATTTATGTTGTTTTATCCTATGGTTCATTAAATTGTATTTATTTTGTTTTGTCCTATGCTTTATTAAATTGTATTTATGTTGTTTTATCCTATGCTTTACTAAATTGTATTTATGTTGTTTTAACCTATGTTTTATTAAATTGTATTTATGTTGATTTATCCTATGCTTTATTAAATTGTATTTATGTTGTTTTATCCTATGCTTTATTAAATTGTATTTATGTTGTTTTAACCTATGTTTTATTAAATTGTATTTATGTTGTTTTATCCTATGCTTTATTAAATTGTATTTATGTTGTTTTAACCCATGCTTTAATAAATTGTATTTATGTTGTTTTATCCTATGCTTTATTAAATTGTATTTATGTTGTTTTAACCTATGCTTTATTAAATTGTATTTATGTTGTTTTAACCCATGCTTTATTAAATTGTATTTATGTTGTTTTATCCTATGCTTTATTAAATTGTATTTATGTTGTTTTATCCTATGCTTTATTAAATTGTATATATGTTGCTTTACCCTATGCTTTATTAAATTGTGTTTATGTTGTTTTAACCCATGCTTTATTAAATTGTATTTATGTTGTTTTATCCTATGCTTTATTAAATTGCATTTATGTTATTTTATCCTATGCTTTATTAAATTGTATTTATGTTGTTTTATCCTATGCTTTATAAAATTATATTTATGTGGTTTTATCCTATGCTTTATTAAATTGTATTTATGTTGTTTTGTCCTATGCTTTATTAAATTGTATTTATGTTGTTTTAACCCATGCTTCATTAAATTCTATTTATGTTGTTTTATCCTATGCTTCATTAAATTGTATATATGTTGTTTTATCCTATGCTTTATTAAATTGTATTTATGTTGTTTTATCCTATGCTTTATTAAATTGTATTTATGTTGTTTTAACCTATGTTTTATAAAATTGTATTTATGTTGTTTTATCCTATGCTTTAATAAATTGTATTTATGTTGTTTTATCCTATGCTTTATTAAATTGTATTTATGTTGTTTTAACCTATGTTTTATTAAATTGTATTTATGTTGTTTTATCCTATGCTTTAATAAATTGTATTTATGTTGTTTTATCCTATGCTTTATTAAATTGTATTTATGTTGTTTTAACCTATGTTTTATTAAATTGTATTTATGTTGTTTTATCCTATGCTTTATTAAATTGTATTTATGTTGTTTTAACCCATGCTTTATTAAATTGTATTTATGTTGTTTTATCCTATGCTTTATTAAATTGTATTTATGTTGTTTTAACCTATGCTTTATTAAATTGTATTTATGTTGTTTTAACCCATGCTTTATTAAATTGTATTTATGTTGTTTTATCCTATGCTTTATTAAATTGTATTTATGTTGTTTTATCCTATGCTTTATTAAATTGTATATATGTTGTTTTATCCTATGCTTTATTAAATTGTGTTTATGTTGTTTTAACCCATGCTTTATTAAATTGTATTTATGTTGTTTTATCCTATGCTTTATTAAATTGCATCTATGTTATTTTATCCTATGCTTTATTAAATTGTATTTATGTTGTTTTATCCTATGCTTTATAAAATTATATTTATGTGTTTTTATCCTATGCTTTATTAAATTGTATTCATGTTGTTTTATCTTATGCTTTATTAAATTGAATTTATGTTGTTTTATCTTATGCTTTATTAAATTGTATTTATGTTGTTTTATCCTATGCTTTATTAAATTGTATTTATGTGGTTTTATCCTATGCTTTATTAAATTGAATTTATGTTGTTTTCTCCTATGCTTTATTAAATTGTATTTATGTGGTTTTATCCTATGCTTTATTAAATTGTATTTATGTTGTTTTATCCTATGCTTTATTAAATTGTATTTATGTTGTTTTATCCTATGCTTTATTAAATTCTATTTATGTTGCTTTAACCTATGCTTTATTAAATTGTATTTATGTTGCTTTAACCTATGCTTTATTAAATTGTATTTATGATGTTTTATCCTATCCTTTATTAAATTGTATTTATGTTGTTTTGTCCTATGCTTTATTAAATTGTATTTATGTTGTTTTAACCTATGATTTATTAAATTGTATTTATGTTGTTTTAACCCATGCTTTAATAAATTGTATTTATGTTGTTTTAACCCATGCTTCATTAAATTGTATTTATGTTGTTTTATCCTATGGTTCATTAAATTGTATTTATCTTGTTTTGTCCTATGCTTTATTAAATTGTATTTATGTTGTTTTATCCTATGCTTTATTAAATTGTATTTATGTTGTTTTAACCTATGTTTTATTAAATTGTATTTATGTTGATTTATCCTATGCTTTATTAAATTGTATTTATGTTGTTTTATCCTATGCTTTATTAAATTGTATTTATGTTGTTTTAACCTATGTTTTATTAAATTGTATTTATGTTGTTTTATCCTATGCTTTATTAAATTGTATTTATGTTGTTTTAACCCATGCTTTAATAAATTGTATTTATGTTGTTTTATCCTATGCTTTATTAAATTGTATTTATGTTGTTTTAACCTATGCTTTATTAAACTGTATTTATGTTGTTTTAACCCATGATTTATTAAATTGTATTTATGTTGTTTTATCCTATGCTTTATTAAATTGTATTTATGTTGTTTTATCCTATGCTTTATTAAATTGTATATATGTTGCTTTATCCTATGCTTTATTAATTTTTGTTTATGTTGTTTTAACCCATGCTTTATTAAATTGTATTTATGTTGTTTTATCCTATGCTTTATTAAATTGCATTTATGTTATTTTATCCTATGCTTTATTAAATTGTATTTATGTTGTTTTATCCTATGCTTTATAAAATTATATTTATGTGGTTTTATCCTATGCTTTATTAAATTGTATTCATGTTGTTTTATCTTATGCTTTATTAAATTGTATTTATGTAGTTTTATCCTATGCTTTATTAAAATGTATTTATGTGGTTTTATCCTATGCTTTATTAAATTGTATTTATGTTGTTTTATCCTATGCTTTATTAAATTGTATTCATGTTGTTTTATCCTATGCTTTATTAAATTGTATTTATGTTGTTTTATCCTATGTTTTATTAAATTGTATTTATGTTGTTTTGTCCTATGCTTTATTAAATTGTATTTATGTTGTTTTAACCCATGCTTCATTAAATTGTATTTATGTTGTTTTATCCTATGCTTCATTAAATTGTATATATGTTGTTTTATCCTATGCTTTATTAAATTGTATTTATGTTGTTTTATCCTATGCTTTATTAAATTGTATTTATGTTGTTTTAACCTATGTTTTATTAAATTGTATTTATGTTGTTTTATCCTATGCTTTAATAAATTGTATTTATGTTGTTTTATCCTATGCTTTATTAAATTGTATTTATGTTGTTTTAACCTATGTTTTATTAAATTGTATTTATGTTGTTTTATCCTATGCTTTAATAAATTGTATTTATGTTGTTTTATCCTATGCTTTATTAAATTGTATTTATGTTGTTTTAACCTATGTTTTATTAAATTGTATTTATGTTGTTTTATCCTATGCTTTATTAAATTGTATTTATGTTGTTTTAACCCACGCTTTATTAAATTGTATTTATGTTGCTTTATCCTATGCTTTATTAAATTGTCTTTATGTTGTTTTAACCTATGCTTTATTAAATTGTATTTATGTTGTTTTAACCCATGCTTTATTAAATTGTATTTATGTTGTTTTATCCTATGCTTTATTAAATTGCATCTATGTTATTTTATCCTATGCTTTATTAAATTGTATTTATGTTGTTTTAACCTATGCTTTATTAAATTGTGTTTATGTTGTTTTAACCCATGCTTTATTAAATTGTATTTATGTTGTTTTATCCTATGCTTTATTAAATTGCATCTATGTTATTTTATCCTATGCTTTATTAAATTGTATTTATGTTGTTTTATCCTATGCTTTATAAAATTATATTTGTGTGGTTTTATCCTATGCTTTATTAAATTGTATTCATGTTGTTTTATCTTATGCTTTATTAAATTGAATTTATATTGTTTTATCTTATGCTTTATTAAATTGTATTTATGTTGTTTTATCCTATGCTTTATTAAATTGTATTTATGTGGTTTTATCCTATGCTTTATTAAATTGAATTTATGTTGTTTTCTCCTATGCTTTATTAAATTGTATTTATGTGGTTTTATCCTATGCTTTATTAAATTGTATTTATGTTGTTTTATCCTATGCTTTATTAAATTGTATTTATGTTGTTTTATCCTATGCTTTATTAAATTGTATTTATGTTGCTTTAACCTATGCTTTATTAAATTGTATTTATGTTGCTTTAACCTATGCTTTATTAAATTGTATTTATGATGTTTTATCCTATCCTTTATTAAATTGTATTTATGTTGTTTTGTCCTATGCTTTATTAAATTGTATTTATGTTGTTTTAACCTATGATTTATTAAATTGTATTTATGTTGTTTTAACCCATGCTTTAATAAATTGTATTTATGTTGTTTTATCCTATGCTTTATTAAATTGTATTTATGTTGTTTTAACCCATGCTTTATTAAATTGTATTTATGTTGTTTTAACCCATGCTTTATTAAATTGTATTTATGTTGTTTTATCCTATGCTTTATTAAATTGTATATATGTTGCTTTATCCTATGCTTTATTAAATTGTGTTTATGTTGTTTTAACCCATGCTTTATTAAATTGTATTTATGTTGTTTTATCCTATGCTTTATTAAATTGCATCTATGTTATTTTATCCTATGCTTTATTAAATTTTATTTATGTTGTTTTATCCTATGCTTTATAAAATTATATTTATGTGGTTTTATCCTATGCTTTATTAAATTGTATTCATGTTGTTTTATCTTATGCTTTATTAAATTGAATTTATGTTGTTTTATCTTATGCTTTATTAAATTGTATTTATGTAGTTTTATCCTATGCTTTATTAAATTGTATTTATGTGGTTTTATCCTATGCTTTATTAAATTGTATTTATGTTGTTTTATCCTATGCTTTATTAAATTGTATTCATGTTGTTTTATCCTATGCTTTATTAAATTGTTTTTATGTTGTTTTAACCCATGCTTTAATAAATTGTATTTATGTTATTTTATCCTATGCTTTATTAAATTGTATTTATGTTGTTTTAACCTATGCTTTATTAAACTGTATTTATGTTGTTTTAACCCATGCTTTATTAAATTGTATTTATGTTGTTTTATCCTATGCTTTATTAAATTGTATTTATGTTGTTTTATCCTATGCTTTATTAAATTGTATATATGTTGCTTTATCCTATGCTTTATTAATTTTTGTTTATGTTGTTTTAACCCATGCTTTATTAAATTGTATTTATGTTGTTTTATCCTATGCTTTATTAAATTGCATTTATGTTATTTTATCCTATGCTTTATTAAATTGTATTTATGTTGTTTTATCCTATGCTTTATAAAATTATATTTATGTGGTTTTATCCTATGCTTTATTAAATTGTATTCATGTTGTTTTATCTTATGCTTTATTAAATTGAATTTATGTTGTTTTATCTTATGCTTTATTAAATTGTATTTCTGTAGTTTTATCCTATGCTTTATTAAAATGTATTTATGTGGTTTTATCCTATGCTTTATTAAATTGTATTTATGTTGTTTTATCCTATGCTTTATTAAATTGTATTCATGTTGTTTTATCCTATGCTTTATTAAATTGTATTTATGTTGTTTTATCCTATGCTTTATTAAATTGTCTTTATGTTGTTTTAACCTATGCTTTATTAAATTGTATTTATGTTGTTTTAACCCATGCTTTATTAAATTGTATTTATGTTGTTTTATCCTATGCTTTATTAAATTGCATCTATGTTATTTTATCCTATGCTTTATTAAATTGTATTTATGTTGTTTTAACCTATGCTTTATTAAATTGTGTTTATGTTGTTTTAACCCATGCTTTATTAAATTGTATTTATGTTGTTTTATCCTATGCTTTATTAAATTGCATCTATGTTATTTTATCCTATGCTTTATTAAATTGTATTTATGTTGTTTTATCCTATGCTTTATAAAATTATATTTGTGTGGTTTTATCCTATGCTTTATTAAATTGTATTCATGTTGTTTTATCTTATGCTTTATTAAATTGAATTTATATTGTTTTATCTTATGCTTTATTAAATTGTATTTATGTTGTTTTATCCTATGCTTTATTAAATTGTATTTATGTGGTTTTATCCTATGCTTTATTAAATTGAATTTATGTTGTTTTCTCCTATGCTTTATTAAATTGTATTTATGTGGTTTTATCCTATGCTTTATTAAATTGTATTTATGTTGTTTTATCCTATGCTTTATTAAATTGTATTTATGTTGTTTTATCCTATGCTTTATTAAATTGTATTTATGTTGCTTTAACCTATGCTTTATTAAATTGTATTTATGTTGCTTTAACCTATGCTTTATTAAATTGTATTTATGATGTTTTATCCTATCATTTATTAAATTGTATTTATGTTGTTTTGTCCTATGCTTTATTAAATTGTATTTATGTTGTTTTAACCTATGATTTATTAAATTGTATTTATGTTGTTTTAACCCATGCTTTAATAAATTGTATTTATGTTGTTTTATCCTATGCTTTATTAAATTGTATTTATGTTGTTTTAACCCATGCTTTATTAAATTGTATTTATGTTGTTTTAACCCATGCTTTATTAAATTGTATTTATGTTGTTTTATCCTATGCTTTATTAAATTGTATATATGTTGCTTTATCCTATGCTTTATTAAATTGTGTTTATGTTGTTTTAACCCATGCTTTATTAAATTGTATTTATGTTGTTTTATCCTATGCTTTATTAAATTGCATCTATGTTATTTTATCCTATGCTTTATTAAATTTTATTTATGTTGTTTTATCCTATGCTTTATAAAATTATATTTATGTGGTTTTATCCTATGCTTTATTAAATTGTATTCATGTTGTTTTATCTTATGCTTTATTAAATTGAATTTATGTTGTTTTATCTTATGCTTTATTAAATTGTATTTATGTAGTTTTATCCTATGCTTTATTAAATTGTATTTATGTGGTTTTATCCTATGCTTTATTAAATTGTATTTATGTTGTTTTATCCTATGCTTTATTAAATTGTATTCATGTTGTTTTATCCTATGCTTTATTAAATTGTTTTTATGTTGTTTTAACCCATGCTTTAATAAATTGTATTTATGTTATTTTATCCTATGCTTTATTAAATTGTATTTATGTTGTTTTAACCTATGCTTTATTAAACTGTATTTATGTTGTTTTAACCCATGCTTTATTAAATTGTATTTATGTTGTTTTATCCTATGCTTCATTAAATTGTATATATGTTGTTTTATCCTATGCTTTATTAAATTGTATTTATGTTGTTTTATCCTATGCTTTATTAAATTGTATTTATGTTGTTTTAACCTATGTTTTATTAAATTGTATTTATGTTGTTTTATCCTATGCTTTAATAAATTGTATTTATGTTGTTTTATCCTATGCTTTATTAAATTGTATTTATGTTGTTTTAACCTATGTTTTATTAAATTGTATTTATGTTGTTTTATCCTATGCTTTAATAAATTGTATTTATGTTGTTTTATCCTATGCTTTATTAAATTGTATTTATGTTGTTTTAACCTATGTTTTATTAAATTGTATTTATGTTGTTTTATCCTATGCTTTATTAAATTGTATTTATGTTGTTTTAACCCACGCTTTATTAAATTGTATTTATGTTGCTTTATCCTATGCTTTATTAAATTGTCTTTATGTTGTTTTAACCTATGCTTTATTAAATTGTATTTATGTTGTTTTAACCCATGCTTTATTAAATTGTATTTATGTTGTTTTATCCTATGCTTTATTAAATTGCATCTATGTTATTTTATCCTATGCTTTATTAAATTGTATTTATGTTGTTTTAACCCATGCTTTATTAAATTGTATTTATGTTGTTTTATCCTATGCTTTATTAAATTGTATTTATGTTGTTTTAACCTATGCTTTATTAAATTGTATTTATGTTGTTTTAACCCATGCTTTATTAAATTGTATTTATGTTGTTTTATCCTATGCTTTATTAAATTGTATTTATGTTGTTTTATCCTATGCTTTATTAAATTGTATATATGTTGTTTTATCCTATGCTTTATTAAATTGTGTTTATGTTGTTTTAACCCATGCTTTATTAAATTGTATTTATGTTGTTTTATCCTATGCTTTATTAAATTGCATCTATGTTATTTTATCCTATGCTTTATTAAATTGTATTTATGTTGTTTTATCCTATGCTTTATTAAATTGTATTTATGTTGCTTTAACCTATGCTTTATTAAATTGTATTTATGTTGCTTTAACCTATGCTTTATTAAATTTTATTTATGATGTTTTATCCTATCCTTTATTAAATTGTATTTATGTTGTTTTGTCCTATGCTTTATTAAATTGTATTTATGTTGTTTTAACCTATGATTTATTAAATTGTATTTATGTTGTTTTAACCCATGCTTTAATAAATTGTATTTATGTTGTTTTATCCTATGCTTTATTAAATTGTATTTATGTTGTTTTAACCCATGCTTTATTAAATTGTATTTATGTTGTTTTAACCCATGCTTTATTAAATTGTATTTATGTTGTTTTATCCTATGCTTTATTAAATTGTATATATGTTGCTTTATCCTATGCTTTATTAAATTGTGTTTATGTTGTTTTAACCCATGCTTTATTAAATTGTATTTATGTTGTTTTATCCTATGCTTTATTAAATTGCATCTATGTTATTTTATCCTATGCTTTATTAAATTGTATTTATGTTGTTTTATCCTATGCTTTATAAAATTATATTTATGTGGTTTTATCCTATGCTTTATTAAATTGTATTCATGTTGTTTTATCTTATGCTTTATTAAATTGAATTTATGTTGTTTTATCTTATGCTTTATTAAATTGTATTTATGTAGTTTTATCCTATGCTTTATTAAATTGTATTTATGTGGTTTTATCCTATGCTTTATTAAATTGTATTTATGTTGTTTTATCCTATGCTTTATTAAATTGTATTCATGTTGTTTTATCCTATGCTTTATTAAATTGTTTTTATGTTGTTTTAACCCATGCTTTAATAAATTGTATTTATGTTGTTTTATCCTATGCTTTATTAAATTGTATTTATGTTGTTTTAACCTATGCTTTATTAAACTGTATTTATGTTGTTTTAACCCATGCTTTATTAAATTGTATTTATGTTGTTTTATCCTATGCTTTATTAAATTGTATTTATGTTGTTTTATCCTATGCTTTATTAAATTGTATATATGTTGCTTTATCCTATGCTTTATTAATTTTTGTTTATGTTGTTTTAACCCATGCTTTATTAAATTGTATTTATGTTGTTTTATCCTATGCTTTATTAAATTGCATTTATGTTATTTTATCCTATGCTTTATTAAATTGTATTTATGTTGTTTTATCCTATGCTTTATAAAATTATATTTATGTGGTTTTATCCTATGCTTTATTAAATTGTATTCATGTTGTTTTATCTTATGCTTTATTAAATTGAATTTATGTTGTTTTATCTTATGCTTTATTAAATTGTATTTATGTAGTTTTATCCTATGCTTTATTAAAATGTATTTATGTGGTTTTATCCTATGCTTTATTAAATTGTATTTATGTTGTTTTATCCTATGCTTTATTAAATTGTATTCATGTTGTTTTATCCTATGCTTTATTAAATTGTATTTATGTTGTTTTATCCTATGTTTTATTAAATTGTATTTATGTTGTTTTGTCCTATGCTTTATTAAATTGTATTTATGTTGTTTTAACCCATGCTTCATTAAATTGTATTTATGTTGTTTTATCCTATGCTTCATTAAATTGTATATATGTTGTTTTATCCTATGCTTTATTAAATTGTATTTATGTTGTTTTATCCTATGCTTTATTAAATTGTATTTATGTTGTTTTAACCTATGTTTTATTAAATTGTATTTATGTTGTTTTATCCTATGCTTTAATAAATTGTATTTATGTTGTTTTATCCTATGCTTTATTAAATTGTATTTATGTTGTTTTAACCTATGTTTTATTAAATTGTATTTATGTTGTTTTATCCTATGCTTTAATAAATTGTATTTATGTTGTTTTATCCTATGCTTTATTAAATTGTATTTATGTTGTTTTAACCTATGTTTTATTAAATTGTATTTATGTTGTTTTATCCTATGCTTTATTAAATTGTATTTATGTTGTTTTAACCCACGCTTTATTAAATTGTATTTATGTTGCTTTATCCTATGCTTTATTAAATTGTCTTTATGTTGTTTTAACCTATGCTTTATTAAATTGTATTTATGTTGTTTTAACCCATGCTTTATTAAATTGTATTTTTGTTGTTTTATCCTATGCTTTATTAAATTGCATCTATGTTATTTTATCCTATGCTTTATTAAATTGTATTTATGTTGTTTTAACCCATGCTTTATTAAATTGTATTTATGTTGTTTTATCCTATGCTTTATTAAATTGTATTTATGTTGTTTTAACCTATGCTTTATTAAATTGTATTTATGTTGTTTTAACCCATGCTTTATTAAATTGTATTTATGTTGTTTTATCCTATGCTTTATTAAATTGTATTTATCTTGTTTTATCCTATGCTTTATTAAATTGTATATATGTTGTTTTATCCTATGCTTTATTAAATTGTGTTTATGTTGTTTTAACCCATGCTTTATTAAATTGTATTTATGTTGTTTTATCCTATGCTTTATTAAATTGCATCTATGTTATTTTATCCTATGCTTTATTAAATTGTATTTATGTTGTTTTATCCTATGCTTTATAAAATTATATTTATGTGGTTTTATCCTATGCTTTATTAAATTGTATTCATGTTGTTTTATCTTATGCTTTATTAAATTGAATTTATGTTGTTTTATCTTATGCTTTATTAAATTGTATTTATGTTGTTTTATCCTATGCTTTATTAAATTGTATTTATGTGGTTTTATCCTATGCTTTATTAAATTGAATTTATGTTGTTTTCTCCTATGCTTTATTAAATTGTATTTATGTGGTTTTATCCTATGCTTTATTAAATTGTATTTATGTTGTTTTATCCTATGCTTTATTAAATTGTATTTATGTTGTTTTATCCTATGCTTTATTAAATTGTATTTATGTTGCTTTAACCTATGCTTTATTAAATTGTATTTATGTTGCTTTAACCTATGCTTTATTAAATTGTATTTATGATGTTTTATCCTATCCTTTATTAAATTGTATTTATGTTGTTTTGTCCTATGCTTTATTAAATTGTATTTATGTTGTTTTAACCTATGATTTATTAAATTGTATTTATGTTGTTTTAACCCATGCTTTAATAAATTGTATTTATGTTGTTTTAACCCATGCTTCATTAAATTGTATTTATGTTGTTTTATCCTATGGTTCATTAAATTGTATTTATCTTGTTTTGTCCTATGCTTTATTAAATTGTATTTATGTTGTTTTATCCTATGCTTTATTAAATTGTATTTATGTTGTTTTAACCTATGTTTTATTAAATTGTATTTATGTTGATTTATCCTATGCTTTATTAAATTGTATTTATGTTGTTTTATCCTATGCTTTATTAAATTGTATTTATGTTGTTTTAACCTATGTTTTATTAAATTGTATTTATGTTGTTTTATCCTATGCTTTATTAAATTGTATTTATGTTGTTTTAACCCATGCTTTAATAAATTGTATTTATGTTGTTTTATCCTATGCTTTATTAAATTGTATTTATGTTGTTTTAACCTATGCTTTATTAAACTGTATTTATGTTGTTTTAACCCATGATTTATTAAATTGTATTTATGTTGTTTTATCCTATGCTTTATTAAATTGTATTTATGTTGTTTTATCCTATGCTTTATTAAATTGTATATATGTTGCTTTATCCTATGCTTTATTAATTTTTGTTTATGTTGTTTTAACCCATGCTTTATTAAATTGTATTTATGTTGTTTTATCCTATGCTTTATTAAATTGCATTTATGTTATTTTATCCTATGCTTTATTAAATTGTATTTATGTTGTTTTATCCTATGCTTTATAAAATTATATTTATGTGGTTTTATCATATGCTTTATTAAATTGTATTCATGTTGTTTTATCTTATGCTTTATTAAATTGTATTTATGTAGTTTTATCCTATGCTTTATTAAAATGTATTTATGTGGTTTTATCCTATGCTTTATTAAATTGTATTTATGTTGTTTTATCCTATGCTTTATTAAATTGTATTCATGTTGTTTTATCCTATGCTTTATTAAATTGTATTTATGTTGTTTTATCCTATGTTTTATTAAATTGTATTTATGTTGTTTTGTCCTATGCTTTATTAAATTGTATTTATGTTGTTTTAACCCATGCTTCATTAAATTGTATTTATGTTGTTTTATCCTATGCTTCATTAAATTGTATATATGTTGTTTTATCCTATGCTTTATTAAATTGTATTTATGTTGTTTTATCCTATGCTTTATTAAATTGTATTTATGTTGTTTTAACCTATGTTTTATTAAATTGTATTTATGTTGTTTTATCCTATGCTTTAATAAATTGTATTTATGTTGTTTTATCCTATGCTTTATTAAATTGTATTTATGTTGTTTTAACCTATGTTTTATTAAATTGTATTTATGTTGTTTTATCCTATGCTTTAATAAATTGTATTTATGTTGTTTTATCCTATGCTTTATTAAATTGTATTTATGTTGTTTTAACCTATGTTTTATTAAATTGTATTTATGTTGTTTTATCCTATGCTTTATTAAATTGTATTTATGTTGTTTTAACCCACGCTTTATTAAATTGTATTTATGTTGCTTTATCCTATGCTTTATTAAATTGTCTTTATGTTGTTTTAACCTATGCTTTATTAAATTGTATTTATGTTGTTTTAACCCATGCTTTATTAAATTGTATTTATGTTGTTTTATCCTATGCTTTATTAAATTGCATCTATGTTATTTTATCCTATGCTTTATTAAATTGTATTTATGTTGTTTTAACCTATGCTTTATTAAATTGTGTTTATGTTGTTTTAACCCATGCTTTATTAAATTGTATTTATGTTGTTTTATCCTATGCTTTATTAAATTGCATCTATGTTATTTTATCCTATGCTTTATTAAATTGTATTTATGTTGTTTTATCCTATGCTTTATAAAATTATATTTATGTGGTTTTATCCTATGCTTTATTAAATTGTATTCATGTTGTTTTATCTTATGCTTTATTAAATTGAATTCTTATGCTTTATTAAATTGTATTTATGTTGTTTTATCCTATGCTTTATTAAATTGTATTTATGTGGTTTTATCCTATGCTTTATTAAATTGAATTTATGTTGTTTTCTCCTATGCTTTATTAAATTGTATTTATGTGGTTTTATCCTATGCTTTATTAAATTGTATTTATGTTGTTTTATCCTATGCTTTATTAAATTGTATTTATGTTGTTTTATCCTATGCTTTATTAAATTGTATTTATGTTGCTTTAACCTATGCTTTATTAAATTGTATTTATGTTGCTTTAACCTATGCTTTATTAAATTGTATTTATGATGTTTTATCCTATCCTTTATTAAATTGTATTTATGTTGTTTTGTCCTATGCTTTATTAAATTGTATTTATGTTGTTTTAACCTATGATTTATTAAATTGTATTTATGTTGTTTTAACCCATGCTTTAATAAATTGTATTTATGTTGTTTTATCCTATGCTTTATTAAATTGTATTTATGTTGTTTTAACCCATGCTTTATTAAATTGTATTTATGTTGTTTTAACCCATGCTTTATTAAATTGTATTTATGTTGTTTTATCCTATGCTTTATTAAATTGTATATATGTTGCTTTATCCTATGCTTTATTAAATTGTGTTTATGTTGTTTTAACCCATGCTTTATTAAATTGTATTTATGTTGTTTTATCCTATGCTTTATTAAATTGCATCTATGTTATTTTATCCTATGCTTTATTAAATTGTATTTATGTTGTTTTATCCTATGCTTTATAAAATTATATTTATGTGGTTTTATCCTATGCTTTATTAAATTGTATTCATGTTGTTTTATCTTATGCTTTATTAAATTGAATTTATGTTGTTTTATCTTATGCTTTATTAAATTGTATTTATGTAGTTTTATCCTATGCTTTATTAAATTGTATTTATGTGGTTTTATCCTATGCTTTATTAAATTGTATTTATGTTGTTTTATCCTATGCTTTATTAAATTGTATTCATGTTGTTTTATCCTATGCTTTATTAAATTGTATTTATGTTGTTTTAACCCATGCTTTAATAAATTGTATTTATGTTGTTTTATCCTATGCTTTATTAAATTGTATTTATGTTGTTTTAACCTATGCTTTATTAAACTGTATTTATGTTGTTTTAACCCATGCTTTATTAAATTGTATTTATGTTGTTTTATCCTATGCTTTATTAAATTGTATTTATGTTGTTTTATCCTATGCTTTATTAAATTGTATATATGTTGCTTTATCCTATGCTTTATTAATTTTTGTTTATGTTGTTTTAACCCATGCTTTATTAAATTGTATTTATGTTGTTTTATCCTATGCTTTATTAAATTGCATTTATGTTATTTTATCCTATGCTTTATTAAATTGTATTTATGTTGTTTTATCCTATGCTTTATAAAATTATATTTATGTGGTTTTATCCTATGCTTTATTAAATTGTATTCATGTTGTTTTATCTTATGCTTTATTAAATTGAATTTATGTTGTTTTATCTTATGCTTTATTAAATTGTATTTATGTAGTTTTATCCTATGCTTTATTAAAATGTATTTATGTGGTTTTATCCTATGCTTTATTAAATTGTATTTATGTTGTTTTATCCTATGCTTTATTAAATTGTATTCATGTTGTTTTATCCTATGCTTTATTAAATTGTATTTATGTTGTTTTATCCTATGTTTTATTAAATTGTATTTATGTTGTTTTGTCCTATGCTTTATTAAATTGTATTTATGTTATTTTATCCTATGCTTTATTAAATTGTATTTATGTTGTTTTAAACTATGCTTTATTAAATTGTGTTTATGTTGTTTTAACCCATGCTTTATTAAATGGTATTTATGTTGTTTTATCCTATGCTTTATTAAATTGCATCTATGTTATTTTATCCTATGCTTTATTAAATTGTATTTATGTTGTTTTATCCTATGCTTTATAAAATTATATTTATGTGGTTTTATCCTATGCTTTATTAAATTGTATTCATGTTGTTTTATCTTATGCTTTATTAAATTGAATTTATATTGTTTTATCTTATGCTTTATTAAATTGTATTTATGTTGTTTTATCCTATGCTTTATTAAATTGTATTTATGTGGTTTTATCCTATGCTTTATTAAATTGAATTTATGTTGTTTTCTCCTATGCTTTATTAAATTGTATTTATGTGGTTTTATCCTATGCTTTATTAAATTGTATTTATGTTGTTTTATCCTATGCTTTATTAAATTGTATTCATGTTGTTTTATCCTATGCTTTATTAAATTGTATTTATGTAGTTTTATCCTATGCTTTATTAAATTGTATTTATGTGGTTTTATCCTATGCTTTATTAAATTGTATTTATGTTGTTTTATCCTATGCTTTATTAAATTGTATTCATGTTGTTTTATCCTATGCTTTATTAAATTGTATTTATGTTGTTTTATCCTATGCTTTATTAAATTGTATTTATGTTGTTTTGTCCTATGCTTTATTAAATTGTATTTATGTTGTTTTAACCCATGCTTCATTAAATTGTATTTATGTTGTTTTATCCTATGCTTCATTAAATTGTATTTATGTTGCTTTAACCTATGCTTTATTAAATTGTATTTATGTTGCTTTAACCTATGCTTTATTAAATTGTATTTATGATGTTTTATCCTATCCTTTATTAAATTGTATTTATGTTGTTTTGTCCTATGCTTTATTAAATTGTATTTATGTTGTTTTAACCTATGATTTATTAAATTGTATTTATGTTGTTTTAACCCATGCTTTAATAAATTGTATTTATGTTGTTTTATCCTATGCTTTATTAAATTGTATTTATGTTGTTTTAACCCATGCTTTATTAAATTGTATTTATGTTGTTTTAACCCATGCTTTATTAAATTGTATTTATGTTGTTTTATCCTATGCTTTATTAAATTGTATATATGTTGTTTTATCCTATGCTTTATTAAATTGCATCTATGTTATTTTATCCTATGCTTTATTAAATTGTATTTATGTTGTTTTATACTATGCTTTATAAAATTATATTTATGTGGTTTTATCCTATGCTTTATTAAATTGTATTCATGTTGTTTTATCTTATGCTTTATTAAATTGTATTTATGTTGTTTTAACCTATGATTTATTAAATTGTATTTATGTTGTTTTAACCCATGCTTTAATAAATTGTATTTATGTTGTTTTATCCTATGCTTTATTAAATTGTATTTATGTTGTTTTAACCCATGCTTTATTAAATTGTATTTATGTTGTTTTAACCCATGCTTTATTAAATTGTATTTATGTTGTTTTATCCTATGCTTTATTAAATTGTATATATGTTGTTTTATCCTATGCTTTATTAAATTGCATCTATGTTATTTTATCCTATGCTTTATTAAATTGTATTTATGTTGTTTTATACTATGCTTTATAAAATTATATTTATGTGGTTTTATCCTATGCTTTATTAAATTGTATTCATGTTGTTTTATCTTATGCTTTATTAAATTGAATTTATGTTGTTTTATCTTATGCTTTATTAAATTGTATTTATGTAGTTTTATCCTATGCTTTATTAAATTGTATTTATGTGGTTTTATCCTATGCTTTATTAAATTGTATTTATGTTGTTTTATCCTATGCTTTATTAAATTGTATTCATGTTGTTTTATCCTATGCTTTATTAAATTGTATTTATGTTGTTTTATCCTATGCTTTATTAAATTGTATTTATGTTGTTTTGTCCTATGCTTTATTAAATTGTATTTATGTTGTTTTAACCCATGCTTCATTAAATTGTATTTATGTTGTTTTATCCTATGCTTCATTAAATTGTATATATGTTGTTTTATCCTATGCTTTATTAAATTGTATTTATGTTGTTTTATCCTATGCTTTATTAAATTGTATTTATGTTGTTTTAACCTATGTTTTATTAAATTGTATTTATGTTGTTTTATCCTATGCTTTATTAAATTGTATTTATGTTGTTTTAACCTATGCTTTATTAAATTGTATTTATGTTGTTTTAACCCATGCTTTATTAAATTGTATTTATGTTGTTTTATCCTATGCTTTATTAAATTGTATTTATGTTGTTTTATCCTATGCTTTATTAAATTGTATATATGTTGTTTTATCCTATGCTTTATTAAATTGTGTTTATGTTGTTTTAACCCATGCTTTATTAAATTGTATTTATGTTGTTTTATCCTATGCTTTATTAAATTGCATCTATGTTATTTTATCCTATGCTTTATTAAATTGTATTTATGTTGTTTTATCCTATGCTTTATAAAATTATATTTATGTGGTTTTATCCTATGCTTTATTAAATTGTATTTATGTTGTTTTATCTTATGCTTTATTAAATTGAATTTATGTTGTTTTATCCTATGCTTTATTAAATTGTATTTATGTTGTTTTATCCTATGCTTTATTAAATTGTATTTATGTGGTTTTATCCTATGCTTTATTAAATTGAATTTATGTTGTTTTCTCTTATGCTTTATTAAATTGTATTTATGTGGTTTTATCCTATGCTTTATTAAATTGTATTTATGTTGTTTTATCCTATGCTTTATTAAATTGTATTTATGTTGTTTTATCCTATGCTTTATTAAATTGTATTTATGTTGCTTTAACCTATGCTTTATTAAATTGTATTTATGTTGCTTTAGCCTATGCTTTATTAAATTGTATTTATGATGTTTTATCCTATCCTTTATTAAATTGTATTTATGTTGTTTTGTCCTATGCTTTATTAAATTGTATTTATGTTGTTTTAACCTATGATTTATTAAATTGTGTTTATGTTGTTTTATCCTATGCTTTATTAAATTGTATTTATGTTGTTTTATCCTATGCTTTATTAAATTGTATTTATGTTGTTTTATCCTATGCTTTATTAAATTGTATTTATGTTGTTTTATCCTATGCTTTATTAAATGGTATTCATGTTGTTTTATCCTATGCTTTATTAAATTGTATTCATGTTGTTTTAACCCATGCTTTATTAAATTGTATTTATGTTGTTTTATCCTATGCTTTATTAAATTGCATCTATGTTATTTTATCCTATGCTTTATTAAATTGTATTTATGTTGTTTTATCCTATGCTTTATAAAATTATATTTATGTGGTTTTATCCTATGCTTTATTAAATTGTTCATGTTGTTTTATCTTATGCTTTATTAAATTGAATTTATGTTGTTTTGTCCTATGCTTTATTAAATTGTATTTATGTTGTTTTATCCTATGCTTTATTAAATTGTATTTATGTGGTTTTATCCTATGCTTTATTAAATTGAATTTATGTTGTTTTCTCCTATGCTTTATTAAATTGTATTTATGTGGTTTTATCCTATGCTTTATTAAATTGTATTTATGTTGTTTTATCCTATGCTTTATTAAATTGTATTTATGTTGTTTTATCCTATGCTTTATTAAATTGTATTTATGTTGCTTTAACCTATGCTTTATTAAATTGTATTTATGTTGCTTTAACCTATGCTTTATTACATTGTATTTATGATGTTTTATCCTATCCTTTATTAAATTGTATTTATGTTGTTTTGTCCTATGCTTTATTAAATTGTATTTATGTTGTTTTAACCTATGATTTATTAAATTGTGTTTATGTTGTTTTATCCTATGCTTTATTAAATTGTATTTATGTTGTTTTATCCTATGCTTTATTAAATTGTATTTATGTTGTTTTATCCTATCCTTTATTAAATTGTATTTATGTTGTTTTATCCTATGCTTTATTAAATTGTATTTATGTTGTTTTAACCTATGCTTTATTACATCGTGTTTATGTTGTTTTATCCTATGCTTTATTAAATTGTGTTTATGTTTCTTTAACCTATGCTTTATTAAATTATATTTATGTTGTTTTATCCTATGCTTTATTAAATTGTATTTATGTTGTTTTCTCCTATGCTTTATTAAATTGTATTTATGTGGTTTTAACCTATGCTTTATTAAATTGTATTTATGTTGTTTTATCCTATGCTTTATTAAATTGTATTTATGTTGTTTTAACCTATGTTTTATTAAATTGTATTTATGTTGTTTTATCCTATGCTTTAATAAATTGTATTTATGTTGTTTTATCCTATGCTTTATTAAATTGTATTTATGTTGTTTTAACCTATGTTTTACTAAATTGTATTTATGTTGTTTTATCCTATGCTTTATTAAATTGTATTTATGTTGTTTTAACCCATGCTTTATTAAATTGTATTTATGTTGTTTTATCCTATGCTTTATTAAATTGTATTTATGTTGTTTTAACCTATGCTTTATTAAATTGTATTTATGTTGTTTTAACCCATGCTTTATTAAATTGTATTTATGTTGTTTTATCCTATGCTTTATTAAATTGTATATATGTTGTTTTATCCTATGCTTTATTAAATTGTGTTTATGTTGTTTTAACCCATGCTTTATTAAATTGTATTTATGTTGTTTTATCCTATGCTTTATTAAATTGCATCTATGTTATTTTATCCTATGCTTTATTAAATTGTATTTATGTTGTTTTATCCTATGCTTTATAAAATTATATTTATGTGGTTTTATCCTATGCTTTATTAAATTGTATTCATGTTGTTTTATCTTATGCTTTATTAAATTGAATTTATGTTGTTTTATCCTATGCTTTATTAAATTGTATTTATGTTGTTTTATCCTATGCTTTATTAAATTGTATTTATGTGGTTTTATCCTATGCTTTATTAAATTGAATTTATGTTGTTTTCTCTTATGCTTTATTAAATTGTATTTATGTGGTTTTATCCTATGCTTTATTAAATTGTATTTATGTTGTTTTATCCTATGCTTTATTAAATTGTATTTATGTTGTTTTATCCTATGCTTTATTAAATTGTATTTATGTTGCTTTAACCTATGCTTTATTAAATTGTATTTATGTTGCTTTAGCCTATGCTTTATTAAATTGTATTTATGATGTTTTATCCTATCCTTTATTAAATTGTATTTATGTTGTTTTGTCCTATGCTTTATTAAATTGTATTTATGTTGTTTTAACCTATGATTTATTAAATTGTGTTTATGTTGTTTTATCCTATGCTTTATTAAATTGTATTTATGTTGTTTTATCCTATGCTTTATTAAATTGTATTTATGTTGTTTTATCCTATGCTTTATTAAATTGTATTTATGTTGTTTTATCCTATGCTTTATTAAATGGTATTTATGTTGTTTTATCCTATGCTTTATTAAATTGTATTCATGTTGTTTTAACCCATGCTTTATTAAATTGTATTTATGTTGTTTTATCCTATGCTTTATTAAATTGCATCTATGTTATTTTATCCTATGCTTTATTAAATTGTATTTATGTGGTTTTATCCTATGCTTTATTAAATTGAATTTATGTTGTTTTCTCCTATGCTTTATTAAATTGTATTTATGTGGTTTTATCCTATGCTTTATTAAATTGTATTTATGTTGTTTTATCCTATGCTTTATTAAATTGTATTTATGTTGTTTTATCCTATGCTTTATTAAATTGTATTTATGTTGCTTTAACCTATGCTTTATTAAATTGTATTTATGTTGCTTTAACCTATGCTTTATTACATTGTATTTATGATGTTTTATCCTATCCTTTATTAAATTGTATTTATGTTGTTTTGTCCTATGCTTTATTAAATTGTATTTATGTTGTTTTAACCTATGATTTATTAAATTGTGTTTATGTTGTTTTATCCTATGCTTTATTAAATTGTATTTATGTTGTTTTATCCTATGCTTTATTAAATTGTATTTATGTTGTTTTATCCTATCCTTTATTAAATTGTATTTATGTTGTTTTATCCTATGCTTTATTAAATTGTATTTATGTTGTTTTAACCTATGCTTTATTACATCGTGTTTATGTTGTTTTATCCTATGCTTTATTAAATTGTGTTTATGTTTCTTTAACCTATGCTTTATTAAATTATATTTATGTTGTTTTATCCTATGCTTTATTAAATTGTATTTATGATGTTTTCTCCTATGCTTTATTAAATTGTATTTATGTGGTTTTAACCTATGCTTTATTAAATTGTATTTATGTTGTTTTATCCTATGCTTTATTAAATTGTATTTATGTTGTTTTAACCTATGTTTTATTAAATTGTATTTATGTTGTTTTATCCTATGCTTTAATAAATTGTATTTATGTTGTTTTATCCTATGCTTTATTAAATTGTATTTATGTTGTTTTAACCTATGTTTTACTAAATTGTATTTATGTTGTTTTATCCTATGCTTTATTAAATTGTATTTATGTTGTTTTAACCCATGCTTTATTAAATTGTATTTATGTTGTTTTATCCTATGCTTTATTAAATTGTATTTATGTTGTTTTAACCTATGCTTTATTAAATTGTATTTATGTTGTTTTAACCCATGCTTTATTAAATTGTATTTATGTTGTTTTATCCTATGCTTTATTAAATTGTATATATGTTGTTTTATCCTATGCTTTATTAAATTGTGTTTATGTTGTTTTAACCCATGCTTTATTAAATTGTATTTATGTTGTTTTATCCTATGCTTTATTAAATTGCATCTATGTTATTTTATCCTATGCTTTATTAAATTGTATTTATGTTGTTTTATCCTATGCTTTATAAAATTATATTTATGTGGTTTTATCCTATGCTTTATTAAATTGTATTCATGTTGTTTTATCTTATGCTTTATTAAATTGAATTTATGTTGTTTTATCCTATGCTTTATTAAATTGTATTTATGTTGTTTTATCCTATGCTTTATTAAATTGTATTTATGTGGTTTTATCCTATGCTTTATTAAATTGAATTTATGTTGTTTTCTCTTATGCTTTATTAAATTGTATTTATGTGGTTTTATCCTATGCTTTATTAAATTGTATTTATGTTGTTTTATCCTATGCTTTATTAAATTGTATTTATGTTGTTTTATCCTATGCTTTATTAAATTGTATTTATGTTGCTTTAACCTATGCTTTATTAAATTGTATTTATGTTGCTTTAGCCTATGCTTTATTAAATTGTATTTATGATGTTTTATCCTATCCTTTATTAAATTGTATTTATGTTGTTTTGTCCTATGCTTTATTAAATTGTATTTATGTTGTTTTAACCTATGATTTATTAAATTGTGTTTATGTTGTTTTATCCTATGCTTTATTAAATTGTATTTATGTTGTTTTATCCTATGCTTTATTAAATTGTATTTATGTTGTTTTATCCTATGCTTTATTAAATTGTATTTATGTTGTTTTATCCTATGCTTTATTAAATGGTATTTATGTTGTTTTATCCTATGCTTTATTAAATTGTATTCATGTTGTTTTAACCCATGCTTTATTAAATTGTATTTATGTTGTTTTATCCTATGCTTTATTAAATTGCATCTATGTTATTTTATCCTATGCTTTATTAAATTGTATTTATGTTGTTTTATCCTATGCTTTATAAAATTATATTTATGTGGTTTTATCCTATGCTTTATTAAATTGTATTCATGTTGTTTTATCTTATGCTTTATTAAATTGAATTTATGTTGTTTTATCCTATGCTTTATTAAATTGTATTTATGTTGTTTTATCCTATGCTTTATTAAATTGTATTTATGTGGTTTTATCCTATGCTTTATTAAATTGAATTTATGTTGTTTTCTCCTATGCTTTATTAAATTGTATTTATGTGGTTTTATCCTATGCTTTATTAAATTGTATTTATGTTGTTTTATCCTATGCTTTATTAAATTGTATTTATGTTGTTTTATCCTATGCTTTATTAAATTGTATTTATGTTGCTTTAACCTATGCTTTATTAAATTGTATTTATGTTGCTTAACCTATGCTTTATTAAATTGTATTTATGATGTTTTATCCTATCCTTTATTAAATTGTATTTATGTTGTTTTGTCCTATGCTTTATTAAATTGTATTTATGTTGTTTTAACCTATGATTTATTAAATTGTGTTTATGTTGTTTTATCCTATGCTTTATTAAATTGTATTTATGTTGTTTTATCCTATGCTTTATTAAATTGTATTTATGTTGTTTTATCCTATCCTTTATTAAATTGTATTTATGTTGTTTTATCCTATGCTTTATTAAATTGTATTTATGTTGTTTTAACCTATGCTTTATTACATCGTGTTTATGTTGTTTTATCCTATGCTTTATTAAATTGTGTTTATGTTGCTTTAACCTATGCTTTATTAAATTATATTTATGTTGTTTTATCCTATGCTTTATTAAATTGTATTTATGTTGTTTTAACCTATGCTTTATTAAATTGTATTTATGTTGTTTTAACCTATGCTTAATTAAATTGTATTTATGTTGTTTTATCCTATGCTTTATTAAACTGTATTTATGTGGTTTTATCCTATGCTTTATTAAATTGAATTTATGTTGTTTTCTCCTATGCTTTATTAAATTGTATTTATGTGGTTTATCCTATGCTTTATTAAATTGTATTTATGTTGTTTTATCCTATGCTTTATTAAATTGTATTTATGTTGTTTTATCCTATGCTTTATTAAATTGTATTTATGTTGCTTTAACCTATGCTTTATTAAATTGTATTTATGTTGCTTTAACCTATGCTTTATTAAATTGTATTTATGATGTTTTATCCTATCCTTTATTAAATTGTATTTATGTTGTTTTGTCCTATGCTTTATTAAATTGTATTTATGTTGTTTTAACCTATGATTTATTAAATTGTGTTTATGTTGTTTTATCCTATGCTTTATTAAATTGTATTTATGTTGTTTTATCCTATGCTTTAATAAATTGTATTTATGTTGTTTTATCCTATGCTTTATTAAATTGTATTTATGTTGTTTTATCCTATGCTTTATTAAATTGTATTTATGTTGTTTTAACCTATGCTTTATTACATCGTGTTTATGTTGTTTTATCCTATGCTTTATTAAATTGTGTTTATGTTGCTTTAACCTATGCTTTATTAAATTATATTTATGTTGTTTTATCCTATGCTTTATTAAATGGTATTTATGTTGTTTTATCCTATGCTTTATTAAATTGTATTCATGTTGTTTTAACCTATGCTTTATTAAACTGTATTTATGTTGTTTTATCCTATGCTTTATTAAATTGTATTTATGTTGTTTTATCCTATGCTTTATTAAATTGTATTTATGTTGTTTTAACCTATGCTTTTTTAAATTGTATTTATGTTGTTTTAACCTATGCTTTATTAAATTGTATTTATGTTGTTTAACCTATGCTTTATTAAACTGCATTTATGTTGTTTTATCCTATGCTTTATTAAATTGTATTTATGTTGTTTTATCCTATGCTTTATTAAATTGTATTTATGTTGTTTTATCCTATGCTTTATTAAATTGTATTTATGTTGTTTTATCCTATGCTTTATTAAATTGTATTTATGTTGTTTTATCCTATGCTTTATTACATCGTGTTTATGTTGTTTTATCCTATGCTTTATTAAATTGTATTTATGTTGCTTTAACCTATGCTTTATTAAATTGTATTTATGTTGTTTTATCCTATGCTTTATTAAATTGTATTTATGTTGTTTTATCCTATGCTTAATTAACTGTATTTATGTTGTTTTATCCTATGCTTTATTAAATTTTATTGATGTTGTTTTATCCCATGCTTTATTAAATTGTATTAATGTTGTTTTAACCTATGATTTATTAAATTGTATTTATGTTGTTTTATCCTATGCTTTATTAAATTGTATTTATGTTGTTTTATCCTATGCTTTATTAAATTGTATTTATGTTGTTTTATCCTATGCTTTATTAAATTGTATTTATGTTGTTTTATCCTATGCTTTATTAAATTGTATTTATGTTGTTTTAACCTATGCTTTATTACATCGTGTTTATGTTGTTTTATCCTATGCTTTATTAAATTGTATTTATGTTGCTTTAACCTATGCTTTATTTAATTATATTTATGTTGTTTTATCCTATGCTTTATTAAATGGTATTTATGTTGTTTTATCCTATGCTTTATTAAATTGTATTTATGTTGTTTTAACCTATGCTTTATTAAACTGTATTTATGTTGTTTTATCCTATGCTTTATTAAATTGTATTTATGTTGTTTTATCCTATGCTTTATTAAACTGTATTTATGTTGTTTTATCCTATGCTTTATTAAATTGTATTTATGTTGTATTAACCTATGCTTTATTAAATTGTATTTATGTTGTTTTATCCTATGCTTTATTAAATTGTATTTATGTTGTTTTATCCTATGCTTTATTAAATTGCATTTATGTTGTTTTATCCTATGCATTATTAAATTGTATTTATGTTGTTTTATCCTATGCTTTATTAAATTGTATTTATGTTGTTTTAACCTATGCTTTATTAAATTGTATTTATGTTGTTTTATCCTATGCTTTATTAAATTGCATCTATGTTATTTTATCCTATGCTTTATTAAATTGTATTTATGTTGTTTTATCCTATGCTTTATAAAATTATATTTATGTGGTTTTATCCTATGCTTTATTAAATTGTATTTATGTTGTTTTATCCTATGCTTTATTACATCGTGTTTATGTTGTTTTATCCTATGCTTTATTAAATTGCATTTATGTTGCTTTAACCTATGCTTTATTAAATTGTATTTATGTTGTTTTATCCTATGCTTTATTAAATTGTATTTATGTTGTTTTATCCTATGCTTTATTAAATTGTATTTATGTTGTTTTATCCTATGCTTTATTAAATTGTATTTATGTTGTTTTATCCTATGCTTTATTACATCGTGTTTATGTTGTTTTATCCTATGCTTTATTAAATTGTATTTATGTTGCTTTAACCTATGCTTTATTAAATTGTATTTATGTTGTTTTATCCTATGCTTTATTAAATTGTATTTATGTTGTTTTATCCTATGCTTTATTAAATTGTATTTATGTTGTTTTATCCTATGCTTAATTAAATTGTATTTATGTTGTTTTATCCTATGCTTTATTAAATTGTATTTATGTTGCTTTAACCTATGCTTTATTAAATTGTATTTATGTTGTTTTATCCTATGCTTTATTAAATTGTATTTATGTTGTTTTATCCTATGCTTTATTAAATTGTATTTATGTTGTTTTATCCTATGCTTTATTAAATTGTATTTATGTTGTTTTATCCTATGCTTTATTAAATTGTATTTATGTTGTTTTAACCTATGCTTTATTACATCGTGTTTATGTTGTTTTATCCTATGCTTTATTAAATTGTATTTATGTTGCTTTAACCTATGCTTTATTTAATTATATTTATGTTGTTTTATCCTATGCTTTATTAAATGGTATATATGTTGTTTTATCCTATGCTTTATTAAATTGTATTTATGTTGCTTTAACCTATGCTTTATTAAATTGTATTTATGTTGTTTTATCCTATGCTTTATTAAATTGTATTTATGTTGTTTTATCCTATGCTTTATTAAATTGTATTTATGTTGTTTTATCCTATGCTTAATTAAATTGTATTTATGTTGTTTTATCCTATGCTTTATTAAATTGTATTTATGTTGCTTTAACCTATGCTTTATTAAATTGTATTTATGTTGTTTTATCCTATGCTTTATTAAATTGTATTTATGTTGTTTTATCCTATGCTTTATTAAATTGTATTTATGTTGTTTTATCCTATGCTTTATTAAATTGTATTTATGTTGTTTTATCCTATGCTTTATTAAATTGTATTTATGTTGTTTTAACCTATGCTTTATTACATCGTGTTTATGTTGTTTTATCCTATGCTTTATTAAATTGTTTTTATGTTGCTTTAACCTATGCTTTATTTAATTATATTTATGTTGTTTTATCCTATGCTTTATTAAATGGTATATATGTTGTTTTATCCTATGCTTTATTAAATTGTATTTATGTTGTTTTAACCTATGCTTTATTAAACTGTATTTATGTTGTTTTATCCTATGCTTTATTAAATTGTATTTATGTTGTTTTATCCTATGCTTTATTAAATTGTATTTATGTTGTTTTATCCTATGCTTTATTAAATTGTATTTATGTTATTTTAACCTATGCTTTATTAAATTGTATTTATGTTGTTTTATCCTATACTTTATTAAATTGTATTTATGTTGTATTAACCTATGCTTTATTAAATTGTATTTATGTTGTTTTATCCTATGCTTTATTAAATTGTATTCATGTTGTTTTATCCTATGCTTTATTAAATTGCATTTATGTTGTTTTATCCTATGCTTTATTAAATTGTATTTATGTTGTTTTATCCTATGCTTTATTAAATTGTATTTATGTTATTTTATCCTATGCTTTATTAAATTGTATTTATGTTGTTTTATCCTATGCTTTATAAAATTATATTTATGTGGTTTTATCCTATGCTTTATTAAATTGTATTCATGTTGTTTTATCTTATGCTTTATTAAATTGAATTTATGTTGTTTTATCTTATGCTTTATTAAATTGTATTTATGTTGTTTTATCCTATGCTTTATTAAATTGTGTTTATGTTGCTTTAACCTATGCTTTATTAAATTATATTTATGTTGTTTTATTCTATGCTTTACTAAATGGTATTTATGTTGTTTTATCCTATGCTTTATTAAATTGTATTCATGTTGTTTTAACCTATGCTTTATTAAACTGTATTTATGTTGTTTTATCCTATGCTTTATTAAATTGTATTTATGTTGTTTTATCCTATGCTTTATTAAATTGTATTTATGTTGTTTTAACCTATGCTTTATTAAATTGTATTTATGTTGTTTTAACCTATGCTTTATTAAATTGTATTTATGTTGTTTAACCTATGCTTTATTAAACTGCATTTATGTTGTTTTATCCTATGCTTTATTAAATTGTATTTATGCTGTTTTATCCTATGCTTTATTAAATTGTATTTATGTTGTTTTATCCTATGCTTTATTAAATTGTATTTATGTTGTTTTATCCTATGCTTTATTAAATTGTATTTATGTTGTTTTATCCTATGCTTTATTACATCGTGTTTATGTTGTTTTATCCTATGCTTTATTAAATTGTATTTATGTTGCTTTAACCTATGCTTTATTAAATTGTATTTATGTTGTTTTATCCTATGCTTTATTAAATTGTATTTATGTTGTTTTATCCTATGCTTTATTAAATTGTATTTATGTTGATTTATCCTATGCTTAATTAAATTGTATTTATGTTGTTTTATCCTATGCTTTATTAAATTGTATTTATGTTGCTTTAACCTATGCTTTATTTAATTATATTTATGTTGTTTTATCCTATGCTTTATTAAATGGTATTTATGTTGTTTTATCCTATGCTTTATTAAATTGTATTTATGTTGTTTTAACCTATGCTTTATTAAACTGTATTTATGTTGTTTTATCCTATGCTTTATTAAATTGTATTTATGTTGTTTTATCCTATGCTTTATTAAACTGTATTTATGTTGTTTTATCCTATGCTTTATTAAATTGTATTTATGTTGTTTTATCCTATGCTTTATTAAATTGTATTTATGTTGTTTTAACCTATGCTTTATTAAATTGTATTTATGTTGTTTTATCCTATACTTTATTACATTGTATTTATGTTGTATTAACCTATGCTTTATTAAATTATATTTATGTTGTTTTATCCTATGCTTTACTAAATGGTATTTATGTTGTTTTATCCTATGCTTTATTAAATTGTATTCATGTTGTTTTAACCTATGCTTTATTAAACTGTATTTATGTTGTTTTATCCTATGCTTTATTAAATTGTATTTATGTTGTTTTATCCTATGCTTTATTAAATTGTATTTATGTTGTTTTAACCTATGCTTTATTAAATTGTATTTATGTTGTTTTAACCTATGCTTTATTAAATTGTATTTATGTTGTTTAACCTATGCTTTATTAAACTGCATTTATGTTGTTTTATCCTATGCTTTATTAAATTGTATTTATGCTGTTTTATCCTATGCTTTATTAAATTGTATTTATGTTGTTTTATCCTATGCTTTATTAAATTGTATTTATGTTGTTTTATCCTATGCTTTATTAAATTGTATTTATGTTGTTTTATCCTATGCTTTATTACATCGTGTTTATGTTGTTTTATCCTATGCTTTATTAAATTGTATTTATGTTGCTTTAACCTATGCTTTATTAAATTGTATTTATGTTGTTTTATCCTATGCTTTATTAAATTGTATTTATGTTGTTTTATCCTATGCTTTATTAAATTGTATTTATGTTGATTTATCCTATGCTTAATTAAATTGTATTTATGTTGTTTTATCCTATGCTTTATTAAATTGTATTTATGTTGCTTTAACCTATGCTTTATTTAATTATATTTATGTTGTTTTATCCTATGCTTTATTAAATGGTATTTATGTTGTTTTATCCTATGCTTTATTAAATTGTATTTATGTTGTTTTAACCTATGCTTTATTAAACTGTATTTATGTTGTTTTATCCTATGCTTTATTAAATTGTATTTATGTTGTTTTATCCTATGCTTTATTAAACTGTATTTATGTTGTTTTATCCTATGCTTTATTAAATTGTATTTATGTTGTTTTATCCTATGCTTTATTAAATTGTATTTATGTTGTTTTAACCTATGCTTTATTAAATTGTATTTATGTTGTTTTATCCTATACTTTATTAAATTGTATTTATGTTGTATTAACCTATGCTTTATTAAATTGTATTTATGTTGTTTTATCCTATGCTTTATTAAATTGTATTTATGTTGTTTTATCCTATGCTTTATTAAATTGTATTTATGTTGTTTTATCCTATGCTTTATTAAATTGTATTTATGTTGTTTTAACCTATGCTTTATTAAATTGTATTTATGTTGATTTAACCTATGCTTTATTAAATTGTATTTATGTTGTTTTATCCTATGCTTTATTAAATTGTATTTATGTTGTTTTATCCTATGCTTTATTAAATTGTATTTATGTTGCTTTAACCTATGCTTTATTAAATTGTATTTATGTTGTTTTATCCTATGCTTTATTAAATTGTATTTATGTTGTTTTATCCTATGCTTTATTAAATTGTATTTAGGTTGTTTTATCCTATGTTTTATTAAATTGTATTTATGTTGTTTTAACCTATGCTTTATTAAATTGTATTTATGTTGTTTTATCCTATGCTGTATTAAATTGTATTTATGTTGTTTTGTCCTATGCTTTATTACATCGTGTTTATGTTGTTTTATCCTATGCTTTATTAAATTGTATTTATGTTGCTTTAACCTATGCTTTATTAAATTGTATTTATGTTGTTTTATCCTATGCTTTATTAAATTGTTTTTATTTTGTTTTAACCTATGCTTTATTAAATTGTTTTTATGTTGTTTTATCCTATGCTTTATTAAATTGTATTTATGTTGTTTTATCCTATGCTTTATTAAATTGTATTTACGTGGTTTCATCCTATGCTTTATTAAATTGTATTTATGTTGTTGTAACCTATGCTTTATTAAATTATGCTTTATTAAATTGTATTTATGTTGTTTTATCCTATGCTTTATTAAATTGTTTTCATGTTGTTTTATCCAATGCTTTATTAAATTGTATTTATGTTGTTTTATCCTATGTTTCATTAAATTGTATTTATGTTGTTTTAATCTATGCTTTATTAAATTGTATTTATGTTGTTTTAACCTATGCTTTATTAAATTGTATTTATGTTGTTTTATCCTATGCTTTATTACATCGTGTTTATGTTGTTTTATCCTATGCTTTATTAAATTGTATTTATGTTGCTTTAACCTATGCTTTATTAAATTGTATTTATGTTGTTTTATCCTATGCTTTATTAAATTGTATTTATGTTGTTTTATCCTATGCTTTTTTAAATTGTATTTATGTTGTTTTATCCTATGCTTAATTAAATTGTATTTATGTTGTTTTATCCTATGCTTTATTAAATTTTATTGATGTTGTTTTATCCCATGCTTTATTAAATTGTATTAATGTTGTTTTAACCTATGATTTATTAAATTGTATTTATGTTGTTTTATCCTATGCTTTATTAAATTGTATTTATGTTGTTTTATCCTATGCTTTATTAAATTGTATTTATGTTGTTTTATCCTATGCTTTATTAAATTGTATTTATGTTGTTTTATCCTATGCTTTATTAAATTGTATTTATGTTGTTTTAACCTATGCTTTATTACATCGTGTTTATGTTGTTTTATCCTATGCTTTATTAAATTGTATTTATGTTGCTTTAACCTATGCTTTATTTAATTATATTTATGTTGTTTTATCCTATGCTTTATTAAATGGTATTTATGTTGTTTTATCCTATGCTTTATTAAATTGTATTTATGTTGTTTTAACCTATGCTTTATTAAACTGTATTTATGTTGTTTTATCCTATGCTTTATTAAATTGTATTTATGTAGTTTTATCCTATGCTTTATTAAACTGTATTTATGTTGTTTTATCCTATGCTTTATTAAATTGTATTTATGTTGTTTTATCCTATGCTTTATTAAATTGTATTTATGTTGTTTTAACCTATGCTTTATTAAATTGTATTTATGTTGTTTTATCCTATGCTTTATTAAATTGCATTTATGTTGTTTTATCCTATGCTTTATTAAATTGCATTTATGTTGTTTTATCCTATGCTTTATTAAATTGTATTTATGTTGTTTTATCCTATGCTTTATTAAATTGTATTTATGTTGTTTTAACCTATGCTTTATTAAATTGTATTTATGTTGTTTTATCCTATGCTTTATTAAATTGCATCTATGTTATTTTATCCTATGCTTTATTAAATTGTATTTATGTTGTTTTATCCTATGCTTTATAAAATTATATTTATGTGGTTTTATCCTATGCTTTATTAAATTGTATTCATATTGTTTTATCTTATGCTTTATTAAATTGAATTTATGTTGTTTTATCTTATGCTTTATTAAATTGTATTTATGTTGTTTTATCCTGTGCTTTATTAAATTGTATTTATGTGGTTTTATCCTATGCTTTATTAAATTGAATTTATGTTGTTTTCTCCTATGCTTTATTAAATTGTATTTATGTGGTTTTATCCTATGCTTTATTAAATTGTATTTATGTTGTTTTATCCTATGCTTTATTAAATTGTATTTATGTTGTTTTATCCTATGCTTTATTAAATTGTATTTATGTTGCTTTAACCTATGCTTTATTAAATTGTATTTATGTTGCTTTAACCTATGCTTTATTAAATTGTATTTATGATGTTTTATCCTATCCTTTATTAAATTGTATTTATGTTGTTTTGTCCTATGCTTTATTAAATTGTATTTATGTTGTTTTAACCTATGATTTATTAAATTGTGTTTATGTTGTTTTATCCTATGCTTTATTAAATTGTATTTATGTTGTTTTATCCTATGCTTTATTAAATTGTATTTATGTTGTTTTATCCTATGCTTTATTAAAATTGTATTTATGTTGTTTTATCCTATGCTTTATTAAGTTGTATTTATGTTGTTTTAACCTATGCTTTATTACAGCGTGTTATGTTGTTTTATCCTATGCTTTATTAAATTGTGTTTATGTTGCTTTAACCTATGCTTTATTAAATTATATTTATGTTGTTTTATCCAATGCTTTATTAAATGGTATTTATGTTGTTTTATCCTATGCTTTATTAAATTGTATTCATGTTGTTTTAACCTATGCTTTATTAAACTGTATTTATGTTGTTTTATCCTATGCTTTATTAAATTGTATTTATGTTGTTTTATCCTATGCTTTATTAAATTGTATTTATGTTGTTTTAACCTATGCTTTATTAAATTGTATTTATATTGTTTTAACCTATGCTTTATTAAATTGTATTTATGTTGTTTAACCTATGCTTTATTAAACTGCATTTATGTTGTTTTATCCTATGCTTTATTAAATTGTATTTATGCTGTTTTATCCTATGCTTTATTAAATTGTATTTATGTTGTTTTATCCTATGCTTTACTAAATTGTATTTATGTTGTTTTATCCTATGCTTTATTAAATTGTATTTATGTTGTTTTATCCTATGCTTTATTACATCGTGTTTATGTTGTTTTATCCTATGCTTTATTAAATTGTATTTATGTTGCTTTAACCTATGCTTTATTAAATTGTATTTATGTTGTTTTATCCTATGCTTTATTAAATTGTATTTATGTTGTTTTATCCTATGCTTTATTAAATTGTATTCATGTTGTTTTATCCTATGCTTAATTAAATTGTATTTATGTTGTTTTATCCTATGTTTTAATAAATTGTATTTATGTTGCTTTAACCTATGCTTTATTTAATTATATTTATGTTGTTTTATCCTATGCTTTATTAAATGGTATTTATGTTGTTTTATCCTATGCTTTATTAAATTGTATTTATGTTGTTTTAACCTATGCTTTATTAAACTGTATTTATGTTGTTTTATCCTATGCTTTATTAAATTGTATTTATGTTGTTTTATCCTATGCTTTATTAAACTGTATTTATGTTGTTTTATCCTATGCTTTATTAAATTGTATTTATGTTGTTTTATCCTATGCTTTATTAAATTGTATTTATGTTGTTTTAACCTATGCTTTATTAAATTGTATTTATGTTGTTTTATCCTATACTTTATTAAATTGTATTTATGTTGTATTAACCTATGCTTTATTAAATTGTATTTATGTTGTTTTATCCTATGCTTTATTAAATTGTATTTATGTTGTTTTATCCTATGCTTTATTAAATTGCATTTATGTTGTTTTATCCTATGCTTTATTAAATTGTATTTATGTTGTTTTATCCTATGCTTTATTAAATTGTATTTATGTTGTTTTAACCTATGCTTTATTAAATTGTATTTATGTTGTTTTATCCTATGCTGTATTAAATTGTATTTATGTTGTTTTGTCCTATGCTTTATTACATCGTGTTTATGTTGTTTTATCCTATGCTTTATTAAATTGTATTTATGTTGCTTTAACCTATGCTTTATTAAATTGTATTTATGTTGTTTTATCCTATGCTTTATTAAATTGTATTTATGTTGTTTTAACCTATGCTTTATTAAATTGTATTCATGTTGTTTTATCCTATGCTTTATTAAATTGCATCTATGTTATTTTATCCTATGCTTTATTAAATTGTATTTATGTTGTTTTATCCTATGCTTTATAAAATTATATTTATGTGGTTTTATCCTATGCTTTATTAAATTGTATTCATGTTGTTTTATCTTATGCTTTATTAAATTGAATTTATGTTGTTTTATCTTATGCTTTATTAAATTGTATTTATGTTGTTTTATCCTATGCTTTATTAAATTGTATTTATGTGGTTTTATCCTATGCTTTATTAAATTGAATTTATGTTGTTTTCTCCTATGCTTTATTAAATTGTATTTATGTGGTTTTATCCTATGCTTTATTAAATTGTATTTATGTTGTTTTATCCTATGCTTTATTAAATTGTATTTATGTTGTTTTATCCTATGCTTTATTAAATTGTATTTATGTTGCTTTAACCTATGCTTTATTAAATTGTATTTATGTTGCTTTAACCTATGCTTTATTAAATTGTATTTATGATGTTTTATCCTATCCTTTATTAAATTGTATTTATGTTGTTTTGTCCTATGCTTTATTAAATTGTATTTATGTTGTTTTAACCTATGATTTATTAAATTGTGTTTATGTTGTTTTATCCTATGCTTTATTCAATTGTATTTATGTTGTTTTATCCTATGCTTTATTAAATTGTATTTATGTTGTTTTATCCTATGCTTTATTAAGTTGTATTTATGTTGTTTTAACCTATGCTTTATTACAGCGTGTTATGTTGTTTTATCCTATGCTTTATTAAATTGTGTTTATGTTGCTTTAACCTATGCTTTATTAAATTATATTTATGTTGTTTTATCCTATGCTTTATTAAATGGTATTTATGTTGTTTTATCCTATGCTTTATTAAATTGTATTCATGTTGTTTTAACCTATGCTTTATTAAACTGTATTTATGTTGTTTTATCCTATGCTTTATTAAATTGTATTTATGTTGTTTTATCCTATGCTTTATTAAATTGTATTTATGTTGTTTTAACCTATGCTTTATTAAATTGTATTTATATTGTTTTAACCTATGCTTTATTAAATTGTATTTATGTTGTTTAACCTATGCTTTATTAAACTGCATTTATGTCGTTTTATCCTATGCTTTATTAAATTGTATTTATGCTGTTTTATCCTATGCTTTATTAAATTGTATTTATGTTGTTTTATCCTATGCTTTACTAAATTGTATTTATGTTGTTTTATCCTATGCTTTATTAAATTGTATTTATGTTGTTTTATCCTATGCTTTATTACATCGTGTTTATGTTGTTTTATCCTATGCTTTATTAAATTGTATTTATGTTGTTTTATCCTATGTTTCATTAAATTGTATTTATGTTGTTTTAATCTATGCTTTATTAAATTGTATTTATGTTGTTTTAACCTATGCTTTATTAAATTGTATTTATGTTGTTTTATCCTATGCTTTATTACATCGTGTTTATGTTGTTTTATCCTATGCTTTATTAAATTGTATTTATGTTGCTTTAACCTATGCTTTATTAAATTGTATTTATGTTGTTTTATCCTATGCTTTATTAAATTGTATTTATGTTGTTTTATCCTATGCTTTTTTAAATTGTATTTATGTTGTTTTATCCTATGCTTAATTAAATTGTATTTATGTTGTTTTATCCTATGCTTTATTAAATTTTATTGATGTTGTTTTATCCCATGCTTTATTAAATTGTATTAATGTTGTTTTAACCTATGATTTATTAAATTGTATTTATGTTGTTTTATCCTATGCTTTATTAAATTGTATTTATGTTGTTTTATCCTATGCTTTATTAAATTGTATTTATGTTGTTTTATCCTATGCTTTATTAAATTGTATTTATGTTGTTTTATCCTATGCTTTATTAAATTGTATTTATGTTGTTTTAACCTATGCTTTATTACATCGTGTTTATGTTGTTTTATCCTATGCTTTATTAAATTGTATTTATGTTGCTTTAACCTATGCTTTATTTAATTATATTTATGTTGTTTTATCCTATGCTTTATTAAATGGTATTTATGTTGTTTTATCCTATGCTTTATTAAATTGTATTTATGTTGTTTTAACCTATGCTTTATTAAACTGTATTTATGTTGTTTTATCCTATGCTTTATTAAATTGTATTTATGTTGTTTTATCCTATGCTTTATTAAACTGTATTTATGTTGTTTTATCCTATGCTTTATTAAATTGTATTTATGTTGTTTTATCCTATGCTTTATTAAATTGTATTTATGTTGTTTTAACCTATGCTTTATTAAATTGTATTTATGTTGTTTTATCCTATGCTTTATTAAATTGCATTTATGTTGTTTTATCCTATGCTTTATTAAATTGCATTTATGTTGTTTTATCCTATGCTTTATTAAATTGTATTTATGTTGTTTTATCCTATGCTTTATTAAATTGTATTTATGTTGTTTTAACCTATGCTTTATTAAATTGTATTTATGTTGTTTTATCCTATGCTTTATTAAATTGCATCTATGTTATTTTATCCTATGCTTTATTAAATTGTATTTATGTTGTTTTATCCTATGCTTTATAAAATTATATTTATGTGGTTTTATCCTATGCTTTATTAAATTGTATTCATGTTGTTTTATCTTATGCTTTATTAAATTGAATTTATGTTGTTTTATCTTATGCTTTATTAAATTGTATTTATGTTGTTTTATCCTATGCTTTATAAAATTATATTTATGTGGTTTTATCCTATGCTTTATTAAATTGTATTCATGTTGTTTTATCTTATGCTTTATTAAATTGAATTTATGTTGTTTTCTCCTATGCTTTATTAAATTGTATTTATGTGGTTTTATCCTATGCTTTATTAAATTGTATTTATGTTGTTTTATCCTATGCTTTATTAAATTGTATTTATGTTGTTTTATCCTATGCTTTATTAAATTGTATTTATGTTGCTTTAACCTATGCTTTATTAAATTGTATTTATGTTGTTTTATCCTATGCTTTATTAAATTGTATTTATGTTGTTTTATCCTATGCTTTATTAAATTGTATTTATGTTGTTTTAACCTATGCTTTATTACATCGTGTTTATGTTGTTTTATCCTATGCTTTATTAAATTGTATTTATGTTGCTTTAACCTATGCTTTATTTAATTATATTTATGTTGTTTTATCCTATGCTTTATTAAATGGTATTTATGTTGTTTTATCCTATGCTTTATTAAATTGTATTTATGTTGTTTTAACCTATGCTTTATTAAACTGTATTTATGTTGTTTTATCCTATGCTTTATTAAACTGTATTTATGTTGTTTTATCCTATGCTTTATTAAATTGTATTTATGTTGTTTTATCCTATGCTTTATTAAATTGTATTTATGTTGTTTTAACCTATGCTTTATTAAATTGTATTTATGTTGTTTTATCCTATGCTTTATTAAATTGCATTTATGTTGTTTTATCCTATGCTTTATTAAATTGCATTTATGTTGTTTTATCCTATGCTTTATTAAATTGTATTTATGTTGTTTTATCCTATGCTTTATTAAATTGTATTTATGTTGTTTTAACCTATGCTTTATTAAATTGTATTTATGTTGTTTTATCCTATGCTTTATTAAATTTTATTGATGTTGTTTTATCCCATGCTTTATTAAATTGTATTAATGTTGTTTTAACCTATGATTTATTAAATTGTATTTATGTTGTTTTATCCTATGCTTTATTAAATTGTATTTATGTTGTTTTATCCTATGCTTTATTAAATTGTATTTATGTTGTTTTATCCTATGCTTTATTAAATTGTATTTATGTTGTTTTATCCTATGCTTTATTAAATTGTATTTATGTTGTTTTAACCTATGCTTTATTACATCGTGTTTATGTTGTTTTATCCTATGCTTTATTAAATTGTATTTATGTTGCTTTAACCTATGCTTTATTTAATTATATTTATGTTGTTTTATCCTATGCTTTATTAAATGGTATTTATGTTGTTTTATCCTATGCTTTATTAAATTGTATTTATGTTGTTTTAACCTATGCTTTATTAAACTGTATTTATGTTGTTTTATCCTATGCTTTATTAAATTGTATTTATGTTGTTTTATCCTATGCTTTATTAAACTGTATTTATGTTGTTTTATCCTATGCTTTATTAAATTGTATTTATGTTGTTTTATCCTATGCTTTATTAAATTGTATTTATGTTGTTTTAACCTATGCTTTATTAAATTGTATTTATGTTGTTTTATCCTATGCTTTATTAAATTGCATTTATGTTGTTTTATCCTATGCTTTATTAAATTGCATTTATGTTGTTTTATCCTATGCTTTATTAAATTGTATTTATGTTGTTTTATCCTATGCTTTATTAAATTGTATTTATGTTGTTTTAACCTATGCTTTATTAAATTGTATTTATGTTGTTTTATCCTATGCTTTATTAAATTGCATCTATGTTATTTTATCCTATGCTTTATTAAATTGTATTTATGTTGTTTTATCCTATGCTTTATAAAATTATATTTATGTGGTTTTATCCTATGCTTTATTAAATTGTATTCATGTTGTTTTATCTTATGCTTTATTAAATTGAATTTATGTTGTTTTATCTTATGCTTTATTAAATTGTATTTATGTTGTTTTATCCTATGCTTTATTAAATTGTATTTATGTGGTTTTATCATATGCTTTATTAAATTGAATTTATGTTGTTTTCTCCTATGCTTTATTAAATTGTATTTATGTGGTTTTATCCTATGCTTTATTAAATTGTATTTATGTTGTTTTATCCTATGCTTTATTAAATTGTATTTATGTTGTTTTATCCTATGCTTTATTAAATTGTATTTATGTTGCTTTAACCTATGCTTTATTAAATTGTATTTATGTTGCTTTAACCTATGCTTTATTAAATTGTATTTATGATGTTTTATCCTATCCTTTATTAAATTGTATTTATGTTGTTTTGTCCTATGCTTTATTAAATTGTATTTATGTTGTTTTAACCTATGATTTATTAAATTGTGTTTATGTTGTTTTATCCTATGCTTTATTAAATTGTATTTATGTTGTTTTATCCTATGCTTTATTAAATTGTATTTATGTTGTTTTATCCTATGCTTTATTAAAATTGTATTTATGTTGTTTTATCCTATGCTTTATTAAGTTGTATTTATGTTGTTTTAACCTATGCTTTATTACAGCGTGTTATGTTGTTTTATCCTATGCTTTATTAAATTGTGTTTATGTTGCTTTAACCTATGCTTTATTAAATTATATTTATGTTGTTTTATCCTATGCTTTATTAAATGGTATTTATGTTGTTTTATCCTATGCTTTATTAAATTGTATTCATGTTGTTTTAACCTATGCTTTATTAAACTGTATTTATGTTGTTTTATCCTATGCTTTATTAAATTGTATTTATGTTGTTTTATCCTATGCTTTATTAAATTGTATTTATGTTGTTTTAACCTATGCTTTATTAAATTGTATTTATATTGTTTTAACCTATGCTTTATTAAATTGTATTTATGTTGTTTAACCTATGCTTTATTAAACTGCATTTATGTTGTTTTATCCTATGCTTTATTAAATTGTATTTATGCTGTTTTATCCTATGCTTTATTAAATTGTATTTATGTTGTTTTATCCTATGCTTTACTAAATTGTATTTATGTTGTTTTATCCTATGCTTTATTAAATTGTATTTATGTTGTTTTATCCTATGCTTTATTACATCGTGTTTATGTTGTTTTATACTATGCTTTATTAAATTGTATTTATGTTGCTTTAACCTATGCTTTATTAAATTGTATTTATGTTGTTTTATCCTATGCTTTATTAAATTGTATTTATGTTGTTTTATCCTATGCTTTATTAAATTGTATTCATGTTGTTTTATCCTATGCTTAATTAAATTGTATTTATGTTGTTTTATCCTATGTTTTAATAAATTGTATTTGTGTTGCTTTAACCTATGCTTTATTTAATTATATTTATGTTGTTTTATCCTATGCTTTATTAAATGGTATTTATGTTGTTTTATCCTATGCTTTATTAAATTGTATTTATGTTGTTTTAACCTATGCTTTATTAAACTGTATTTATGTTGTTTTATCCTATGCTTTATTAAATTGTATTTATGTTGTTTTATCCTATGCTTTATTAAATTGTATTTATGTTGTTTTATCCTATGCTTTATTAAACTGTATTTATGTTGTTTTATCCTATGCTTTATTAAATTGTATTTATGTTGTTTTATCCTATGCTTTATTAAATTGTATTTATGTTGTTTTAACCTATGCTTTATTAAATTGTATTTATGTTGTTTTATCCTATACTTTATTAAATTGAATTTATGTTGTATTAACCTATGCTTTATTAAATTGTATTTATGTTGTTTTATCCTATGCTTTATTAAATTGTATTTATGTTGTTTTATCCTATGCTTTATTAAATTGTATTTATGTTGTTTTATCCTATGCTTTATTAAATTGTATTTATGTTGTTTTAACCTATGCTTTATTAAATTGTATTTATGTTGTTTTATCCTATGCTGTATTAAATTGTATTTATGTTGTTTTGTCCTATGCTTTATTACATCGTGTTTATGTTGTTTTATCCTATGCTTTATTAAATTGTATTTATGTTGCTTTAACCTATGCTTTATTAAATTGTATTTATGTTGTTTTATCCTATGCTTTATTAAATTGTATTTATGTTGTTTTAACCTATGCTTTATTAAATTGTATTTATGTTGTTTTATCCTATGCTTTATTAAATTGCATCTATGTTATTTTATCCTATGCTTTATTAAATTGTATTTATGTTGTTTTATCCTATGCTTTATAAAATTATATTTATGTGGTTTTATCCTATGCTTTATTAAATTGTATTCATGTTGTTTTATCTTATGCTTTATTAAATTGAATTTATGTTGTTTTATCTTATGCTTTATTAAATTGTATTTATGTTGTTTTATCCTATGCTTTATTAAATTGTATTTATGTGGTTTTATCCTATGCTTTATTAAATTGAATTTATGTTGTTTTCTCCTATGCTTTATTAAATTGTATTTATGTGGTTTTATCCTATGCTTTATTAAATTGTATTTATGTTGTTTTATCCTATGCTTTATTAAATTGTATTTATGTTGTTTTATCCTATGCTTTATTAAATTGTATTTATGTTGCTTTAACCTATGCTTTATTAAATTGTATTTATGTTGCTTTAACCTATGCTTTATTAAATTGTATTTATGATGTTTTATCCTATCCTTTATTAAATTGTATTTATGTTGTTTTGTCCTATGCTTTATTAAATTGTATTTATGTTGTTTTAACCTATGATTTATTAAATTGTGTTTATGTTGTTTTATCCTATGCTTTATTAAATTGTATTTATGTTGTTTTATCCTATGCTTTATTAAATTGTATTTATGTTGTTTTATCCTATGCTTTATTAAATTGTATTTATGTTGTTTTATCCTATGCTTTATTAAATTGTATTTATGTTGTTTTAACCTATGCTTTATTAAATTGTATTTATATTGTTTTAACCTATGCTTTATTAAATTGTATTTATGTTGTTTAACCTATGCTTTATTAAACTGCATTTATGTCGTTTTATCCTATGCTTTATTAAATTGTATTTATGCTGTTTTATCCTATGCTTTATTAAATTGTATTTATGTTGTTTTATCCTATGCTTTACTAAATTGTATTTATGTTGTTTTATCCTATGCTTTATTAAATTGTATTTATGTTGTTTTATCCTATGCTTTATTACATCGTGTTTATGTTGTTTTATCCTATGCTTTATTAAATTGTATTTATGTTGCTTTAACCTATGCTTTATTAAATTGTATTTATGTTGTTTTATCCTATGCTTTATTAAATTGTATTTATGTTGTTTTATCCTATGCTTTATTAAATTGTATTCATGTTGTTTTATCCTATGCTTAATTAAATTGTATTTATGTTGTTTTATCCTATGCTTTAATAAATTGTATTTATGTTGCTTTAACCTATGCTTTATTTAATTATATTTATGTTGTTTTATCCTATGCTTTATTAAATGGTATTTATGTTGTTTTATCCTATGCTTTATTAAATTGTATTTATGTTGTTTTAACCTATGCTTTATTAAACTGTATTTATGTTGTTTTATCCTATGCTTTCTTAAATTGTATTTATGTTGTTTTATCCTATGCTTTATTAAACTGTATTTATGTTGTTTTATCCTATGCTTTATTAAATTGTATTTATGTTGTTTTATCCTATGCTTTATTAAATTGTATTTATGTTGTTTTAACCTATGCTTTATTAAATTGTATTTATGTTGTTTTATCCTATACTTTATTAAATTGTATTTATGTTGTATTAACCTATGCTTTATTAAATTGTATTTATGTTGTTTTATCCTATGCTTTATTAAATTGTATTTATGTTGTTTTATCCTATGCTTTATTAAATTGCATTTATGTTGTTTTATCCTATGCTTTATTAAATTGTATTTATGTTGTTTTATCCTATGCTTTATTAAATTGTATTTATGTTGTTTTAACCTATGCTTTATTAAATTGTATTTATGTTGTTTTATCCTATGCTGTATTAAATTGTATTTATGTTGTTTTGTCCTATGCTTTATTACATCGTGTTTATGTTGTTTTATCCTATGCTTTATTAAATTGTATTTATGTTGCTTTAACCTATGCTTTATTAAATTGTATTTATGTTGTTTTATCCTATGCTTTATTAAATTGTATTTATTTTGTTTTAACCTATGCTTTATTAAATTGTTTTTATGTTGTTTTATCCTATGCTTTATTAAATTGTATTTATGTTGTTTTATCCTATGCTTTATTAAATTGTATTTACGTGGTTTCATCCTATGCTTTATTAAATTGTATTTATGTTGTTGTAACCTATGCTTTATTAAATTGTATTTATGTTGTTTTATCCTATGCTTTATTAAATTGTTTTCATGTTGTTTTATCCAATGCTTTATTAAATTGTATTTATGTTGTTTTATCCTATGTTTCATTAAATTGTATTTATGTTGTTTTAATCTATGCTTTATTAAATTGTATTTATGTTGTTTTAACCAATGCTTTATTAAACTGTATTTATGTTGTTTTATCCTATGCTTTATTAAATTGTATTTATGTTGTTTTATCCTATGCTTTATTAAATGGTATTTATGTTGTTTTATCCTATGCTTTATTAAATTGTATTTATGTTGTTTTAACCTATGCTTTATTAAACTGTATTTATGTTGTTTTATCCTATGCTTTATTAAATTGTATTTATGTTGTTTTATACTATGCTTTATTAAATTGTATTTATGTTGCTTTAACCTATGCTTTATTTAATTATATTTATGTTGTGTTATCCTATGCTTTATTAAATGGTATTTATGTTGTTTTATCCTATGCTTTATTAAATTGTATTTATGTTGTTTTAACCTATGCTTTATTAAACTGTATTTATGTTGTTTTATCCTATGCTTTATTAAATTGTATTTATGTTGTTTTATCCTATGCTTTATTAAACTGTATTTATGTTGTTTTATCCTATGCTTTATTAAATTGTATTTATGTTGTTTTATCCTATGCTTTATTAAATTGTATTTATGTTGTTTTATCCTATGCTTTATTAAATTGTATTTATGTTGTTTTATCCTATGCTTTATTAAATTGTATTTATGTTGTTTTATCCTATGCTTTATTAAATTGTATTTATGTTGTTTTAACCTATGCTTTATTAAATTGTATTTATGTTGTTTTATCCTATGCTGTATTAAATTGTATTTATGTTGTTTTGTCCTATGCTTTATTACATCGTGTTTATGTTGTTTTATCCTATGCTTTATTAAATTGTATTTATGTTGCTTTAACCTATGCTTTATTAAATTGTATTTATGTTGTTTTATCCTATGCTTTATTAAATTGTATTTATGTTGTTTTAACCTATGCTTTATTAAATTGTATTTATGTTGTTTTATCCTATGCTTTATTAAATTGCATCTATGTTATTTTATCCTATGCTTTATTAAATTGTATTTATGTTGTTTTATCCTATGCTTTATAAAATTATATTTATGTGGTTTTATCCTATGCTTTATTAAATTGTATTCATGTTGTTTTATCTTATGCTTTATTAAATTGAATTTATGTTGTTTTATCTTATGCTTTATTAAATTGTATTTATGTTGTTTTATCCTATGCTTTATTAAATTGTATTTATGTGGTTTTATCCTATGCTTTATTAAATTGAATTTATGTTGTTTTCTCCTATGCTTTATTAAATTGTATTTATGTGGTTTTATCCTATGCTTTATTAAATTGTATTTATGTTGTTTTATCCTATGCTTTATTAAATTGTATTTATGTTGTTTTATCCTATGCTTTATTAAATTGTATTTATGTTGCTTTAACCTATGCTTTATTAAATTGTATTTATGTTGCTTTAACCTATGCTTTATTAAATTGTATTTATGATGTTTTATCCTATCCTTTATTAAATTGTATTTATGTTGTTTTGTCCTATGCTTTATTAAATTGTATTTATGTTGTTTTAACCTATGATTTATTAAATTGTGTTTATGTTGTTTTATCCTATGCTTTATTAAATTGTATTTATGTTGTTTTATCCTATGCTTTATTAAATTGTATTTATGTTGTTTTATCCTATGCTTTATTAAATTGTATTTATGTTGTTTTATCCTATGCTTTATTAAATTGTATTTATGTTGTTTTAACCTATGCTTTATTAAATTGTATTTATATTGTTTTAACCTATGCTTTATTAAATTGTATTTATGTTGTTTAACCTATGCTTTATTAAACTGCATTTATGTCGTTTTATCCTATGCTTTATTAAATTGTATTTATGCTGTTTTATCCTATGCTTTATTAAATTGTATTTATGTTGTTTTATCCTATGCTTTACTAAATTGTATTTATGTTGTTTTATCCTATGCTTTATTAAATTGTATTTATGTTGTTTTATCCTATGCTTTATTACATCGTGTTTATGTTGTTTTATCCTATGCTTTATTAAATTGTATTTATGTTGCTTTAACCTATGCTTTATTAAATTGTATTTATGTTGTTTTATCCTATGCTTTATTAAATTGTATTTATGTTGTTTTATCCTATGCTTTATTAAATTGTATTCATGTTGTTTTATCCTATGCTTAATTAAATTGTATTTATGTTGTTTTATCCTATGCTTTAATAAATTGTATTTATGTTGCTTTAACCTATGCTTTATTTAATTATATTTATGTTGTTTTATCCTATGCTTTATTAAATGGTATTTATGTTGTTTTATCCTATGCTTTATTAAATTGTATTTATGTTGTTTTAACCTATGCTTTATTAAACTGTATTTATGTTGTTTTATCCTATGCTTTCTTAAATTGTATTTATGTTGTTTTATCCTATGCTTTATTAAACTGTATTTATGTTGTTTTATCCTATGCTTTATTAAATTGTATTTATGTTGTTTTATCCTATGCTTTATTAAATTGTATTTATGTTGTTTTAACCTATGCTTTATTAAATTGTATTTATGTTGTTTTATCCTATACTTTATTAAATTGTATTTATGTTGTATTAACCTATGCTTTATTAAATTGTATTTATGTTGTTTTATCCTATGCTTTATTAAATTGTATTTATGTTGTTTTATCCTATGCTTTATTAAATTGCATTTATGTTGTTTTATCCTATGCTTTATTAAATTGTATTTATGTTGTTTTATCCTATGCTTTATTAAATTGTATTTATGTTGTTTTAACCTATGCTTTATTAAATTGTATTTATGTTGTTTTATCCTATGCTGTATTAAATTGTATTTATGTTGTTTTGTCCTATGCTTTATTACATCGTGTTTATGTTGTTTTATCCTATGCTTTATTAAATTGTATTTATGTTGCTTTAACCTATGCTTTATTAAATTGTATTTATGTTGTTTTATCCTATGCTTTATTAAATTGTATTTATTTTGTTTTAACCTATGCTTTATTAAATTGTTTTTATGTTGTTTTATCCTATGCTTTATTAAATTGTATTTATGTTGTTTTATCCTATGCTTTATTAAATTGTATTTACGTGGTTTCATCCTATGCTTTATTAAATTGTATTTATGTTGTTGTAACCTATGCTTTATTAAATTGTATTTATGTTGTTTTATCCTATGCTTTATTAAATTGTTTTCATGTTGTTTTATCCAATGCTTTATTAAATTGTATTTATGTTGTTTTATCCTATGTTTCATTAAATTGTATTTATGTTGTTTTAATCTATGCTTTATTAAATTGTATTTATGTTGTTTTAACCAATGCTTTATTAAACTGTATTTATGTTGTTTTATCCTATGCTTTATTAAATTGTATTTATGTTGTTTTATCCTATGCTTTATTAAATGGTATTTATGTTGTTTTATCCTATGCTTTATTAAATTGTATTTATGTTGTTTTAACCTATGCTTTATTAAACTGTATTTATGTTGTTTTATCCTATGCTTTATTAAATTGTATTTATGTTGTTTTATACTATGCTTTATTAAATTGTATTTATGTTGCTTTAACCTATGCTTTATTTAATTATATTTATGTTGTGTTATCCTATGCTTTATTAAATGGTATTTATGTTGTTTTATCCTATGCTTTATTAAATTGTATTTATGTTGTTTTAACCTATGCTTTATTAAACTGTATTTATGTTGTTTTATCCTATGCTTTATTAAATTGTATTTATGTTGTTTTATCCTATGCTTTATTAAACTGTATTTATGTTGTTTTATCCTATGCTTTATTAAATTGTATTTATGTTGTTTTATCCTATGCTTTATTAAATTGTATTTATGTTGTTTTAACCTATGCTTTATTAAATTGTATTTATGTTGTTTTATCCTATACTTTATTAAATTGTATTCATGTTGTATTAACCTATGCTTTATTAAATTGTATTTTTGTTGTTTTATCCTATGCTTTATTAAATTGTATTTATGTTGTTTTATCCTATGCTTTATTAAATTGTATTTATGTTGTTTTATCCTATGCTTTATTAAATTGTATTTATGTTGTTTTATCCTATGCTTTATTAAAATTGTATTTATGTTGTTTTATCCTATGCTTTATTAAGTTGTATTTATGTTGTTTTAACCTATGCTTTATTACAGCGTGTTATGTTGTTTTATCCTATGCTTTATTAAATTGTGTTTATGTTGCTTTAACCTATGCTTTATTAAATTATATTTATGTTGTTTTATCCTATGCTTTATTAAATGGTATTTATGTTGTTTTATCCTATGCTTTATTAAATTGTATTCATGTTGTTTTAACCTATGCTTTATTAAACTGTATTTATGTTGTTTTATCCTATGCTTTATTAAATTGTATTTATGTTGTTTTATCCTATGCTTTATTAAATTGTATTTATGTTGTTTTAACCTATGCTTTATTAAATTGTATTTATATTGTTTTAACCTATGCTTTATTAAATTGTATTTATGTTGTTTAACCTATGCTTTATTAAACTGCATTTATGTTGTTTTATCCTATGCTTTATTAAATTGTATTTATGCTGTTTTATCCTATGCTTTATTAAATTGTATTTATGTTGTTTTATCCTATGCTTTACTAAATTGTATTTATGTTGTTTTATCCTATGCTTTATTAAATTGTATTTATGTTGTTTTATCCTATGCTTTATTACATCGTGTTTATGTTGTTTTATACTATGCTTTATTAAATTGTATTTATGTTGCTTTAACCTATGCTTTATTAAATTGTATTTATGTTGTTTTATCCTATGCTTTATTAAATTGTATTTATGTTGTTTTATCCTATGCTTTATTAAATTGTATTCATGTTGTTTTATCCTATGCTTAATTAAATTGTATTTATGTTGTTTTATCCTATGTTTTAATAAATTGTATTTGTGTTGCTTTAACCTATGCTTTATTTAATTATATTTATGTTGTTTTATCCTATGCTTTATTAAATGGTATTTATGTTGTTTTATCCTATGCTTTATTAAATTGTATTTATGTTGTTTTAACCTATGCTTTATTAAACTGTATTTATGTTGTTTTATCCTATGCTTTATTAAATTGTATTTATGTTGTTTTATCCTATGCTTTATTAAACTGTATTTATGTTGTTTTATCCTATGCTTTATTAAATTGTATTTATGTTGTTTTATCCTATGCTTTATTAAATTGTATTTATGTTGTTTTAACCTATGCTTTATTAAATTGTATTTATGTTGTTTTATCCTATACTTTATTAAATTGAATTTATGTTGTATTAACCTATGCTTTATTAAATTGTATTTATGTTGTTTTATCCTATGCTTTATTAAATTGTATTTATGTTGTTTTATCCTATGCTTTATTAAATTGCATTTATGTTGTTTTATCCTATGCTTTATTAAATTGTATTTATGTTGTTTTATCCTATGCTTTATTAAATTGTATTTATGTTGTTTTAACCTATGCTTTATTAAATTGTATTTATGTTGTTTTATCCTATGCTGTATTAAATTGTATTTATGTTGTTTTGTCCTATGCTTTATTACATCGTGTTTATGTTGTTTTATCCTATGCTTTATTAAATTGTATTTATGTTGCTTTAACCTATGCTTTATTAAATTGTATTTATGTTGTTTTATCCTATGCTTTATTAAATTGTATTTATGTTGTTTTAACCTATGCTTTATTAAATTGTATTTATGTTGTTTTATCCTATGCTTTATTAAATTGCATCTATGTTATTTTATCCTATGCTTTATTAAATTGTATTTATGTTGTTTTATCCTATGCTTTATAAAATTATATTTATGTGGTTTTATCCTATGCTTTATTAAATTGTATTCATGTTGTTTTATCTTATGCTTTATTAAATTGAATTTATGTTGTTTTATCTTATGCTTTATTAAATTGTATTTATGTTGTTTTATCCTATGCTTTATTAAATTGTATTTATGTGGTTTTATCCTATGCTTTATTAAATTGAATTTATGTTGTTTTCTCCTATGCTTTATTAAATTGTATTTATGTGGTTTTATCCTATGCTTTATTAAATTGTATTTATGTTGTTTTATCCTATGCTTTATTAAATTGTATTTATGTTGTTTTATCCTATGCTTTATTAAATTGTATTTATGTTGCTTTAACCTATGCTTTATTAAATTGTATTTATGTTGCTTTAACCTATGCTTTATTAAATTGTATTTATGATGTTTTATCCTATCCTTTATTAAATTGTATTTATGTTGTTTTGTCCTATGCTTTATTAAATTGTATTTATGTTGTTTTAACCTATGATTTATTAAATTGTGTTTATGTTGTTTTATCCTATGCTTTATTAAATTGTATTTATGTTGTTTTATCCTATGCTTTATTAAATTGTATTTATGTTGTTTTATCCTATGCTTTATTAAATTGTATTTATGTTGTTTTATCCTATGCTTTATTAAATTGTATTTATGTTGTTTTAACCTATGCTTTATTAAATTGTATTTATATTGTTTTAACCTATGCTTTATTAAATTGTATTTATGTTGTTTAACCTATGCTTTATTAAACTGCATTTATGTCGTTTTATCCTATGCTTTATTAAATTGTATTTATGCTGTTTTATCCTATGCTTTATTAAATTGTATTTATGTTGTTTTATCCTATGCTTTACTAAATTGTATTTATGTTGTTTTATCCTATGCTTTATTAAATTGTATTTATGTTGTTTTATCCTATGCTTTATTACATCGTGTTTATGTTGTTTTATCCTATGCTTTATTAAATTGTATTTATGTTGCTTTAACCTATGCTTTATTAAATTGTATTTATGTTGTTTTATCCTATGCTTTATTAAATTGTATTTATGTTGTTTTATCCTATGCTTTATTAAATTGTATTCATGTTGTTTTATCCTATGCTTAATTAAATTGTATTTATGTTGTTTTATCCTATGCTTTAATAAATTGTATTTATGTTGCTTTAACCTATGCTTTATTTAATTATATTTATGTTGTTTTATCCTATGCTTTATTAAATGGTATTTATGTTGTTTTATCCTATGCTTTATTAAATTGTATTTATGTTGTTTTAACCTATGCTTTATTAAACTGTATTTATGTTGTTTTATCCTATGCTTTCTTAAATTGTATTTATGTTGTTTTATCCTATGCTTTATTAAACTGTATTTATGTTGTTTTATCCTATGCTTTATTAAATTGTATTTATGTTGTTTTATCCTATGCTTTATTAAATTGTATTTATGTTGTTTTAACCTATGCTTTATTAAATTGTATTTATGTTGTTTTATCCTATACTTTATTAAATTGTATTTATGTTGTATTAACCTATGCTTTATTAAATTGTATTTATGTTGTTTTATCCTATGCTTTATTAAATTGTATTTATGTTGTTTTATCCTATGCTTTATTAAATTGCATTTATGTTGTTTTATCCTATGCTTTATTAAATTGTATTTATGTTGTTTTATCCTATGCTTTATTAAATTGTATTTATGTTGTTTTAACCTATGCTTTATTAAATTGTATTTATGTTGTTTTATCCTATGCTGTATTAAATTGTATTTATGTTGTTTTGTCCTATGCTTTATTACATCGTGTTTATGTTGTTTTATCCTATGCTTTATTAAATTGTATTTATGTTGCTTTAACCTATGCTTTATTAAATTGTATTTATGTTGTTTTATCCTATGCTTTATTAAATTGTATTTATTTTGTTTTAACCTATGCTTTATTAAATTGTTTTTATGTTGTTTTATCCTATGCTTTATTAAATTGTATTTATGTTGTTTTATCCTATGCTTTATTAAATTGTATTTACGTGGTTTCATCCTATGCTTTATTAAATTGTATTTATGTTGTTGTAACCTATGCTTTATTAAATTGTATTTATGTTGTTTTATCCTATGCTTTATTAAATTGTTTTCATGTTGTTTTATCCAATGCTTTATTAAATTGTATTTATGTTGTTTTATCCTATGTTTCATTAAATTGTATTTATGTTGTTTTAATCTATGCTTTATTAAATTGTATTTATGTTGTTTTAACCAATGCTTTATTAAACTGTATTTATGTTGTTTTATCCTATGCTTTATTAAATTGTATTTATGTTGTTTTATCCTATGCTTTATTAAATGGTATTTATGTTGTTTTATCCTATGCTTTATTAAATTGTATTTATGTTGTTTTAACCTATGCTTTATTAAACTGTATTTATGTTGTTTTATCCTATGCTTTATTAAATTGTATTTATGTTGTTTTATACTATGCTTTATTAAATTGTATTTATGTTGCTTTAACCTATGCTTTATTTAATTATATTTATGTTGTTTTATCCTATGCTTTATTAAATGGTATTTATGTTGTTTTATCCTATGCTTTATTAAATTGTATTTATGTTGTTTTAACCTATGCTTTATTAAACTGTATTTATGTTGTTTTATCCTATGCTTTATTAAATTGTATTTATGTTGTTTTATCCTATGCTTTATTAAACTGTATTTATGTTGTTTTATCCTATGCTTTATTAAATTGTATTTATGTTGTTTTATCCTATGCTTTATTAAATTGTATTTATGTTGTTTTAACCTATGCTTTATTAAATTGTATTTATGTTGTTTTATCCTATACTTTATTAAATTGTATTCATGTTGTATTAACCTATGCTTTATTAAATTGTATTTTTGTTGTTTTATCCTATGCTTTATTAAATTGTATTTATGTTGTTTTATCCTATGCTTTATTAAATTGCATTTATGTTGTTTTATCCTATGCTTTATTAAATTGTATTTATGTTGTTTTATCCTATGCTTTATTAAATTGTATTTATGTTGTTTTAACCTATGCTTTATTAAATTGTATTTATGTTGTTTTATCCTATGCTTTATTAAATTGCATCTATGTTATTTTATCCTATGCTTTATTAAATTGTATTTATGTTGTTTTATCCTATGCTTTATAAAATTATATTTATGTGGTTTTATCCTATGCTTTATTAAATTGTATTCATGTTGTTTTATCTTATGCTTTATTAAATTGAATTTATGTTGTTTTATCTTATGCTTTATTAAATTGTATTTATGTTGTTTTATCCTATGCTTTATTAAATTGTATTTATGTGGTTTTATCCTATGCTTTATTAAATTGAATTCATGTTGTTTTCTCCTATGCTTTATTAAATTGTATTTATGTGGTTTTATCCTATGCTTTATTAAATTGTATTTATGTTGTTTTATCCTATGCTTTATTAAATTGTATTTATGTTGTTTTATCCTATGCTTTATTAAATTGTATTTATGTTGCTTTAACCTATGCTTTATTAAATTGTATTTATGTTGCTTTAACCTATGCTTTATTAAATTGTATTTATGATGTTTTATCCTATCCTTTATTAAATTGTATTTATGTTGTTTTGTCCTATGCTTTATTAAATTGTATTTATGTTGTTTTAACCTATGATTTATTAAATTGTGTTTATGTTGTTTTATCCTATGCTTTATTAAATTGTATTTATGTTGTTTTATCCTATGCTTTATTAGATTGTATTTATGTTGTTTTATCCTATGCTTTATTAAATTGTATTTATGTTGTTTTATCCTATGCTTTATTAAATTGTATTTGTGTTGTTTTAACCTATGCTTTAAAACATCGTGTTTATGTTGTTTTATCCTATGCTTTATTAAATTGTGTTTATGTTGCTTTAACCTATGCTTTATTAAATTATATTTATGTTGTTTTATCCTATGCTTTATTAAATGGTATTTATGTTGTTTTATCCTATGCTTTATTAAATTGTATTCATGTTGTTTTAACCTATGCTTTATTAAACTGTATTTATGTTGTTTTATCCTATCCTTTATTAAATTGTATTTATGTTGTTTTATCCTATGCTTTATTAAATTGTATTTATGTTGTTTTAACCTATGCTTTATTAAATTGTATTTATGTTGTTTTAACCTATGCTTTATTAAATTGTATTTATGTTGTTTAACCTATGCTTTATTAAACTGCATTTATGTTGTTTTATCCTATGCTTTATTAAATTGTATTTATGTTGTTTTATCCTATGCTTTATTAAATTGTATTTATGTTGTTTTATCCTATGCTTTATTAAATTGTATTTATGTTGTTTTATCCTATGCTTTATTAAATTGTATTTATGTTGTTTTATCCTATGCTTTATTACATCGTGTTTATGTTGTTTTATCCTATGCTTTATTAAATTGTATTAATGTTGCTTTAACCTATGCTTTATTAAATTGTATTTATGTTGTTTTATCCTATGCTTTATTAAATTGTATTTATGTTGTTTTATCCTATGCTTTATTAAATTGTATTTATGTAGTTTTATCCTATGCTTAATTAAATTGTATTTATGTTGTTTTATCCTATGCTTTATTAAATTTTATTGATGTTGTTTTATCCCATGCTTTATTAAATTGTATTAATGTTGTTTTAACCTATGATTTATTAAATTGTATTTATGTTGTTTTATCCTATGCTTTATTAAATTGTATTTATGTTGTTTTATCCTATGCTTTATTAAATTGTATTTATGTTGTTTTATCCTATGCTTTATTAAATTGTATTTATGTTGTTTTATCCTATGCTTTATTAAATTGTATTTATTTTGTTTTAACCTATGCTTTATTACATCGTGTTTATGTTGTTTTATCCTATGCTTTATTAAATTGTATTTATGTTGCTTTAACCTATGCTTTATTTAATTATATTTATGTTGTTTTATCCTATGCTTTATTAAATGGTATTTATGTTGTTTTATCCTATGCTTATTAAATTGTATTTATGTTGTTTTAACCTATGCTTTATTAAACTGTATTTATGTTGTTTTATCCTATGCTTTATTAAATTGTATTTATGTTGTTTTATCCAATGCTCTATAAAACTGTATTTATGTTGTTTTATCCTATGCTTTATTAAATTGTATTTATGTTGTTTTATCCTATGCTTTATTAAATTGTATTTATGTTGTTTTAACCTATGCTTTATTAAATTGTATTTATGTTGTTTTATCCTATACTTTATTAAACTGTATTTATGTTGTATTAACCTATGCTTTATTAAATTGTATTTATGTTGTTTTATCCTATGCTTTATTAAATTGTATTTATGTTGTTTTATCCTATGTTTTATTAAATTGCATTTATGTTGTTTTATCCTATGCTTTATTAAATTGTATTTATGTTGTTTTATCCTATGCTTTATTAAATTGTATTTATTTTGTTTTAACCTATGCTTTATTAAATTGTATTTATGTTGTTTTATCCTATGCTGTATTAAATTGTATTTATGTTGTTTTGTCCTATGCTTTATTACATCGTGTTTATGTTGTTTTATCCTATGCTTTATTAAATTGTATTTATGTTGCTTTAACCTATGCTTTATTAAATTGTATTTATGTTGTTTTATCCTATGCTTTATTAAATTGTATTTATTTTGTTTTAACCTATGCTTTATTAAATTGTTTTTATGTTGTTTTATCCTATGCTTTATTAAATTGTATTTATGTCGTTTTATCCTATGCTTTATTAAATTGTATTTACGTGGTTTCATCCTATGCTTTATTAAATTGTATTTATGTTGTTTTAACCTATGCTTTATTAAATTGTATTTATGTTGTTTTATCCTTTGCTTTATTAAATTGTTTTCATGTTGTTTTATCCAATGCTTTATTAAATTGTATTTATGTTGTTTTATCCTATGTTTCATTAAATTGTATTTATGTTGTTTTAATCTATGCTTTATTAAATTGTATTTATGTTGTTTTAACCAATGCTTTATTAAACTGTATTTATGTTGTTTTATCCTATGCTTTATTAAATTGTATTTATGTTGTTTTATCCTATGCTTTATTAAATGGTATTTATGTTGTTTTATCCTATGCTTTATTAAATTGTATTTATGTTGTTTTAACCTATGCTTTATTATACTGTATTTATGTTGTTTTATCCTATGCTTTATTAAATTGTATTTATGTTGTTTTATCCTATGCTTTATTAAATTGTATTTATGTTGTTTTATCCTATGCTTTATTAAATTGTATTTATGTTGTTTTATCCTATGCTTTATTAAATTGTATTTATGTTGTTTTATCCTATGCTTTATTAAATTGTATTTATGTTGTATTATCCTATGCTTTATTAAATTTTATTTATGTTGTTTATCCTTTGCTTTACTAAATTGTATTTATGTTGTTTTAACCTATGATTTATTAAATTGTATTTATGTTGTTTTATCCTATGCTTTATTAAATTGTATTTATGTTGTTTTATCCTATGCTTTATTAAATTGTATTTATGTTGTTTTATCCTATGCTTTATAAAATTATATTTATGTGGTTTTATCCTATGCTTTATTAAATATTTTTCATGTTGTTTTATCTTATGCTTTATTAAATTGTATTTATGTTGTTTTATCTTATGCTTTATTAAATTGTATTTATGTTGTTTTATCCTATGCTTTATTAAATTGTGTTTATGTTGCTTTAACCTATGCTTTATTAAATTATATTTATGTTGTTTTATCCTATGCTTTATTAAATGGTATTTATGTTGTTTTATCCTATGCTTTATTAAATTGTATTCATGTTGTTTTAACCTATGCTTTATTAAACTGTATTTATGTTGTTTTATCCTATCCTTTATTAAATTGTATTTATGTTGTTTTATCCTATGCTTTATTAAATTGTATTTATGTTGTTTTAACCTATGCTTTATTAAATTGTATTTATGTTGTTTTAACCTATGCTTTATTAAATTGTATTTATGTTGTTTAACCTATGCTTTATTAAACTGCATTTATGTTGTTTTATCCTATGCTTTATTAAATTGTATTTATGTTGTTTTATCCTATGCTTTATTAAATTGTATTTATGTTGTTTTATCCTATGCTTTATTAAATTGTATTTATGTTGTTTTATCCTATGTTTCATTAAATTGTATTTATGTTGTTTTAATCTATGCTTTATTAAATTGTATTTATGTTGTTTTAACCAATGCTTTATTAAACTGTATTTATGTTGTTTTATCCTATGCTTTATTAAATTGTATTTATGTTGTTTTATCCTTTGCTTTATTAAATTGTTTTCATGTTGTTTTATCCAATGCTTTATTAAATTGTATTTATGTTGTTTTATCCTATGTTTCATTAAATTGTATTTATGTTGTTTTAATCTATGCTTTATTAAATTGTATTTATGTTGTTTTAACCAATGCTTTATTAAACTGTATTTATGTTGTTTTATCCTATGCTTTATTAAATTGTATTTATGTTGTTTTATCCTATGCTTTATTAAATGGTATTTATGTTGTTTTATCCTATGCTTTATTAAATTGTATTTATGTTGTTTTATCCTATGCTTTATTAAATTGTATTTATGTTGTTTTATCCTATGCTTTATTAAATTGTATTTATGTTGTTTTATCCTATGCTTTATTAAATTGTATTTATGTTGTATTATCCTATGCTTTATTAAATTTTATTTATGTTGTTTATCCTTTGCTTTACTAAATTGTATTTATGTTGTTTTAACCTATGATTTATTAAATTGTATTTATGTTGTTTTATCCTATGCTTTATTAAATTGTATTTATGTTGTTTTATCCTATGCTTTATTAAATTGTATTTATGTTGTTTTATCCTATGCTTTATAAAATTATATTTATGTGGTTTTATCCTATGCTTTATTAAATATTTTTCATGTTGTTTTATCTTATGCTTTATTAAATTGTATTTATGTTGTTTTATCTTATGCTTTATTAAATTGTATTTATGTTGTTTTATCCTATGCTTTATTAAATTGTGTTTATGTTGCTTTAACCTATGCTTTATTAAATTATATTTATGTTGTTTTATCCTATGCTTTATTAAATGGTATTTATGTTGTTTTATCCTATGCTTTATTAAATTGTATTCATGTTGTTTTAACCTATGCTTTATTAAACTGTATTTATGTTGTTTTATCCTATCCTTTATTAAATTGTATTTATGTTGTTTTATCCTATGCTTTATTAAATTGTATTTATGTTGTTTTAACCTATGCTTTATTAAATTGTATTTATGTTGTTTTAACCTATGCTTTATTAAATTGTATTTATGTTGTTTAACCTATGCTTTATTAAACTGCATTTATGTTGTTTTATCCTATGCTTTATTAAATTGTATTTATGTTGTTTTATCCTATGCTTTATTAAATTGTATTTATGTTGTTTTATCCTATGCTTTATTAAATTGTATTTATGTTGTTTTATCCTATGCTTTATTAAATTGTATTTATGTTGTTTTATCCTATGCTTTATTACATCGTGTTTATGTTGTTTTATCCCATGCTTTATTAAATTGTATTAATGTTGCTTTAACCTATGCTTTATTAAATTGTATTTATGTTGTTTTATCCTATGCTTTATTAAATTGTATTTATGTTGTTTTATCCTATGCTTTATTAAATTGTATTTATGTAGTTTTATCCTATGCTTAATTAAATTGTATTTATGTTGTTTTATCCTATGCTTTATTAAATTTTATTGATGTTGTTTTATCCCATGCTTTATTAAATTGTATTAATGTTGTTTTAACCTATGATTTATTAAATTGTATTTATGTTGTTTTATCCTATGCTTTATTAAATTGTATTTATGTTGTTTTATCCTATGCTTTATTAAATTGTATTTATGTTGTTTTATCCTATGCTTTATTAAATTGTATTTATGTTGTTTTATCCTATGCTTTATTAAATTGTATTTATTTTGTTTTAACCTATGCTTTATTACATCGTGTTTATGTTGTTTTATCCTATGCTTTATTAAATTGTATTTATGTTGCTTTAACCTATGCTTTATTTAATTATATTTATGTTGTTTTATCCTATGCTTTATTAAATGGTATTTATGTTGTTTTATCCTATACTTTATTAAACTGTATTTATGTTGTATTAACCTATGCTTTATTAAATTGTATTTATGTTGTTTTATCCTATGCTTTATTAAATTGTATTTATGTTGTTTTATCCTATGTTTTATTAAATTGCATTTATGTTGTTTTATCCTATGCTTTATTAAATTGTATTTATGTTGTTTTATCCTATGCTTTATTAAATTGTATTTATTTTGTTTTAACCTATGCTTTATTAAATTGTATTTATGTTGTTTTATCCTATGCTGTATTAAATTGTATTTATGTTGTTTTGTCCTATGCTTTATTACATCGTGTTTATGTTGTTTTATCCTATGCTTTATTAAATTGTATTTATGTTGCTTTAACCTATGCTTTATTAAATTGTATTTATGTTGTTTTATCCTATGCTTTATTAAATTGTATTTATTTTGTTTTAACCTATGCTTTATTAAATTGTTTTTATGTTGTTTTATCCTATGCTTTATTAAATTGTATTTATGTTGTTTTATCCTATGCTTTATTAAATTGTATTTACGTGGTTTCATCCTATGCTTTATTAAATTGTATTTATGTTGTTTTAACCTATGCTTTATTAAATTGTATTTATGTTGTTTTATCCTTTGCTTTATTAAATTGTTTTCATGTTGTTTTATCCAATGCTTTATTAAATTGTATTTATGTTGTTTTATCCTATGTTTCATTAAATTGTATTTATGTTGTTTTAATCTATGCTTTATTAAATTGTATTTATGTTGTTTTAACCAATGCTTTATTAAACTGTATTTATGTTGTTTTATCCTATGCTTTATTAAATTGTATTTATGTTGTTTTATCCTATGCTTTATTAAATGGTATTTATGTTGTTTTATCCTATGCTTTATTAAATTGTATTTATGTTGTTTTAACCTATGCTTTATTATACTGTATTTATGTTGTTTTATCCTATGCTTTATTAAATTGTATTTATGTTGTTTTATCCTATGCTTTATTAAATTGTATTTATGTTGTTTTATCCTATGCTTTATTAAATTGTATTTATGTTGTTTTATCCTATGCTTTATTAAATTGTATTTATGTTGTTTTATCCTATGCTTTATTAAATTGTATTTATGTTGTATTATCCTATGCTTTATTAAATTTTATTTATGTTGTTTATCCTTTGCTTTACTAAATTGTATTTATGTTGTTTTAACCTATGATTTATTAAATTGTATTTATGTTGTTTTATCCTATGCTTTATTAAATTGTATTTATGTTGTTTTATCCTATGCTTTATTAAATTGTATTTATGTTGTTTTATCCTATGCTTTATAAAATTATATTTATGTGGTTTTATCCTATGCTTTATTAAATATTTTTCATGTTGTTTTATCTTATGCTTTATTAAATTGTATTTATGTTGTTTTATCTTATGCTTTATTAAATTGTATTTATGTTGTTTTATCCTATGCTTTATTAAATTGTGTTTATGTTGCTTTAACCTATGCTTTATTAAATTATATTTATGTTGTTTTATCCTATGCTTTATTAAATGGTATTTATGTTGTTTTATCCTATGCTTTATTAAATTGTATTCATGTTGTTTTAACCTATGCTTTATTAAACTGTATTTATGTTGTTTTATCCTATCCTTTATTAAATTGTATTTATGTTGTTTTATCCTATGCTTTATTAAATTGTATTTATGTTGTTTTAACCTATGCTTTATTAAATTGTATTTATGTTGTTTTAACCTATGCTTTATTAAATTGTATTTATGTTGTTTAACCTATGCTTTATTAAACTGCATTTATGTTGTTTTATCCTATGCTTTATTAAATTGTATTTATGTTGTTTTATCCTATGCTTTATTAAATTGTATTTATGTTGTTTTATCCTATGCTTTATTAAATTGTATTTATGTTGTTTTATCCTATGTTTCATTAAATTGTATTTATGTTGTTTTAATCTATGCTTTATTAAATTGTATTTATGTTGTTTTAACCAATGCTTTATTAAACTGTATTTATGTTGTTTTATCCTATGCTTTATTAAATTGTATTTATGTTGTTTTATCCTTTGCTTTATTAAATTGTTTTCATGTTGTTTTATCCAATGCTTTATTAAATTGTATTTATGTTATTTTATCCTATGTTTCATTAAATTGTATTTATGTTGTTTTAATCTATGCTTTATTAAATTGTATTTATGTTGTTTTAACCAATGCTTTATTAAACTGTATTTATGTTGTTTTATCCTATGCTTTATTAAATTGTATTTATGTTGTTTTATCCTATGCTTTATTAAATGGTATTTATGTTGTTTTATCCTATGCTTTATTAAATTGTATTTATGTTGTTTTAACCTATGCTTTATTATACTGTATTTATGTTGTTTTATCCTATGCTTTATTAAATTGTATTTATGTTGTTTTATCCTATGCTTTATTAAATTGTATTTATGTTGTTTTATCCTATGCTTTATTAAATTGTATTTATGTTGTTTTATCCTATGCTTTATTAAATTGTATTTATGTTGTTTTATCCTATGCTTTATTAAATTGTATTTATGTTGTATTATCCTATGCTTTATTAAATTTTATTTATGTTGTTTATCCTTTGCTTTACTAAATTGTATTTATGTTGTTTTAACCTATGATTTATTAAATTGTATTTATGTTGTTTTATCCTATGCTTTATTAAATTGTATTTATGTTGTTTTATCCTATGCTTTATTAAATTGTATTTATGTTGTTTTATCCTATGCTTTATAAAATTATATTTATGTGGTTTTATCCTATGCTTTATTAAATATTTTTCATGTTGTTTTATCTTATGCTTTATTAAATTGTATTTATGTTGTTTTATCTTATGCTTTATTAAATTGTATTTATGTTGTTTTATCCTATGCTTTATTAAATTGTGTTTATGTTGCTTTAACCTATGCTTTATTAAATTATATTTATGTTGTTTTATCCTATGCTTTATTAAATGGTATTTATGTTGTTTTATCCTATGCTTTATTAAATTGTATTCATGTTGTTTTAACCTATGCTTTATTAAACTGTATTTATGTTTTTTTATCCTATCCTTTATTAAATTGTATTTATGTTGTTTTATCCTATGCTTTATTAAATTGTATTTATGTTGTTTTAACCTATGCTTTATTAAATTGTATTTATGTTGTTTTAACCTATGCTTTATTAAATTGTATTTATGTTGTTTAACCTATGCTTTATTAAACTGCATTTATGTTGTTTTATCCTATGCTTTATTAAATTGTATTTATGTTGTTTTATCCTATGCTTTATTAAATTGTATTTATGTTGTTTTATCCTATGCTTTATTAAATTGTATTTATGTTGTTTTATCCTATGCTTTATTAAATTGTATTTATGTTGTTTTATCCTATGCTTTATTACATCGTGTTTATGTTGTTTTATCCTATGCTTTATTAAATTGTATTAATGTTGCTTTAACCTATGCTTTATTAAATTGTATTTATGTTGTTTTATCCTATGCTTTATTAAATTGTATTTATGTTGTTTTATCCTATGCTTTATTAAATTGTATTTATGTAGTTTTATCCTATGCTTAATTAAATTGTATTTATGTTGTTTTATCCTATGCTTTATTAAATTTTATTGATGTTGTTTTATCCCATGCTTTATTAAATTGTATTAATGTTGTTTTAACCTATGATTTATTAAATTGTATTTATGTTGTTTTATCCTATGCTTTATTAAATTGTATTTATGTTGTTTTATCCTATGCTTTATTAAATTGTGTTTATGTTGCTTTAACCTATGCTTTATTAAATTATATTTATGTTGTTTTATCCTATGCTTTATTAAATGGTATTTATGTTGTTTTATCCTATGCTTTATTAAATTGTATTCATGTTGTTTTAACCTATGCTTTATTAAACTGTATTTATGTTGTTTTATCCTATCCTTTATTAAATTGTATTTATGTTGTTTTATCCTATGCTTTATTAAATTGTATTTATGTTGTTTTAACCTATGCTTTATTAAATTGTATTTATGTTGTTTTAACCTATGCTTTATTAAATTGTATTTATGTTGTTTAACCTATGCTTTATTAAACTGCATTTATGTTGTTTTATCCTATGCTTTATTAAATTGTATTTATGTTGTTTTATCCTATGCTTTATTAAATTGTATTTATGTTGTTTTATCCTATGCTTTATTAAATTGTATTTATGTTGTTTTATCCTATGCTTTATTAAATTGTATTTATGTTGTTTTATCCTATGCTTTATTACATCGTGTTTATGTTGTTTTATCCCATGCTTTATTAAATTGTATTAATGTTGCTTTAACCTATGCTTTATTAAATTGTATTTATGTTGTTTTATCCTATGCTTTATTAAATTGTATTTATGTTGTTTTATCCTATGCTTTATTAAATTGTATTTATGTAGTTTTATCCTATGCTTAATTAAATTGTATTTATGTTGTTTTATCCTATGCTTTATTAAATTTTATTGATGTTGTTTTATCCCATGCTTTATTAAATTGTATTAATGTTGTTTTAACCTATGATTTATTAAATTGTATTTATGTTGTTTTATCCTATGCTTTATTAAATTGTATTTATGTTGTTTTATCCTATGCTTTATTAAATTGTATTTATGTTGTTTTATCCTATGCTTTATTAAATTGTATTTATGTTGTTTTATCCTATGCTTTATTAAATTGTATTTATTTTGTTTTAACCTATGCTTTATTACATCGTGTTTATGTTGTTTTATCCTATGCTTTATTAAATTGTATTTATGTTGCTTTAACCTATGCTTTATTTAATTATATTTATGTTGTTTTATCCTATGCTTTATTAAATGGTATTTATGTTGTTTTATCCTATACTTTATTAAACTGTATTTATGTTGTATTAACCTATGCTTTATTAAATTGTATTTATGTTGTTTTATCCTATGCTTTATTAAATTGTATTTATGTTGTTTTATCCTATGCTTTATTAAATTGTATTTATGTTGTTTTATCCTATGCTTTATTAAATTGTATTTATTTTGTTTTAACCTATGCTTTATTAAATTGTATTTATGTTGTTTTATCCTATGCTGTATTAAATTGTATTTATGTTGTTTGTCCTATGCTTTATTACATCGTGTTTATGTTGTTTTATCCTATGCTTTATTAAATTGTATTTATGTTGCTTTAACCTATGCTTTATTAAATTGTATTTATGTTGTTTTATCCTATGCTTTATTAAATTGTATTTATTTTGTTTTAACCTATGCTTTATTAAATTGTTTTTATGTTGTTTTATCCTATGCTTTATTAAATTGTATTTATGTTGTTTTATCCTATGCTTTATTAAATTGTATTTACGTGGTTTCATCCTATGCTTTATTAAATTGTATTTATGTTGTTTTAACCTATGCTTTATTAAATTGTATTTATGTTGTTTTATCCTTTGCTTTATTAAATTGTTTTCATGTTGTTTTATCCAATGCTTTATTAAATTGTATTTATGTTGTTTTATCCTATGTTTCATTAAATTGTATTTATGTTGTTTTAATCTATGCTTTATTAAATTGTATTTATGTTGTTTTAACCAATGCTTTATTAAACTGTATTTATGTTGTTTTATCCTATGCTTTATTAAATTGTATTTATGTTGTTTTATCCTATGCTTTATTAAATGGTATTTATGTTGTTTTATCCTATGCTTTATTAAATTGTATTTATGTTGTTTTAACCTATGCTTTATTATACTGTATTTATGTTGTTTTATCCTATGCTTTATTAAATTGTATTTATGTTGTTTTATCCTATGCTTTATTAAATTGTATTTATGTTGTTTTATCCTATGCTTTATTAAATTGTATTTATGTTGTTTTATCCTATGCTTTATTAAATTGTATTTATGTTGTTTTATCCTATGCTTTATTAAATTGTATTTATGTTGTATTATCCTATGCTTTATTAAATTTTATTTATGTTGTTTATCCTTTGCTTTACTAAATTGTATTTATGTTGTTTTAACCTATGATTTATTAAATTGTATTTATGTTGTTTTATCCTATGCTTTATTAAATTGTATTTATGTTGTTTTATCCTATGCTTTATTAAATTGTATTTATGTTGTTTTATCCTATGCTTTATAAAATTATATTTTTGTGGTTTTATCCTATGCTTTATTAAATATTTTTCATGTTGTTTTATCTTATGCTTTATTAAATTGTATTTATGTTGTTTTATCTTATGCTTTATTAAATTGTATTTATGTTGTTTTATCCTATGCTTTATTAAATTGTGTTTATGTTGCTTTAACCTATGCTTTATTAAATTATATTTATGTTGTTTTATCCTATGCTTTATTAAATGGTATTTATGTTGTTTTATCCTATGCTTTATTAAATTGTATTCATGTTGTTTTAACCTATGCTTTATTAAACTGTATTTATGTTGTTTTATCCTATCCTTTATTAAATTGTATTTATGTTGTTTTATCCTATGCTTTATTAAATTGTATTTATGTTGTTTTAACCTATGCTTTATTAAATTGTATTTATGTT